>NC_088301.1:9946322-10660375 GCF_032854445.1 Liolophura sinensis
CCTTAAAACTTTTCATCAAATGCCAGAGATAAAACTATTACTTCTGACAACCAATCCTCAACAAATTTTACATTCATCACAAACAGGTAAGCAACACAATCACAAAACCATGCATCTTACAGATTGCGGACTCCAAAAATCCATTTCTATATATATTTACACCCTAACAAATAACTGCAGAAATATCAGTATATATATCCAATCATTCTTTCAAGGTTTCAAACATTTACTGGTCAGGAATTCTACACAACTCAAAGCCCCCTGTTAGAGGTCTCTCCAATAATTCTTTACATTATCATACACTACATGATTCTTTCTTTTGGTTTTATTCAATCTTTCAAAAGTGTTCATTCATTTCTTGGAGAAGAAAGTTATTACCATCACAAAAATGTGAAGTATGAAAAATGCAAATGCTTTTCAGGAAAACTCGACAAAAGCTCATACTTTGATTAGCATAATAAGAATTTTAACCTTCTACTTCAAGTTGATCACTTGTACATTCATTTAAAAGAAAATCATTATTTCATACACAAACAACATCAAAAATCTCATATACAGATAAACCACAATAATGAGAGAGAAAAATACAGCTCACGGACTTTGATTGGATTAACCCAAATAAATCCCAGCAGGGAACCCCAGCTGAATATCTACCAGCTAATTGGGTATTCTTTCCCACTCCACAAAAAATATTAGAATAGACTCCACCCAGTCATTCCCTGGGTCAGAACCATCAAAGAGGTGCCCCACTGAGCTGTGAGGACAACTCGGCCCCTTTTCTGTCCCTGGTCTGGGAGAAATGTCTTATATATACTTCAGCACACTGACCACATCTCACTTCTCACTCAGATCGATTTCCAACATGGCTTACTCTCACCACCTCTCTCAACATTCCTATCAGGACTTTCTACAACTGTGGACAAGCCTTGAGGAGCTCAGCCCAGATAACTCTTACCCTACCCTCACCACAGAGGCTGACACAGAGCATAACCTTCTTGGTTCATCCCTGGAGGATCTCCACTCTGAGTTAACAACTGAGGACATACCTTGTGAGGCGGTCTCCACAATGAACTCTTCTCCCACATCTCACATCGCTGGTCAAATATCCACAGTGACCAGTCCTTCTGCCCAGTTCTCCTCCCCACATAGCAACAACCCCATCCTGTCCTGGGTCAAACCTCACCTCAGATTGTCACAAGTCCTTCAGGAGAGCAAGTGTATGCCAAACATTCCACTCCTTCCAACACCAATTATCCTGGCACATACGGATTCCAAGTCTCCTTTTCTCCACCTCAGAAAGAGACCAAGTCCACAAGCTGGACATACTCTGCCCTCGGCCACAAGCTTTATGACAAGATGGCCAGCTCCTGTCCTGTCCAGTTTCACACCAGTCAGCCTCCACCAGAGGGCAGTATTATCCGAGCCATGGCCGTTTTCAGCAAGGCAGAACACGCTCAAGCTGTGGTCACACGGTGTCCTAACCATGTCAGCAGCAGAGAGCACAACCAGAACCACCCTGCTCCTAGTCACCTTGTTCGCTGTGAGCATCAACTCAGTCACTGCCTGGACGATCCTTCCACAGGCAGACACAGTGTGCTCACTCCTTATCAGCAGCCACAGGCTGGCTGCCCTCATCTCACCTATCTCTACCAGTTCATGTGTCTGGGATCCTGTGTGGGAGGACCCAACAGAAGACCAATGCAGATTGTCTTCACCCTAGAGAACGACCAGCTAGTTCTGGGAAGAGCCGCTGTAGACATCCGCATCTGTGCCTGTCCTGCCCGTGACAAGAGGCTGGAGGAAAAGTCCTATTTACCTAAACCTCCAGCTTCCTCTCCCAGCTACACCACAGGCGACAAACCCAGGGCCGCTCACAAGAGGAAACTTGACACCACAGACACTTTTACCATCACCATTCATGGCCGTGATAACTTTGAAATCTTACGCAAAATCAGAGATTCCTTAGAACTCATGTCTTCTTTATCCAATGATCAAGTCACTCATACAGACAATGTAAAGTTTCCAAATCCTGTACTCAACTTTTACAGCATGACTTGTCAACAGAGTTCTTTTCATTGCCACAAATTATTCCCCCTCTACAGATGGTTCAATATTATGTACATATCTTGTTACATTGCCTATTAAGTTTATGTTATTGTTTTCCTTCCTTATTTTTGCTCTTTTTTACATTGAAATAATAAAATTTTCATTCAACCACATACATTTGTTTGCTGTTGTCAATGTGATTTCTGCTCTTTGCTCAACTCCATTCATGAATATATTTCATAATCTTTCTCCATGTGTTTTACTTAAAAGTTTCAATGACAAACTTTGACAATATTCCTGTTCTTACAGCACCAGTATTCACCCATGTCCTGAAAATGTCTCATTTCTTGGTGACAAACAGTCCTGATTAGGTTTATGAATTCTTACATTATTTGAAGCATTGTTGCATTCAGGCATCTAAAGGACATCTGGAATATGCCACAGCCATAACAGATTCCTATTACATGCAAAGTGTCTAAAACCCATAAGATGGGAAAACAAAATTACCACATAATAAAGCAACTCCAGAGATATCTTTTACATCATTATTACACGGATTTACTGTGTTCAAATAAAGAATACATAAACATTAAATTTTATTCCCCATTAGAGACCAGGCTTCAAAACTTCAAGGGTCCTCTACATGAGAACACACACATCACAACTGGTATTCAACATTTCCAGGTATTCACATGTTTCAATACTGATAATGTTTAAAGGATATTATATCAAATCAGTCTACAGCTACACTTTCCTGACAACACATCACAACAGGTTATTAAACATCAATCAGCCTCTACTGAGTTCAATATCCAGTCAGAAAGTCAATCCACCTAATATCCATCTTGTCTTTACCACAACTGGCACCACAGCACCCCACGCCAATTAAAGGTCAATCTAAATACACAAAGTTTACCCAGTAATTGGTGTTCAACAACCACAAGTGGTACAGTTCTGTTATACATGCATGTATGCAAACACCAAACAGTGGTCTGACACTTTAACTCATCACACATTGATATCCAGTACCCAGGTGTGATTATGGTGGTGCCAGTTATGTATAGACAGCAGACAATATCTTCAGCCATTTCTTACAGGGCAATCTTCTTAACAGTCACTGGTGTTAAACTTACAGCCAAGTGAGATGGCTGGTACCAAGAAGTATATACATCAATTGTCTGCTGGGCTATACTCATCCTTAATACCTATGGTCAATCATTAACTTTCAACAGTAAGTCTGATATGGTGCCACTTTTTCAGGAGGACAACTGCAAGGCATCCTGACCTTTAAACTGTGTCAATGCTCTTTGATCTTTAACATCCAGCTGTGTCATGGTGCCTTTTACATGTAAACACACCAAGTCATAGGTGCTATCTCTCTGAAAAATGTATTATTCATGATTAACTATAAACATAAGGTCCTGGTCCTCAATTAATCTTGATTTACTTCACTTTTCATATATCAGGTACTTTAAAAAGTTAGTTCTTCAATAAATTTAGTTTTTTTATAGAAACTGATTCATCACAAGTACACATCTCATTACTTTACAACCAACAGTTCACATCTTATCAGAAATTTGTTAAGGAAATAATCAGTGCATAGTTGTGATTAAGAGAATGTACATGTTTTTGGAAATACAATTTTCCAAATGCTACAAAATAATGAAATTCATATTTGCAAAAAAGGGGGAAAAATGAATTAATACGCTATAAGTATTTTTTCCAAATACTACTATTTTCCCAATACATACACAAACAAAACATATTCAATTTATTGCCAAACAAAATTAACATCTCACCTTTAGAAAATAAAACCTTCTTAAAACTTTTTCATCAAATGCCAGAGATAAAACTATTACTTCTGACCACTATTCCTCAACAAATTTTACATTCATCACAAGCAGGTAAGCAAACACAATCACAAAACTATGCGTCTTACAGATTGCGGACTCCAAAAATCCATTTGTATACATGTACACCCTAACAAACAACTGCAGAAATATCAGTATATATATCCAATCATTCTTTCAAGGTTTCAAACATTTACTGGTCAGGAAGTCTACAGAACTCAAAGCCCCCTGTTAGAGGTCTCTCCAATAATTCTTGACATTATCATACACTACATGATTCTTTCTTTTGGTTTTATTAAATCTTTCAAAAGTGTTCATTCATTTCTTGGAGAAGAAAGTTATTACCATCACAAAAATGTAAAGTATGAAAAAATGCAAATGCTTTTCAGGAAAACTCGACAAAAACTCATACTTTGATCAGCATAATAAGAATTTTAACCTTCTACTTCAAGTTGATCACTTGAACATTCATTTAAAAGAAAATCATTATTTAATACACAAACAATATCAAAAACCTCATATACAGATAAACCACAATAATGAGAGAAAAAAATACAGCTCACGGACTTTGATTGGATTAACCCAAATAAATCCCAGCAGGAAACCCCCAGCTGAATATCTACCAGCTAATTGGGTATTCTTTCCCCCTCCCACAAAAAAAATATTAGAATAGACTCCACCCAGTCCATTCCCTGGGTCAGAACCATCAAAGAGGTGCCCCACTGAGCTGTGAGGACAACTCGGCCCCTTTTCTGTCCTGGTCTGGGAGAAATGTCCCCTATATATACTTCAGCACACTGACCACATCTCACTTCTCACTCAGATCGATTTCCAACATGGCTTACTCTCACCACCTCTCTCAACATTCCTATCAGGACTTTCTACAACTGTGGACAAGCCTTGAGGAGCTCAGCCCAGATAACTCTTACCCTACCCTCAACACAGAGGCTGACACAGAGCATAACCTTCTTGGTTCATCCCTGGAGGATCTCCACTCTGAGTTAACAACTAAGGACATACCTTGTGAGCCGGTCTCCACAATAAACCCTTCTCCCACATCTCACATCGCTGGTCAAATATCCACAGTGACCAGTCCTCTGCACAGTTCTCCTACCCACACAGCAACAACCCCATCCTGTCCTGGTCAAACCTCACCTCAGATTGTCACAAGTCCTTCAGGAGAGCAAGTGTATGCCAAACATTCCACTCCTTCCAACACCAATTATCCTGGCACATACGGATTCCAAGTCTCCTTCTCTCCACCCCAGAAAGAGACCAAATCCACAAGCTGGACATACTCTGCCCTCGGCCGCAAGCTTTATGTCAAGATGGCCAGCTCCTGTCCTGTCCAGTTTCACACCAGTCAGCCTCCACCAGAGGGCAGTATTATCCGAGCCATGGCCGTTTTCAGCAAGGCAGAACACACTCAAGCTGTGGTCACACGGTGTCCTAACCATGTCAGCAGCAGAGAGCACAACCAGAACCACCCTGCTCCTAGTCACCTTGTTCGCTGTGAGCATCAACTCAGTCACTACCTGGACGATCCTTCCACAGGCAGACACAGTGTGCTCACTCCTTATCAGCAGCCACAGGCTGGCTGCCCTCATCTCACCTATCTCTACCAGTTCATGTGTCTGGGATCCTGTGTGGGAGGACCCAACAGAAGACCAATGCAGATTGTCTTCACCCTAGAGAACGACCAGCTAGTTCTGGGAAGAGCCGCTGTAGACATCCGCATCTGTGCCTGTCCTGCCCGTGACAAGAGACTGGAGGAAAAGTCCTATTTACCTAAACCTCCAGCTTCCTCTCCCAGTTACACCACAGGCGACAAACCCAGGGCCGCTCACAAGAGGAAACTTGACACCACAGACACTTTTACCATCACCATTCATGGCCGTGATAACTTTGAAATCTTACGCAAAATCAGAGATTCCTTAGAACTCATGTCTTCTTTATCCAATGATCAAGTCACTCAATACAAACAATGTAAAGTTTCCAAATCCTGTACTCAACTTTTACAGCATGACTTGTCAACAGAGTTCTTTTCATTGCCACAAATTATTCCCCCTCTACAGATGGTTCAATAATTCTAAGGGTAAATACAATTATGTCCATATATTGTTACATTGCTTATTAAGTTTATGTTATTGTTTTCCTTCTTTATTTTTGCTCTTTTTTACATTGATATAATAAAATTTTCATTCAACCACATACATTTGTTTGCTGTTGTCAATGTCATTTCTGCTCTTTGCTCAATTCCATTCATGAATATATTTCATAATTCTTCTCCATGTGTTTTACTTAAAAGTTTCAATGACAAACTTTGACAAGATTCCTGTTCTTACAGCACCAGTATTCACCCATGTCCTGAAAATGTCTCATTTCTTGGTGACAAACAGTCCTGATTAGGTTTATGAATTCTTACATTATTTGAAGCATTGTTGCACTCAGGCATCTAAAGGACATCTGGAATATGCCACAGCCATAACAGATTCCTATTACATGCAAAGTGTCTAAAACCCATAAGATGGGAAAACAAAATTACCACATAATAAAGCAACTCCAGAGATATCTTTTACATCATCACTACATGGATTTACTGTGTTCAAATAAAGAATACATAAACATTAAATCTTATTCCCCATTAGAGACAAGGCTTCAAAATTTCAAGGGTCCTCTACATGAGAACATACACACATCGCAACTGGTATTCAACATTTCCAGGTATTCACATGTTTCAAGACTGATAATGCTTAACAGATATTGTATCAAATCAGTCTGCAGCTACACTTTCCTGACAACACATCACAACAGGTTATTAAACATCAATCATCCACTGCTGAGTTCAATATCCAGTCAGAAAGTCAATCCACTTAATATCCCATCTTGTCTTTACCACAACTGGAACCACAGAACCCCACGCTATTAAAGGTCAATCTAAATACAAATTGTTGTACCCAGTAATTGGTGTTCAACAACCACAAATGGTACAGTTCTGTTATACATGCATGTATGCAAACACCAAACAGTGTCTGACACTTTAACTCATCACACATTGATATGTAGTACCCAGGTGTGATATGGTGGTGCCAGTTATGTATAGACAGCAGACAATATCTTCAGCCATTTCTTACAGGGCAATCTTCTTACCAGTGATTGGTGTTAAACTTACAGCCAAGTGAGATGGCTGGTACTAAGAAGTATATACATCAATGTCTGCTGGCTATACTCATCCTTAACACCTGTGGTCAATCATTAACTTTCAACAGTAAGTCTGATATGGTTCCACTTTTCAGGAGACAACAGGCAAGGCATCCTGACCTTTAAACTGTGTCAATGCTCTTTGATCTTTAACATCCAGCTGTGTCATGGTGCCTTTTACATGTAAACACACCAATTCTTAGGTGCTATCACTCTGAAAATGTATTATTCATGATTAACTATAAACATAAGGTCCTGGTCCTCAATTAATCTTGATTTACTTCACTTTTCATATATCAGGTACTTTAAAAAGTTAGTTCTTCAATAAATTTAGTTCTTTATAGAAACTGATTCATCACAAGTACACATCTCTTTACTTTACAACCAACAGTTCACATCTTTATCAGAAACATGTTAAGAAAATAATCAGTGCATATTTGTGATTAAGAGAATGTACATGTTTTGGAAATACAAGTTTCCAATTGCTACAAAATACTGAAATTCATCTTTGCAAAAAAAGGAAAAAAAATGAATTAATCCTCTAGAAGTATTTTTTCAAAGACTACTATTTTTCAATACATACACAAACAAAATATATTCAATTCATTGCCAAACAAATTTAACATCTCACCTTTAGAAAATAAAACCTTCTTAAAACTTTTCATCAAATGCCAGAGATAAAACTATTAATTCTGACCACCATTCCTCAACAAATTTTACATTCATCACAAGCAGATAAGCAACACAATCACAAAACCATGTGTCTTACAGATTGCGGACTCCAAAAATCCATTTGTATACATGTACACCCTAACAAACAACTGCAGAAATATCAGTATATATATCCAATCATTCTTTCAAGGTTTCAAACATTTACTGGTCAGGAATTCTACACAACTCAAAGCCCCCTGTTAGAAGTCTCTCCAATAATTCTTTACATTATCATACACTACATGATTCTTTCTTTTGGTTTTATTAAATCTTTCAAAAGTGTTCATTCATTTCTTGGAGAAGAAGTTATTACCATCACAAAAATGTGAAGTATGAAAAATGCAAATGCTTTTCGGGAAAACTCGACAAAAACTCATACTTTGATCAGCATAATGAGGAATTTTAAACCTTCTACTTCAATTTGATCACTTGTACATCCATTTAAAAGAAAATCATTATTTAATACACAAACAATATCAAAAACCTCATATACAGATAAACCACAATAATGAGAGAAAAAAATACTGCTCACAGACTTTGATTGGATTAATCCAAATAAATCCTTGCAGGGAACCCCAGCTGAATATCTCCAGCTAATTGGGTACTCTTTCCCCCTCCACAAAAAGGATTAAAATAGACTCCACCCAGTTATTCAATGGGTCCAGAACCATCAAAGAGGTGCCCCACTGAGCTGTGAGGACAACTCGGCCCCTTTTCTGTCCCTGGTCTGGGAGAAATGTCTTATATATACTTCAGCACACTGACCACATTTCACTTCTCACTCAGATCGATTTCCAACATGGCTTACTCTCAGCACGTCTCTCAACATTCCTATCAGGACTTTCTACAACTGTGGACAAGCCTTGAGGAGCTCAGCCCAGATAATTCTTACCCTACCCTCACCACAGAGGCTGACACAGAGTATAACCTTCTTGGTTCATCCCTGGAGGATCTCCACTCTGAGTTAACAAATAAGGACATACCTTGTGAGTTGGTCTCCACAATTAACTCTTCTCCCACATCTCAGATGGCTGGTCAAATATCCACAGTGACCAGTCCTCTGCCCAGTTTTCCTCCTCACATAGCAACAACCCCATCCTGTCCTGGTCAAACCTCACCTCAGATTGTCACAAGTCCTTCAGGAGAGCAAGTGTATGCCAAACATTCCACTCCTTCCAACACCAATTATCCTGGCACATAACGGATTCCAAGTCTCCTTCTCTCCACCCCAGAAAGAGACCAAATCCACAAGCTGGACATACTCTGCCCTCCGGCCGCAAGCTTTATGTCAAGATGGCCAGCTCCTGTCCTGTTCAGTTTCACACCAGTCAGCCTCCACCAGAGGGCAGTATTATCCGAGCCATGGCCCGTTTTCAGCAAGGCAGAACACGCTCAAGGCTGTGGTCACACGGTGTCCTAACCATGTCAGCAGCAGAGAGCACAACCAGAACCACCCTGCTCCTAGTCACCTTGTTCGCTGTGAGCATCAACTCAGTCACTACCTGGACGATCCATCCACAGGCAGACACAGTGTGCTCACTCCTTATCAGCAGCCACAGGCTGGCTGCCCTCATCTCACCTATCTCTACCAGTTCATGTGTCTGGGATCCTGTGTGGGAGGACCCAACAGAAGACCAATGCAGATTGTCTTCACCCTAGAGAACGACCAGCTAGTTCTGGGAAGAGCCGCTGTAGACATCCGCATCTGTGCCTGTCCTGCCCGTGACAAGAGGACTGGAGGAAAAGTCCTATTTACCTAAACCTCCAGCTTCCTCTCCCAGCTACACCACAGGCGACAAACCCAGGGCCGCTCACAAGAGGAAACTTGACACCACAAGACACTTTTAACCATCACCATTCATGGCCGTGATAACTTTGAAATCTTACGCAAAATCAGAGATTCCTTAGAACTCATGTCTTCTTTATCCAATGATCAAGTCACTCAATACAAACAATGTAAAGTTCCAAATCCTGTACTCAACTTTTACAGCATGACTTGTCAACAGAGTTCTTTTCATTGCCACAAATTATTCCCCCTCTACAGATGGTTCAATAATTCTAAGGGTAAATACAATTATGTCCATATATTGTTACATTGCTTATTAAGTTTATGTTATTGTTTTCCTTCTTTATTTTTGCTCTTTTTTACATTGATATAATAAAATTTTCATTCAACCACATACATTTGTTTGCTGTTGTCAATGTCATTTCTGCTCTTTGCTCAATTCCATTCATGAATATATTTCATAATTCTTCTCCATGTGTTTTACTTAAAAGTTTCAATGACAAACTTTGACAAGATTCCTGTTCTTACAGCACCAGTATTCACCCATGTCCTGAAAATGTCTCATTTCTTGGTGACAAACAGTCCTGATTAGGTTTATGAATTCTTACATTATTTGAAGCATTGTTGCATTCAGGCATCTAAAGGACATCTGGAATATGCCACAGCCATAACAGATTCCTATTACATGCAAAGTGTCTAAAACCCATAAGATGGGAAAACAAAATTACCACATAATAAAGCAACTCCAGAGATATCTTTTACATCATCACTACATGGATTTACTGTGTTCAAATAAAGAATACATAAACATTAAATCTTATTCCCCATTAGAGACAAGGCTTCAAAATTTCAAGGGTCCTCTACATGAGAACATACACACATCGCAACTGGTATTCAACATTTCCAGGTATTCACATGTTTCAAGACTGATAATGCTTAACAGATATTGTATCAAATCAGTCTGCAGCTACACTTTCCTGACAACACATCACAACAGGTTATTAAACATCAATCATCCACTGCTGAGTTCAATATCCAGTCAGAAAGTCAATCCACTTAATATCCCATCTTGTCTTTACCACAACTGGAACCACAGAACCCCACGCTATTAAAGGTCAATCTAAATACAAATTGTTGTACCCAGTAACTGGTGTTCAACAACCACAAATGGTACAGTTCTGTTATACATGCATGTATGCAAACACCAAACAGTGTCTGACACTTTAACTCATCACACATTGATATGTAGTACCCAGGTGTGATATGGTGGTGCCAGTTATGTATAGACAGCAGACAATATCTTCAGCCATTTCTTACAGGGCAATCTTCTTAACAGTGATTGGTGTTAAACTTACAGCCAAGTGAGATGGCTGGTACTAAGAAGTATATACATCAATGTCTGCTGGCTATACTCATCCTTAACACCTGTGGTCAATCATTAACTTTCAACAGTAAGTCTGATATGGTTCCACTTTTCAGGAGACAACAGGCAAGGCATCCTGACCTTTAAACTGTGTCAATGCTCTTTAACATCCAGCTGTGTCATGGTGCCTTTTACATGTAAACACACCAATTCTTAGGTGCTATCACTCTGAAAATGTATTATTCATGATTAACTATAAACATAAGGTCCTGGTCCTCAATTAATCTTGATTTACTTCACTTTTCATATATCAGGTACTTTAAAAAGTTAGTTCTTCAATAAATTTAGTTCTTTATAGAAACTGATTCATCACAAGTACACATCTCTTTACTTTACAACCAACAGTTCACATCTTTATCAGAAACATGTTAAGAAAATAATCAGTGCATATTTGTGATTAAGAGAATGTACATGTTTTGGAAATACAAGTTTCCAATTGCTACAAAATACTGAAATTCATCTTTGCAAAAAAAGGAAAAAAAATGAATTAATCCTCTAGAAGTATTTTTTCAAAGACTACTATTTTTCAATACATACACAAACAAAATATATTCAATTCATTGCCAAACAAATTTAACATCTCACCTTTAGAAAATAAAACCTTCTTAAAACTTTTCATCAAATGCCAGAGATAAAACTATTAATTCTGACCACCATTCCTCAACAAATTTTACATTCATCACAAGCAGATAAGCAACACAATCACAAAACCATGTGTCTTACAGATTGCGGACTCCAAAAATCCATTTGTATACATGTACACCCTAACAAACAACTGCAGAAATATCAGTATATATATCCAATCATTCTTTCAAGTTTTCAAACATTTACTGGTCAGGAATTCTACACAACTCAAAGCCCCCTGTTAGAGGCCTCTCCAATAATTCTTTACATTATCATACACTACATGATTCTTTCTTTTGGTTTTATTAAATCTTTCAAAAGTGTTCATTCATTTCTTGGAGAAGAAAGTTATTACCATCACAAAAATGTGAAGTATGAAAAATGCAAATGCTTTTCGGGAAAACTCGACAAAAACTCATACTTTGATCAGCATAATGAGAATTTTAACCTTCTACTTCAATTTGATCACTTGTACATCCATTTAAAAGAAAATCATTATTTAATACACAAACAATATCAAAAACCTCATATACAGATAAACCACAATAATGAGAGAAAAAAATACTGCTCACAGACTTTGATTGGATTAATCCAAATAAATCCCTGCAGGGAACCCCAGCTGAATATCTACCAGCTAATTGGGTACTCTTTCCCCCTCCACAAAAAGGATTAAAATAGACTCCACCCAGTTATTCAATGGGTCAGAACCATCAAAGAGGTGCCCCACTGAGCTGTGAGGACAACTCGGCCCCTTTTCTGTCCCTGGTCTGGGAGAAATGTCTTATATATACTTCAGCACACTGACCACATTTCACTTCTCACTCAGATCGATTTCCAACATGGCTTACTCTCACCACCTCTCTCAACATTCCTATCAGGACTTTCTACAACTGTGGACAAGCCTTGAGGAGCTCAGCCCAGATAATTCTTACCCTACCCTCACCACAGAGGCTGACACAGAGTATAACCTTCTTGGTTCATCCCTGGAGGATCTCCACTCTGAGTTAACAAATAAGGACATACCTTGTGAGTTGGTCTCCACAATTAACTCTTCTCCCACATCTCAGATGGCTGGTCAAATATCCACAGTGACCAGTCCTCTGCCCAGTTTTCCTCCTCACATAGCAACAACCCCATCCTGTCCTGGTCAAACCTCACCTCAGATTGTCACAAGTCCTTCAGGAGAGCAAGTGTATGCCAAACATTCCACTCCTTCCAACACCAATTATCCTGGCACATACGGATTCCAAGTCTCCTTCTCTCCACCCCAGAAAGAGACCAAATCCACAAGCTGGACATACTCTGCCCTCGGCCGCAAGCTTTATGTCAAGATGGCCAGCTCCTGTCCTGTTCAGTTTCACACCAGTCAGCCTCCACCAGAGGGCAGTATTATCCGAGCCATGGCCGTTTTCAGCAAGGCAGAACACGCTCAAGCTGTGGTCACACGGTGTCCTAACCATGTCAGCAGCAGAGAGCACAACCAGAACCACCCTGCTCCTAGTCACCTTGTTCGCTGTGAGCATCAACTCAGTCACTACCTGGACGATCCTTCCACAGGCAGACACAGTGTGCTCACTCCTTATCAGCAGCCACAGGCTGGCTGCCCTCATCTCACCTATCTCTACCAGTTCATGTGTCTGGGATCCTGTGTGGGAGGACCCAACAGAAGACCAATGCAGATTGTCTTCACCCTAGAGAACGACCAGCTAGTTCTGGGAAGAGCCGCTGTAGACATCCGCATCTGTGCCTGTCCTGCCCGTGACAAGAGACTGGAGGAAAAGTCCTATTTACCTAAACCTCCAGCTTCCTCTCCCAGCTACACCACAGGCGACAAACCCAGGGCTGCTCACAAGAGGAAACTTGACACCACAGACACTTTTACCATCACCATTCATGGCCGTGATAACTTTGAAATCTTACGCAAAATCAGAGATTCCTTAGAACTCATGTCTTCTTTATCCAATGATCAAGTCACTCAATACAAACAATGTAAAGTTTCCAAATCCTGTACTCAACTTTTACAGCATGACTTGTCAACAGAGTTCTTTTCATTGCCACAAATTATTCCCCCTCTACAGATGGTTCAATAATTCTAAGGGTAAATACAATTATGTCCATATATTGTTACATTGCTTATTAAGTTTATGTTATTGTTTTCCTTCTTTATTTTTGCTCTTTTTTACATTGATATAATAAAATTTTCATTCAACCACATACATTTGTTTGCTGTTGTCAATGTCATTTCTGCTCTTTGCTCAATTCCATTCATGAATATATTTCATAATTCTTCTCCATGTGTTTTACTTAAAAGTTTCAATGACAAACTTTGACAAGATTCCTGTTCTTACAGCACCAGTATTCACCCATGTCCTGAAAATGTCTCATTTCTTGGTGACAAACAGTCCTGATTAGGTTTATGAATTCTTACATTATTTGAAGCATTGTTGCATTCAGGCATCTAAAGGACATCTGGAATATGCCACAGCCATAACAGATTCCTATTACATGCAAAGTGTCTAAAACCCATAAGATGGGAAAACAAAATTACCACATAATAAAGCAACTCCAGAGATATCTTTTACATCATCACTACATGGATTTACTGTGTTCAAATAAAGAATACATAAACATTAAATCTTATTCCCCATTAGAGACAAGGCTTCAAAATTTCAAGGGTCCTCTACATGAGAACATACACACATCGCAACTGGTATTCAACATTTCCAGGTATTCACATGTTTCAAGACTGATAATGCTTAACAGATATTGTATCAAATCAGTCTGCAGCTACACTTTCCTGACAACACATCACAACAGGTTATTAAACATCAATCATCCACTGCTGAGTTCAATATCCAGGCAGAAAGTCAATCCACTTAATATCCCATCTTGTCTTTACCACAACTGGAACCACAGAACCCCACGCTATTAAAGGTCAATCTAAATACAAATTGTTGTACCCAGTAACTGGTGTTCAACAACCACAAATGGTACAGTTCTGTTATACATGCATGTATGCAAACACCAAACAGTGTCTGACACTTTAACTCATCACACATTGATATGTAGTACCCAGGTGTGATATGGTGGTGCCAGTTATGTATAGACAGCAGACAATATCTTCAGCCATTTCTTACAGGGCAATCTTCTTAACAGTGATTGGTGTTAAACTTACAGCCAAGTGAGATGGCTGGTACTAAGAAGTATATACATCAATGTCTGCTGGCTATACTCATCCTTAACACCTGTGGTCAATCATTAACTTTCAACAGTAAGTCTGATATGGTTCCACTTTTCAGGAGACAACAGGCAAGGCATCCTGACCTTTAAACTGTGTCAATGCTCTTTAACATCCAGCTGTGTCATGGTGCCTTTTACATGTAAACACACCAATTCTTAGGTGCTATCACTCTGAAAATGTATTATTCATGATTAACTATAAACATAAGGTCCTGGTCCTCAATTAATCTTGATTTACTTCACTTTTCATATATCAGGTACTTTAAAAAGTTAGTTCTTCAATAAATTTAGTTCTTTATAGAAACTGATTCATCACAAGTACACATCTCTTTACTTTACAACCAACAGTTCACATCTTTATCAGAAACATGTTAAGAAAATAATCAGTGCATATTTGTGATTAAGAGAATGTACATGTTTTGGAAATACAAGTTTCCAATTGCTACAAAATACTGAAATTCATCTTTGCACAAAAAGGAAAAAAAATGAATTAATCCTTTAGAAGTATTTTTTCAAAGACTACTATTTTTCAATACATACACAAACAAAATATATTCAATTCATTGCCAAACAAATTTAACATCTCACCTTTAGAAAATAGAACCTTCTTAAAACTTTTCATCAAATGCCAGAGATAAAACTATTAATTCTGACCACCATTCCTCAACAAATTTTACATTCATCACAAGCAGATAAGCAACACAATCACAAAACCATGTGCCGTAAGTGGGAAGGTCTGTCAGCAACCTGCGGATGGTCGTGGGTTTCCCCCGGGCTGCGCCCGGTTTCCACCCACCATAATGCTGGCCGCCGTCGTATAAGTGAAATATTCTTGAGTACGGCGTAAAACACCAATCAAAAAAAAAAAAAAAAAAAAAAAAAAAACACAAAACCATGTGTCTTACAGATTGCGGACTCCAAAAATCCATTTGTATACATGTACACCCTAACAAACAACTGCAGAAATATCAGTATATATATCCAATCATTCTTTCAAGGTTTCAAACATTTACTGGTCAGGAATTCTACACAACTCAAAGCACCCTGTTAGAGGTCTCTCCAATAATTCTTTACATTATCATACACTACATGATTCTTTCTTTTGGTTTTATTCAATCTTTCAAAAGTGTTCATTCATTTCTTGGAGAAGAAAGTTATTACCATCACAAAAATGTGAAGTATGAAAAATGCAAATGCTTTTCAGGAAAACTCGACAAAAGCTCATACTTTGATCAGCATAATGAGAATTTTAACCTTCTACTTCAATTTGATCACTTGTACATCCATTTAAAAGAAAATCATTAATTAATACACAAACAATATCAAAAACCTCATATACAGATAAACCACAATAATGAGAGAGAAAAATACAGCTCACAGACTTTGATTGGATTAACCCAAATAAATCCCAACAGGGAACCCCAGCTGAATATCTACCAGCTAATTGGGTATTCTTTCCCCCTCCACAAAAAAATATTAGAATAGACTCCACCCAGTCATTCCCTGGGTCAGAACCATCAAAGAGGTGCCCCACTGAGCTGTGAGGACAACTCGGCCCCTTTTCTGTCCCTGGTCTGGGAGAAATGTCTTATATATACTTCAGCACACTGACCACATCTCACTTCTCACTCAGATCGATTTCCAACATGGCTTACTCTCACCACCTCTCTCAACATTCCTATCAGGACTTTCTACAACTGTGGACAAGCCTTGAGGAGCTCAGCCCAGATAACTCTTACCCTACCCTCACCACAGAGGCTGACACAGAGCATAACCTTCTTGGTTCATCCCTGGAGGATCTCCACTCTGAGTTAACAACCGAGGACATACCTTGTAAGCCGGTCTCCACAATTAACTCTTCTCCCACATCTCAGATCGCTGGTCAAATATCCACAGTGACCAGTCCTCTGCCCAGTTCTCCTCCCCACACAGCAACAACCCCATCCTGTCCTGGTCAAACCTCACCTCAGATTGTCACAAGTCCTTCAGGAGAGCAAGTGTATGCCAAACATTCCACTCCTTCCAACACCAATTATCCTGGCACATACGGATTCCAAGTCTCCTTCTCTCCACCCCAGAAAGAGACCAAATCCACAAGCTGGACATACTCTGCCCTCGGCCGCAAGCTTTATGTCAAGATGGCCAGCTCCTGTCCTGTTCAGTTTCACACCAGTCAGCCTTCACCAGAGGGCAGTATTATCCGAGCCATGGCCGTTTTCAGCAAGGCAGAACACGCTCAAGCTGTGGTCACACGGTGTCCTAACCATGTCAGCAGCAGAGAGCACAACCAGAACCACCCTGCTCCTAGTCACCTTGTTCGCTGTGAGCATCAACTCAGTCACTACCTGGACGATCCTTCCACAGGCAGACACAGTGTGCTCACTCCTTATCAGCAGCCACAGGCTGGCTGCCCTCATCTCACCTATCTCTACCAGTTCATGTGTCTGGGATCCTGTGTGGGAGGACCCAACAGAAGACCAATGCAGATTGTCTTCACCCTAGAGAACGACCAGCTAGTTCTGGGAAGAGCCGCTGTAGACATCCGCATCTGTGCCTGTCCTGCCCGTGACAAGAGACTGGAGGAAAAGTCCTATTTACCTAAACCTCCAGCTTCCTCTCCCAGCTACACCACAGGCGACAAACCCAGGGCCGCTCACAAGAGGAAACTTGACACCACAGACACTTTTACCATCACCATTCATGGCCGTGATAACTTTGAAATCTTACGCAAAATCAGAGATTCCTTAGAACTCATGTCTTCTTTATCCAATGATCAAGTCACTCAATACAAACAATGTAAAGTTTCCAAATCCTGTACTCAACTTTTACAGCATGACTTGTCAACAGAGTTCTTTTCATTGCCACAAATTATTCCCCCTCTACAGATGGTTCAATAATTCTAAGGGTAAATACAATTATGTACATATATTGTTACATTGCTTATTAAGTTTATGTTATTGTTTTCCTTCTTTATTTTTGCTCTTTTTTACATTGATATAATAAAATTTTCATTCAACCACATACATTTGTTTGCTGTTGTCAATGTGATTTCTGCTCTTTGCTCAACTCCATTCATGAATATATTTCATAATCCTTCTCCATGTGTTTTACAATGTTTCAATGCCAAACTTTGACAAGATTCCTGTTCTTACAGCACCAGTATTCACCCATGTCCTGAAAATGTCTCATTTCTTGGTGACAAACAGTCCTGATTAGGTTTATGAATTCTTACATTATTTGAAGCATTGTTGCATTCAGGCATCTAAAGGACATCTGGAATATGCCACAGCCATAACAGATTCCTATTACATGCAAAGTGTCTAAAACCCATAAGACGGGAAAACAAAATTACCACATAATAAAGCAACTCCAGAGATATCTTTTACATCATCACTACATGGATTTACTGTGTTCGAATAAAGAATACATAAACATTAAATCTTATTCCCCATTAGACACAAGGCTTCAAAATTTCAAGGGTCCTCTACATGAGAACATACACACATCGCAACTGGTATTCAACATTTCCAGGTATTCACATGTTTCAAGACTGATAATGCTTAACAGATACTGTACCAAATCAGTCTGCAGCTACACTTTCCTGACAACACATCACAACAGGTTATTAAACATCAATCATCCACTGCTGAGTTCAATATCCAGTCAGAAAGTCAATCCACTTAATATCCCATCTTGTCTTTACCACAACTGGAACCACAGAACCCCACGCTATTAAAGGTCAATCTAAATACAAATTGTTGTACCCAGTAATTGGTGTTCAACAACCACAAATGGTACAGTTCTGTTATACATGCATGTATGCAAACACCAAACAGTGTCTGACACTTTAACTCATCACACATTGATATGTAGTACCCAGGTGTGATATGGTGGTGCCAGTTATGTATAGACAGCAGACAATATCTTCAGCCATTTCTTACAGGGCAATCTTCTTACCAGTCACTGGTGTTAAACTTACAGCCAAGTGAGATGGCTGGTACCAAGAAGTATATACATCAATGTCTGCTGGCTATACTCATCCTTAATACCTGTGGTTAATCATTAACTTTCAACAGTAAGTCTGATATGGTGCCACTTTTCAGGAGACAACTGGCAAGGCATCCTGACCTTAAAACTGTGTCAATGCTCTTTGATCTTTAACATCCAGCTGTGTCATGGTGCCTTTTACATGTAAACACACCAATTCTTAGGTGCTATCACTCTGAAAATGTATTATTCATGATTAACTATAAACATAAGATCCTGGTCCTCAATTAATCTTGATTTACTTCACTTTTCATACATCAGGTACTTTAAAAAGTTAGTTCTTGAATAAATTTAGTTTTTTATAGAAACTGATTCATCACAAGTACACATCTCTTTACTTTACCACCACCAGTTCACATGTTTATTAGAAATTTGTTAAGGAAATAATAAGTGCATATTTGTGATTAAGAGAATGTACATGTTTTGAAAATACAATTTTCCAATTGCTACAAAACAATGAAATTCATCTTTGCAAAAAAAAGGGGAAAAATGAATTAATCCTCTAGAAGTATTTTTCCAAAGACTACTATTTTCCAATACATACACAAACAAAATATATTCAATTCATTGCCAAACAAATTTAACATCTCACCTTTAGAAAATAAATCCTTCTTAAAACTTTTCATCAAATGCCAGAGATAAAACTATTACTTCTGACAACCATTCCTCAACAAATTTTACATTCATCACAAACAGGTAAGCAACACAATCACAAAACCATGCATCTTAAAGATTGCGGACTCCAAAAATCCATTTCTATATATATTTACACCCTAACAAATAACTGCAGAAATATCAGTATATATATCCAATCATTCTTTCAAGGTTTCAAACATTTACTGGTCAGGAATTCTACACAACTCAAAGCACCCTGTTAGAGGTCTCTCCAATAATTCTTTACATTATCATACACTACATGATTCTTTCTTTTGGTTTTATTAAATCTTTCAAAAGTGTTCATTCATTTCTTGGAGAAGAAAGTTATTACCATCACAAAAATGTGAAGTATGAAAAATGCAAATGCTTTTCAGGAAAACTCGACAAAAGCTCATACTTTGATCAGCATAATAAGAATTTTAACCTTCTACTTCAATTTGATCACTTGTACATCCATTTAAAAGAAAATCATTAATTAATACACAAACAATATCAAAAACCTCATATACAGATAAACCACAATAATGAGAGAGAAAAATACAGCTCACAGACTTTGATTGGATTAACCCAAATAAATCCCAACAGGGAACCCCAGCTGAATATCTACCAGCTAATTGGGTATTCTTTCCCCCTCCACAAAAAAATATTAGAATAGACTCCACCCAGTCATTCCCTGGGTCAGAACCATCAAAGAGGTGCCCCACTGAGCTGTGAGGACAACTCGGCCCCTTTTTCTGTCCCTGGTCTGGGAGAAATGTCTTATATATACTTCAGCACACTGACCACATCTCACTTCTCACTCAGATCGATTTCCAACATGGCTTACTCTCACCACCTCTCTCAACATTCCTATCAGGACTTTCTACAACTGTGGACAAGCCTTGAGGAGCTCAGCCCAGATAACTCTTACCCTACCCTCACCACAGAGGCTGACACAGAGCATAACCTTCTTGGTTCATCCCTGGAGGATCTCCACTCTGAGTTAACAACCGAGGACATACCTTGTGAGCCGGTCTCCACAATTAACTCTTCTCCCACATCTCAGATCGCTGGTCAAATATCCACAGTGACCAGTCCTCTGCCCAGTTCTCCTCCCCACACAGCAACAACCCCATCCTGTCCTGGTCAAACCTCACCTCAGATTGTCACAAGTCCTTCAGGAGAGCAAGTGTATGCCAAACATTCCACTCCTTCCAACACCAATTATCCTGGCACATACGGATTCCAAGTCTCCTTCTCTCCACCCCAGAAAGAGACCAAATCCACAAGCTGGACATACTCTGCCCTCGGCCGCAAGCTTTATGTCAAGATGGCCAGCTCCTGTCCTGTTCAGTTTCACACCAGTCAGCCTCCACCAGAGGGCAGTATTATCCGAGCCATGGCCGTTTTCAGCAAGGCAGAACACGCTCAAGGTGTGGTCACACGGTGTCCTAACCATGTCAGCAGCAGAGAGCACAACCAGAACCACCCTGCTCCTAGTCACCTTGTTCGCTGTGAGCATCAACTCAGTCACTACCTGGACGATCCTTCCACAGGCAGACACAGTGTGCTCACTCCTTATCAGCAGCCACAGGCTGGCTGCCCTCATCTCACCTATCTCTACCAGTTCATGTGTCTGGGATCCTGTGTGGGAGGACCCAACAGAAGACCAATGCAGATTGTCTTCACCCTAGAGAACGACCAGCTAGTTCTGGGAAGAGCCGCTGTAGACATCCGCATCTGTGCCTGTCCTGCCCGTGACAAGAGACTGGAGGAAAAGTCCTATTTACCTAAACCTCCAGCTTCCTCTCCCAGCTACACCACAGGCGACAAACCCAGGGCCGCTCACAAGAGGAAACTTGACACCACAGACACTTTTACCATCACCATTCATGGCCGTGATAACTTTGAAATCTTACGCAAAATCAGAGATTCCTTAGAACTCATGTCTTCTTTATCCAATGATCAAGTCACTCAATACAAACAATGTAAAGTTTCCAAATCCTGTACTCAACTTTTACAGCATGACTTGTCAACAGAGTTCTTTTCATTGCCACAAATTATTCCCCCTCTACAGATGGTTCAATAATTCTAAGGGTAAATACAATTATGTCCATATATTGTTACATTGCTTATTAAGTTTATGTTATTGTTTTCCTTCTTTATTTTTGCTCTTTTTTACATTGATATAATAAAATTTTCATTCAACCACATACATTTGTTTGCTGTTGTCAATGTGATTTCTGCTCTTTGCTCAACTCCATTCATGAATATATTTCATAATCCTTCTCCATGTGTTTTACTTAAAAGTTTCAATGCCAAACTTTGACAAGATTCCTGTTCTTACAGCACCAGTATTCACCCATGTCCTGAAAATGTCTCATTTCTTGGTGACAAACAGTCCTGATTAGGTTTATGAATTCTTACATTATTTGAAGCATTGTTGCATTCAGGCATCTAAAGGACATCTGGAATATGCCACAGCCATAACAGATTCCTATTACATGCAAAGTGTCTAAAACCCATAAGATGGGAAAACAAAATTACCACATAATAAAGCAACTCCAGAGATATCTTTTACATCATTATTACATGGATTTACTGTGTTCAAATAAAGAATACATAAACATTAAATCTTATTCCCCATTAGAGACAAGGCTTCAAAATTTCAAGGGTCCTCTACATGAGAACATACACACATCGCAACTGGTATTCAACATTTCCAGGTATTCACATGTTTCAAGACTGATAATGCTTAACAGATACTGTACCAAATCAGTCTGCAGCTACACTTTCCTGACAACACATCACAACAGGTTATTAAACATCAATAATCCACTGCTGAGTTCAATATCCAGTCAGAAAGTCAATCCACTTAATATCCCATCTTGTCTTTACCACAACTGGAACCACAAAACCCCACGCTATTAAAGGTCAATCTAAATACAAATTGTTGTACCCAGTAATTGGTGTTCAACAACCACATGTGGTACAGTTCTGTTATACATGCATGTATGCAAACACCAAACAGTGTCTGACACTTTAACTCATCACACATTGATATGTAGTACCCAGGTGTGATATGGTGGTGCCAGTTATGTATAGACAGCAGACAATATCTTCAGCCATTTCTTACAGGGCAATCTTCTTACCAGTGATTGGTGTTAAACTTACAGCCAAGTGAGATGGCTGGTACCAAGAAGTATATACATCAATGTCTGCTGGCTATACTCATCCTTAACACCTGTGGTCAATCATTAACTTTCAACAGTAAGTCTGATATGGTTCCACTTTTCAGGAGACAACTGGCAAGGCATCCTGACCTTTAAACTGTGTCAATGCTCTTTGATCTTTAACATCCAGCTGTGTCATGGTGCCTTTTACATGTAAACACACCAATTCTTAGGTGCTATCACTCTGAAAATGTATTATTCATGATTAACTATAAACATAAGGTCCTGGTCCTCAATTAATCTTGATTTACTTCACTTTTCATATATCAGGTACTTTAAAAAGTTAGTTCTTCAATAAATTTAGTTCTTTATAGAAACTGATTCATCACAAGTACACATCTCTTTACTTTACCACCAACAGTTCACATCTTTATCAGAAACATGTTAAGAAAATAATCAGTGCATATTTGTGATTAAGAGAATGTACATGGTTTGGAAATACAAGTTTCCAATTGCTACAAAATACTGAAATTCATCTTTGCAAAAAAAGGAAAAAAAATGAATTAATCCTCTAGAAGTATTTTTTCAAAGACTACTATTTTTCAATACATACACAAACAAAATATATTCAATTCATTGCCAAACAAATTTAACATCTCACCTTTAGAAAATAGAACCTTCTTAAAACTTTTCATCAAATGCCAGAGATAAAACTATTAATTCTGACCACCATTCCTCAACAAATTTTACATTCATCACAAGCAGATAAGCAACACAATCACAAAACCATGTGTCTTACAGATTGCGGACTCCAAAAATCCATTTGTATATATGTACACCCTAACAAACAACTGCAGAAATATCAGTATATATATCCAATCATTCTTTCAAGGTTTCAAACATTTACTGGTCAGGAATTCTACACAACTCAAAGCACCCTGTTAGAGGTCTCTCCAATAATTCTTTACATTATCATACACTACATGATTCTTTCTTTTGGTTTTATTCAATCTTTCAAAAGTGTTCATTCATTTCTTGGAGAAGAAAGTTATTACCATCACAAAAATGTGAAGTATGAAAAATGCAAATGCTTTTCAGGAAAACTCGACAAAAGCTCATACTTTGATCAGCATAATAAGAATTTTAACCTTCTACTTCAATTTGATCACTTGTACATCCATTTAAAAGAAAATCATTAATTAATACACAAACAATATCAAAAACCTCATATACAGATAAACCACAATAATGAGAGAGAAAAATACAGCTCACAGACTTTGATTGGATTAACCCAAATAAATCCCAACAGGGAACCCCAGCTGAATATCTACCAGCTAATTGGGTATTCTTTCCCCCTCCACAAAAAAATATTAGAATAGACTCCACCCAGTCATTCCCTGGGTCAGAACCATCAAAGAGGTGCCCCACTGAGCTGTGAGGACAACTCGGCCCCTTTTCTGTCCCTGGTCTGGGAGAAATGTCTTATATATACTT
Organism: Liolophura sinensis; assembly: GCF_032854445.1. Classification (NCBI taxonomy): domain Eukaryota; kingdom Metazoa; phylum Mollusca; class Polyplacophora; order Chitonida; family Chitonidae; genus Liolophura; species Liolophura sinensis. The sequence goes on from NC_088301.1 coordinate 9,970,554, forward strand.
CAGCACACTGACCACATCTCACTTCTCACTCAGATCGATTTCCAACATGGCTTACTCTCACCACCTCTCTCAACATTCCTATCAGGACTTTCTACAACTGTGGACAAGCCTTGAGGAGCTCAGCCCAGATAACTCTTACCCTACCCTCACCACAGAGGCTGACACAGAGCATAACCTTCTTGGTTCATCCCTGGAGGATCTCCACTCTGAGTTAACAACCGAGGACATACCTTGTGAGCCGGTCTCCACAATTAACTCTTCTCCCACATCTCAGATCGCTGGTCAAATATCCACAGTGACCAGTCCTCTGTCCAGTTCTCCTCCCCACACAGCAACAACCCCATCCTGTCCTGGTCAAACCTCACCTCAGATTGTCACAAGTCCTTCAGGAGAGCAAGTGTATGCCAAACATTCCACTCCTTCCAACACCAATTATCCTGGCACATACGGATTCCAAGTCTCCTTCTCTCCACCCCAGAAAGAGACCAAATCCACAAGCTGGACATACTCTGCCCTCGGCCGCAAGCTTTATGTCAAGATGGCCAGCTCCTGTCCTGTTCAGTTTCACACCAGTCAGCCTCCACCAGAGGGCAGTATTACCCGAGCCATGGCCGTTTTCAGCAAGGCAGAACACGCTCAAGCTGTGGTCACACGGTGTCCTAACCATGTCAGCAGCAGAGAGCACAACCAGAACCACCCTGCTCCTAGTCACCTTGTTCGCTGTGAGCATCAACTCAGTCACTACCTGGACGATCCTTCCACAGGCAGACACAGTGTGCTCACTCCTTATCAGCAGCCACAGGCTGGCTGCCCTCATCTCACCTATCTCTACCAGTTCATGTGTCTGGGATCCTGTGTGGGAGGACCCAACAGAAGACCAATGCAGATTGTCTTCACCCTAGAGAACGACCAGCTAGTTCTGGGAAGAGCCGCTGTAGACATCCGCATCTGTGCCTGTCCTGCCCGTGACAAGAGACTGGAGGAAAAGTCCTATTTACCTAAACCTCCAGCTTCCTCTCCCAGCTACACCACAGGCGACAAACCCAGGGCCGCTCACAAGAGGAAACTTGACACCACAGACACTTTTACCATCACCATTCATGGCCGTGATAACTTTGAAATCTTACGCAAAATCAGAGATTCCTTAGAACTCATGTCTTCTTTATCCAATGATCAAGTCACTCAATACAAACAATGTAAAGTTTCCAAATCCTGTACTCAACTTTTACAGCATGACTTGTCAACAGAGTTCTTTTCATTGCCACAAATTATTCCCCCTCTACAGATGGTTCAATAATTCTAAGGGTAAATACAATTATGTCCATATATTGTTACATTGCTTATTAAGTTTATGTTATTGTTTTCCTTCTTTATTTTTGCTCTTTTTTACATTGATATAATAAAATTTTCATTCAACCACATACATTTGTTTGCTGTTGTCAATGTCATTTCTGCTCTTTGCTCAATTCCATTCATGAATATATTTCATAATTCTTCTCCATGTGTTTTACTTAAAAGTTTCAATGACAAACTTTGACAAGATTCCTGTTCTTACAGCACCAGTATTCACCCATGTCCTGAACATGTCTCATTTCTTGGTGACAAACAGTCCTGATTAGGTTTATGAATTCTTACATTATTTGAAGCATTGTTGCACTCAGGCATCTAAAGGACATCTGGAATATGCCACAGCCATAACAGATTCCTATTACATGCAAAGTGTCTAAAACCCATATGATGGGAAAACAAAATTACCACATAATAAAGCAACTCCAGAGATATCTTTTACATCACCACTACATGGATTTAATGTGTTCAAATAAAGAATACATAAACATTAAATCTTATTCCCCATTAGAGACAAGGCTTCAAAACTTCAAGGGTCCTCTACATGAGAACATACACATCACAACTGGTATTCAACATTTCCATGTTACATCAATGTCTGCTGGCTATACTCATCCTTAATACCTGTGGTCAATCATTAACTTTCAACAGTAAGACTGATATGGTTCCACTTTTCAGGAGACAACAGGCAAGGCATCCTGACCTTTAAACTGTGTCAATGCTCTTTGATCTTTAACATCCAGCTGTGTCATGGTGCCTTTTACATGTAAACACACCAATTCTTAGGTGCTATCACTCTGAAAATGTATTATTCATGATTAACTATAAACATAAGGTCCTGGTCCTCAATTAATCTTGATTTACTTCACTTTTCATATATCAGGTACTTTAAAAAGTTAGTTCTTCAATAAATTTAGTTTTTTATAGAAACTGATTCATCACAAGTACACATCTCTTTACTTTACCACCAACAGTTCACATGTTTATCAGAAACATGTTAAGAAAATAATCAGTGCATATTTGTGATTAAGAGAATGTACATGTTTTGGAAATACAATTTTCCAATTGCTACAAAATACTGAAATTCATCTTTCCAAAAAAAGGAAAAAAAATGAATTAATCCTCTAGAAGTATTTTTTCAAAGACTACTATTTTTCAATACATACACAAACAAAATATATTCAATTCATTGCCAAACAAATTTAACATCTCACCTTTAGAAAATAAAACCTTCTTAAAACTTTTCATCAAATGCCAGAGATAAAACTATTAATTCTGACCACCATTCCTCAACAAATTTTACATTCATCACAAGCAGATAAGCAACACAAACACAAAACCATGTGTCTTACAGATTGCGGACTCCAAAAATCCATTTCTATATATGTACACCCTAACAAACAACTGCAGAAATATCAGTACATATATCCAATCATTCTTTCAAGGTTTCAAACATTTACTGGTCAGGAATTCTACACAACTCAAAGCCCCCTGTTAGAAGTCTCTCCAATAATTCTTTACATTATCATACACTACATGATTCTTTCTTTTGGTTTTATTAAATCTTTCAAAAGTGTTCATTCATTTCTTGGAGAAGAAAGTTATTACCATCACAAAAATGTGAAGTATGAAAAATGCAAATGCTTTTCAGGAAAACTTGACAAAAACTCATACTTTGATCAGCATAATAAGAATTTTAACTTTCTACTTCAATTTGATCACTTGTACATTCATTTAAAAGAAAATCATTATTTCATACACAAACAATATCAAAAACCTCATATACACATAAACCACAATAATGAGAGAGAAAAATACAGCTCACAGACTTTGATTGGATTAACCCAAATAAATCCCAGCAGGGAACCCCAGCTGAATATCTACCAGCTAATTGGGTATTCTTTCCCCCTCCACAAAAAAATATTAGAATTGACTCCACCCAGTCATTCTCTGGGTCAGAACCATCAAAGAGGTGCCCCACTGAGCTGTGAGGACAACTCGGCCCCTTTTCTGTCCCTGGTCTGGGAGGAATATCCTATATATACTTCAGCACACTGACCACATCTCACTTCTCACTCAGATCGATTTCCAACATGGCTTACTCTCACCACCTCTCTCAACATTCCTATCAGGACTTTCTACAACTGTGGACAAGCCTTGAGGAGCTCAGCCCAGATAACTCTTACCCTACCCTCACCACAGAGGCTGACACAGAGCATAACCTTCTTGGTTCATCCCTGGAGGATCTCCACTCTGAGTTAACAACTGAGGACATACCTTGTGAGCTGGTCTCCACAATGAACTCTTCTCCCACATCTCAGTATGCTGGTCAAATATCCACAGTGACCAGTCCTCTGCCCAGTTCTCCTCCCCACATAGCAACAACCCCATCCTGTCCTGGTCAAACCTCACCTCAGATTGTCACAAGTCCTTCAGGAGAGCAAGTGTATGCCAAACATTCCACTCCTTCCAACACCAATTATCCTGGCACATACGGATTCCAAGTCTCCTTCTCTCCACCTCAGAAAGAGACCAAATCCACAAGCTGGACATACTCTGCCCTCGGCCACAAGCTTTATGTCAAGATGGCCAGCTCCTGTCCTGTTCAGTTTCACACCAGTCAGCCTCCACCAGAGGGCAGTATTATCCGAGCCATGGCCGTTTTCAGCAAGGCAGAACACGCTCAAGGTGTGGTCACACGGTGTCCTAACCATGTCAGCAGCAGAGAGCACAACCAGAACCACCCTGCTCCTAGTCACCTTGTTCGCTGTGAGCATCAACTCAGTCACTACCTGGACGATCCTTCCACAGGCAGACACAGTGTGCTCACTCCTTATCAGCAGCCACAGGCTGGCTGCCCTCATCTCACCTATCTCTACCAGTTCATGTGTCTGGGATCCTGTGTGGGAGGACCCAACAGAAGACCAATGCAGATTGTCTTCACCCTAGAGAACGACCAGCTAGTTCTGGGAAGAGCCGCTGTAGACATCCGCATCTGTGCCTGTCCTGCCCGTGACAAGAGGCTGGAGGAAAAGTCCTATTTACCTAAACCTCCAGCTTCCTCTCCCAGCTACACCACAGGCGACAAACCCAGGGCCGCTCACAAGAGGAAACTTGACACCACAGACACTTTTACCATCACCATTCATGGCCGTGATAACTTTGAAATCTTACGCAAAATCAGAGATTCCTTAGAACTCATGTCTTCTTTATCCAATGATCAAGTCACTCAATACAAACAATGTAAAGTTTCCAAATCCTGTACTCAACTTTTACAGCATGACTTGTCAACAGAGTTCTTTTCATTGCCACAAATTATTCCCCCTCTACAGATGGTTCAATAATTCTAAGGGTAAATACAATTATGTCCATATATTGTTACATTGCTTATTAAGTTTATGTTATTGTTTTCCTTCTTTATTTTTGCTCTTTTTTACATTGATATAATAAAATTTTCATTCAACCACATACATTTGTTTGCTGTTGTCAATGTCATTTCTGCTCTTTGCTCAATTCCATTCATGAATATATTTCATAATTCTTCTCCATGTGTTTTACTTAAAAGTTTCAATGACAAACTTTGACAAGATTCCTGTTCTTACAGCACCAGTATTCACCCATGTCCTGAACATGTCTCATTTCTTGGTGACAAACAGTCCTGATTAGGTTTATGAATTCTTACATTATTTGAAGCATTGTTGCACTCAGGCATCTAAAGGACATCTGGAATATGCCACAGCCATAACAGATTCCTATTACATGCAAAGTGTCTAAAACCCATATGATGGGAAAACAAAATTACCACATAATAAAGCAACTCCAGAGATATCTTTTACATCACCACTACATGGATTTAATGTGTTCAAATAAAGAATACATAAACATTAAATCTTATTCCCCATTAGAGACAAGGCTTCAAAACTTCAAGGGTCCTCTACATGAGAACATACACATCACAACTGGTATTCAACATTTCCCAGTATTCACGTATTTCAAGACTGATAATGCTTAAAGGATATTATATCAAATCAGTCTGCAGCTACACTTTCCTGACAACACATCATAACAGCTTATTAAACATCAATCAGCCACTACTGAGTTCAATATCCAGTCAGAAAGTCAATCCACTTAATATCCCATCTTGTCTTTACCACAACTGGAACCACAGAACCCCACGCTATTAAAGGTCAATCTAAATACAAATTGTTGTACCCAGTAATTGGTGTTCAACAACCACATGTGGTACAGTTCTGTTATACATGCATGTATGCAAACACCAAACAGTGTCTGACACTTTAACTCATCACACATTGATATGTAGTACCCAAGTGTGATATGGTGGTGCCAGTTATGTATAGACAGCAGACAATATCTTCAGCCATTTCTTACAGGGCAATCTTCTTAACAGTGATTGGTGTTAAACTTACAGCCAAGTGAGATGGCTGGTACCAAGAAGTATATACATCAATGTCTGCTGGCTATACTCATCCTTAATACCTGTGGTCAATCATTAACTTTCAACAGTAAGACTGATATGGTTCCACTTTTCAGGAGACAACAGGCAAGGCATCCTGACCTTTAAACTGTGTCAATGCTCTTTGATCTTTAACATCCAGCTGTGTCATGGTGCCTTTTACATGTAAACACACCAATTCTTAGGTGCTATCACTCTGAAAATGTATTATTCATGATTAACTATAAACATAAGGTCCTGGTCCTCAATTAATCTTGATTTACTTCACTTTTCATATATCAGGTACTTTAAAAAGTTAGTTCTTCAATAAATTTAGTTCTTTATAGAAACTGATTCATCACAAGTACACATCTCTTTACTTTACCACCAACAGTTCACATGTTTATCAGAAACATGTTAAGAAAATAATCAGTGCATATTTGTGATTAAGAGAATGTACATGTTTTGGAAATACAAGTTTCCAATTGCAAAAAACGGAAAAAAAATGAATTAATCCTCTAGAAGTATTTTTTCAAAGACCACTATTTTTCAATACATACACAAACAAAATATATTCAATTCATTGCCAAACAAATTTAACATCTCACCTTTAGAAAATAAAACCTTCTTAAAACTTTTCATCAAATGCCAGAGATAAAACTATTAATTCTGACCACCATTCCTCAACAAATTTTACATTCATCACAAGCAGATAAGCAACACAATCACAAACCATGTGTCTTACAGATTGCAGACTCCAAAAATCCATTTGTATACATGTACACCCTAACAAACAACTGCAGAAATATCAGTATATATATCCAATCATTCTTTCAAGGTTTCAAACATTTACTGGTCAGGAATTCCACACAACTCAAAGCCCCCTGTTAGAGGTCTCTCCAATAATTCTTTACATTATCATACACTACATGATTCTTTCTTTTGGTTTTATTAAATCTTTCAAAAGTGTTCATTCATTTCTTGGAGAAGAAAATTATACTATCACAAAAATGTGAAGTATGAAAAATGCAAATGCTTTGTCAGGAAAACTCGACAAAAACTCATACTTTGATTAGCATAATAAGAATTTTAACCTTCTACTTCAAGTTGATCACTTGTACATTCATTTAAAAGAAAATCATTATTTAATACACAAACAATATCAAAAACCTCATATACAGATAAACCACAATAATGAGAGAGAAATACAGCTCACAGACTTTGATTGGATTAACCCAAATAAATCCCAGCAGGGAACCCCAGCTGAATATCTACCAGCTAATTGGGTATTCTTTCCCCCTCCACAAAAAAATATTAGAATAGACTCCACCCAGTCATTCCCTGGGTCAGAACCATCAAAGAGGTGCCCCACTGAGCTGTGAGGACAACTCGGCCCCTTTTCTGTCCCTGGTCTGGGAGAAATGTCTTATATATACTTCAGCACACTGACCACATCTCACTTCTCACTCAGATCGATTTCCAACATGGCTTACTCTCACCACCTCTCTCAACATTCCTATCAGGACTTTCTACAACTGTGGACAAGCCTTGAGGAGCTCAGCCCAGATAACTCTTACCCTACCCTCACCACAGAGGCTGACATAGAGCATAACCTTCTTGGTTCATCCCTGGAGGATCTCCACTCTGAGTTAACAACCGAGGACATACCTTGTGAGCTGGTCTCCAAAATGAACTCTTCTCCCACATCTCAGACTGCTGGTCAAATATCCACAGTGACCAGTCCTCTGCCCAGTTCTCCTACCCACATAGCAACAACCCCATCCTGTCCTGGTCAAACCTCACCTCAGATTGTCACAAGTCCTTCAGGAGAGCAAGTGTATGCCAAACATTCCACTCCTTCCAACACCAATTATCCTGGCACATACGGATTCCAAGTCTCCTTTTCTCCACCTCAGAAAGAGACCAAGTCCACAAGCTGGACATACTCTGTCCTCGGCCACAAGCTTTATGTCAAGATGGCCAGCTCCTGTCCGGTCCAGTTTCACACCAGTCAGCCTCCACCAGAGGGCAGTATTATCCGAGCCATGGCCGTTTTCAGCAAGGCAGAACACGCTCAAGGTGTGGTCACACGGTGTCCTAACCATGTCAGCAGCAGAGAGCACAACCAGAACCACCCTGCTCCTAGTCACCTTGTTCGCTGTGAGCATCAACTCAGTCACTACCTGGACGATCCTTCCACAGGCAGACACAGTGTGCTCACTCCTTATCAGCAGCCACAGGCTGGCTGCCCTCATCTCACCTATCTCTACCAGTTCATGTGTCTGGGATCCTGTGTGGGAGGACCCAACAGAAGACCAATGCAGATTGTCTTCACCCTAGAGAACGACCAGCTAGTTCTGGGAAGAGCCGCTGTAGACATCCGCATCTGTGCCTGTCCTGCCCGTGACAAGAGGCTGGAGGAAAAGTCCTATTTACCTAAACCTCCAGCTTCCTCTCCCAGCTACACCACAGGCGACAAACCCAGGGCCGCTCACAAGAGGAAACTTGACACCACAGACACTTTTACCATCACCATTCATGGCCGTGATAACTTTGAAATCTTACGCAAAATCAGAGATTCCTTAGAACTCATGTCTTCTTTATCCAATGATCAAGTCACTCAATACAAACAATGTAAAGTTTCCAAATCCTGTACTCAACTTTTACAGCATGACTTGTCAACAGAGTTCTTTTCATTGCCACAAATTATTCCCCCTCTACAGATGGTTCAATAATTCTAAGGGTAAATACAATTATGTCCATATATTGTTACATTGCTTATTAAGTTTATGTTATTGTCTTCCTTCTTTATTTTTGCTCTTTGTTACATTGACATAATAAAATTTTCATTCAACCACATACACTTGTTTGCTGTTGTCAATGTCATTTCTGCTCTTTGCTCAATTCCATTCATGAATATATTTCATAATCTTTCTCCATGTGTTTTACTTAAAAGTTTCAATGACAAACTTTGACAAGATTCCTGTTCTTACAGCACCAGTATTCACCCATGTCCTGAAAATGTCTCATTTCTTAGTGACAAACAGTCCTGATTAGGTTTATGAATTCTTACATTATTTGAAGCATTGTTGCATTCAGGCATCTAAAGGACATCTGGAATATGCCACAGCCATAACAGATTCCTATTACATGCAAAGTGTCTAAAACCTATAAGATGGGAAAACAAAATTACCACATAATAAAGCAACTCCAGAGATATCTTTTACATCATCACTACATGGATTTACTGTGTTCAAATAAAGAATACATAAACATTAAATCTTATTCCCCATTAGAGACAAGGCTTCAAAACTTAACGGTCCTCTACATGAGAATATACACATCGCAACTGGTATTCAACATTTCCAGGTATTCACATGTTTCAAGACTGATAATGCTTAACAGATATTGTACCAAATCAGTCTGCAGCCACACTTTCCTGACAACACATCACAACAGGTTATTAAACATCAATCATCCACTGCTGAGTTCAATATCCAGTCAGAAAGTCAATCCACTTAATATCCCATCTTGTCTTTACCACAACTGGAACCACAGAACCCCACGCTATTAAAGGTCAATCTAAATACAAATTGTTGTACCCAGTAACTGGTGTTCAACAACCACAAATGGTACAGTTCTGTTATATATGCATGTATACAAACACCAAACAGTGTCTGACACTTTAACTCATCACACATTGATATGTAGTGCCCAGGTGTGATATGGTGGTGCCAGTTATGTATAGACAGCAGACAATATCTTCAGCCATTTCTTACAGGGCAATCTTCTTACCAGTGATTGGTGTTAAACTTACAGCCAAGTGAGATGGCTGGTACTAAGAAGTATATACATCAATGTCTGCTGGCTATACTCATCCTTAATACCTGTGGTCAATCATTAACTTTCAACAGTAAGTCTGATATGGTTCCACTTTTCAGGAGACAACAGGCAAGGCATGCTTCATTACATGTAAACACACCAATTCTTAGGTGCTATCACTCTGAAAATGTATTATTCATGATTAACTATAAACATAAGGTCCTGGTCCTCAATTAATCTTGATTTACTTCACTTTTCATATATCAGGTACTTTAAAAAGTTAGTTCTTCAATAAATTTAGTTCTTTATAGAAACTGATTCATCACAAGTACACATCTCTTTACTTTACCACCAACAGTTCACATCTTTATCAGAAACATGTTAAGAAAATAATCAGTGCATATTTGTGATTAAGAGAATGTACATGTTTTGGAAATACAAGTTTCCAATTGCAAAAAACGGAAAAAAAATGAATTAATCCTCTAGAAGTATTTTTTCAAAGACTACTATTTTCCAATACATACACAAACAAAATATATTCAATTCATTGCCAAACAAATTTAACATCTCACCTTTAGAAAATAAAACCTTATTAAAACTTTTCATCAAATGCCAGAGATAAAACTATTACTTCTGACCACCATTCCTCAACAAATTTTACATTCATCACAAGCAGATAAGCAACACAATCACAAACCATGTGTCTTACAGATTGCGGACTCCAAAAATCCATTTGTATACATGTACACCCTAACAAACAACTGCAGAAATATCAGTATATATATCCAATCATTCTTTCAAGGTTTCAAACATTTACTGGTCAGGAATTCTACTGAACTCAAAGCCCCCTGTTAGAGGTCTCTCCAATAATTCTTTACATTATCATACACTACAGAAGCGTTTCTTTGGTTTTATTAAATCTTTCCACAGTGTTCATTCACTTCTTTGAAAAGAAATTATTACCATCACAAAATTTTGAAGTATGAAAAATGCGAATGCTTTTTAAGAAAACTCGACAAAAACTCATACTTTGATTAGCATAATAAGAATTTTAAGATTCTACTTCAATTTGATCACTTGTACATTCATTTAAAAGAAAATCATTACTTTATACACAAACAACGTCAAAACCTCATATACAGATAAACCACAATAATGAGAGAGAAAAATACAGCTCAAGGACTTTGACTGTATTAACCCAAATAAATCCCAGCAGGGAACCCCAGCTGAATATCTACCAGCTAATTGAGTATTCTTTCACCCTCCACAAAAATATTAGAACATACTCCACTTTTCATTGTCACAAATTATCCCCCCTGTACAAATCGTTGAGTACCTCACTAATGAATTGCACTTTGCACTTGTTTATAAACATGTTGATGTTAAGTTTATCTACCAGCTAATTGGGTATTCATTCACCCTCCACAAAAATATGAGAACATACTCCACTTTTCATTGTCACAAATTATCCCCCCTGTACAAATCGTTGAGTACCTCACTAATGAATTGCACTTTGCACTTGTTTATAAAGATGTTGATGTTAAGTTTGTGTTAATATATTGAAGTACATGTGTCCATTAGTGAATATGTGTATGAATAATGTTATAAATGATCTCTCAGAAGGGAGAAACATAAGTCTGTGCCCAGCTGTTCAAAAGTGTATTAAGAATTAAGACTGGCGTGAGCTTTAGTCCAGACTTAGGTGTCATTCACTTTGTATTAGAATGAGACTGGTATTAAAGTTTAGGTCTGGCTTAACTTTAATACACTTTTGAACAACTGGCCCCAGGGTTCAACTGAAACTATTTTTCACTGGCATAGTTGATGTTTTACAGCCTTTTGATCATTATTGTTACACTTACAGTACAGAGTAAACAACAATATACAAACATATCAGATTAGTTATTTATTCGATATGTGTTTCATGCCAAATTCAAGAATATTTCACTTTATGCTAAGAGGACAGTACATTAAAGGAATAGTGCTAAATAAGCTCAGTATTAAATGTGAATCACATCTCTACTGTTTAAACAATATACTGATCAAAATGGGGGATAAATGTCTTTTTACTTGTCTGAAACAGTGGTGATTTGAAGAAAGATGTTACTGGTTAAGTGTCCTTAGGTCTTGTATAATCTTTATATACAAGAAGGCACTGAATATGTGTAATGGGAACCATGAAGAGTACGCTGTTAAGCCAATATCTGTGTACAGGGGAGGGTACATCCATGGACACTATTAATCTCTGTTTACTCACAAGGACTGGCTTGGTGATTTTACAACAAAAGGCATGGCCTGCAGAAAATCACGGATGGATATAAAAATTTTACACTAAGTGAAAAGTAAATTTGAACTTTCTCAAAAAATACAGGAAAACAGGCCCGATACTGTAAACCGAGTTCAGCATCAAAGCACATGACAAAATGGGGAAAGTAAAACGTTCTCACCTTTGAATCCCCCATAGAACTCAGCATCGTGTAGTGTGAGAAGCGAGTGGCTGAACAGAGAGCAGAATACTGATAACATGGGGATGATTCTCTCCACATCATGTGGGGACATCTGCAACCCTCCTGATAACATTTGTAACAGACGGGTTTGTGATCTGTAACACCAGAAACAAGATGAATGTAACAAAGACAACCATCCAGATAACATTTGTAAATCTCCTAACATTTGCAACAGATGGGTCTGAGACCTGTAAGAGTGATAAGCGAATGTAACCGTTCTGGTAACACATGTAAGATACATATTTGGGATCTGTAAATAATATGTGGTACAGGCCAACTGTAAAATTACAACATACACACCTGTGGGGAAGATCTTGAGATAATCTTCCCTCCATGGCATTCAGGCCCTAAGAACACGATGGTGCCAAAACCAAAAGAAACCATTCTGACTGATTGCTTACCGAAAGCTGAATGACTCTGATGAGATATTCTTCATTTTTGATTTTTTTTTTTTTTTTTTTTTTTTTTTTTTTTTTTGATTGGTGTTTTACGCCGTACTCAAGAATATTTCACTTATACGACGGCGGCCAGCATTATGGTGGGTGGAAACCGGGCAGAGCCCGGCGGAAACCCACGACCATCCGCAGGTTGCTGGCAGACCTTCCCACGTACGGCCGGGGAGGAAGCCAGCATGAGCTGGTCTTGAACTCACAGCGACCGCATTGGTGAGAGGCTTCTGGGTCACTACGCTGCGCTAGCGCGCTAACCGACTGAGCCACGGAGGCCCCTCTTCATTTTTGAATGTTAAATTGATTTCTTTTATGTTTCAGCAGCTTCCTGACCACACCAGACCTATTTAACCTACTTTTTACTGACTTAAATACTTAGATAAAACATTGATTATTTCCTATTCTTACCGATATGTACATACTCTAATTACCCAACCTTTTTGCATACGAAAGAACAACTTACAGTTGAATTTATGCACATCTGGATTTTAGAGACAAAACTACATTGGTTGGATTAGCCAGTTTCAAGGCTACACAAAAAGTGACATTTTATCAGTCAACACAGATTAATGCCTTCAGAACATGCCTGAATAAACACCTAGCAAACATGCAAAAAGATTGAAGCATTACAGTAAGAGCGTTTTGCTCCCATTTTTATCCCAGGAGTGGTTTGTCCACATACATGTAAAAAAGTTAAAAGTAAACAAAGCTTCATTAAAAATCAACTTGTGAAAACTTACCCAGTCACAGATGCTGCAGAGACAGACAGACAACTCTCCCAAAGATGTTTTATGAAACTGGCATTATATGCTAAAGTGTAAAGCAACCTGAAACATCAAATATTTTCATATTTCACATAATAATGTGACGAAACCAGAAAGGAAATCATCATATTTATCAGGATCAGATACATGACAATGTAAATAAAATTTGACTGCAGCAATGATTGGGATCATTTGAGCCATGTCATTGTGGCATGTCATACTGATTACTGATATTTATTTGATTGCTGTATCACAGTCAAGAATAGTTAACACATATGATGGGTGAAGAAATATGTGTGAAGCCCAGAGGAAACCACACCCCATCTTCATGTTGCTGTCTCTAACAGACAAATTTCTGGACAAAAACATTGCGCTGTTTGAACATGTGGCGACACTGGTAAATGGTTATATATTTGAAATGGCATCACCCCTCCAGACTCCTACATGTACAACACAGATGTCACTCAAAATAACAAAAACAGCAGTGTTCATTGAAGAAACTGACCTTGTTTTATGCACTGGAAGTCTTTGTACAGCGAGTAAGCAATGGCATATTGTACAGACAGCAGTGAAGGTAGCGGGCTCAGGATAATGCACAGTAGAGAACATCACAGCCTTAACGAGATCTTGAGAGTTGAGTAATCTCAAGCAGTCCTCTCTTAAGTCTTCCACACTGCTGTAGGAGACAACCTGAAAACACATTATCAGTGTTCCAACATTCATAAGCATGATCACACAGACTCAAATCTCTTTATTCCTTTGTAGGAATACTTAATACACACACAACAACTGGAAATCACATATTCACGTCAGCAAAATTTACATGCAAGATGACGAGAAATCACACTATATTCAACCAATAACATTTTCATACATAAATATACAGAATCATAACATGTACATGTAGGGACTGGATCCACAAAGCTACAATAGGTCAAGTTGATATTAACTATTACTTCTGTAACTGTTAATGGGCTGGAAAATGCAAAAACCATCAACCAATATCTACCAATATCCTCATAAATGCACTAATTCATACCACATGTACATATTTCATTGCTTTGTGATAAACACACTTTCTTCTACCTCCTGCTTCATGCTGGATTCCTCTCCGGCCGTACGTGGGGAGGTCTGCCGTCAACTTACAGATGGTCGTGGGTTTTTTTAGGGTTCTGCTCGGTTTTCTCTCACCATAATGCTGGCTGCCGTCGTCTAAGTGAAATATTCTAGAGTACGGCGTAAAACACCAATCAAATAAATAAATAAATAAATAAATACCTCCTGATCTATCACCATGCCTTCATCTTCACTGTCAGATTCTCCCTGGTCCATCTGTGCACCACGAGGAGGGGGTAACTCCATCACCAATGTCTTTAGCACAAGCACATACTGTAACATCTCTCTTGGAGTGAGGTTCTCTGTATGACAGATGAAGATAACAATCATAACAAAAACGATGTTATGATTAAACTTTTGTAATAGCCAACAATAGCCCGTACTACTGGAATTATGGGAAAATGATGAACTGTCAGGCAGTTTATCTTGTAAAAGGTGAATTAGGAATATACAAATAGGAATGTTTCATTTATAGAGTATACAAGTTCCATAAAGGGTGGAATTGGACTGTCAGTCCTATGAAACCATACCAGTTCAATATTTAATCAAACAGTGTAACTTAGGCATAACAAACAACACACACCATACATCTAAATACAGTATTTTGTGTCACCAGCAGAGCACAATACTTTATTGTCCAACACATAAGTTAAAAGTCAGATCATCCCTGTGAAGCCAGCATGTTCAGTGTACATACGTAGTCCCTTTTCTCCCAGGGTGAGTAGAGCACAAAGCAGCCAGGGTGTGAGTGGTAGAGCAGTAGTGGTGTTAAGTCTGGCTGAGGTCCCTGTCCACTTCTCCATGGATTCACTAGGGGATTCCCCAGGGCTTTCTGATATAAGAGCCTGGATCAGTTCTACCAAAGGGAATGGATAGCGGCCATATGCCATAGCAGGCAGAAGGAAGTGTCCAATCTGTTCAGTGTAGGACGGGCACAGGAGAGCTTTACACACTGCCTTCAGAACGGACTGACTGAAAAACACAAGAACGATCTGGAATCCATGATTTTAATTAATGGAATTAGAACCTGAACACCTATCATTAGGAAAATAAGCTATTGTCACTCACCAATGGTGTCTGACCCTTCACTGCACAGCTATAAAGGGCAGTAGTGGTGTGGTCTGTCACAATTTTTTAAGGATGCTCTTGTTTTGTTTTCGTTTTTTGAGTGAATAAAACAGGAAGAACATTAGCACAAGTAAATTTAACCAATGAAACCAATACGCATTCCAGGACTTTTTTTTTTTTTTTTTTAAATATGGATTCACTCAGAAATGACGTATTAAGCAACATAATTTACCTGAATGTTTTACAATGATACGGTATGGAGCAAAAGATGATCTTAAATTTCACCCATTACTCGCTTGCACATTTTGCCTAATTCTTTTAAACTGATCTCAAAAAGGTGTTTGAGGTTTGTTTGGGAAGTAGTATGATAATATAGTGGAAATATGTAATTTTCAACACGAACAATAATATTTCATGACAATAAATTTGCCTCTAAAAATGCACCTCTTGGGACATATTACTATGTATGTCCCATTCCTGAAGTACTGTCTGTGAAATACAAGTAGAGCCATGAAGAACACCACTTTACCTGAACTTTTTGTCTTCAACATGCTCACAAGTTTAACAGCAATTACCTAAAGTTTTTATCTGGGCTGGATGCTGCGTAGCAGATTGGTTTCATGATAAGATCAAAGATACTGGCTGCTACAGGTGTTGGTGGCTCGGTGGTCTTGTCCAGACTGGATGGTACTTTCTCATTCAGCACAGTTCGCATGCACCCAAAATATCCTGAAAACAGGTGAAAACGTACCAGTTTACACTTTGGGGTTTCTTATAGTTAAAGCCTTCAAGTCATGTATTTTGTTCATCCAGATCTAAAGTTTAGATAATGGGGAAATCTGGCTCATTCCGCACTGATTTCTGCTTTCCTGCAGGGATACATGTAGACTCATGTACACCACTGGCAGACGATGAATTTTAAAATGACTGCTGTTGTTATCCCTCCCTTTGTCACCATTATTTTTCAGCTCACTTTAGGCCCTGCAGTTACACCCTACAGACATGTATATGAATGCCATGTTACATGTACTTATAAACAACTCAACTTCGTTCGAGGAGGGAGGATGTAAAGAGTGTATGCACAATACATATGCTACAATATCAATGCTAAAAAACATAAAGTAAAATCACAAATTAATTCACCATTCCCATAAAGCCTATTCTAATATGTTTATTTTAAGCTGCGCCTTTTGACCTATTTATTTACTTATTTGATTGGTGTTTTATACTTAAGTATACTTAAGAATATTTCACTTATACAACAGCGGCCAGCACTGTGATGGGAGGAAACCG
This sequence comes from Liolophura sinensis, assembly GCF_032854445.1. Lineage (NCBI taxonomy): Eukaryota > Metazoa > Mollusca > Polyplacophora > Chitonida > Chitonidae > Liolophura > Liolophura sinensis. The sequence continues at coordinate 9,987,373 of NC_088301.1, forward strand.
CGCAGAGCCCGGGGGAAACCCACGATCATCCGCAGGTAGCCGGAAGACCTTCCCATGTACAGCTGGAGAGGAAGCCAGCATGAGCTGAACGTGAACTCATAGCAACCGCATTGGTGTGAGGCTCCTGGGTCATTGCGCCATGCTGGCATGTTACAACCATCTAGAATTGAATAAAACACTAGGATTTTTTAGGGTGAGAGACTAACATAGACAAACTGGTGCCTCACCTTTGTTGATGAGAAACTTGTAAATGCGGTATTCTGTGTCCGGTCGTCTTGCTTTCTCTGCAACTGCCTGATAACTCTCTGGGCTGGTAAATACCTCCAGCATCCTCATGGGGATGGCTATAGGGACAGGTGTGGGAGCAATGCTCTCCAGATAGCTGCCAACACAGACACCACAAGTCATGCACCCTCATTAAATTACGCTACACTACAATATATTTGCATATAACACAAAATCCAACATACCCCAATTCCTCAACATATTGCATACGAAAGAGCAACTTTCATTGCAATTTAAGTACCTTTTTAATTTGATTTTGGAGACAAAACTCTACATTTATTTGGATTAGCCAATTTTAGGGCTTCACAAAAAGTACAATTTTGTCAGTCTACACCCAATACTACCTTCACAATATGCTTGAATAAACACCCAGTAAACACGCAAAAAGGGTGAAAAATTACAGTATTTGCAGTGTAATACATGTGGATACTTTGTTTGTTAAAATATTTTTGGTGGTTCCAGGCCTGACATGTCAAGTAAGTTACTGTGGTACAAATTCTGATGGGAATACTGTTTATGAAAAAACACAGGTAAGTATTGGCAGGCCTTTTATGCTATTTTATGATGACTATGTTGGATCTGTTTGAAGTATGCAATTCAAATTTCTATAGGATATGCCTGACATACCAAATAGTGATGGAATAAACCAACTTTTTTCAATTCAAAATAAAAATGCATGTGTTATTACATTTATTAGTGTGGTTTAATGCTCCACTTCCGTTTCCTCACAAGTCAATGGGTGGATCCAACACATCCTATGTCCCACCACCCCTTCTTGTGACAATGTCACTTTTCATTCTATTCTGGACAAAAGTAATTGTGACGTCATGATGTCACAGAGAGATTGAACATTTGTAACCAATGTGTGAGACATACTGTTGAACTATTTGCAACAATACTGCTTATGATTGGTCAATTGCGCTTTCTTGATTGACAGTGAGGAAGGGTCTATTATTTGGGTGAAAGAAACCGGCGCCAGGTGTTAACCACCGACTTCTAAGTGACAAACTTTGACTGTGCATGCACACAGCCACATAAGAGTCACCTACTGCTTATTGTTACTGAGTCCACATGCACAGTGACAGCAGGGGAGACTGAGTTTGAATCAAAATGTTGTGTGTCCTACCAACACGGGGTAATAATACAAGTTACCTGAGACAAAGAGATAACAAACACTTGAGCTGATACTCCATCTGTTCATGTCGTCCATACATGAACTCAATATACTTTTCTTTCACACGAAGGATCTGCTGACACAGCCATGTCTACAACACAAAACACAGCCACCCTTTCATTTTTGTGATTTGATAATTAGTCCACTGTTTTTTATATTTATTCATGTCTTATATTTTTTAACCCCAAAAAGTGTATGTTTATAAAAAAAAAAAAATTGAAATTGTAAATAACTGGAATAAAAAATTTTTGCTTGCTTAGATTAAATGCTTAAAAAAGAATTCAAGTCAAAAACTGCTTATCATCGACAGGACTTACAAGTCGCTGGCCATCAGTCTGGTCATTATAGAAATACAGCAGGTGACTGGTCAGCTCCATGATGTTTGTCAGCTGAGCACTCTCAGTGACTGGGAAGTTCTGGACATGGTCATCATACCACTGTCTGAACACTCTGGCCTATGGAAAGTAAAAAGTGACATATACACAAAAACGTAGGCGTACGTGCCCAACAATTACATACATCAACAATCGGTGGTTAGCATGCTAGCAAAGCACAATGGCCCAAGAGCCTTTCACCATTGTGATCACTCTGGCCGCCGTCGTATAGGTGAAATATTTTGGAGAACGGCATAAAAACCAAACAAATAAGTAAATGAGTTGAAGTTCAGGTCATGCTTTCAGCAACCTGCAGATGGTTGTGGGTTTCCCCGTGGGTTTTCCAGTGGGCTCCCCACCCCCAACCATCTTTCCTCCCAACAAAATGCTGGCTGCCATGACACGAGTGAGATATTCTGGAGTATGGCCAAAACACCAATCCAATCCATCAACCATTGGAATACACTGGTATATGCATGCTTTATACATATCGCCAAATTATTTGTCCATGTAATGCAGTATGTATATACATTATTGGCTTGTATGGCCCTGTGTGAAGTTCTGGTGTTCTGGGAAGAGGCAAGATTGTAAGCCGTTTCCCAGCGCCAAGATGAATTCATGCAGAACCATACAGCTCTGTAAGCCATTAACCTATTTACTGAGCACACACTTAAAGGTGTAATTAAAAAGTAAGTTAAATATAATATGAACACAGGCCACCTGTCAAGAAATGTTTGTGTCAAGAATTCTTTATTTTTGCAAGATCCTAGGCTCCTAGGAACATAATGTGACATCTACCCTATTTGAGACAAAGTTAATGTTCATTCCATCCGCCGTAAAAGCATGGGCAAACTTTCTCACCCAAAGTAATACATGTTCATTCCTACCTTTGTGGTGATGTTTTGAGTGGCAACATAGAACTCCAGTATTATAATACTGAGAGAATAATGTCAATCCGGCATGAGCCTCGAGTCACAAGGAAACAAAAACCCATTGTTATGCCATGTCACAGATCCATTTGTTTTCCTTACATTCTTGTTGCTGGTTCTGCCCAGTTTCCTCCCACCATAATACTGGCTGCTGTTATACAAGTGAAATATTCTTGAGTACGATGCAAAACACCAATCAAGAAGATAAACATATACATTTTCCTTAACTATAAATCAAGTTTTAGTTTGGAATGTTCGATGTTAGAGAACCAGAAACACGATACTGTGTCACTTATGCAGGCACTCTAAGCTTAAAAAGCAAAACAGGGTTTCAGCAAGATCATAGGCTTATAGAAATAACCCGCACCTGATTGAAAAAAATTTATAATGTGACAGTATTTTCAACTTTCTCAATGTTTGCTTACTCTGAATGCCCATAATGTGCTTATGCAACATCACAAAAACACAAATTTATACATTTTAAACTACATGCAAGTTATGTGGGATACCGTATTGCTCCATATATAAATTAAGACCAGTATTGCCTTTTCTTTTAACGGGAAGAACCAGCAAGAAGAGAAATGATATGGCATATTGCATAGAGCCAATAATACCACACTGTGCATCTCTTCAATCATAAATGTTTTTTTTTTTCTTGTTTTTTTACTAAAATGAGGGTTAACATGAATTTCATATTAATTTATAAACAAAAATGTTTAGTCAAATCAGACAAGCATCAGTCAGAATTGGTTACAACATACCTGTTTTTTCCTGGTTTTGCAGCCGCGATACCAAGATTGGATTTTCACGGAACTTTCCAGTTTCTTCCTCTGAATCTGCAAATGACATGAGTGTTACCAAGCACTGTCACAGCAAACAAATCTGCACATAAATAAAGTGATCAAACACAGACCAGAATAATGTACTTAATAATTATTTGATTGGTGATTTACTGGCATATTATTAAATGTTAAGATACTGTAATCTATTCCTTGGGACCCGCCAAATCCCTGACAGCAGAACTCTTGATACCATTTGATTAACCTCATATATCCCAGCACGTCATGACACATTTACTAGACAAAAGAATGGGATATATTGTGGCATTGTAGACACTGCGTTACAATCTATGTCTGATGTAACAGTGACTCAAGTACGGCTTCACACAAGCTCCAGGGGATTAATTTATGGTGGGAGGAAACTGGCCAGAGACTGGGGAAAACTCATGATCAACAGCAGGCTGCTGGCACACCTTTCAATGTACCGCCTGACAAGAGGCCAGCATGAACTGGACTGGAACTCGCAGCGACTGCATTGGTAAGATTCTCCTGGCCACAGAGGTCCACCGTAAAATGTATAAATTTACTTATACCTCACTAATTTCTTTTTTCTCTATACATTGGTTATTGATGTAGCTGCTGCCCTCAGTCTCAGTATTAATTTAATGAAAACATATACACGGCCAGGTTGTGAGTAAAGAACATAACCAAGGAGCACAACAAAAAAGGAGTCCACCAACAACTGGCTTGGAACAGTTGACACCAAGGGTAAGAGGAAAGTCTCAGGCAAGAATTCTGATTGATTACATCACAAGAGATGTGAAGGGAATTATAATATAGTGCCACAAGAGTTACCTCTCTCTTCTGTCGTTCCGCCTGAGCTCTTTGAAGTAACACATTCTTTTCCTCCTGAAAAAAAAAACACATACAACATAAAATTCTCATTCTCATTAATCCTCATAGTAGATAGATTACATTTTGAAAAATCTTCACAATTATCATGCAGGCATACTCGCAAAGAAAATCCCCACTATCGCAAAGGGTTTTCAGAGTCAACTCCCGTTAATGAATTTATGACATATCTACCAGCGCATCCCCATCACATGAGAATTTATTGGGAGTGACTCACACACATGCATGATTTATCATCCAATATCAGTTATAACTGATCACAACACTTGCATCAAACAGAGAAATTCTGAGCAAAGCAAGTGGTCTGACTGAATTATGTTACTGTGTACACACAGTAGCAAAATCATTTTCAGAGATTTCAAGAATGATGATATAAATGCAACTTATTTCAAGGCTGTGGGTATCCCTAAAATGAGGAGGGCAGGAAAGTATTTCCATTTAATTGTGTGGTAAATTCACCTACTCAGAGGTATGTTTGCTTTTTTTTTTATATTTGGACCGATCTTGCATAGTCATGGATGGGTCAGTCCACCTTTCAAGGAAACTTTATAAAGATTCGGAAAAACAGTCAATTACTAACCTTCCCAGCAAGTCCAGTTACTCCTTTACAATGTTTAGGGTCCTAGATCACCAGACAGATAAAATCCTGAGCTGTTGATCATCCCTAAGGTAAATATCCATCCATACATCATCAAGTTCAAATTCTCTGCCCGCTTGCCATAATTTTACACCATCCATGTCCTTGGGCCACATATTTCTACCGTTAGCAGTGGCGAGGCCTGGAAACCAGGATTATCCAGAAACATAGCAGATAGAAGGCAGCTGCAATGTTGGGAACTTGGAATCTGCTCAAAACAGGTTGACACTGATGAAATATGGATGGATATTTACCTTTGTGATCATTCACAGCTCCGGATTTTATAAGTCTGTTGCTCTACAGGACCCTAAGCATTGTAAAGGAGAAACTGAACAGACCCAAGAGAATAATGATTGACTTCTGAAATTTTACGATGCATCCTTCATAGGTGAAATGGGATCCACCTATGACTGTGAGCCACTGGGTTTAGCCAGAGGGGTGTCTCAGTGTCTAAGACACTGTATTTTCATAAAAGTAATATGCAAGACAGGCACAACAGGAGAAAATTGGAAATGAGACAGCGTGATTTCAAATTCTGGCCAAATCTATGATGTGTGCGCCATCAAAATGTAAAAAGAAAGTGACAATATTAACGCAGGCCTTCAAATGATTAATCACTAATGCAGGAATCTAATGATTACATTTTATTGTTTGTGTTTCAACATCTGGGTGTTTTTTTTTTTCTTTTAATACGATCTAACTGTTTTCACTGAAACACGTAAAATCTTCCTTTCTTTCTGTACAAGTATGTAATTTCATACGGACACTTATTAGTGTTTTAGTGTTTGTCATATTAGTGTTCGTGAAAATTTTACGATGCTAGTGTTAAGAGCTGTCAACGCTGGACTAACCCGGTAACAGAAACCGTCTTACCTTCTTGCTTGCCCCTCGCAGAGACTGCATGGGTTTGCGACGAAAATCACCCTCAAAACTATACATGGCAACTAATTTCACATTAAACTTCTTCCAAAAGTTAATAAAAAGTGAAGTATTAGGAGTGAATTCTGTGGGAAATGAGTCGGCTGATTTGTGACTTATTCTAGAAATGTCCACCAGAGGGCACTACTTTTTCTAACATAGATTGTCATTGGTTCTGCTAGCCTCACGGGACCAATGAAAACTTTCGTTGCATTGATCATCAGTAACGACTAGCAGAACGACACTTCCGGTGTAAACATTGTGTCTGAGAACATGTGAATGTTTTTCCAGATTGACGGTTAGATATGCTGTATCTCGTGGGGCTAGGGCTTGGTGACGCCAAAGACATCACTTTCAAGGGACTGGAGGTGGTAAAACGAGCCAAAAGAGTGTATCTTGAAGCATACACGTCCATACTAACAGTAGGCAAGGATGCACTGGTACGGTAATCTAGACAGTGAGTTCAACAACAACAACAATACGCTGGGTTAAAATTTAGTCCAGTGTTTTAACTTCAGAGATGCTCTGAATGTCTGTATCTTGTGTTATACTACATAGACGACGCATCACGGGTCGTAAAGAAACTTTATCTGGCGATGTAGCATGGCAGAGGGAGTGACGTCAATTCATAGAAGAATCTAAATAGGCCTACCTTTCACGTTGAAAATTACTTTGTCACATGGTTCAGACGTTCAGACATATGAATCTGAATCGCAAATTTGCGATAGCTTTACTTCAGACAGGCTACATAACATGGCTTGTAATCACATATTTCCAATGAGTAGTTTTATTACAGTTTTAGGCCCATGTTAGGCTTATTTCTTGGAATTTTGAGCTGTTCTGATACTCAAACTGCAACACCACACTGTACTTCAATTAACTTAAACAGCTATTGTGGTGATATCAGCCACATCGTCATTAATAATACAAATTTCAGCCCTTCGAGCCATCTGAGTGGCACAAGTAGGTCACTGACAAACACAAGTGCCACCCCATACTTTATAACCTGTGAAATCGGCTGTGAACTTTTATTATTGGGTAAAGTGTGGCAGTGATCTCCACATCTCAGTAAGCATAAGCTATTCTTAGACCAGATTTACCGCTAAGTACTGTACAACTCTCAAGACATCTGCAAAATAGCCTTACATCACCGTGTTTGTGATCTCAGTGGTGATATTTGTCTACCTCGTTTTACCGCTTCAGTGCCCTAATAGTTAGAGCGTCCGACTCGAAGTCGGGAGACCTGGGATCAAACCTGGGTCAGGTCATACCAAAGACTTTAGACATGGTACTTGTTGTTGCCTCGCTTGGAACTCAGCACCGAGTGGTTATAGCAAAGAAACTTGACTGGTTGGCCAGGTGTTAAAATAAAGTGACTGGGTGGGGTGTCATATCTTGTGTTTTCAGCCTGATATTTCAGTGGTGGCAGCTCTTTGGCGGTATGGATCTTTGTATATATACATACACCCAATAACTCCTTGTCATCATATAAGTGAAAAATTGTTAAGTTCGACATTATACCCCAAGCATTCTTTCATTTTAGTTTATCTTCATGTCATGAGGTCTCATCACTGATGGTTACACAAACTCTAAGTACACAGTGACATACCAGCTGGTTGAGAAATATTTGGATGTACCATAATCATATGGCTGCTCATGATTGTAGTGTTTCCAAATAATTCTCTACCTGTTGGTCAGTCTGCTCGGACTACATGTAGGTCAAGCAATCAAATTATACCTGTAGGTGAATTGGCTTTCGTAAAAAATACAGTCATTCAGAACCTAAGGCTATATAATGTTGCTTGTACTTGGTGTTTTGCTGACAGCCTCACACTGGTAGTGAAACAAATAAAATATATTCTGAAATCCAGCAACAACTTGCTGTCTTTCAATCTGATGCAACTTCTATGTGTGAAGTACTCTAAAAGTACATGTAAGATTGCCTTGCTGAATTTCCTTAAACAAAGTAGACATACATGTTGTCATAATATGGTTTGATGACTTGTAATGTTTAGTCTGCTGAGAACAAAGTCAGATGGGCTCATGTATCATATTATATAAATCTGTTAAAAATTATGTGATGCAACAATCATAGATTGATGAAATCTGTCTGACATATCAGGGAATGTTGAATCATGCAATATTTCTTTATTCAGGAGGAGTTTTATGGCAGAGAGGTGATCTTGGCTGATAGAGATATGGTGGAGACAGAGGCAGGCAAGTAACGGGACTCAGGGTGACGAATTCTGTCTCAGTCCTAAAATTCCAGTATCGCAGTACAGTGTTTGTATGAAAATGGCAAGCTGACCTGTAGATTTTCCATGCCAGATTTTTGAATTCCATAGCACTTTTACACATTCCTGCAGTAAGTTGTTTTCTGACCTTTATGGTTTCAGAAGGGATAAAAAAATTTCAAAAGCTTAAAGTTGAATTGCTTTGACTGTTATGCATGTATATAGGGTCCTGGCCTGGACACACATGAGCATTTAATGAGTGTAAAGTATAAAGATGTGGGCAAAACTTAATGTTGCCAATGTAGGGCGGCATTTATGTATATATAGGTGTATAGTCACTCAGGTTTCCTGCCAGATTTCCTTTCACTGTAATGCTGGCCGCTGTCCTACAGTTGAGATATCCTTGAGTACTGTGTAAAACACCAATGACAATAAACATTCACCAAACAAGACGTTAAACCTGGGTGCGTATCCTACTTCCTAGGGAGCCCCATTCTCCAGCATTTATCTGCACTGTAGTGTATACATTGAAAACATGCTTTTAATCCTAGTAAATATAGTGTTTGAGATTTATATACGTGTATAGCTAAGCTTAAATGGAACATTTGCTCTGTCTTTAGTCCTATGTGGGTAGGCAAATTACGATCATGACTTTCTGTTTTCTAGATGTAATCCTTGAAGGCGCTCAGTCAGATGACATTGCCTTCCTGGTGGTAGGAGATCCATTTGGGTGAGAGCACTTTTACATCTATATGTCATTTGCTTAACTATTGAAATTCTTTGAGGTTCACATCTGTTTGTATATACTGGTACTGTTTTGGTACAAAGCACATGTGGAACATGTTTAGAACATCTGGAATGTCAGAATCTCTCCTATAATTTACTGGGATAGTCATTCCACAAGCATCTGGATGAACACCATTCTCCACCCTTCCTCTGAATGCTAGCTACAGGCCAGTTGAACCATATCTTTGCCCCTGAGAACTGGATTTGAGCCTGTATTGGGACTGTATTGGTCTGAGACCGATCAGCTGGAGTGAGACCTTTTCTTGAGACAAATGAGAGGGCAAGCATTCATGAACATGTACGTGTATACATAGATTTTTCCATACCATTTTTGTTTTTGAAGGGTGAAGTTTCACCTCATAAGGTCAAGGCGCATCTGAATAATGACAGTGGTAAAAATATAACTCCTTTAAGATAAGTGTGAGTCTAAATTGTTTGCAGAGCAACGACTCATACAGACCTAACACTGAGAGCCAGAGAGAAGGGCATACAGTTCCGAGTTATTCATAATGCCTCCATCCTGAATGCTGTGGGGTGCTGCGGACTACAGGTATGTCAGGTGTGATTTATTTATTTGATTGCTGTTTAATGCCATACTCCAGAATTTCCTACTTATACTGTAACTATGGCAATGAGATTTAATGGTGGAAGAAACCAGAGTGTCTGGTATAATAAACCACTGAATTTTGGCATTTTACTGATGAACTTTTGCTTTATTTATTTGATTGGTGTTTTTTACGCCGTACTCAAGAATATTTCACTTATACGATGGCAGCCAGCATTATGGTGGGAGGAAACCGGGCAGAGCCCGGGGGAAACCCACAACCATCCGCAGGTTGCTGACAGACCTTCCCACTTACGGCCGGAGAGGAAGCCAGCATGAACTGGACTTGAACTCACAGCGACCGCATTGGTGAGAGGTTTCTGGGCCATTACGCTGCGACTGAGCGCGCTAACCGACTGAGCCACAGAGGCCCCCTGTGTCAGAGATGGATTCATGTGAAAACATATGCAGAGTAATACACTGACAAGTGCTTTAGTCTGTTTGGATTAGGTCTTGTGGTCCAGGTTACCTCCCCTGGCGTCGGAAGCAGTATGGACTTTACGGACATGGCCACACCAATTTTCATCAAAGAAAAAAAAAACCTGAACAAGACTAAATCCGAAGTAATGCCTAGCCAATTTAATGGCAAGCAACAAAATGGAGGCCCATGCACAGACATGTGCACTGTAGACCATTAAGCACACAAAAATACAGTGGATCTCTGTAAAAAATAAAACCCCATAAAACTATTTCAGGACATATCCAGCACCTGACATCAGTTTAGATATGGATGGCTCAAGGGCATTGAGGCTACGGGTTCAATCCAACTCTCTGGTTTCGTTGAGGCCTTAAGTCAGAAGGCTTGAATGTTGCCTGGTTAAGATGTGGTGGTTTTGTCTCACCGTGATCTTGTAAGACAGCAGATATAACCAACAATCTCTTATCTCCATTTTTAGCCAATCTTTTTTCACTTTCTGAAGTAGAAACATTGACCAAGAATCTCTTATTTCTATTCTTTGCCAGTCTGTGTTCACTTTCTGCGATAGGAACAATGACCAAGAATCTCTTGTCTCTGTTCTCTGCCACTCTATGTTTGCAGAAACAATGACAAAGAATCTCCTGTCTCTATTCTCTGCCAATCTACGTTCACTTTCTGAGAATCTCCTATTCCTATTCTCACCTAATCTATGTTCTTTCTGTGAAGCAGAAACAATGACCAAGAATCTCCTGTTTCTATTCTTTCCCAATCTGTGTTCACTTCATGAGGCTAAAGCGATCATGCAGAATTTTCTATTTCTGCATGTAATCTCTGTTTGCTTTGTGTGGCAGAAACAATAACCAAGAATATCCTGTTTCCATTCTCAGCCAGTCTGTGTTCACTCTATGAGGCAGACACAATAACCAAAAATGTCCTCTCTCCATTCTCAGCCAGTCTGTGTTCACTCTATGAGGCAGACACAATAACCAAAAATGCCCTCTCTCCGTTCTCAGCCTGTCTGCGATCACTCTATGTGGCAGAAACAATAACCAAGAATATCCTGTTTCCATTCTCAGCCAGTCTGTGTTCACTCTATGAGGCAGACACAATAACCAAAAATGCCCTCTCTCCGTTCTCAGCCAGTCTGTGTTCACTCTATGAGGCAGACACAATAACCAAAAGTGTCCTCTCTCCGTTCTCAGCCTGTCTGCGATCACTCTATGAGGCAGACACAATAACCAAAAGTGTCCTCTCTCCGTTCTCAGCCAGTCTGCGATCACTCTATGAGGCAGACACAATAACCAAAAATGCCCTCTCTCCGTTCTCAGCCTGTCTGCGATCACTCCATGAGGCAGACACAATAACCAAAAATGCCCTCTCTCCGTTCTCAGCCTGTCTGCGATCACTCCATGAAGCAGACACAATAACCAAAAATGCCCTCTCTCCGTTCTCAGCCAGTCTGCGTTCACTCCATGAGGCAGACACGATAACCAAAAATGTCCTCTCTCCATTCTCAGCCAGTCTGTGTTCACTCTATGAGGCAGACACGATAACCAAAAATGTCCTCTCTCCGTTCTCAGCCTGTCTGCGATCACTCTATGAGGCAGACACAATAACCAAAAATGTCCTCTCTCCATTCTCAGCCTGTCTGCGATCACTCTATGAGGCAGACACAATAACCGAAAATGCCCTCTCTCCGTTCTCAGCCTGTCTGCGATCACTCTATGAGGCAGACACAATAACCAAAAATGTCCTCTCTCCATTCTCAGCCAGTCTGTGTTCACTCTATGAGGCAGACACAATAACCAAAAATGTCCTCTCTCCGTTCTCAGCCTGTCTGCGATCACTCTATGAGGCAGACACAATAACCAAAAATGTCCTCTCTCCATTCTCAGCCAGTCTGTGTTCACTCTATGAGGCAGACACAATAACCAAAAATGTCCTCTCTCCGTTCTCAGCCTGTCTGTGATCCTTCTATGAGGCAGACACAATAACCAAATATGTCCTCTCTCCGTTCTCAGCCAGTCTGTGTTCACTCCATGAGGCAGACACAATAACCAAAAATGTTCTTTCTCCGTTCTCAGCCAGTCTGTGAGGCAGAAACGGTGACCAAGGATGCGTTATCTCTTCGCATAGGACCTCAAGCACTCACTCACTCTCTTTGCATAAAAAAATTCATTTATTCCTTTTTAAAGAATAATGGAATAAATGTACAGGAATAGTCAATTAATATGACCAAAATAAAATTGGTGTTGACACAAAAAAGGTTTTTGTTGCTGGACTTTACATGTAGTCCTTTGTTAGTGTAAATCAGTGCTTTAATACTGTACACCTAACATTTGATCACTGCATGGATGTTGTATAGAATTTATAATTTATATCATGGTAGAGCTTTAAAAAAAACACATATAGCAATTTTAAAAATTACTGAAAAACTAAACTTTTATGTAGGGGAATTATGAAAGTAAGATTCCCCTGCAGCTATACGTGGAAAGGTCTCCAGGAACCTGCGAATGGTCGTGGGTTTCCCCCAGGGCTCTGCCCAGTTTCCTCCCTCCATAATGCAGGCTGCCATTGTGTAAGTGAAATATTCTTGAATATGGCGTAAAACACCGATCAAATCAATAAGTAAATAAATAAATATAAGTAAGAAAGTGTCAGTCTTCCTATAGCTACATGTGTGTTTGTCTGTTATGTTAACAGTTGTATAACTACGGTGAGACGGTATCCATTGTGTTCTGGACCGAAAGCTGGAGACCAGACAGCTTCTATCACAAAATTGCCAGTAACAGGCGCCAGGGCTTGCACACACTCTGTCTCTTGGGTAAGGACTACATATGGGTTTGTGAAACGTTTTTATGGGGTTGTGAAAACCTTGAAAAGCAATTTCCACATCTTGAAAAATGCTTGAAATTGAGACCACTATTTTAAAATAGCTTATTGCATTATGGATATACAGTGAGTGTCTTAAACTTTCACTCATGACTAAGTTCATTTTGCACAATTCCATCATTAAATGAATGAATGCTTGGGGTTTAATTTTTCGGTCATATGACGAGGAGTCATTAGCTGTGTGTACATATACTTTGTCTTCTTGTGGCAGGGAGAACTGTGTTGAAAATACTTTCAACCTGGATTTTCACTGTATTTATAGTTTTCCTATATACATAAATAACTTTATCTAGAAGCTACCAATCAGCAACTTAAAATAGTTGTCATTTTCATTTTGATTCATGTTCTGTGATTTCAGATATTAAAGTTAAAGAACAGAGTATAGAAAATTTAATGAAGTAAGTTGTCATTATTGATTATTTTTTTTTTATTTTTCCTTATTTTTTTTCTTTTCTTTTTTTGGTTAAAAATTCACGAAGAACTGTTATTTTAGAACTGTTATGCAGTAAACATGGTGAAAATTTCTATTTAATGTTCTTTTACCTGAAATAATTTCAGAACTGTCATTACCCAGACAGGATCAAGGGAGATTAGAAGGATTATTGTAACTGCAGCCTTTTTGTGTGATTTTAACTGTACTTTGGATGTTCTTGCTGGCAAGGTTGCACATCGTTATTTCATCATTATGCTAGATGAAAACACCACCATTATTATGAAATATTTTTGGGCCAAGAAAAAAAAAGAATGTGAGATTTAAGACACTGCCTGTGAGAATGTTTATTTTTTATTAGAAAACCTGAGACTTACATTGAGAACGGGAGAGTTGATAGGTATATAATGTGTGCTGTCACCTGGAATTTACTTTATGAATCTTTCCCACCAGGTGCATTATCCTTTGAATGTTGCATACTCTCTGTCTTGTGTTTAATTACAGTGATATTGCTGAAATGTCACAAGTGTGGCATTAAACCACAATAATGATTGCATTCCAGACGTAAGAAAGTCTACGAGCCACCGAGGTTTATGACTGTGAACCAGGCAGCTGAGCAGTTACTAGAAATTGTAGAGAGAAAAACCAAGGAAGGCATCACTGATCTGGGTAAGATATGGAGAAAGAAAAAACTAATGGAAAACACCAATTTTGTTGTGTAAATATGTAAACAGTCATGATCGTGTGAAATTGATCAGTTGAAATTGAAAATTGATTGAAACTGGTTAGGTGCATGAGCTACTAATGCAATGCTTCCAGAATGCTTGTAAAAGTCCCAACAGGTATTTTTTCTGTGACTTGCAGATGGAACAGGTTTTCTTTTCCAGTAAACTGGTCAGTGTGCATGTCTTTTTTCTTTTTCAACATATGTTCCACAGGTTGTTTTGTACATTGTGAGGGGTTTATAGTAAATTAATTTAACCAGAATACAGTGAAAAAAAAATAAAACAAATGACTTAAATAAATTATTGACAGATAATTTCCTTGAACTGCTATATTTTGTAGCCCTTGCTAAGGATACCGTGTGTGTAGGACTAGCCAGGGTAGGAGCAGAAACACAGCAAATTGTGGTACGGACTTTGCATGGTATGACCTCTGCTCACCTTGGAGGGCCGCTGCATTCATTGGTCATTCCAGGTCACATGCACCCGTTGGAAATGGACATGCTGAAGCAGTTTTGTGATGATGAGAGTTTGTTACCAGTGTTGTCATCAGACGGTAGCTGATGTCTGAACACTCAAGTCATGCGACGGAATCATGCGACAGAACAATGGTGACTCGTTTAATACAGTTTGTATGGAAAGCAGATCTTGATTTAACAGGACCATAGTCTAACATTGATTACAATAAATGTCCCAAACATTTTGCCTGATTTTGAGAGTTCTCTTGATCTAATGAAAGTGTTTTGAGGTTTATTTGGGAGGTAAGATGATAGAAGTTTCAGCACCAAAGGTAACATTTAATGACATTTACTAGTATGGGCCCTTAAGAATTCATTTTATCTTTTTATTTGCCATTTGCTATATACATGTGTTCGGTGAGGAGAATGATTGTCTCTGTTCTTAAGTCTCTGTGAGGGGCCTCCGTGGCTCAGTTGGTTAGCGCACTAGCGCGGCATAATGACCTAGAAGCCTCTCGCCAATGCAGTCGCTGTGAGTCCAGCTTATGCTGGCTTCCTCTTCAGCAGTACATGGGAAGGTCTGCCAGCAACCTGCTGATGGTCGTGGGTTTCCCTTCAGCTCTGCTAGGTTTCCTCAAGCCGTAAAGCTGGACGCCATCCTATAAGTGAAATATTCTTGAGCACAGCGTAAAAACACAAATGAAATAAATAAATAAATCTGTCTGACAATTAAGGCTGATTGATCTAAGCAGCGTCATTCAGCGTAGTTAAGATGTCCTTCCAGGTATGAAAATGTGTGGTTTCGTAATTGTACATGGAGTAACGTGAGTGGAACACAACAGTTGAGTGATGTCTGGAGGAACCTGAGGGAACTCTGACAGCCACCAGGCACCAAAAGGCACAGACAGCTCATTACAAAGTAGTAATTCAGAATAAAGCAGCATTAGGGAGAAATAAAATGTAGAAAAGGGAAGTGTGAAATGATTCCAGGTGTAGTAAATTAGACAATACCAAATAAAGAAGAAAAGTCCGACCAAAGCAGAAATAACTGACACTACATTGTCAGACCAACCACATGTATGTGTAGCCTCAGGAAACTGGACGTCATGAACCAACCAGCCATGGCTGGAGGAAACTGGACAGCGTCAACCAACTGACCATAACTGCAGGAAACTGGACAGCGTCAACCAACTGGCCATAACTGGAGGAAACTGACCATAAATGGAGGAAACTGGACAGTGTCAACCAACTGGCCATAACTTGAGGAAACTGGACAGTGTCAACCAACCAGCCATAACTTTAGGAAACTGGACAGTGTCAACCAACTGACCATAACTTGAGGAAACTGAACAGCGTCAACCAACTGGCCATAACTGGAGGAAACTGACCATAAATGGAGAAAACTGGACAGTGTCAACCAACTGGCCATAACTTGAGGAAACTGGACAGTGTCAACCAACCAGCCATAACTTTAGGAAACCTGGACAGTGTCAACCAACTGACCATAACTTGAGGAAACTGAACAGTGTCAACCAACTGACCATAACTGCAGGAAACTGGACAGTGTCAACCAACTGACCATAACTGCAGGAAACTGGACAGTGTCAACCAACTGACCATAACTGGAGGAAACTGGACAGTGTCAACCAACCAGCCATAACTGCAGGGAACTGGACAGCGTTAATCAACCAGCCATAGCTGCAGGAAACTGGACCATGTCAAACCAACCAGCCATAACTGGAGGAAACTGTACAGCGTTAACCAACCAGCCATAGCTGCAGGAAACTGGACCGTGTCAAACCAACCAGCCATAACTGGAGGAAACTGGACAGCATTAACCAACAAGCCATAGCTGCAAGAAACTGGACCATGTCAAACCAACGAGCCATAGCTGCAGGAAACTGGATAGCATCAACCAACGATAGCTGCAGGGAACCAACCAGCCATAACTGGAGGAAACTGGACCATGATAAACCAACTAGCCATATCTACAAGGAACTGGACAGTGTTAACCAACCAGCCATAAATGAAGGAAACTGGATAGCGTCAACCAACCAGCCATAGCAGCAGGAAACTGGCCTGTGTTAAACCAACCAGCCATAACTGGAAAAAACTGGACAACATCAACCAACCAGCCATAACTGGAGGAAACTGGACAGCGTCAACCAACCAGCCATAGCTGCAGGAAACTGGACCGTGTCAAACCAGTCAGCCATAACTGGAGGAAACTGGACAGCATCAACCAACCAGCCATGGCTGCAGGAAACTGGACCGTGTCAAACCAACCAGAGGTAACTGGAGGAAACTGGACAGCGTCAACAATAACTGGAGGAAATTGGACCGTGACAAACCAACCAGCCATAACTGCAAGAAACTGGACAGGATTAACCAACCAGCAATAGCTGCAGGAAACTGGACTGTAACAATCAGTCGTTCAGGCACTCTTCCCTAGCTTTAGCCTTATTTTGAGCTTAGTCATCACTGTTTGCGGCCGACAAGAAGAAACATGGCGCTGGCATGAAATAAAAGCAAATAGATAAGATCAAAATTTTGATTCAGCATAGATCTTGACTTTTTCATGTGGCAGAGATTTTGATCTGATTGCGACCTGCTCTCACAGTGAATCGATCACTTCTGAATACATTTTCATTTTTAGTATGTTTGTAAATCCGTTTTTACAATATTGATAAGTAGACAACATATTTCATGGTACTACACTGTCGCAAGTTTTCCTTGACTAAATTCGTTGACATCATCGGCACTCATTCGCCACCACACCAAAGGTAAACACAACTGACAGCCACTGGAGGGCGTATTCTGTATCTCCAGTAATGCGTTGATGTGATCAGGCCGACCGGCAGGCCGCCACTCTTGAGGAGCTGTACGCCTAGAGTAAGCGACGAGTATGTGAAGAGAATGCCCAGGGTACGTCAAATCACACAAACAATTTGCTTTTGGGCCAGGGCGGTACTGTATTAGTACATGAATGTACACACTGTAGAGAATAACAGTCAAAAATAGTTTCTGAAAGCAACCAGTTTATTTAGTTTCTGCATGTACATTACATCTTGAAGGCTACAACCATGCATGATGGAAGAAGTACAAGAGCAGCACTGGTATCATAAATTGATAGAACTCACAGTCAACCTGATGCTGTCTCTGGGTCTTCATTAACATATAATTGTGATCTAAAGACACAGTTGAATACTACTCAAACTGTCTCAAATTGTATTAAGCTAAAGGCTGAAAAGCCAATTAAGTTTAACAACCAGCCTAAAGTTAATAGCTGACCTAAATTCTCATACACTTTTAAACACCTAGCCCATAAAATAGTCCACTGTTTAAAAGTGCATGACAAGCCAAACCAGACTTAAATTTCAAAACTATGCAGTCTTTTCTTCATGAGAAAAAGAAAGAACTTAACATTAATGAATGGCTTAACTCTAATAGACTTTTGAAGGCCAGTGTTTGAAGGCATATTGAAAGCTTAGCCCGATTTCAATTTCAACACGTCTTATTCTAATGCATAGCAACACTGAATTAACAACCTGGATGAACTCTTAATACAGTTTGGAACAAGCATCTCCTGAATAACAGTTGGCTGTTATTGCCAAACTTAAAATATCAGTTAGCACAACAAACAGAACTTGGATAAAGATTAAGGTTAATGCAATGTACCCAATTTCACCTAAAGTTTATCATATTTCACCTAAAGTTTAGCGTATTTCAACTAAAGTTTAGCATATTTCAACTGACAGTCATTTTGCTTGATTCTGACCGATTCATCAGCATTTTATATGGCCACTTAAGAGTTTTTTGTGAAGTTTGATTAATTTTTTTCTTACCACAAAAACTTAAATGTAGCATAAACAGTGTTGCATGAACAAAATAAACAAAGGTCATTTTATTCAAAAACCTTTATATGCTTCATT
Organism: Liolophura sinensis; assembly: GCF_032854445.1. Taxonomy (NCBI): domain Eukaryota; kingdom Metazoa; phylum Mollusca; class Polyplacophora; order Chitonida; family Chitonidae; genus Liolophura; species Liolophura sinensis. The sequence continues at coordinate 10,005,857 of NC_088301.1, forward strand.
TTGACATAGCAAACTTGAGGTGAAATACAGTACTTGGTCAATATGCTTTTGAACAATAGACCCAACAACACAGTGAAACGTCAAAGACATCCTGAGGGTTGTTGTTTCAAAGTGTATTATGGTATCTGGCCCAGGATCTCTGTCTATCTAGTGATACTAAACGAATGATAATGGCTTATCACTTTGGCAATACTGTAGCTATTTCATTGGCACTGATGGCATATACATAACTTGACTAAGTTTATTTTATTTATTTGATTGGTGTTTTCTACTGTGCCCAAGAATATTTCACTTATAGAGTTTACAGCGGCAGCCAGCATTATGCTGGTAGGACACAAGACAGACCCCTGGGGAATCCTGGGGCCACCTGTAGGTTTTTGGCAGACCTTTCCACATATAAGCTGAAGAGGAAACCAGCTTGAGTGGGAACAGGCTCAGTACATGCAAACCACTGTTGCCTTAAATACATTGTAGTCATAGTCATATACCATATCCATACTATAACAACTCCCCCCACCCCACCCCCCCCCCAAAAAAAAAAGAAAACATACATAGAACATTACATTCTCATACAAATATGTGACCTCTGTAATCTTTACGTGGAAAAATCACTTTCAGGGACAGAACTTTCACGCAGCTTATTCTGCTTCTGTATGAAAACTTCATTGCAGCTCAGTTTGAATTTCACCAAAGGGCATAGTCCACTGGGAACTTGGTGGAATCAAATGGCACTCTGGGAAAAAGCGATTTCACATTTTGTTACTGTTTATCAAGTCTTTAATACTTTCAGCATATAGTAATTGAGGATATGGGTAGCACCAACAGATGACAAGTAACTTCTATCAACTAAACCATATTCTCATTAAATACAACTTTAAGGACTGTTACAAACCATTTTAGTTAATGGTTACCAAGGTGCAAATCTTTACCGATATGTGAAAACTTTAAGTGCATGGATAGGTTGCAGTGAAAATTGATCTAAACGAGTTAAATTTGTCGTGATTTTCCATGGGAACAAAGTTTATGTACGGTTATTTGCATTTTCTAAATTTAAGTCTGTAATGTCATCCGTAGCTCATTTTCACACCAGTTTGTGTCCTGGATGCAACATAATAAATATCTGGGAAATGAAGAAGGATTCTTTGTTGAAAACTGAATCGTACAAAGAGACAAATCGAACATATCTTCCTGAGAACATTTAGTTTTACTCTGGGAGCAACCATTAACTAATATCAGCCATGAATGATGGGTGGTACCCAATGATAGGGCACTTACAAACACAAAATGGAGAATGCATGAAAGATGTGGAGAAATAAAATTAGTGGAGACTTTGAATTCAGATTACGTTCAGCAGTGAGCACTCTGTGGCTGATTCCCTTCAACACTATGGTTGCTGCCCTATGTTTTCTTATCATGCTTTTATCAAATAAGTACCAACTGCGCAAGTTTATCAACAGTAAACAGATTTTTGTCAGTAATCTTAGTCATCACAAATGTAAAAAAAGACATGAATCATTTCAAAAATAAGACTTGCTTACCAACAGGTCATTTTACCAGTGATCAAACAATTACATGTGGGTTTTCACAATGAGCCATTCCACAAAACACAACGCAAGTTTGACAACTAGTTAAGTATCAATTACCATATGTACACGTAAATGAGAATTTTTTACCAGACAATCAAGTACTCACCAAGGCAATGGTTAATCAGGAAGTCTAGGGTTAAAATACAAACTCAAACATGACCGCCAGTGAGCCTGCAAGTCTATAATTTCTCCATTCTTGTCTTATTTTGCGAAATAAATAAGAAAATTAAGTAGTACACACAACTGTAAGGCATCTTCTGAAACTGTCATTTTTCCTAATTTGTTGAATGTGGAATTGCTCCAGATCCTGGACTGTCAGACAAATTACCCTAATTCCTCAACCTTCTCGCACATGAAAGAGCCACTTTCAGTACAATTTATGCAAGTTTTACATTTGAATTGAGACAAAACTACATTGGTTTGTCTGGCCGATTTCAGGGTTTCACAAAAAGTATAATTTTGCTTAATACTGCAAGTGGGGCACATTTCCACTGATGTAGAACTAAAACTTTCACAGACTTAAAATGTGGCTTAAGGCTTGTACGTGTACCCTGATACACTGAATACTACATGTGTCCTAACATATGATGTGACAAAAGAGCTTCTTGTTTTTCTTTTGGGGGCATAAAAATGGCTTCCATCTAGTTTTCGTAAGGCCCCATTGTTCAGTTCAGAACTTAAGTAACGTAAGTCAGCATAACTTTCATTTCACTTAAAACCATTATTTTGTTTTAAAGTTTCTTTTCATGTATTCTTTTAATCGTATAAAGTTTATCCGTTGGCATCGAGGTTTAAAGGGATACAAAATCGACTCTGATTGTTTGGCGTGAGAGAATGGCAAGTCCAGACTATGCCTTGCCTAAGCTGAATTTTAGGTGTGGTACATTTATTCAGGTGTGACCAAGGCTGCAAGGGGCCACCGTGGCTCAGTTGGTTAGCACGCTAGTGCAGCGTGATGACCTAGGAGCCTCTAACCAATGCGGTCGCTGTGAGTTCAAGTCCAGCTCATGCTGGCTTTCTCTCTGGCCGTAAGTGGGAAGGTCAGCCAACAACCTGCGGATGGTCGTGGGTTTCCCCAAAATATTCAAAATATTCTTGAGTACGTAAAACACCAATCAAATAAATAAAATAAATAAAATAAATAAACCAAGGCTGCAAAATTTAACCCAGGAAGTCCAATCTCTACTGCCAGCCAGTCAGCGTTGATTTTGCATCTCTTTACATAAGAAGAGTTTAGGAACTAAAGATAAGCATGTTATAGCAGAGTGACAATGCTCCAGGCTTAGTGAAGATCAATATAACATGCAGGATCTTCAGTCATTTCAGTGATGACGTGAAAAGATAAAAAAAATCACAAAAAGTAGAATAATTCCCTACCGCTCAAAGCGTTAAGACTCATTTTCTACTTCGGTGATAGCTCTAGACAAACTCCTGGGGCTGATTCCAAAAAAAAACATTTCTGACTTACTTAAAAATTTGAAATATGATCCCAAAGCTTATTTTGGGGTTTTAGAAATTAAAATTCTGTACCCCTCATCAATATCATCTAAAGTCAAATGTGTGTAAATTTTAACTTGCAGTACCAAAAACTAAGCATTTCACAAAGTTTTCAAATTTTGACTTAAGTCAGAAAGGGCTTTGTGGAATCAGCCAACTCTGATAACACTTTAAGTCAAGTGGGTCTGCAGATATAGTGGTTATAGCATTTACCTTTGATTACGACATATGAACAACTGCTAATGTATATATCATCGTATGCCGTAAAGTGGTTCGAGAGTAGCATCGCAGGGAATGCAGGCAGACATGTTGTAAGCAGTGCTCAGTGTCATTAAATAAAAGTTTTTTTCTGACTACAGCGAAGCCTCTATAGTTGGGTATCACAGTGGTAAGGCCAAAAGTCAGAGTTCACAGAAGATGAACAGACAGCCAGACAACATTTAGCCATAAAAAAAAAAGACCCATATTACCAGCGTATACAAACGTAAGACAACACCTCAATCAGTTTATCTACTTTCTGCAAGAGGAGAACTGGTTATGCTGTGATTAGTTCAGTAACAAAGAAAATAATTACTTTCAATTTTCTTGTCTGTGAACATGACAGTGTATGTTTCAAAGCATGGATCATCCCAAAAAGCAGGTAGATTTTAATGCTTGCTAGTCTTCAGCTGTAATTCAAAGTAAAATTTAACTTTGTCAACTCTAAAAATTGCCATCTTGTGATCCTTTGCGGGTCTGCTTTAAAACCTAAGTCTTTTGGTCCTTTTACAGCTTTGCATGCATAAAACTAAAACAATATAACCAAAACATTTAACAATAACAAAAAAAAAACTTCCACAAGCTTGGAATCTTGTTGTTTTTCTAATCACCTTTTCTCTTACATCTAGGCCTTCTTATTTTAGAACTCTTTAAGGCCATTTCCACGTATTATGTCTTCAAAATACTAGTTAAGTCCTAATATGTAATTTTACATACACCTATGGCTTGTTTCTCTGAAACTTCTGTATCAGACATAGAAGGAACTCCAACAATGGATCTGCACGATATCCCGCCTTGCTTGGTCATTCAAGTCTCATTCAAGTCTCATTCGAGTTCTACTACAGAAAGAACATTATAGTCTCTCAGAACATCAGACTGCCTCACATTACCTAGGATTGGACAAGAACTTCTCATAGGTTTATCAGTATTTGCACATGAATTTGTTTACACAGCAGAATTTTTTGATACAGTAGAAAAGACAATAGTTAACCAATCGTGTGGCAATAAGCTAATCAGAATTTAATGACACCATCACTCTGCATGTAATTTTACTTCGAACATTCTAACAGTTTCTCTGCCAGAGCATCTGCTTGACACCAGGTAATGTGAGACAGTCCAAAATTATATGAGACTAGAAAAAACATGACCTACTCTTGGCAAGGTAAAAGTCTCACTGGATCATCCCTTGCCACCCTCATATCCGAGTTCCAGTCTTCCCACACACAAGTCTGATTAAATATGGCACACAACAGCTTATGAACTCTTCTCAGTCGAAAGTTACAGTTCTAAGTGCATCTTCCTCAAGCATTTCCATTGTAGCTATGGCACCATCGTTAAACTTGAACGAAGATCCCCCATCAACCACTAAACAGGCATCCCACATACGTGATCGAACCTGAATTCTGAAAACAGAAAAACACCGGATACGTCTTCAAATGTCATCACACTGTTGAACACTTTTTTGAAAATAGAGAAAAATTGTTATGACTGTAGTTCAAGCAAAACATTTACTGTACAAAAAAAAAGGTATAGGCAAAATGCACATAACAACTGGAATGAATGGGATAAAACTTTTCAGAAATGAAAACAGAAATCTGAAGCCTTTCTGCCAATCAGTTATCATCCTTGGGCCATAACAGGCAAAGAATCAATGTAGTTAAATTGACTTTGATACCTTGACTGTGTTCAATACAACAACTACTTTCACCTAATGTTCAGCATTTTGCAAATGACACATTTTGTTTGATTCTGATTGATGATTCCTTCACCTTTACAGGGGCCATTTACTGAGCTTTCTGTGAAATTTGATTAATTTTTCACCCGAAAAACCTGAAGGTAGGCATAAACTGTATCATTTTAACGCCTCTATCTGCTTCTGGATTTTCATTTTTACATACACAACTTAAGGTGAAACACACAAGCTCGAACCAGTTACAGGTTAGTCTTACCTGGGTCATCCAATGAAATCTCTCAACACATATATATATATACATTTTTATCACTTGCTGTTTTTAAACTAGTAATGTTGCCTGATCATGTGACCAGAAATCTGACCTTCACTCTTACAATGGGACATCCTTGTTGGTCACAATAGGTTTTTCATTCTGCAACTTCATTCGTCGAAATAAATTTCATGTATTTCAAATGAACTTTAATTTCCCACCAAAACTGCCAGCGTCTTCCCTGAAAGTAAGACACTCCAAATGTGTCCACAATCGAAATGCTGCCTCACTGGAACACTATGTTGAAGACACCCAACTTTAAACTAAAGCCCAAAGTCAATAAGTCAAAGTTAATATGTACATGCTTAACCACATGTCCATCATCTACTAGTTGCACACTTCTCACTGATGGAATATTCGGTATGCTACAAAACTTTCACAACACATTTACACAAACTATAATTTAAATGAAAGAGCTATACAAACTGTGTGGAATCCTATTTTTTTAGATTTTTTAAAGTTTTTGTAACAGAGAAAAACAGTTTAAACATCATCACTTTCTACAAAATCCACTGATTCGAGGCACATTGAAATTTCCGTCATGTTTTAGACTTGTCCAATGAAAAGCCTCCTTTCTTCCTCTTGAATATTCATTGTGACGTCAGGGTGCTTAAGGGTTTACTCTTACAATATGGTTACTGTGCATTTCCAGTTTCAGTTAAGTACGTACGTATATCATGATAATCGTGGATTTTAAGGTCTGTAAAAGCCAACTCTATAAAAGAAAGAGTTTGGGATGTCCTAAAAAACCACATCACGCCTCCATTTGTGGCTCTAGTCTGCCAAAAATCTGTCTGGAATGCCATGACCTGAAGAGTCACTGGGCAAAGCTAAGAACAATGATGTATCTAATCTGTTCAAATGCTGGCATAAAGGAGACTTCTGAGCCTTTGATGTCTAACTATTAAATACTCAAATACTTTAAGGTGTAGGCTGTATTTTATTTATCGTTAAGTATAGCTGTTTCATTTAAAGTAAAGGTGGTATAAATGAGTTCCTTTCTTTTAAACTTCATAACACTTTTTACGATTAATGTAACTCTCAGAATCAGAAAAAATTCTATTGATTTTAGACAGCTGTTTGGAGGTTCACATGGAACACTGGATGATTTTCTGTTGGAAATTGTAAGTTTCAGCACCAAAAATAACATTCTGAGACATTTATTTTCCTCTAAAAATGCACTTTTTTGGAATTAAAGTCATTTTCAGTAATTCAGTAAACATTCCAGTGCACTGCTTACTTCTTGGCAAACCCTCTGGGGGTGGACACTTGGAATACACCATTGATCAGGGGGTCCCGAATTGTGAACGCCATCTTCAAGTCGCTAGGGTCATACATGAGCGAGTTGTTAAAACGCGTTACGACTTCCTCCAGGGTCGTGTCATTGATCATTGGCAACGCCTCCTTAGATGTATCTCGAACTGAAATACAAAGCCAAAAGGCATGGGTATTACTTGTATTTATTAGCACAAACAGGTATCTTAAAACGGCTACCACCATCAGACATATCTAGTCAAAAACATCACAAAGAAATGATTGTTTAGCTTTACACTATCTGAGAGGTCCTCACTTCAGACCAACACCCCTTTACTAAAGTGGTTTTGTTCATTTGCTCACTTATTTTAATGTTTTTTATGTCATACTGAAGAATATTTCACTTATACGACAATGGTCATTATTATGGTGGGAAACCCACTTTCATCAGCAGATCTGAATGGCTAATTCTCATATCACATTACAATTTATGTCTAATTCAAGTCACATGACAAAAGTTGCTAGAGAATTGAGTTTATTTTGGAATCTGCCATCATATTAACAGCGTCATGTTTGCAAGGTGTTTATTCAAGCATATTCTAAAGGCATTATTTTGTGTTGATTGACAAAATTATGCATTTTGTGAAGCCCTTTAACTGGCCAATTCAAGCAAAGTATTTTTGTCTCCAAAATCAAATTAAAAATGTGCATAAACTGAACTGAAAATTGATCTTTCATATGCGAAAAGGTTGAGGAATTAAGGTAGTACAAACTGACATTGTTCAAACCCAGTTTCGGGAGGTTGATATAACCAGTTTCTCACCTATATCGAGCAGCTGACGGACGGCCTCCATAGACAGGTGGTTGATGTGGAAGGACCAGGATGTAGATCCTGTCCCCGTACACACGGTAATGCCGGAGCTCTTCTGCTTCTGACCACTCCCCTCGTCAACAGTCAACTCGTAGTACGATACCCTAGATAGATAAACCATTATCATGTCACTACAGAAGATCTGCATGTGGTGTCGAAGGCAACAGAAAAGCAATAACATGCACTATCAACACAGCTGAGTCACCTGTACAATGTCCACGGTTCTTTTTCACTTCGCTACAAGTGATCCCGTATCTGTGTCTAATATTACAACTACTTAAACCAAATTAAAGGTTAGCATTCACTTCTTGTGCCATTAATGAAATGTCTCTCTGTATAACCTCGTTATAAGTTAAATGGACGTTATTTAATTGTCACTTAAATTGACACTACATGAGCTTGTGACATACTCTGATTGGTCACAACAGTTCCCTGTTCTGGTAATTCATTGGTTGAAATGAGATACATCAATCTGAACTCAACCAGGCTACACATAACAGATCCCAGAGTCAACTCATGGTTGCTGAACTGTCAGGTAATTTTCACAAGCCCTACTTGGAGCAGATTCCAATAAATTTATCGTTAAGCAATGTGAAAGACAATACACATGGTGGCTGAACTGTCAGGTAGTCTTCACAAGCCTCACCTGGACAACAGAGGCTCTCCAATAAACACCTCATTAAGTGCTCTGACAGGTAATACACCTGGTGGCTGAACTGTCAGGTAGTCTTTGCAAGCCTTACCTGGACAAGAGATACTCTCCCATAAACACCTCATTAAGCGCTCTGACAGGAAACACACATGGCTGAACAGTCAAGTAGTCTTCACAAGCCTTACCTGGAGGAGAGAGACTCTCCAATAAACACCTCATTCAGCGCTCTAACAGGTAACACACGTGGTGGTTGAACTGTCAGGTAATCCCGGCGAGGCTGGAATGTCTCCAACTCTTTCACTTCCTCGGAAAACCGATGTTCCGGGAACTGTAACTGTTGGTCATGAAGCTCAATCGGATCATCGTTGGCGTGCTGACCGGATACTGTTATCCGGATTCGTTGACGCCAGCGCCACCTGGTGTCGAATAATTACACTGCTATTACAACAGGCTAAAAGTGCTCTATCAAACACTGTTACTAGAAATGAACAATACTAAAGTTTCCAAAATATTTCTGTACATCTATCAATTTTCACCCACCGAAATTTTTGTTTAATCATAAACGATAAGTGCAACTGAATTGTTTTTTTACCAAAATTGTAAACTATCAAAATAATTTAGTTTTAAGAGAAATAATCGGTCACACAGGGTAATCTAAATTTACGTAACCTTAAACTCTGTGTTTTACCTGAAATCCCCTTTCAACAATCTGTCCAGAGCTGCTGTGAACTTCATCGCAGAGTAGTCTCCCTTGGGTAAACACAAGTGTCCCTCTGACCTAGGAAGAATCAGAATTTTTGTTTTGACATTCGTATGTAAAACGACAAGCATAACTAATAATAACATTATTTACAGAGCCTCACTGGCTCTATTTTTATGCAATGTACACGTAACATGTAGACATAAGTCTTTTTAAACTTAATAATGGGATAAAACAGAGTAAAATACCTGTTTTCTTCGGGTACATAACATACAGTCACAGCAAAAATAGCAGGAGCTGGATTTGACCCTGTGGCATCACTAGCCTGGGTCCTAGTTTGTTGAAGACCAACATTTTAAGCCAGTGAGGGCCAACATCAACTCTTCAGGTCAAAGGTAAGAACACAAAACGACATATAGTTTAAGATCTTTGACACCATTAGTGGATTTTGTACAGAAAACCTAAACAATGGCAAGGTCAAAGGGGTCAGGGTGATGACAAATGAGGTGATGTCAGAAACTCTGTCCCAAACTTTGTTTCTATTCACATTTGATATATACAAAAAATGTTCTCTTACATCTACAGTATGCACAAGACAATTCCAAATAACAGTTCAGGTATTTTCACTAAAGGACAAGGCAGCACCTGGCAAAAACATTTGCAGTATACTCAAGCTTTCTGAAAAGTATCATACTTTTATATTTTAATGAGACTTCACCGAATAACAGGCAGAACAAAATGACAATACTGCACAAATGGCTGTTGTATGTCAAGGCAGCCATCTTTAGAATTTTATCCAATCAAACGCGTTGCTATCAGGTTGAACGGCCTAAGCTGTGATGTAGTCCTTACCCATTCACTCCATGAAGTGACATATGATAACACAGAACTACTGCATAACGTTGAGATTGTTTACAATGATTTAGTTACGTGTAGCCAAAGAGCCATTTCACACAGTGTTCTGGGACAAGTCTGTATCATTTACGGATCACCACAGACATAAAATCAGTTGATTTACAAAAGATTTACATTTTTGTCGTTCATTTTGGTGTTTAGTCAGCAGTTCCTAATGAAAAATATCAGAGTCATTGCAAAATTGATTAATTTCATTAAGGATGCTGAAGGTTTATGGCAAGGAGAACAAGCACCTCATGGGCAATGATTAAAGTTAAAATAAAAATAATCAAAAATATATTATTTAATATATACATGTATATATACACAGATAATATATATGATATTAATCTTATATATAATACATATAATAATACAATTTTTTTTCTCTAAATTTATTACAACTGAAGAATTTTGCTCCTTCGTCTTTCTCTCCTACAACGGATGTTTTTTTTTCTGTTTTCTTTAAAAATATACACTAAAATTTATTATTGAAAAAAAGTGTTCAAGCCAAGCTTCTGATGTCTGCGATAACAAAAGTCAGCACTGTTTTCATCTTAGAAGCCACCACTACAAAACTGAAGCATAAAATCCAGCGACAGTCAAAAGCCTAGATCAGCCTCAGTGGTGCTTATATTTATTTCCATTTTTTTTTTTTTTTTCAGAATTTAGCATGAATCTAGTTGTACAGCAATCCTGTTGTAATTTTGTAAACATTTAATTGGGGTCAAAATCACCAGCACAACCGCTCCAGACGCAACTATCTTAACCAGGAATACCCCGGCCATGCATCTGCAGCTGAGCTATTTAAACCGGGTTGATGGAGTTCCTTGTAAATGATATAGTATGCCTACTGTTCAACAGTTCAAGCAGTGGAAGAAATATTCCTCCTGTATGTCAAATTTGAGAGAAAACTACATGCATATTTATCGCCTGGGCCTTCATCTCTGAAGTCCACAACTTGCATCTGTAATAGGCTACAGCTTAGACTATTATAAGGAAAATACTTTCGATGTTTATACACAGCTAGAGTAAACGTGACGTCACCTTCCTCTCGACAATGGAGATGTACTGAAGCTGTGTCAAGATGAAATTTCACTAAACTTTTACTGGGTTGAAAAAAATTGAAAAAATAGTTAATGCTAATTTAAAATAATTTGAATGGTAATCTTTTAGTGGAAATAAACATTATGGCAAAGCTGAACCTAATCGACATTGCAGAGTCTACCATAGCTAGTGCTGGAAAGGAGGTAAGTTGAGCGTAAAGAGTAGTACATGCACTGTCTGGGAACATCTGCGACCTCTGTCAAGCGGAAAGGAAGTCTGGTCATACTTGTCAGGGTCAGTATTGATCCCAATCACTGGTTTGTCACGGCTGTTCACTTTACTAGCACCCAGCAGGAACGTTCCGTCCCCACCCGCAGTAAACACCACATCTGCCCACTCCAGCACCTCGGGACTAGCATGAAATCTTTCCACAACTTTCGTTTCAATATCTTGAGACCTAGAACAAAAACAGCAATGTCTCTGAGTGAAAGATATCTTAAATAAATCATAATGGCAAATCAAAAGACTTACATAAGTTGTATCTACCCAACAATTTTAACTACTACATTATCGGTTTCACATTTACTCAGTGAGAGGACACATTAATCTATGGTGTCAGTAACCCTTATAATATCCTGTAAAAGACCCATGAATTCAGCGCTGAAGACTGATGCACCAGCGAATCACTTCAGCAACCTTACTGTTTCCACACCCGAACAAAGGAACATAATCTCGTCAACAGACACATATGGCTTTGGCCGCAGGATATGGCATTACATATGTACCCCATGCAACCACCGCTGCCCAATGAAAACCTGAGTATTTTGATATGACTTATTTATATGATTGGTGTTTTACGCCATACTCAAGAATATTTCATTTATATGACGGTGGCCAGCATATTATGGTAGGAGGAAACCGGGCAGAGCCCAGGGGAAACCCACCATCTGCAGGTTGCTGACAGACCTTCCCACTTACGGCCAGAGAGGAAGTCAGCATGAGCTGGACTTGAACTCACAGCGACTACATTGGTGAGAGGCTCCTGAGTATTTTGTTTGATGTTGGATAATTTTATTTATCTGAATGGTGCTTGAGGCATACTCAAGAATATTTTTAATTTTATGGCAACAGCTCTTATTGTGGTATGAGGAAACAGCACAGAGCACGGGAGAAAACTATGACCATCCACTGGTTGCTGCCAGACCTTCCCATGTACTACCTGATATGAAGCCTACATGAGCTGGACTTAAACTCACAGTCACCACATTGATAATAGGCTTTTGAGTTATTGCACTGAGCTAAAAGGCTAACCACTCAGCCACAGAGGGCCTTTGCCTATGAGGGGCTAGGACAGTCATTCCGCACACCTTAATGTGTATGACACCATCTCCCACAACCCACACCCACCCATACCAATGCTGGTTATGGGCCTGATTATGTGACGGCAGTAAAACATGGCAGTGCATGGCTGGATGAAAGCGGATTGGCATGTGTAAACTACCATCTTCTACCAGGTACCTGACAAACTTTCAAATGTAACCAGGCCACTGAACCAACGAATGCTGCATTTAAGCTGGCAATCTTATTTGTCAGAGAGGCTGATCAGCTGCAGGAAGGCCACTTACTTGAGCCAAATAAGCCAGGTGTCAATGTAATCAGACATATGTCTTCACTATGATGACACAAGATTTTCCACCAACATTTCCTTCAATGTGATGACACAAGACTTACAATTGACATTTTCTTCGCTGTGATGACACAGGTCTTACAACCAACATTTTGTTCACTTTGATGACACAGGATTTTCAACCAGCATTTCCTTCAATGTAATGACACAAGACTTACAATTGACATTTTCTTCACTGTGATGACACAAGACTTACAACCAACATTTTGTTCACTGTGATGACACAGGATTTTCAACCAGCATTTCCTTCAATGTAATGACACAAGACTTACAACCGACATTTTCTTCAATGTGATGACACAAGACTTACAATTGACATTTTCTTCACTGTGATGACACAAGACTTACAACCAACATTTTGTTCACTGTGATGACACAGGATTTACAACAGACATTTTCTTCACTGTGATGACACAGGACTTACAACCAACATTTTGTTCACTGTGATGACACAGGATTTTCAACAGACATTTTCTTCAATATGATGACACAAGACTTACAAATGACATTTTCTTCACTGTGATGACACAAGACTTACAACAGACATTTTCTTCACTGTGATGATAAAGGACTTACAACAGACATTTCTTGATATTTTCCACACAGTTGTGATGTGAACGATGCCGTTCTAAGAGCCCTTGGAAATCTGACCGTTTGCTGTCCAACTGAAAAAGAAATCACTTTGATAAAGTATAAATGTGACAGATTTATTTACTTTATGGGCGTTTTATGATGTACTTGAAAATATTTCACTTTTACAGAGGCAGCCAGCAATATGGTGGGAGGAAACCGGACAGTGCCTGAAGAAACCCACTACCATCTGAGGGTGTTCACAGACCTTCCCATGTACTACCAGAGAGAAAGTGTACATATGAAAAAGTAACCTCTGTTGGGTTTGAACAAATGACCTCTGGGGTCATAGTATGCGCTTCTTGAGTAAAAAACGGAAATATTAATTTTGACACAAATATGAGCCTCAGACATAATTCCGTCACTCTGTAGATGCAAATACAATATTTACTGCAGCATGGAATCAAAAACTAAGTAAATAAATTAACTTCATATATACATACATATATAAATCTTTTTTACAGTCCAATCGATGTGTGCGCGAGTGTGCACCTCTTTTTAAACTTGTTGAGGTACCGGTACCTACATATTTTTTTAACTCGTTGTCTGTCTTTGCGCCGCAAACTTTCTTTTCGTACTCGTAACGGGTCATTTTTGTTAGAAGCACTGCCCTCTTCGGCGAGAAGCCGGGTTGGTCATCCACAAAATGACCAGTAGCCGCATGGCGACTGTTTAGGTAAGCAGACAGCCGGCTGCCCGGTCGTTTCGGAAGGGGGCAAACACATTGGTGAAGGACACGTCTAAAACACATAGCTATCGGCCACAAGTTCATCAGACGACCAGAACAAATCACAGGCTTTGGGGTCCTCGCCAATCAGCATGTCAAACATATATTTAATTGCTGATCTGTCAGTCTAAACTCTTGGACACCCACGCGATACCCTCAGCTGCCTTCCACATGCGGCCATCTTTGTATACTACTTTCACTTGTGTGACAAGGGCTAACCATCGCCGCAAACTGCTCCGCGGTGTGGGCCTCCATTTGCTGACACGCGGATCATGAAATCGCAGACAGATGTGACGTTCCTTGTCTTCAACTGATCGATTAAAATCCGTCAAACTCGGACACTTTATTTCTTAGAGTTTCTTGGATTTATATAGTATAATATATAGCACTGTTCATACTTAAAAGCTCAATCGAAATAGTATGTAGTAGTTCATTACATCTCACAGGGCCCCCGTTATGTGTAGGACTTTATGCCGAATAGAATAGTCCAGTTCTTACTGAAAACTGGGACAAATATAACAATATATCTTTTATATTTGTTCCAGCTTAAAACTACCATTTTAGTATAGCATGAACTAGAATACAGTAGAATGACCATTCCACATCCAGCCATTACAAAAGCTGAAGACGGTAGCAGGAACATGCAAGTTTTCTTGAGTTCGAAAATGTACCGGTTCGATTTAAAAGAATGCACAATACATGCATAAAAAGAGTTTGTATACTGGGTACATTTGTTCTACTGACCCTAAATCTACTTTGCTTGGTAAATTAGTATATCTCATCGTACTTTAGTTATAGGGCCTACTCCGGGCATGAAATAAATTAAAGAAAAATCTTGTTAATAGCCAAACACTTCCCTACTAAATTTCATAATAATCGGCGTAGACAACTTAAGCGCATGGATTTGAAACTGTTTGTTGCAAACAAGTTTTAGGCCTAGATGCACAAATCGCCTACATATGTATATAGCCAGAGTAAAATGTCAGTTAAACTGATTAATTTGCTTATGCTTACCACATAATTCAGACAAAGTTCCACATAGTTTTATATCAATGTTAAAGGCAAAGAAAACACTAAAACGACGTCTGTGTTAAACGAAAGACCATTGTGCACTGCCAAAGAAAAATGTTTTATTTACAGTTTTAAAATGTTTTCAACCAAGTAAAATGATATTAAAACATTAGACCCTATGGTGGTGTCTAGTGGCCCACAGGGTGTGAGACATCACACCATACTTTTTATCTGGAACAGTTCGTTTCAATGTCTTTTCGGTGAATGCATTCATAGATCTGTAAGCATTTCGAATGATGAAATATAAAAGTCCGTGTGTGTTACGTGACAAAAACGCGAAGTGACGTCACTGGTCCAAAATATGGTCACGACAGGCCGTCGTAGAATCCACAGTGTCATATGCATTTTACTACGTAAAAATATTCGAAATAAAAAAATCAAACAACTTTTGTGTGGACAGTGTTCTATGGTGTTTCATATGAGGCGTACCTCAAGTCAGTGTTTTCTTTGCCTTTTATATGGTATGCCTTTCATTGCCATATAGGCCTATACATGGTGTATACTTTTTGTATGTGACGGTGCAATCCATGGATTGTACTAAGCCTGCTGGTATGAAGTGAATAAATAAATAAATAAATAAAAAGAAAAAAACAATTTCTGTTCTTTATAAATCTTTGTTTTTCAATATCTATGTGCATCAGGAATGTAACAGTAAATCCTTTGGGCAATACACAAAACGTTGTGATTTTCATGTATACTATAGTTCTATAGCATATAGATAAGTTGACAAAGTCATGTGGATAAAAATAAGTCAAGAGTTGTTATCCGTAAAGAAACTGTGATCTATAGGCTACTATAGTGCCGTTGACTTCTTAATTTATGTATGTGTATATTGTTAACTGCTTATAATGCAGAAACTAAATGGGGATTACAGGTTAGGCCTAAATGTATACGTTCGTAATCTCCTGAAAGAAACAGATAACGCAAGTA
Source organism: Liolophura sinensis (assembly GCF_032854445.1). Lineage (NCBI taxonomy): Eukaryota > Metazoa > Mollusca > Polyplacophora > Chitonida > Chitonidae > Liolophura > Liolophura sinensis. The sequence goes on from NC_088301.1 coordinate 10,021,664, forward strand.
GTGGGCCTGCATCGACACATACGCTCATATATCGACCAAATGTTGCCCTATGGGTAGTCACAAAATCGTCTGAAGTTTTGTTGTGTTTTATAGATATTTTCTCTCCTGCATTCGGCAATATTCGGTATGATGCGCACCACATAAACAGGCTTCGAGAATTCTTGAATCAGGGAGAATGCAATTGACCACGAAGGCGGCCGTCAAACGAGGCATGGCATGTTGACGGTAAAGACAGACTGTGTTTTAAACAACTCCTCTCTCACGGAAAGTTCGGTAGATCTGTGTTAAGATGTTACCCCAGCATGTCCACGATAAGGAGTACAGGCCTGGTTGGAAAATCACAGAGAAGATATCGGGATGGATGCGGTAAGCAGACATATGTCTCGGAGCTATCCCATTCAAAGTTACCGGTTTTAGTCGCGTGTACGTGGCACACTGTTATGCGAGATGAAGACTGTATACTGGGGAGTGAAGACGTAGAACAGTTGTTTGCCAACAGAATAAATCGTTCTTTTAAAATACTAAAACATAACTTCGTTATATCTCACAGGGCAGCGACATTATCCCCGTTAATCAGTCTGATAATCACACTGTAGATAATCCATTGAGCAAAGTAAACAATTGATCGATGTTTACAATGACGTGTGCGAGAAGTTTTAACGTCTAGGTTCGTTGAAGTGCACATTTGTATTGCTTTGATACCAGATGTTCATAAATTGACCCTTCTAGAAGTTTTGAATTCTGTTGAACACCAAAAGAAATAAAGTCGGTAACTTTCACAATGATCTGTAGTCTATTTAACTGTTTTCGTTTTTAAATGCCCAAACCAGAGACCCAAATGGAATAGAGTCTCCATGCGTTTTCTCAGTCCATCTCTTTCCATGTCAGTGGTTGTTAAAACTTTATATTGTTGATTGTGTGATAATATTTTCTGATGTTATCCATCACAAATTATCGCAAATTCTGGTGGTATTAATTAAGACATAAAGGACTAGTTTACAGTGCTGTAGTTGCTAGTGGAATTAAATTAATTGTGGAGGTCTGTCATCATTACAACAGTACTTAGCTGCTATCCAGCCCAAGATTGCTCTCACATTAGGTTTGGCAAAATTTTGTTCTCCCCCCAAACCAACATCAGTGTGCGTTCCATTTAAAAACCTGATGCATTTGCCTGCAATTGTCTGGTGAAGGGCCCATGAGGCCTATGAAAGAACAGATCAATGTTGCGCTTATGATTAATTGACAGATGAAACTATGAGTGACTTTTGCCATTGCCATTGTATATACACACAAAAAAAATGATAGAGGATACAGTTTGCATTATTTTTCCTTAGCGGTCGGATTTTTTACGAAAATATGTTATCAAAATCTAAATGAAAGGGTCTGTTGTCTCCCTGCTATGTTCAGTAAATTGGGATTGGGGCCATGTATAGCTGAACAAAATATTGCTCAACCTAATGTCAGAGCAGTCTCAGACTAGCTGCTATCTATGATCCAAAATTATGAACAACACACCTCAGCGTTTAAATTGATTGAACTCCTGTATCAGCACGAATGATGAAGTAAGACAATGACAAAAGCTATATGTGTATGTAGACTTGTTATGATGTCTAAATAATAGTAAGACCCCTACCAGTTATCAGATGTAAACCTCTTTGTCTTTGTGGTGCATGTGTGACCATGTACCTAGCGTCAGTAAATATTCATCTACTTGATTATGCTAATTAGAATTGAGGGTGTGATTCGACCTGCCTGAGAGTGAGTTGTGACCATATTGCACTTTACAACTGGATAATGAGCAATAATTTAGAATGTGCAGTGTTTAGGGCTCTCATGTCTTGAGCACTCATTTACAAAGCTCTCTAGTTCCAGTTTTTCATGAATGAATCTGCTTCATATCCCTGTTGTTCAAATTTTATAAAACTGTACACTAACCACTGAGCAAGGAAAAAAGTCATTTCGATGCAAGAATGTATCGAAAATGAAGAACTTCTTGAAATGTCAGAGAAATCTGACACTATTGGCTCATTCAGTTATACGTATGCTTAAAAAATGCTGTTACACAGAAAGTTTGTCATGGATAACTGCGGGTATATGCACACACTGCATCTTATAATTTGCACAACCACACACGTGAGACCAACCCCTCTAATACAAATCCTGTATGCTCTACTATGGACAGTCTGAAGGATTGTGTTTGTATAAGGAGAAGGCTCCATTCAGATCACTAGCTCTTCTGTTCACCAATGTTTTCCAGTGTTTTGACAACCTTATATCGAGAGATTTATCAATTACAGGGTAGAGTTTGGGAGTTTCCTTTGACCTCTTTGTGCAGGTTTCCTTTGGCCTGTTTGTGCAGGTTTCCTTTGGCCTGTTTGTGCAGGTTTCCTTTGGCATGTTTGTGCAGGTTTCCTTTGACCTCTTTGTGCAGGTTTCCTTTGGCCTGTTTGTGTAGGTTTCTTTTGGCCTGTTTGTGCAGGTTTCCATTGGACTCTTTGTACAGGTTTCCTCTGGCCTCTGTACACATTTCCTTTGGCCTAGACTGGTTTCCTTTGACCTACACTGGTTTCCTTTGGCCTGCACCGCTTTGACTTTTGCTAGTGTCCTCCTTACAGAAACAGTGAGATCCAGGGCTCAAATCCAGTTCCAGTGTGTTCAGTTATGTCAGGACGTTAGTCTGGCTATGTGTGAGAAACAGTGACTTCCTGAATGCTCCTCTTGGAAAACCACCCATTTATCTGTCACTTGTCCATTGTCATACAAGTCATATTGGATAATTCAAACACCAGTGCTTGTGAGTGTGTTATGAAGCACTCATCAAGTCTAGATGAAATACATGAATATTGGTGATGTCAGGTGAAACTGATTATGTTTATTGACTGTATATCACCTCAAGCCTATTTTCTTTTTCAGGTTAATTTTTGCAGATAAAACTTCCAGGAACTTGTTTCTGTTTCTGTTACTGAATCTCTCCTTCGCATTTGTGGAGTTGTTGTATGGTGTATGGACCAACAGGTGAATATACATGTTGATTTTCATTGAAGTCGAAATATAGTAATCTTTTTAAACCCCCAAAAAAGATAACATATAGATTGTTGTTTCTATTATTGAAAAAATAAAATGTTTTTTCATGATGTCATGATCTTTTGCAAAAAAACTCTTTTTGTTATAGCTGATAAATATTCTTTTAAAACCTTTAAAATATATTTATATTTCTTTAAAATACAAAACTCCCTTCCACTGGGAAAGGTTTGTCTTGCCTGTTGGAGAAATTAACCAATTTATGGACTCTCCATTTGTCATTGGCGCAGCTGCGTCATACTCAGTGTTTTCATGGTGATGTTTTCAGGCCAAAATTAAAGTGTGTTTTGGATAACAAGTTCATTTTGTAAATTTGGGTTATATTTTATTTCCTGATAATTTGAGTATTTGTGTATCTATATGTGGAAGTTCGACTACAGCACCTCCAGCGCACACGGACAACATTTGTTGTCGAAAACAAGATTTCTTGATCCAGACAACAAAAAAAAACCTTGAAATTTAACAACAGTCTGGAACATGTGATCCAAAGATTCAGTTTGTTTAATTTTGGGCAACAAAAAATCCAGAAACAAATGAGCAGTGCAAAGATTGCGCTCGTCTGCAGGCAATCTGGATCTTGTGAGATCGTTGTTGTCAGCATCATCCAATAGGCGGGCTTGTGAGTACGTACAAAATGGAAGCTGTGACACAACTTTTGTGTCACAGCCTTGACTGTATCAGGGCTCCTGGAATCCTACAAAATGGACAACAAATGTTGCTTGTGTGTGGGTAACTGACATTCCAGATCATTTGACAGCAAAATCTGAAAATTTGATTTCCGACATCAAACCTTGTCTGTGTGCGCTAGGCTTTATCAGTTATAGAATTCCTCTCATAACACTTGATTTACCATTTGCATTTCACATAAAGTTTGTGATAAATGCTCCATCAGGAGCATGTAATGGCCTTAAAATAATACCTGTGATGTCATTGCTCAAGAAATAAATCCAAACTTCACAACCAAATAGATCTTTAAGTGAGCCTTTAAGGTGGATGAATCAGTCAGAATCAAGCAAAATGTGTCACTGGTGAAAAATTCTAACCTTCAGGTGAAATACTGTCTCCAGACTAATTTTTATGTTGATTTATGTGGATTTGACTCTAAACATGTGCGGGCATGTGTTGATTCTTGTGGGTTTCATCCTGTATATGTTTGTGTTATGCGGGCACCTGTTGATTCTTGTGGATTTCACCTTCTACATGTGGGCACCTGTTGATTCTTCTCGGTTTCATCTTGTACTTGTGGGCATCTGTTGATTCTTCTGGGTTTCATCCTGTACATATGTGTGCTATGTGGGCACCTGTTGATTCTTGTGGGTTTCACTCTGTACTTGTGTGTTTTATGTGGACACCTGTTGATTCTTGTGGGGTTTGTCCTATACATGTGGGCACCTGTTGATTGTTGTGGGTTTCACCCTGTACATGTGGGCACCTGTTGATCCTTCTAGGTTTCACCCTGTACATGTGGGCACCTGTTGATTCTTTTGGGTCTCACTCTGTACCTGTGTATGGTATGTGATTTTCACCCTGTTCGTGTTTTCCTATGTTTCAGCCTGGGTCTAATTTCTGACTCATTTCACATGTTTTTTGACTGCACGGCTCTCCTAGCAGGCCTGGCAGCTTCTGTCATTTCTCGCTGGCGATCGACTGAACATTACTCTTATGGGTAAGCTGTGCACCATAACTGTAAATGACATCAAATAAGGTTTGAAAATATCAAGTCACAATGAGTAGTACTCTCATAGTGAAGTTATAACTTAGGGTTAGAGATTCACTCGTATGTTGTGCTTTTTACCTTGATGATCTGTAATAGTTTAAACATAGAGAATATTGTGCTTGTGGGTGAGTTTTGTGTGCTCATGCTCTAGGAAATTAACAAGTTTCAGTATTAAAGAGCTCCACAGTGTTGGGTGGCTTTGGCATGGCATTTTAGTGAAGCACCACTATAAAATGAGTTCAACCTTCTAAAAGATGTTATCATTAAATTTCCGCTGTTGAACACTGTGGCATGTATGATGTGACCTGAGCCCAGGCCTGATATGCGTGGTTAGTACTTGTACCATTCCTTTATAAAGGTATGTGTTGTCTACATTTCTTTATTTATCTTGTTTTCAGATTTGTACGAGCTGAAATTATAGCTGGTTTTGTAAACGGCCTGTTTCTAGTCTTTATTGCATTTTTCATTTTCTCTGAAGCAGTTGAGGTAAGTTTGCAAGAAAACATACTCTGTTTGAATAGCGATGACAAAATATTTATATTTTGAAATACGATAAAGCATCATTTTGCAATTTAGATTAATTTACAGGGGCCTCTGTGGTCCAAGGGGTTAGCACGCCAGCACAGTGCAATGACCCAGGAACCTCTCACCAATGCGGTCACTGTGAGTTCAAGTCCGGTTCATGCTGGCTTCTTCTCCGACCGTACATGGGAAGGTCTTACAGCAACCTACAGATGGTTATAGATTTGCCCCGGTTTCTGCCCACCATAATGCTGGCCATCGTCATATAGGTGAAATATTCTTGAATATGGCATAAAACACCAATTAAATAAAATAAATAAATAAATAATTTCTGAATAGTTTGGCTTCCTTAGCTTATTGCATTGTTATTATTGACAAACTCTGTTGTTGCAGAGAGCTGTCGAACCACCTGAGGTTAAGCACGAGAGGTTATTCGTGGTATCTGTGATGGGGTTTGTTGTGAACTTGGTGGGGATATTTGCCTTCCAACACGGCCATGGCCACTCTCATGGAGGGGATGGTATGCCCATTGTTTTATCATGTCCATTGTTATCCAGTCAGAATTCCTGAATAATTCAGATAAAGTGCGGGTTCTAAACATTTGCTTAGCCTGAAGCCCACCAGCGCTTGAAAATGGAGGTTGCATGCTCAAATCTAGTTCTAGGTGGTTTTGTTCGTGGATTTAAAGCATACATGAAAAGGTAATGTTCATGTTCCGACAGCGGGCTACTTCATCTTCAGACTGACCACTGGGGCCTGAAGAAACCTGTAGTTTATGACCATTAAGCAGATAAACATTGCTGTACTTTTGGTATGTTAGGCTACTTTGTAAACTCTGTATTAAGAAAGTCTCATGTATCACTTATCCTTTAAGTCAGGAGGTTTGTTGGGTACCTGGTGATGTGCATTTGTCTCAACCACCCATAAGCCTTACCGTTGTCATACAAGTGAAATAAATATGACCACAAGTACACTGTTAAAAAAAACTGTGAATAAGGTGAGCACCTATCCCTCTAATTTGTGCCTCTACATGACAAGGATTATCAGGTCCTTGACCAATGAGATTTAGGGTTTGCACCCAACTCCTGCTGATTGGGTTGCAACTTTAAGTCAAGAGGTTTGTCAGGTGCGTGGTGGTTTCCTTTGGGCACCCAGATTTCCTTTGGGCACTCAGGTTTCCTTTGGGCACTTAGGTTTCCTTTGGGCACTCAGGTTTCTACCACCAATAAACCCGACTGCCTTCATATAAATAAAAAAAATTCTTGATGTTATAATAATTAAACACCAGTTAATCAATGTGATGTCCATGCCTCTGTCTTCAGGTCACGGTCATTCTCATGGGTCAAGCCATGGTCACTCACATGGGTTAGGTAAGTCTGTCTGTTAGGTTAGGTAAATTCGAATCAAGACGTTTGATAATTTGAAATATGTGTTCTCTACTCTTCTGTTTTGTTGTGTTCTCTTCTTTTCTGTTCTCTTATGTTGTGGTCTCTTCTCTTGTGTTGTGCTCTCTTCTATTCTTTTGTCTCTGCTGTTTATTTGTCTCTTCTTTTCTTTTGTGCTCTCTTCTGTTCTTTTGTGTTCTCTTCTGTTGTTCTGTTTTTTCTCTTTGGTTATCTCCTCGTCTGTTGTGTTCTGTTTGTCTCTTTACCTTCTCTTGTGTTTTGTTTTTCTCTTTGGTTGTCTTCTCTTCTGTTCTAAAAAAGTTTTTCTCATTGGTTGTCTTCTGTTGTGTTCTGTATTTCTCTGTGATTGTCCTCTTTCCTCTAGTCTTCTTCCATTTTGCTTGTTTGTTGTTTCAGGGTTAACAGACAACCACCATGAGAAGAAAGACAACCATGGCCATAGTCATGGAGGTCATGGCCATAGCCATGGTGATAGTCACGGTCATGAGGGCCATGGGCACAGCCATGAAGGGGGAGGGTCAACAGCTGCACAAACACAGATCATGCAAGGTAAGAACTACTGTCCTGTAGGATATTTGTGAGATGTGGCATGTCTTCCTCAGGTTACTTACAGATGTGGCATTGAGACAATATTGCATAACTTAGAAGTTTTTCATTCATTGACAGTTTTTGAAAATTTGGAAGAATGAAAAAATGGAAGAACATGAGCATATATGAAGGTGTAATTTACGAAAGGTTCATATGCAAGAATTATGACATCAAGAAATTAGTGTAGCTACCATGATGCTTCGTTAATGTCTCGTTTTCATATTTGCATTATTGCCTTCTGCTTGAGAAAGAGGGAGGATAAAAGGTCCACAAGGTGATTTTTTTCCCCAATTGCGATAGAATAAAGCTAAAACATGTACTGAAAGTTAATGCATAGGTTAATAGAATAGATGTATTGTTGATTGCAGCTTGCACACAACAGTACAGTGCCGTAAACATTGATTATGACACCACCACTTCAAATTGTCTCCCCTCTTCTCTGCTCTTAGGTGTCTTCTTGCATATACTTGCCGATACGCTAGGAAGTGTGGGTGTGATCATATCATCTGGATTAATTCATTATTTCGGCTGGATGATTGCTGATCCCATCTGCTCCATGTTTATAGCCACTCTTATTGGTATCAGGTAAATCTTTACTTTCACTTTCACTATCTCTGTGTGGTCCCCAGGGTGATAGGAATCAGCCTTATAGATAGGCAAACCTGTCGTAAAAAGGTAGCTAACCTAGAGCTGTTCTGTGTTTGTGGTGAACAGAATAAGTCTTTCTTGTTTATACCTAAACATTAATTAAGTTGTGGACACAAGCCCCCAAATGTGTTACATGTTTTGACAGCATTGCTGGAGATGCTGTCGACTAATTTTTCAGAATGTGTACACATACAGAGATTGCATTCAATCTGTACTTTTGGACTGATTTTCAAAATGATTTTTTCCCCCTTTTTTGTTCTGATTCAGGATGATGTTGTCATTCTCATGTCGAAAACAATGTGTTCTGGTTTTAACATGTTCTCATCGCGATATGGTTGAAATGCTGCTAATGTAGCGTTAAACCAAAATAGTTCAAACATTTGCTTTTGAGGACTACGTCAGAAGGAAGTCGAAAAGAAGCACAGCTACAGTCTCTTCTTGTAAAGATTTTGTAGCATGGTCATGAATTATATGTGGACTGAAATGATAAGGCACTTCTCTGTGTAATTGTTTTGATGATTACCTGTATAATGTAAAAGGAGTTCTTTAGTACAGCATTCAGTCAGCATTACAAAACTTTGCTGGTTGAGCACCTGTTGTTGTTGTTGCAGTGTTGTTCCTTTATTGAGAGACTCCGTAGGCATTTTAATGCAGAGAACCCCTAAATCTCTGGAGCATGTGTTACCTGGATGTTACCAGAGGGTGAGTACCTTTCTCCTCCCTTCCATCTGCCCACACCCAACCCACCCCACTCACCCTTCTATGATGTGAAGTCAACATGTTTCAAATGCATGAAAATACTAAAATATCATGTGATTGTGTGTCCTGGGCAGCCATTTAAAATTTTCCATGATATGACTTCACATGAATGCGATATGAATTATGACTTATGTTTTTATTTTATGGCTTGCATCATTTGCATATGACCATACTATCCTTCTTGGAGACTTTAATCTTAGTGTGCACATACGATATTAACACGAAACTGTCGTCCATAAAAGTTTTTTGATGTCGATAATGAGTGAGGATGTGGTGGTGTTGTTGTTGTTGATAGGTGAGTCAGCTGGAAGGTGTGTACAGTCTTCACGAACCGCACTTCTGGACCTTGTGTAGTGATGTCTATATAGGAACTGTCAAGTTGGAGGTGGCTAGTAATGCTGATGCTCGTTACTTACTCAGTCAAACTCATAACATCTTCACACAGGTACGTAGTTAATCAGTCAAACTCATAACATCTTCACACAGGTACGTAGTTAATCAGTCAAACTCATAACATCTTCACACAGGTACGTAGTTACCCAGTCAAACTCATAACATCTTCACACAGGTATGTAGTTAATCAGTCAAACTCATAACATCTTCACACAGGTATGTAGTTACCCAGTCAAACTCATAACATCTTCACACATGTACGTAGTTAATCAGTCAAACTCATAACATCTTCACACAGGTACGTAGTTAATCAGTCAAACTCATAACATCTTCACACAGGTACGTAGTTACCCAGTCAAACTCATAACATCTTCACACAGGTATGTAGTTAATCAGTCAAACTCATAACATCTTCACACAGGTATGTAGTTACCCAGTCAAACTCATAACATCTTTACACAGATATGTAGTTACCCAGTCAAATTCATAACATATTCACACAGGTATGTAGTTAATCAGTCAAACTCATAACATCTTCACACAGGTACGTAGTTACCCAGTCAAAGTCATAACATCTTCACACAGGTACGTAGTTAATCAGTCATACTCATAACATCTTCACACAGGTACGTAGTTACTCAGTCAAAGTCATAACATCTTCACACAGGTACGTAGTTAATCAGTCATACTCATAACATCTTCACACAGGTATGTAGTTAATCAGTCAAACTCATAACATCTTCACACAGGTACGTAGTTAATCAGTCAAACTCATAACATCTTCACACAGGTATGTAGTTAATCAGTCAAACTCATAACATCTTCACACAGGTACGTAGTTACCCAGTCAAAGTCATAACATCTTCACACAGGTACGTAGTTAATCAGTCATACTCATAACATCTTCACACAGGTATGTAGTTAATCAGTCAAACTCATAACATCTTCACACAGGTACGTAGTTAATCAGTCAAACTCATAACATCTTCACACAGGTATGTAGTTAATCAGTCAAATTCATAACATCTTCACACAGGTACGTAGTTAATCAGTTAAATTCATAACATCTTCACACAGGTACGTAACATAACATCTTCACACAGATATGTAGATACTCAGTCAAACTCTTACCATCTTCACACAGGTACATGGTTAATCAGTCATACTCATAACATCTTCACACATGTATGTAGTTACTCAATCTAATTCATAACATCTTCACACAGGTATGTAGTTACCCAGTCAAATTCATAACATCTTTACACAGGTATGTAGTTACTCAGTCAAATTCATAACATCTTCATACAGGTGTGTAGTTACCCAGTCAAACTCATAACATCTTCACACAGGTATGTAGTTATCCAGTCAAATTCATAACATCTTCACACAGGTACGTAGTTACTCAGTCAAACTCATAACATCTTCACACAGGTACGTAGTTACTCAATCAAACTCATAACATCTTCACACAGGTACGTAGTTACTCAGTCAAACTCATAACATCTTCACACAGGTACGTAACTCATAACATCTTCACACAGGTACGTAGTTAATCAGTCAAATTCATAACATCTTCACACAGGTATGTAGTGACTCAGTCATACTCATAACATCTTCACACATGTACGTAGTTACTCAATCAAATTCATAACATCTTCACACAGGTACGTAGTTACTCAGTCAAATTCATAACATCTTCACACAGGTATGTAGTGACTCAGTCAAACTCTTACCATCTTCACACAGGTACATAGTTAATCAGTCATACTCATAACATCTTCACACATGTATGTAGTGACTCAATCAAATTCATAACATCTTCACACAGGTATGTAGTTACCCAGTCAAATTCATAACATCTTCACACAGGTATGTAGTTACTCAGTCAATTTCATAACATCTTCACACAGGTATGTAGTTACCCAGTCAGATTCGTGACATCTTCACACAGGTACGTAGTTAATCAGTCAAATTCATAACATCTTCACACAGGTATGTAGTTACCCAGTCAAATTCATAACATCTTCACACAGGTATGTAGTTACTCAGTCAATTTCATAACATCTTCACACAGGTATGTAGTTACCCAGTCAAATTCATAACATCTTTACACAGGTATGTAGTTACCCAGTCAAACTCATAACATCTTCACACAGGTATGTAGTTACCCAGTCAAATTCATAACATCTTCACACAGGTATGTAGTTACCCAGTCAAACTCATAACATCTTCACACAGGTATGTAGTTACCCAGTCAAATTCATAACATCTGCACACAGGTATGTAGTTACCCAGTCAAATTCATAACATCTGCACACGGGTATGTAGTTATCCAGTTAAATTCGTAATATCTTCACACAGGTATGTAGTTACCCAGTCAAATTCATAACATTTTCATACAGGTATGTAATTACCCAGTCAAACTCATAACATCTTTAAACAGGTATGTAGTTACCCAGTCAAACTCATAACATCTTCACACAGGTACGTAGTTACTCAGTCAAATTCATAACATCTTCACACAGGTGTGTAGTTACCCAGTCAAACTCATAACATCTTCACACAGGTACGTAGTTACCCAGTCAAAGTCATAACATCTTCACACAGGTATGTAGTTACCCAGTCAAATTCATAACATCTGCACACGGGTATGTAGTTACCCAGTCAAATTCATAACATCTGCACACGGGTATGTAGTTATCCAGTTAAATTCGTAATATCTTCACACAGGTATGTAGTTACCCAGTCAAATTCATAACATTTTCATACAGGTATGTAATTACCCAGTCAAACTCATAACATCTTTAAACAGGTATGTAGTTACCCAGTCAAACTCATAACATCTTCACACAGGTATGTTGTTAACCAGTCGAACTCATAACATTTTCATACAGGTATGTAATTACCCAGTCAAACTCATAACATCTTTACACAGGTATGTTGTTAACCAGTCGAACTCATAACATCTTCATACAGGTACGTAGTTAATCAGTCAAACTCATAACATCTTCATACAGGTATGTAGTTACTCAGTCATTATAGCATTAATCAGTCATACTCATAACATCTTCACACAGGTATGTATTATAGCATTATCAGACAGGTATGTAATTACTGAGACTCTCTAACATCCTCATACAAGCATGTACGCGTCAAATTCTCTCTGTTTTTCATTTTGATGGTCAAACCTCACGAGGCATTGTCACCAATCATATCATGTGAATGCAGTTTAACACATGCCTAACATGACAACAAATCTCTCAAACTTAAAGTCTCCAGACGAATGCTGAAATGAAACATCAGGCAAATATATATAAATCAACAAATACAAGACATTCTGGTTTTGATGATCTTTACTTTTATCCATAAAATATTACCTGAACAGAAGATAAGATGTTTACAGACAAAAATTCTGCCTCTGCATGTATGATTTTCTTTACCTGAATTTCACCTTAAGCGGTAAAGAAAAAAAACTTATTTCAGTATGACAACTCATTACAGACTTTATTATTTGAGTAAAACTCATCACATCAACTGAATATTTCTCGCATTCCTCATCTTCTAAACCTAATCTTTTCTGCAAGATATGTTTTTATTTATTTAGATTAATATCTGTCTGTTTGTTTCTTCCTACAGGCTGGTGTTAGACAGCTGTATGTTCAAATAGACTATGCTCCTATGTAGGCTGTCGTCTTTTAGACAAAGGGAGACAACTGCATCTCTGTGTCATGACATGTTGATCGTAACTTTGGTGGTGGTAAAGCTGATGAACGTGTCATTACCATTCCAGTCATCTTTTAACTTAAACATTTTATTGTTACATTGTTGAAAGCTGCCCACCAGGTGTTCCTTTTAGCAGATGGGTGTTTGGCTGTAAACTTGAGTGAATATGTGCACATTTATGAGAATAAATGAGTTATCAGCTCCTGGTGGATACTATCCTGTGAGTTGTTTCCCATCTTTTTGTTTCTGTTGCTGTGGAGAATGAACAGAATAACATAACAAGCCAAACCCAGTTATGATGATAAATACCTAGGAAGTAATTATCTGGATGTTTTATACCACTGAACAGGTGTTATTCCATATAAACTGATTGCTGTGTACTGTTAAATGAGCAGGTTGAACATCCGTTAGAATTTTCAGGTAAAATTTTCAGAGCAATTTGTTGGACATATAGGGACGTAATGTATCATTATAATTGTTACAATGTATAAGCTCATTCTGTATCTGTAATCATTTGTGTGAATTTTTTCATTTTGTTCTAGTGTGTATATTTTGAGGTACTTATTTTGTATATATTGTGGTAGACTGCATGCAAATTCATTATAATTGGTACATTCCCAGCCTTTAGATGTATGAACTCTCTCATTTGTTTTGGTAGGCTTATACATAGACAGCATGAAATGTTAGCGATTGGTGATAACACACATACACAGTAGTGATAAGTTATTCATCATATTTTCTCAGTCATTTAGTACTGTCGTCTTTCTTAGTCGACTTTTATTGCTTACAGCTTAAAGTGCAATATTATCATGATAAAGGACAGCCACCTCAATTATGTTATGTTGTGTAATATGGGCAGGTAAATGTCTATAGGCTGGGTTATTGTGTTGTAGATTTCTGTATTGACATGTTCATATGTTAGGGTGAGATACACGTTACTGTTAAAAACACATCCACAGTTACCTATCACAAGTGAGGTTGGGAGTTCAAATCTGACTCATCTTCTTTGTATTGAATTGAGGGTTCCCTGGAACACTCTGTTTTTGTTGTCAACTCAAAGAATACTGTCATTTTTTGGCTCCCTAAAATGTCATTGGATACACCATTTTCAGCTATTGGTAGAAGACATCAGTGAAGGAGTCATTTCATCGCACTCACAATTGATAAGAATGAGAACAAGTAAGGTTAAACAATGCGTCGTTCGGCTCCCAACATTCATATTTGATAATTCTGCATTCAAACCCAAAATGCACAGAATGTAAGTCACTTTCCTTACTGTCCTTTTTACTGTGAATATGAGTGCATATGATATTGAAGTCAAATCAGTGCAGTTTATCTGCAGAATAATTTTGTGACTGTGTTCGTAACTGAGCCAAAAGGAATGTTCCAAAATTGCATTAATATATCTAATCTTTTCTCCTAGCATCCTTATCACGACAACAGAAGGCAACATTTTCTTAAAAGTTGTTGTGCTCCTTTTCCCCTATTTACATGATAAATGGTGTAAATCAACATGTAGGAGTTATCCGGTGCTCAGGTTTCGCTATACAAAGTACTTAACACTTAAGTGATGTTAGTCCGGTCAGGATTCATTCTACATTAAGCCTTTTATGTACCTACAATTATGTAATCAGGCTATGTCTGGTGTGAGCGTGATTTTAACCAAAGGACAAATGAGTAGTTAACAATTCAGTATTTGACAGGTTCTGGTAAAAAGTGGCTTCCAGTGTCCACAAAAAGTGTTTGTCAATTGAATTTCTTGTTCTACATGTAAATAATTCAGGTCATTGTATCTATAAGGGACATGCAAGCATTTCATTTAATTGTTCATGTATCTCTGTGTACATGGGCTTTCTCCACCTGTAAAAGCAATGAAATAAATATTTATTTAAAAAAAAAAAAGTATATGGAACAATGGGAGACTCAAGGACGAGCTGCACGGAAGGTCTAAATGGCTGTAGAACGCATCGTTTTCTGTTGTGAGGTTGCTGTGCGTGCGTACGTCATGTATATTTTATATGGGCACACGTACATTTACAATTGTGACGTAATAAAGGAAAGAACAAATGAGTTCACAGCTTTGGACTGTCATGATACAGGCGGGAACGAGTTTTATGAGCTCCCCAGTACAAATAACCCCAAAGCTGACACACCCATATTATGGGTGTTGTGACTGTCAAGGGAGATAATCCTTGAATATAATGACACATTTACCATGAGACAATTGCTGAATATAATGATATATTTACCATGAGACTCTGGAGAGGAACCTGGAAGTACTGGTAACAAAGAAACAAAAAAAATAATCCTGGTGCTAGTCCTATGTTATAATCATGTCACATGATGTCGTGAGAATAAAATAACGTTTGATTTTGAGAAGACTTGTTTTGCATTTTACTCCACCTAAATTGCTTCCCAGGTGTACTTCATATCTTCAACCACTAAAGCACTTTTTTCACTCGAATTTAGGCATATAATTATGAAAACGATGTTAAACATTATTTGTTTGTGTCATTAAAGATGCAAGCTTTATAAAACTGTGCAAAGTATTGTCCTCTGATCAGGTCGGACCGTTTGTTGGCCATATCTCTCGTGGCCTAAAGGTTAGAGAGTCCATTTCACATTCACGAATAAATGAAATGTTGAGTACGTCGTAAAACACCAATCAAATAAATAAATCAAATTCAGGAGACGAAGGATCAAACCTGAGTCAGGTCATGCCAGAGGCTTTAAACATGGGACATGTTACTGCATCATTTGGTGCTCAGCACTGAGGGATCGGAGCAAGGAAACTGGACTGGTTGGCTGTGTGTCGATATAATGTGACTGCGTGGGGGTCATGTCTGGTGTCTTTGGCATGATACTTCAGTGACAACAGCACTTTTGGCAGCATGGAGTCACTCTGCCTCAAGAGATGTACGGTACCTATTGTCCTACCACATAAATGCAAGTAGTTCAGACTTAATCAGCATAAAAACAAAATTAATGCACTCTGTATTGAAAGTTTGCAGAACATCTGTGGAAGGATTCAACAGAGCACAAGAAGGTGTGTTTCCAACTCCTTCAGTGTTGAACAGTTGATTTTTATCATATAATGTGATTGGGTATAGTGATTTGGCTGTCGGTGTGTCATTCAGAAATCGTTCCTTAACACATCTCCTATGGTTATGATTGCATTTAGACCAACATTTGTAGGCATGGAGACCATGTTAGGATGTGCATTTGCTCTTGGCTTGAGCTGCACAGATTATTTCCCTGAAAGCCCTTGAAAAACTTAAAATCTTTTCAGATTTAACTCTGAGACATATTCAACTGATTCCTTAAACTGGGAATTCGGAAGCCTGTCATGGCCACATGGTTGAGGTTCTTGCCTTTATATCACCAGGTCACATGGGTTCAATCCCATACTTGGGCAGAGATTTTTGAAGATTCCCCGACTGATCGTTCTTAGCGCACATGTGGCAGTTGTCTGCAGAGTTTGCGTGCGTCATCTCGCATAAAGATCACTGTAGACTGTTTGGCTTCCACCAATACAACATACAGGGCGGTGGTCTAATGAAGAATTCTGGGTTTCCTCCACCAATAACACTAGCTAACATTAGAACGTGAAAAACTGAACAGTGTGTTAAAACATGCAACTACCTTCCCAGTATTACCAGAATTATCAGTCACACATCTGAAATCATTAAATCGCTGTATAGTAGCCTATTTGGGATCCACTTGAAATATTTCTAAACAACTCTTTAAAAAAAAAAAAAAGTTCAGGTATCACCACATAAATGTAAAATGTCCAAAACTTTTGACCCACATGCAGGGATCATTAAACTACTCTACTAACTACTCTTTCAAATAATATAAACAGCATATCATGGAATGGCTGATTTCATTAGATATGCAAAACTTATGTAGAGATTTTCAACCTTCCACAAAATGAATCTGCACTCCCAATTTTGTAAAAATGAGACACTTGTTGGAGTTATTGCACAAATCTACAGTTCAACAAATCAACTCACTAAAGTTGAATTCCCTTGCTTTTGGAGAAAACGTGGGGTAAAATCTTCCACAAACTCCTTTCATGTCTTGTTCAGACCGTATGTCAAACCCTACAGTAACATTTTCCACTGCGATGACAAACCACAAAGGAGACAGACTTATGAAGGTGAATGCAAATTGCAAACTCTTTATTGTCTTTGATACAATTGCTGCAAAATGATGTGGTAGAACCAAAATTATTCGTTTTAATACTCAAACATGACCTGATGATATAACTGTCACATTTGTGGCTTCTTGCCGTTGCCACCAGGCTTGCAATCAATATATTGCTACAGTTTCTCGATGGTCAGAGTTGTCTTCCCTTGACTTTGGCTAAGCTGGAAGACTACCCGCCTGGTCTCATGCCCATGAGAATAAATCACACTTTACATTTGTCACAAATAAATCATTTTATGTCCTTTGCTTTTATGTTGACATCAAAAAAAAAAAAAAAATGTATTAGTGACAACATCATGCTGGACAGATCTGCAGTTCATCATTAAATAACTGCTTTGTCAGGTCACTGAGGTCATAACCACATCGTTAACAGTTTACTCAAGCAATCGCCCACAATTCTATCAATCATCCTTTAAAAAATATTAACCTGCAAATATTAATAACACCATACACTCCTCGGTACAGTTTCTAGAGGCACTTTCGTGACGGATTCTCTACCTCCAGGAAGAAAATACCATTGTAATTACTTTTTTTTTGGTCATAAACACACAAATTTAACAAATGGATTGGAGCCAAATATAGAATAACATAACTTACTTTTCTTTTACGATAACCAGCCATCTAGTTCTACAGACGTCTTCAATCTGATTAGTGTAACTATGTAGGAAAAAAACAAAGCGAGATCAACGAACCCCAACAAAGTAGTACATGCACCAACCGTTGTCCCATGTAGGGGTGTGCACCAGTAATGATCGATGTGGTTGTTATCCAATGAACACTGAGCCAAGCCTCAAGGCTGACAAAGGGGCGTGGCCAGATTGACTGGTTTGAAATCTGCTCCCAGCCATTACCAAGCATGGTCCAGTCTTCTCAAAGGAGAAAACAAGTTAAAAACCCTAGTAAGATTTTGCACTAAGTTCAAACAAGAAAAAAAATATATATATGATAATGCCAAACAGTTCCGAGACAAAGTACAAATTCAGACAAGCTTTTTAACTTGGCTTATGTTTGAGAAAGCCAAATGAAGGTTTTCAGGTCATAATCCAAAAGTCACGCCCTTGATTGGCCATCAGTAGCGGGTAACCATGACAATGGTGTCAAAACAAACGGCTCTAAACAAAACCCATTCTAACAACCCCACAGAAGCAACCTTTAGCTTCAGCCCTTTTAGACCAAGGACTGACTTGCACATCAACCTGGAAACATTCCAAACCCCACTATAAAAATATTATGTTTGTTACCTTAAAACGTTGCTCACAGGACTGATTTAACTACACTGTGGACTCAGTACTGACACAAAGATAATCAGACTCTTTAAGACAATTTACTTTCACCATTTCAATACTTATTTATAAAGGCTTTTTCAGGCCCTGGCTTTATACCACAGTTTTAAAGTTCATTAAATCTTTCATCATCAAAAAATATCATTTTACTAATTACACAAGGAGCAAATCTTCATAGTAAATCATTATCAGCCTAGATCAGAGTTCATGGATGCCTCACTGAGACCACTGCCAAACCATCTGGCCAGTCACCAAAACAGCTCACCTGTCAGCTCACTGAAAGCACTTAACAGAAAATTATGAGGGAAAAAAATAACGCAAACTTCTTCAATCATGACGGAAATATCACACGGCAGTCAAAGGCCAAATAGTAGCAGAGAACAGTGACAAAGTGTCCATGTGTAGTGGCTGAGGCAGAAGGCTGCTGTGCACGGGGGTGAGCAATCCTGGCACATGTGTGTCCTTCTCCTGGGGCAGCTGGCCATCACAAGTCCTCGCTCTCACTGTCGCTGTCTGACGATGACAAGGTCTCATTGAGGTCTGGGGCCGTGGGCTGGTACACTGCAGTGATGTGCTTAGGGCTCCATGTTGTAGGCAAGGTCCTCACCAGGCCATTTCGCTGCTGCTTTACCTATAAAATATTATTAGCAGGTTAGCAGACTGAAGACATGCTAAGTGGATTTCTGTATCCCTTTTCCATTTGGAACATGCTTTCAATATATATATTCATTAGTTTGGTGGTTTTTTATGGCCTACTTTATGAATATTTCATTTGAAAGAATGATTGGCCATACCAGCAATTTTTCAGCCATACTGGGGTGAGGACAGGTTTTTGATATAATCAAAGCAAACATTTTTTAAAAAATAGATAAACATGTTTAAACCAGTTAAGACGAACCCAAACTTAGTTAAAACTTGAAAACCAAAACATGACAATCAATACATATTTATCTGTGTGGTTTTGTATGGCCTAGTTATGAACATTTTCCTTGAATGATTAAGTACCTCAGAACAGGCCCTATGAGTATGACCCTGCCATTTGACTGAATCTTAAGGCTGCACTGAAGAATTGTTTACTTCCATGACAGCTGTCAGGTTTATAGGTGGGGTAAAAACTGTGTCCATCGCATAAACCAACACTCAACAGGTAGCTTAGAGGCCTCTCCCTGGTCTAAAGCCTCGGGTGCTGTGAGACAAAGCCACAATAAATTTGCACATTTTCAGCAGGAGACATAAGTAGAGGAATACACTGACCTGTTTACTGAGATTTTGGAACTCTTTCATGTCATCTTCTGTGATTTCGTACTCTTCCTGGTCCGCCTCATCCCAGCCCATTTCCCGCAACAACCTGAAACATGACCATGGGCCCATTTGTCTTCATAACGCCCGGATATTGGAAAATTAGAGAGCCCATTTCTCTTTTATAAACGCCCTGGGGCCCTATTTCTCTTTTTTCATAGCCTTATGCCTTATAGCAGGCATTTCCCTTTATAACCACCTGAAAATGCACAGTTTGGGGCCCATCTCCCCTTACTATAAGAGCCTGAAAACCTACAGCTAGCAGGCTTCACTTCAGAATCAGGCAACCCTTATACAGGCCTATGCTAACCCACACACATCCTTGGCATTTTAATCATGGTATTTCATTTCTTTGATGTGTTTGTCTATGCTCTGCCCACAGTAACAACTGCCATTTGTCGAGTGGTGTCTTGATTTTTTTTTTTTTTCTGATTGGTGTTTAACGCCGTACTCAAGAATATTTCACTTATACGACGGCGGCCAGCATTATGGTGGGTGGAAACCGGGCAGAGCCCGGGGGAAACCCACGACCATCCGCAGGTTGCTGCCAGACCTTCCCACGTACGGCCGGAGAGGAAGCCAGCATAAGCGGGTCTTGAGCTCACAGCGACCGCATTGGTGAGAGGCTTCTTGGTCACTACGCTGCGCTAGCGCGCTAACCGACTGAGTGGTGCCTTGATAACATAGTAAAAAAAACCCGTGCACATGAACAGATGCTCAATCCACATGGTCTAAATGGAAATTGAGGATGCCTAAAACAAAATTATACACTCTAATATGTTTTGCCAGAAACAGGAGAACGGACTTGGGCCAAGTTTCTCCCCCTGGCAACCTCTCACCTCTGTTCAGCTTCCAGAGAGCTGGAAAGAATGTCCTTGCTGTGCTCCTCCACAGAGAGACTGTCCATTCCATTGGTTAACTCTTCCTCTCCCACCACTTCTGATTGGACACTCTCAGTCTGTGTAGCAGAGTATTACACATGTTATGTTAAACTGAGGAAACTTCATGATCAAAAATGGAAGATTATCTAAGCTGAGTAAAAACTGAAACCACATGGATCAATGTGTAGGGTGTTCAAGCCACACTGTAGTATATGTATTGTAAGTTGTAGTCAGCAGGCAGACTGAGGCAACACGAAATTTATTTTATGTTTTACAGGCAAGCCAACACTAAAATATCAAAAAATGAAACAAAAATAAAACTGAAAATGTATGAGTTTCATTATTTTAAAGGCTTGTGATCATGTAAGAATCTTTTGAAAAAAAAAAAAAATAACCAAACATAGTCTTCATTTTTCAAAAATAAGACAACTTTGAAATTTAATAACCAAACAGTCGGCATTTTCCACAAAAAAGATGATTTTGAAGTTTTACTTTCACTTTCATACCCACCTCTTACACTGCTAAAACATTTATTCTGCTTGTCAAATAACAATTAAGAAATGTTGAGGCCTGATATGAAAGGCTTATTAAGCACCGCTGTAAGGTTGTCAAGAAGATATTCATATTTAGTAAACACGGAATCCTGTCCGCTTGTTTCTCAGTTACACAAGACCTAATAATTTGGTAGAATGCTCAGTTTAGGATTTGTCCAAACAGTCTTTGAACATATTTAAATTAATGTTTAATCATTGACCAGGGGCTGATTCCAGAAGACATTTTTGAGTTTAGTCAAAATTTCAATTTTCAATATCTTACATAGGTAACAGCCCCTATTACGATACATTTACATAAATCATACATGTATAACACTTGCAAGGGTTTTTTTTCTTACCTATTAACTCATGGGTTCCAAAATAAAGGGTAAAATTAAGTTTCAATTTGTGATAAAAGTCTAAACTAGATTTGTGCCAAAATTTTGTCTAAAATTGTCTGTGCTTGTATCCACAGACTCTTGTATATGATCATATACTTGACAGGCCCAGACTACCTTTTGCTACGGACAATTCTGCAACCACTCACCTCATCACTCTTGTCACTGGATTTGACTTTCTCATCGTCTTCTCCCTTGCCACTATTTTCCCGCCGCATGGCCCGTAGGAAATTGCTCTTCTTGTCACCCAGGTTCTTAGGCTGTGTCACAAGCCGTGTACTGAGGATATCAATGGCAGGTGTAGGGGACTGGCGAGATACCTGATACGAAAGACAGCAGTGGTTGGTATACATGCAGTGAACAAGCCACCACAGTTTCACATGGAACTTGCCACACTTTACGACTCAAAGACGATTAAGTTGCAATGCACGTCAAGATTAATCCACAGTCAAATTACTCATACAACACTGATTTTTTTTTCACAAAAATTACTAAATCAAATCAATACATCATCATCAATACCTATTGTGAAAAACTGGCCAGTTTTAAAACAGTATTTGAATCTACTTGATTTTCCCAATTTGAAATGACTGACTGCATTTTCTGAAATGCCATATTCTAATGATAGAAACATTTGCAAGCTTACGACAGCTCAGTAGGCCTGACTTGTTGCACAGCCACAAGCAGCCACTTGTTCTCTGACAGTTATTTTCAAGCATTTTTATTGGCTGTTAGCTTCATGACAAACTCATTTTATAATGTTTTCCCCGTTTTAAACAGTTCTTATATCTGCTATTTTTTTCCTTTAAAATGTCTTGTGAAATGGCAAAGGGAATTCTACAATAAACACATTGACAGAGTAACATCCTCACTCTAAACAATCTTCAGAATTTAAAAGGGATTTTGTATTCAACACAGCTTGTAAACAGTTATTTTAAGTTTTATAACTACAGGTTTTTCTGTCCAGAGCCAACATGTGTCCTACCTCTTTAGATGTGCTGGACTGTTGAGAACTCTTGCTGCCTGTATATGCCCCAGGCTCCTTGACATAAGCACCATTCAACCGAAGACTCTCCCTGGCTTTACGAGGAACATTCCCCTGTTGGACACAATGAATAAAGGCATAAATCTACAAGGGTAACTCCACCTTGTCAGCTACCTCACAAACCCCTTGATGCAAGGTCACCACTTAGCCAGTGGGGATGAATTATTATATTGTATTTCAACTAGTGTAGCTTTTTTCAGCTGACAGATTTTGTTGGCTTTGGACTGATTCCTCCACCTGATGCTATACAAGTACATTGCTGCTCGGCTTCTCCTGCTGCAAACGCATTACTATTACTCGTATACTGAAATTAGATGTATCGGTTTATACCAAAATCAGAATTAACACAAGGCTGTGGAGTATGAAAGTAATATTCAGTGGTAAAAAAAGAAACTTGGGAAACTTGTGTTGACAATTAAACTCCTTCATATCACTTCTGAACAAATTTTATCACTGTAAATTCCCAAAACGATACATTATTAAACATTTTGCTTACCTGTGTGAACAAGAGACATGTAATTTTATAACAGTTCCAGGTGTAGGCTTGATGTCAGCTGACCTGATTCAACTCATACTTGATGGGTTCTACAGTATTAAGGCCCTTACAATGGGCTTTCATGTCAGTATATCTGACTTGATTTCTTTTCTTTTAACACATGCTTAAATGTTTAGAACCACTAGGAAATTTAGAGAACTAGCGTACCTATGAATAAGTTTATTTAACTGCAGGACAGTACAATCATATGGTTGCACAAATAGCACTAACCTTGTTAGGTACTAATGCCTTGTAGATATTAGCACTAGACTGACTGGTTTTGGTTGGGCTCTCTTTGGGCACAGCCTCTCCAGAATGCGGCTCATCTGGCTTACTGGTGGAAGAGGACTTTAGTGGAGGGTTGTCTGGAAGATACAAGGCAAGAGTTTATTAATTGCATGGGAATGTCAAAGTAGAATCAGACCTGGGACATTAATTAGTTTGTTTACTTACAAGATGTTAGATATCTTTCGACAGCCAAGTGTAGTTTGTGTTTTCTTTACCAAAATCATACTTAAATTGTCCTCCTGCACTTCTATCTTTCATACAGATCAAATAAAAACATTATGAAAAGCTACAAGGCTACAAAAGGCTCACCTGTAGAAGACAGATGAATGCAAAATTATTGCTCAATACATAAAGTACTCAAACTTTTACAGTAGCATTGATTTTATCATCAAAAAAAAATGAAAAATAAAAGTCATGAATTTTGCAATTTACAGCAATTAATGTGCACACTGATGATTGAACATCCCCCCCTGTGTCATAAGCTTTACATGCTAAAACATGCAGTACTTACCATACATATACAAAAAATACCACTCCAAACATATACATTCATTTTGCTTTCCTTGTTATTTGACACACATGGTGGGGTATGACAAACTAAAGCACAGGCAAGCCAATAAATATTGAATCGGTTACTGAAGCTCAGCTGTTCATTATTACTTGCAGTATCCATAGTCTCTCCACTTAATATACCAATCATAACCACTACACCACTGGTGTGCTCTCAATTTTCACAATGAATTTTCAAGAAATTTTTGGGTAATAGACTGGAATATGGAATTATTAAAATTATTAAATTTTGAAAACAAACCAAGTGCAAAAGTTGCCATCCACTGTTTCAACCATGTTTGTTAAAACAAAAACAAATTGCAGAGGCTGTAGTGTGCTCATGTCATCACTGGAAACAGAGGAGTGGAGACCACATGAATGGGTGACACTGATAGCAGTTCTACAATTGCTGTTGCAGATTTCTGAAGTTCGAATACCACTCACCCCAGACTCCCCCTCCATTGACCACCTTACTGGTTGTACTCTCTTTCTTCTCTCCATTCAAAGATGGCTGTATACATAAAAAGATCAATGTTAAACACTCATTTATACTGAAACACACTGAAAACACACTGAAAACACATCACTGACAACCAGTGGAACTGCGTTTACTAAGGGAAAACAGAATCAATCAACAAAAAAAAAAAGAAAACAAAACATATTTACCACTGACAAATGATCATGTTTGTCTCAATATTTTATTTGACCTAAATTGCATAAAAAAAATTTCACCATATCCCAGGATATGCTTTTTCAAGATGTGTCGGTACTTATATATTTAATTGAAGTGATAGACCGTACTCAAAAGTATTTCACTTCTACGCGTACGGTCAGCGTTATGGTGGGAGGAAATTGAGCTGAGCCCGGGGAAAACCCACGACCATCCGCGTGTTATTGGCCACCAAGGAGTGTTGGAAGACATGTAAACTCCTATAAGACACCACATTTATCATAACTATGACCATGTAAGTGACAAAATTCAAGGCCACATCATTCAAAGATTTTCTGGTTCGAAAAAAAAAAAGGCAAACGAAAGTCCACATGACCCTAGATTCTGCCCAATTACCCTTACCAGAGGAATCATAAAAACAACGCAGACTGAATATGATTTACTCACAAAATCGTCATTAAATGCCTTATGCTTCTCCGGGCCAGAGTCTCTATCCTTGCCCTTGTCTCCATCCCGCCCTTCACGCAGGACTCTACCCTCTTTGTCGTGATAGCTGCGCTTTGGAGGAGTACGACCAGGGTAGCCATTGTAGTACGGGTCTCCATGGTAATAGTCATAGGGGTAGAGATCATAATAACCTGGGTAGCCTCCGTTCAACTAAAACACACAGTTAAAGTTACACAGCATTTTTTTTATTCTTTATCTCTTGAATTTAGTCTTAAAGGAAACAACAATAACAATAAAAACAAAGCTGTCCTCATCAGACACAATCGGTACCCAAAATTACCTCAATTTCCTTTCAGAAGTATCTAACTGCATATAACGCAGGGATCAAAATGTTTGGTCATTCAACTGTTTTCAAGAGTTCAAAATAAACATGATGAAATCATTTCAGTCACATACATGATTGTTATATTTTATCCACTTCCATGCTGCTTTACAAATATTTTAGTGAAATCACACGTATTTCACACCTTTAAAACATAATAGATGACCTCAACCTTTGTCAAGGCCATCACTTTGAAGGTTGAAATATAAAGCATTTTGAACCATACAATTGTACTAAGGTATTGATGAAGAAGTTTAGGTGTTCCAGATAGTTTTCAGCCCTTTTCATGTGTTTGATGGCACCTTCATATTCATAGCTGAAGACAATACAAGGCAGTCTCAGGTAACAAGGTATCATGACCACTCACCTGGTTGAAACGGGAGCTTGGATGTTGATATTTTCCGTCTCGGGTTGGAGGACGCAAGAGAGAGGGCTGAGAGCCATATTGCATGTTGTACTTGTCATAACTGTAGCCATTATAATAAGGGTAGGGGCCATACTGATAAGCATAGTAGTCCTCTTCAACAGAGTGATGGCGGAATTTGCTAGGGTGTCGCTTACCTGAAACAAATGGCCAATTTTATACTGGAACAAATTTACCTACAACCACTCTCAGTTTGCCATATACATATACACCACCACCATGTACTTCAAATATTGATTTAAAGAATACATAAAACGCTTCTTAATGTCTTCTATACATGGAAGTCAAACAATCAATTTGAAGAGTAGAGCTGTTTTTAATTCTTACTTGAAAACAAGGAATTCAATAGACATAACAGATATTCTTCTCCTGGTTGAGGATTAAAAATGCCAGCTACAGATATATACCTCCATCATAATATGTGTCAAAGGAATGCTGTCTGTGTAAGCGGTTGTAATCGGGCCCGTAGCGGTTGTAAGAGTTATGATAAGCGTCGTCCTTCCGGCTGCGACTCGCCTTCTCGGCCTGATCAGAGCTCTTCAGGCCAGATGACTTCTGCAAACAATCAGAAACTGGTCAGGTACCTCATTTCATAAAAAGTCCTAACAGTAGGTCTAACACCTGAAACGTAAATAATTCCACAATTCCTTTGTCTCACTGTGTTGGAGTGGCCACATATTTATGTCTCTGTAGTTGTAGTTTTATGCAAATAAGAGTATTCTGGAAGAGGCTCTCACTGTTTGGAACTTCATTTTGTCGTGGTTGCAAAGCACGATGGTGCAAACACAAAGAATTTTTCTGATAATTTATTGCTTAAAGGCAAAAAACACACTAAAATGAAGTACATATGTCAAATAAAAGATCATTCAACATTGCCCAAGATAAATCCCCAATTCTTCGGTAATGACCCAGAGAGTATCAGTGACGTCACACCCACATTTTTGGCTTGAAACAGTTACAAGACTCTTTTGGCAAATGTATTCAAAGATCTATATGCACTTTGAATGAATGATTACGGTTTAATACCACATCGGCAATTTTCCAGCCATATCTACATGCATCTTGCATGATGAAATCTAATAGCGTTAAGTGGTAAAAAGAAAACTGGTGTGACGTCAATGGTTAAATACAGTCAGAAAAGGCCCATCCTAGAATTAAAATTTTCAAATCATTTTACTAGGTTGAAAAAGGGGTTTTTTTGGCATTTTATGGTCATGACATATACATCCAAGTACACAGTTTCATGCCAAATGAGGAAACATGTCAAGAAAATTTTTGAAGCAACACAAAAGCATTAAGAAGTATTAAAAAGCATGTATAGTTTAACAGCACACAGGATTCCATATTTACATAAATACAAGTGAAGTTCATTGGTTCGATACAAGATATACTTTATGTTTACTGATATAAACAGAAAGCCACTGAAATTATTTGGAGACATAACCATGAGAATGATTATCATATTTTGTTTCCCTATCTTTAAATTGCATTTTGACTGAGTAACTACATTTTTCAGCGAACTACTTACAGGATTCTCCTGATTGGGAATCTTAAGCCAAGCTGGTGCAAAATCATGTTTGGGTGCGTTGCTGGAGGCCATCAGTGACTTTTCACCATCCTGACAGCCTGCAATCAAAACATTGTTGGAATGTTAATTCTGTACATCAAAGTCACATTCAAGAGCAGTTTATAAGTTAAACATCAATAACAGAGTGTGTGCCATGCAACATCCAATGACTATTGATGTCATTCAGTACTACGTGTACCTGTCACGTCCTCTATGACATTAAGCAATGAAATCTATAGTCAAGAGATACACACAAAAAACGAAAGTGGAACAAAAAACAGCTAACTCAATTCATAGGTTTCACATATTAATGCACCTTATCACAAAATGTGCCCACATGTATTTTCTGCTGTGAATTGGTTGTTAAGACCTCCCCTTATGTATCTAAAAATTTAAGGGCACTTCACCCTCCTGCAGCATTGGCATGCAGACGAGCACTACTGCTGATCATAAAAGGTACATAACAGTACTGTAAATCTTCAACCTTTGTGATCTTTTACTTTTTTCTCTTACCTTTTTTTCAGTAAAGTTTATGCATACAATTATTATGACAATGTCGCTAAAGATCCAAGCTTCATTAAACTGTGCAGATTATTTCTCTACAGCCCATAGCTCGCTCAGAATATTTCAAAATATTCACAGCAGTGGTGGTTGAAAAGGTTGAATTAGAGTATTTATAAAGAGTACCGAACAATCTGCACATCTGTAAACTGTGAATGTCAACAGAGTTTAGTTTTGGAACTGTTGTTATGAAGCAGAGTTTTGTATTAACTTCAGCGTTATTTAGACAATATCTGCAGATGGGAGACCACAACTATATATCACAAAACACAGGTTGGCCATGCTGTAAACAAAGTTCGCAAACAGTATAAACAGATGGTTGTAAAAAGTACACAGCCACATTACAATGTTCTGGATTCAGAGTTAATTCCCGTCACATAAACTTAGAACAGCGTCCGCTTCATGACCAGGATAACAATAAAGATTGCATCGGTATTTATTCATGGAGCAGTATGGTACAGTCAGGCCAGTACCCTAAGCATGTTATGTAAGCAGAAGGATAGCCTTGCTAGTTAGCGGCATCCCATGTCAATACATTAAAGAATAGTGAAAGTGCTTAATTCTGGCTTAATATGCTAAAGCTTGAGTTGATTTTTGTAAATATTTGATTGATGTCTTTTGCCAAACTCAAAAGAATCATCAGCTTTGTGGGTGCCAGAAACCCCTAACAAGTTACTTACATTCCCAGGTGTGAATGTACAGATATATGTACTTGGAAAACAAATGGTCTCAGCGAACAAAAGGAAGTCAAGCAAGCGCCATCTACTCCTTACTAACAGCTGTCCGGTCAACTTCCATCTCAGTACTGAGTGACTTTAGCGACGACAGTTAGATACATACATCAGAAGATATACAGGAGCAGATGCACCTGTCCGATATCCGAGCTTTACTCATATATGTGTACAACGAAATTTCAAGACTCATTTTTTTACAACAACTCCTGTAAATATGCAGATGTCTTGCTATTCCACAAAATACACTAAATCTTTCAGAATCTGTTTACCTGAACCAGAAGAATCTGAATCAGAGGACTGTGAGTTATGATGAGGAACTGTTCCTCCTGGCAAGACTCCAGTGATTTGGTTTCAAGGCAAGCGCCACAGTCTCCTGCAGCTGTATAGTACTGCGTTGTCCAGTCAATTCACATGCCAACCTCCTCGCTCTCTTTCCAACACAGTATTCTTTGGTACAAAAGTCACACCTAGGTGACTGACTACAAATGTTAGATAATATTTCGGGGATGTTTTGCTACCTGTACATGACAATGTTGTTTTATGAACAGCGCTAGATATAGCTGTATCTAGGGCCGTATCGCACAGGTCATTTCCACAGCTCAACAAATACTATTCCATTTTCTACTTTGCACTAAGAAATAACATACGAGAGTCAATGTAATCCTGGTATCGCATACACAAAGGCACATATCACGGTTTTCTAAACAACTGCATGAATTCCTGCAGATGATAAATGGTAAGTATAAAAAAATATATCTGTCTCTGGAACAATCTGCACACCGGTGATCGAACTATGAGCTCATTCTTTCTTGTGGTTTAATCCTTCGATTTATATACAAATATATTACAGGCTGGGAAAGTATGTCTGAAGAGATACGGTCATAACATGATCAAAGGTAGACTTGTTTATGAACAGCAGATCACACTGCTGAACAATGTTGCTGTCCAAACCAAGCTTATCAAACAAACGATGCAGAAACTTAATACTTTTAGGCTTATTCATGAAAAGCATTTAAATGATACTCT
Source organism: Liolophura sinensis (assembly GCF_032854445.1). Classification (NCBI taxonomy): domain Eukaryota; kingdom Metazoa; phylum Mollusca; class Polyplacophora; order Chitonida; family Chitonidae; genus Liolophura; species Liolophura sinensis. The sequence continues at coordinate 10,051,332 of NC_088301.1, forward strand.
CGTCATCTCTGTAACAATTTAACTGATGCACAATTGTCACTTATTTTCGCTGATGATCCTTTCTTGATGAACACCTTTGCGTGTCATATCAAGCTCTGGAGACCGATCCAATGAATATGGCCTATTCTAAGCCAGCAGAACTATATCAAAGAAAGAATGATCAATCCGCAATGTCCACATGTGACAACTGCATGTGAGAGAGAAGAGTAGTGGTTGGATCCCTGTAGCTTGCTACCCTTGTTGACACTTCTTCGATACCATAAAATATAACAATTTGAGGTCGTAGTGGATCGCTGGTTGTCTTGAGCAATGTTATACACGTCTTGACTTTAAAGAAACTGTGGTTTTATTCGGAATCCATCGGTCACAATCTTCTGTAGGAAGCTTCAAACGATCAACAAGTTCACGTAATTCGACAATTTCACAACAGCGCGTGCAGCATGCACGCTGGTCTGAAAGTTGTTTTCAAAGGGCACAAGTATCAGGTTGTTTCTTCAGAACCTTATACAAACTGACTTGCATACGCCACAATATAAATCTTTCGAAGACTACTCATAACCAACGAGGTTTGTCACTTCTATTCCCATCAAAAGCTGTTCCTCTTTCCTGACTTTTCACTCCGTTATGGCGGCTTGCTATCCCATAATTATCCCAATAGCCTCCAACCTCAGTGGGAAAAGTTATAAAATATTTTTGGAATTAATGTCATATTCAAGCATTTGGCTGTTGCTCGTATCTATTAGTTTCTTCAAAATGAGAAATCGCTGAATTGTATAATTTACATTATGGTCATTTTAGCAGATACGTACAGATTGGTTTGTTAGAGAGTATATAAAACTAGGTCAAGGTTAGAGGCTCACTTTGTCGTCAGTGGAGGTAAACAAGACATTAGTTTGCGGTTAGACAGTGTAAGGACGGATACGTAAGCACGTCGTCGCAGATTCTACTGGTTGTGTACAGTGGGACAATTAATAGCTACAAAAATGAAAATTGAAGAATGAGTGTAATGGTGTAAGAAAAATGCACTAGCTTTAATCAGTTCTTCGGGTTCGAACTTCCGAGATCAGCTCTGAGGAAGTCGACGCTGGGAAGAACATTGCAGTTTCTTGCATGGTACAAGGTAGTGCATGTGCTCTATATATATATGGAATTTAGTACAGTGATGAAAGTTGTGGTTTGCTAATGTTAATAGAAAGGTGACTTGGAGACAAAGCAGAAGGATGTAATCAGTGATTTTGAAGAGATAAAATGTGCAAATGAATCCTAACGACATTGTTGTTAAATTTATTTCACTGGGTCATAGACCTACTAAATTAGGGTACATTGATTGTGTAAGCTGGCCTGGAAGCCAGAGACCATGTGATCTTTTTAATAACAGACTACGTGGGTGAAAGAAAATGTCCTCGTAATGTAGTAGTTTAGGAAAGTGTCTGTTTTTGAATGGCTGCCAGCAATAACGTATTCCTTGGAATTGCATAATTTTCAGCTCTCCACATAGTCTTGAGTATTTGTGCCGAGCTTATGTGATGTTTTCTTGTACAAACAGGTCTTACTGATTGTTTACGAGAGTGGCAAACATGGGCCTTTTCCCCTATGCTTCAATGCGGGGTGGCGATAATCACATTTTGTTTTCACCTATTCTTCAACTTTCGCAACTTCTACCAAATTGTGTTTGTCAGCTATCAGATCATCAAGTATCACATCAATCAACTTTTAATTTGTTTAAACTATCTAGGCTGTCATTTAATTTTAACTGAATTAAACCTATCTGCCAAACTGAAGGAGAGAAACCATTACAGATGTATCAGAATTTGGATGTGAACCTTGGTGATGAAGAGAGGGTGGTCCGGGGGGCTTCAGTTTTTTTTCTAGAGAACAGCCACTTTTCACAGGCATCCCCCATCACTTTGGAAATGGCTCTGATGCGCCTATTCATTGTTGCTTCACATGCATATTAAGCTTTCTCTTGCCTCTAACAAACTCTCTGCACCAAAAAGGGCACGGTATTGTCATGGATATTTTCGGATGCAGGAATTTTTTCCAATACATTGATGACTCAGTGATCATAATCGGTGATGAGTAGTGATGATTCAGCTTCATCATTCTTCCAGTACATCCTTGAACATTTATACTCTCAAAACATGTTTAAATAGTTTGCTCAGAACACTGTGTGATCTATTTTTATTCTGATTTCAGGATTAACAGATTCTGTAGGTATGATTGGGCAGACAGCCAGTTTTGTCTGTGGGAAGCAACTAGGTAGGTTCGGTAGGAGATGGCAAAGCTTTGTGCTAGACATGCTGGTATCCCAGAACTGTCCTACACATGTGACATGCAGATACATGTGCTCAGGTCGATTCCCCGTAAAACCTGCCTGCTCCCATTACTCAAACACACATCTTTTACAAAGCAGCATAGTCCATAAACCCTGTTTATCCAGCATGTTTTCAACATTTTCACGGGAGATAATCCAGTATGAGAATACACCTTTTAAAGCTCATTCTGGAAAGGTGGTCACGTCTCCCACTATAACATCAGTTTATGGAAATTATGTTTCAAGACGACCAATCACAGAAGACCGGAAGACAAGAGCGTTAACGGTGTGGACCGATCTTGCCCAGATCAAGTCATCTCCCCTGCCAGCGCTGGTTTTGGGCATCTCAGGTCTCGTGCCATTCGTCAGTGCCCCAGCGTACATGATTTTAACACAGACTTATCTACCTGCTATGGCCTTTGCCCAAACCGTTTATGGCGCCACGATCCTATCATTTCTTGGAGGAGTACGCTGGGGTATCACCCTCCCTGAGGAAAGCCTTAATAAGCCTGACTGGCGGAACCTGACCAGCAGTGTTGTACCCTCACTGATAGCCTGGTCGGGGCTGCTCTGTTCAGAGCCTGTAGCCACCCTCACTGTGATGACAGGACTAGCAGGCTTGGCATATTTCGATACCATGATGTATGGTTACCCCCCTTGGTTCAAGGCCCTTCGATTTCTGCTTTCCCTTTTTGCCGTGCTTTCTCTATGGACCTCCTTTGTCTGCAGGTTTTTATTGGACAGCAAGAAGCCTGTGGATTAATGGAAAATAGAAGCAAAAACATCAGGAATGTTGTACAACAGTCCTCCAGACCACATAGATTAAATGACTTGGCTAATGAAATACATTGCTTTGTCCATAAGTATTACATTTGATTGATATGTATAGACTGTGATAGTAGTTTTGTGTTTAAGGGTCTCTTGATATCAGATATCTGCAAATTTATTTTCGATTATATCTTGCTAAAGATGGAACACCAATAAGGAGCTCAAAATAATCCTTATCAAAGAGTGACTACATACAACATATGTAAAACCATCAGTAATTAAGATTAATGTTATTATCTTCTAAGACAATGGCATGGAGTAAAATGTGCATTTCTCTTTCTGTTTCTCATATAGAGGTACAAAATATAATGCAAACCAATCCTGATATTTTAATGTGGGCTACCCCACCTATTTTCTTTGAAAATATCATTAAACAGGAAAGAAATGTAATTAAGGTAAACAGTAAATTGTGAATGATAAATTTGACACTGCTTTTGTCCGAAATTGTGGGTAGAGCGCCATTGAGGGATACACAAGGATTGTTTTGTCTCATAGTCTGGGTCATTAAGTTGAGAATTTAAATACTTCTGCATGTTGTGATTCATATGTCGTTGTCTTACAAGATAATGCCATATAATTAGAAAAGATTTAATTTGTGCATAAACTTAATATTGTCTGTATACGCTGTGCTTTAAGGATTGTTTTCATGGGCTGGTTGTTGTGCCGTTTAAAACAGACACAGTCAAATAAAGATATGCACATTTTCTGACAAATGTCATATCAGGAGAGTTTCTTGTTGAGATACCAGCCTGGATAGCACAGTGGGTAGAGCGTCCGCTTCGGGAGTGGTAGATCCAGGGTGAATTCTGGTTGTAACTTCCTGGCTTGGTGTTTAGCATGAATGGAATGGTGCAATGACTTGTTGACCCGTATCAATATAATGGCTCTGGCGGGGCATCTTACTTGCCTTTGGTAAGGAGTCTCAGTGAAGCAGCACTAGATAGAAGAACTGTAGAAATCCATCCTGCAACAAGGAGGCACATTACATGCACTCCAAGGATCGCTTCGTCGTCATGTGACTGAAAAATGGTTAAGTTCGACGTTAAACGCCAAGCACTCACTCACTCACTCTTGTTGAGAAAAACATGTTTTGTAGATGTTACATAAATGTATGTAATCACATGTGTATTGATGTAAATGTAGCTCATGATAATCTTCACGTTCGCATTAACATAGTTCTAACACCAGTACCCAGCCCACAGCTGTATGTTTTAGCTTTATTACCATCTACATTAGCCAGAAATCATAATAACAAGACAAAGTGAGGATTAGTATGCTTGTGACAAAATGTTACCGGTACAATACATAAAAAAAAACTTGAGATATTGTTACTAGGTGGCCCTAGTATATGCTTACGTATATGTAGTTGTTCGAAGTACAACAAAGCCCTTAAAATGAATTGTAGTTGATCTGGTTGTCACATTGATGTGAGTGACATTCAGCCAAACATATTACAACTGCACAACCACGAAGTGAAGGGCTTCTCCTGACATGCTTAACCCTTATTCTTTCTCAGCCAATCGCTACTGAGGACAGTACAACTTACTATCTTCTTATCTGAAACAGCTTTCCAATTCCATGTCCAGAAGCTTTTGTTGCCATAAAGGGTGTAAATAAAGGACGATAATGCAAGTTATGGGAATAACGTCGTCAAAACTTCACAGAGTTGTCTACTCCTTCATTACACATGCCACCGTTTCGCAGACGGTGAACGTGGGTTTTACAGGCTTTACACCGTAATAATGAAACTCAAAAGCTATACTTAGTACGATGTATTTGTGGAATGTTTAGATGAGTAACATGTTTACCATTAAACCTAGCTAATAAAAGGTAATTACGGTGCTCTTGGCAAAGGTTCGAGGCCGCGTGGTCAAACCCTGCAAACCGGTGGCACTCTAGCGGCTTGACGTGAAGGGATATGGTGTGGTGCAGTCGTCACTCTACACATAATTTTAATACTTTGCCATATTAATCGTGACATAAGTGAAATACTGCATTTGACGCGAAACGCGAAAAAGAAAATATATAGGATACAATGTGCAACATGTGAACATAATTGGAATTATGACAGGGCCTACACATTCCACCCACACGGCGCAGCGTTACTGAAATTTACCAACGACCCTGACATTTTGCTCCACTATTTCCTTTCCTTTCAGATTTCCAAATGTCCTTTGGCTAAAAACATTGAGATAACACACTCGTAGACCGCTACAACAGAATAATAAAAAGATATCGCACTGATTCCTGAATTTACACGTGCAGGCATACGTTTGTACAAAGCCTGCTCTGAAAGACCTCGTGTATGCTAACAAGTCTACAAAAAAAAGCAGCAGGACAAAACTGCTATGTAAGTAACACAAACCATTTTATTAATTTCAATAGCTGGGATATTTGCCATTATTATTGCTATTATTAAAAATTATTCCCTGGCTTGGCACTGTACGCCTGAGTTCAATGCCTGGCTGTACACTGATGCATGGTTTGCCCGAGAGGTTTCAGATAATATCAGTTAACGACAGATGTCGATTTCTCTCCAACCAAAATATGGCTGTACACTGTAAAAACGCGTCATACAGTTTATCGACAGAGGTTGTTATCCTCACAAACAATACAGCCTAACAGGCCATCAAAATTATCACACTTTTTAGTTTTTATATGCAAGTTCAATTTAGATACAATTAACGCCTAAAGTCTAGTAGGTCTGCGTGGTTTGTGTCTTGTAGACCTACTATCTATATGTTTTATTGTATGCTTACTGTTAGTTTCACGGTATAGTTTGGAAAGGACCAAGTAAATTAAGTTTTTCCATAAACACCTACCAAATATGGGCCTACTTCGTGCATAAAGCTCCCCGATTTATAGCGTGGGAAGGGAGACGTTGCATTATTAAGTCAAAATGTGTGGGAGGTGCTGACGGGTGTACCACAGAATTCAGAGTTGTCTGGAGGCAAAGCCAGGGTTAAAGGATATATCACGTCAGGTTGGAGTAAACAAACGGTACTACCTATGGTAAAATAAGCCACAAGAGATTCCAAATGACTGGAGTTCAAAAGCCGTTCAAATGACACACAATCCCATCAGTCTTGGTGATCTGTCTCCGCCGTTCATCTTCATTTGCTAACTGACACAATATAGCGAGGTAAATTTGTGTGCGATCTCACGACCTTACTCGTGTTGAAAATCACCAAAATGTATAAAGCTGTTAACACGAAAAGCAGAGTCATTTATCAGTTTTAAATAATATCAGGATATTGTTGCCATACAATTTTTCAGAAGGCAAATGTCAGTCAGTAGTCGAGTCACAGAATATTTTAATTTTTTTTTATGTTGTGAGTCCGTGGCCGAGGGGTTAACGCCAGCACAGGAGCCTACTACCAATGTGGGTGCTGTGAGTTCAAGTCCAGCTCATGCTGCTAAATTCCTCTCCGGCCGTACGTGGAAAGGTCTGCCAACAACCTGGGGATGGTCGTTTGTTTCCCCTGTGCTTTGCTCGGTTTCCTCTCACCGTAATGCGGGCCGCCGTCGTATAAGTGAACTATGATTGAGGAGGGCGTAAAATACAAATCAAATAAATAAATCACTATAACGTCTATAGCCGAACAACCGTACATCAAACCAAGAAATAATTTAGAAATTCAGTGTCTACGGACGACCTACGCCAAAATTCAACCAAAAACCCAGTCACAACCGGTTTAGACGTCTTAGACGACCTCTATAGTATCTTACCACCAGGACAACGTGATGGATCCACCATTGTTTCAAAGGTTACCAATGTGCCACAATTTATCATACACTATCGTTCTGTTCACGAGGTCAGTGCACCAGTCAGTACTGTTAAGAATCACATGTCTTTAAGTCTGCCAGTGCTTTGTTATATCCACCATTGTTCCAGATTACCAATTGATGTATTGACGAGTCTAGTCTATGCTAGTGATTTATCATTTATCAACCCCCACCCCTGTAAGTTTACCTTTGCCTCAGTCACTCTTAAAAACATAATTTGTTACGTTAACAGAAAATCTGTTATCTGAGTGATGCTAGAATGTATTTTGCTATTGCAACATATTATTGTGTTAAATATAACATACATATTCTATTAATTCAGCATAACGATTATACAGGGCATTGTATGAATATGACAGAATATTGTGTTATAATAACAGAATACATTCTAGCATCACTCAGACAACAGATTTTCTGGCCTGTACCATTAGGACTATATAGGACAATATCATAGTAGTCATGATAGAGCTAAAGGAAAATCATGCTTCGTACAGTGACATTCTACCGCGTTAAATTTAATAATACGATTAATTAAGAAACTCACAACACTCGCTTTGACTAATGTACTCTTGCTTTTCCTAATGCACTTTTGCTTTTCCTTGTGCACTCTTTCTTTCCCTAACGCGCTCTTTCTTTTCAAAATGCAATCTTTGTTTTCCTTATGCACTCTTGCTTTTCCCAACGCACCCTTGCTCCTAAGGCACTCTTGCCTTTCCTAATGCACACTTATTTTTCATAATGCACACTTGCTTTTCCTAATGAACTCTTGCTTTTCCTGATGCAATCTTGATTTTCCTAATGCACATTTGCTGTTCTAAATGCACACTTGCTTTTCCTAATCCACTCTTGTTTTTCCTTATGCACTTTTGCTTTTCCTTATGCACCCTTAGCTTTCCCTGATACGTTCTTGCTTTTCCTAATACACTCTCGCTTTTCCTAATGCACACTTGCATTTCCTAATGGATTCTTTCTTTTCCTAATGCACACTTGTTTTTCCTAATGCACGTTTGCATTTCCTAATGGATTCTTTCTTTTCCTAGTGCACTCTTGTTTTTCCTAATGCACTCTTGTTTTTCCTAATGCACACCTGCTTTTCCTAACGCACTCTTGTTTTTGCTAATGCACTCTTGCTTCTCCTAATGCACAATCCTTTCTAAATGAGCATCTTTCTTCAAATAAATCGTTATATTGCGATCCCCAACGCTTCGTCTTGTATCGGTGATTTAAATGGAGATGTACAACTTTTAATTGTTTTGCTGCTTGTAGGTCTACTTATAACTTTAATCCCTTTATTTATATTGAAAGTGCGTGTTGCTGCGACCCCAAGTCTAAAACTTATAGTTTAGTATACATTGCAGTTGTCGAATATTTACTCCGGACACTGGAGCTTCCTCCCTTGTATAAGTGAACAGTTTTTCACACGGCATTAAACACCAATCAAATAAACAATTAAGTCAATCAAATGTGTCACTCGGTTACAAATTTTAAATACTGCATGTATTCATTGAAAATGGCCACGTAAGCGTTATCGACCTGGTCAGGAATACTAAACATGAACGGGGAGGATGGGTGAACGGAAGGGGGATGATGGGGTCTACAAATTCTCTGTTGACCTGGAACTATAAAAAGTTATTCCCCTGTCCTTCTTAGAAACGGTGCTTTGATGCAGTTCAAAAACAGGTCCTGCATATACGCAGTTATTAATTGCTTTGAACTGACTGGAGATATGTAAATACATGTGTAGAGAGTAACTTTATATTCGTGTGTTCAGAGTGATTTATAGTGGTTCTGTTACTGGTGCCAGTATTATATATACGTGCATGTTGATTTTAAAATGATTACTAGACATATGTCTTGTGCCATCTGTGACACACACAATATATTAGTTCAAATGTTATTCGGTATCTACATAAGGTCTCTGGAGTTTCCTTTGTGCACTTCAGCCTAACTATACATGTTAATATAGCCGTCGTCTTTGTATCGACCTTATTGTTTGTCTTATATCTATATGTATACAGTTGTGACCAATTGCAAATTGCTGGCCAATTACACTTGATAAAATCACATATATGTACATTCAAACTGGAAATGTTTTAATTAGTGAATATTTCAGCTGATTGCTCTCGCAGTTGCTTGCACGTTTAATGATGCAGTTGTTTGATTACTGGGGCTTGGTTTTCTACATTTCAAATTTTTGTGCATTTCTTGGGCGAAATTGGGGTGTTGAGGACTCTGGGATGTGGGAGTGGTAGGGAGCTAACGGAGCTGGTATACGGTGTAAATCCGTCATCAAAACCTGAAGTACAGTTTGTCCCATACGTTTTTTCTCCGGCCTCGTTAGAGTAACTCAAGGTCACCTTGGAATATTTTAACCAACTGATGGTTATCATCGAATGCATATAAATCTCTGTCATATAAATAATAAATCGATTTCTTTCCTTGTTGGGAAAATATTTTGCTTTTCACTTATTATTATTTCATGCATTCATATCAATGCGGCGAGACATCTTAGAGATATTGTAGTAGGTGTATATCTTATCCGGGGGCCAGGGATCTATATGTACTCATTGCTTTCAAAGATCGCTTTATGAAGACGTCCGCTATACGGTGCTTACTACTTACAGCGCATGCGGCGCTCTTTATATCTGCTTTACATCACTGCCATCACTAGTAAACTTTGTACAGAAATCTCTAACAACGCCGAGGTCACTCGGAGCACGTTGATAATGCAGGAATTGATGACAGAAAATACAAAAAGTCTGCCTCAGCCTTTGTTTCTAATAATACACATGCGTTCTCTTCAGCGGTAGTGTGTATCCCTGGTGCATTTCTGATTACCATGTTATATCTCTCATGCGCGTCTCTTGTTTTCATGTTTGATGTCATATGCATCTCTGGTTACCGTGTTATATCTCTGATGCATCTCTAGTTACCATGTTTATCCCTGATGCATCTCTAGTTAATATGGTATATCTACGATGCATTTCCGGTTACCATGTTATATCTCTGGTGGGTCTCTGGTCACCAGGTCATAACCCTCGTTACCATGCTAAATACAGTGAATGCCTGTTAACCATGTTAGATATATCTGGTTATCGTACGGATATGTCACTGATTGCCATTTCTCTACACATCTTCATGGCGTATATAGGGATAGAGCGTCTGTCTCCTAAACGTTTCATGCGAGATTCAGTCCCGAATCGAGTCTTAGGTTAAACTTTAACATCTATACAATCTTGATACTACCTCGTTTGGTGAAGAGAAAGTACTGATCGCCCTGATATATGTATATATATATATATATATATATATATATATATATATATATATATATATATATATATATATATATATATATATATATATATATATAAAATTCTAATGTGTACCTCAGGTTGATAACTTATCAACAAAGCCAGCGCCAAAACCCGCCGTGGGCGACTCCATTTTGCCTAAGAACTAGTCCTGAAGTCTTCTGCGTTAGGAGGAGAATTGTCGTCGGAAACCGCCCAAGTGCAGTTCGTACATTTCTCGTAGAACTCGTCTTCCCCGAAGGTAGCATACATTACAGTTCGTTTTGCGCCTGACGATGGGGAAACCGGAATGTTGGACGTAAGTTTCGAGTTTACAGGAACAAGCCTACAGTTTTAACGACTCTTACTGGCTAAGAGACAACACGCCCCCCCCCCCCCCCCCCCCAGCATAAATTACAGGGTGTTAAAGATGGAGGACGCGATGGACTCCATTTTGCCGTTTTCACGTTTTACATGTGTGGCGAGGAATCGCAAAATGATGCACAACCACCACCAGCTAGAAAAAAGTGTGCTCTTTTCAGCCTATAGTGTCATTTTTTAAGTTTTCTTCTCCTTTAATCCAGACTGTCCGGGCAGACCAGATATTATCAAGACTCCATGCAATGTTTCGACCCGCAAAGGCTGCAGCAGGTAAACACTGCGGATAATACAGCTGTCAATAATTGAATACTTTTCGCAAAAGTAAAATCGAGATTTGAAAGATATAGGACAAGTGATAAAGGATACGATGCATTATTCACTAGAATAAGCCACGGGACGTATTGGAAAGTATCCTCAGATGACCAACCTGACAAAATAAACAACTGCCAAAGGGAAGAAATTCTGATCGCGTATGGAATAGCTATAGGGCTCCTTCGCCATTTGTATAATGTTTCTGTGTATTTTTTGTGGAGGACTTAGCAAGGTGTGTACTTTTGTACACGTCTCTTTCTTAATTGTTTACAAGATGTTCACATGCGGTGCTATACACAATTGCATCTGGGGCTCGTTCTACAAAGCTGTCGCAGCGTTGCTACAAGCGCATTTACACTGCATGATGACGTATCTCTTCACTGTCTGTTGTCAGGGAAATTGCGCCGGGCGCAGTTTGCGACTGATTCATAGAACTGGCCCCTGGTGTCCTAAGCATTGCACCCCATTGACAGCACTATTTAAAGAGTGAGTGAGTGAGTGCTTGGGGTTTAACGTCGTACTCAACAATTTTTCAGTCATATGACGACGAAGGAATCATTAGGGTGCATGCACGTGTAATGTGCCTCTTTGTTGCAGAACGGATTTCCACCGCTCTTTTATTTAGTGCTGCATCACTGAGACGACTTACCGAAGGCAAGTAAGCCGCCCCTCCCGAGCCATTATACTGATACGGGTCAACCAGTCGTTGCACTATCCCCTTCATGCTGAACGCCAAGCGAGGAAGTTACAACTTCCTCTTTTAAAGTCTTAGGTGTGACTCGACCAAGGATTGATCCTGGATCTACCGGTCCCGAAGCGGACGCTCTACCAACTGTGCTATCCGGGCCGGTCCTATTTAAAGATGTCGTCTTTGTGAACAGCCTGTTGCTAGAAGACACAGGTCCGGGGGTAGGGGAAAATAATATTATAAATGACATACATACAGAAAAATTTACATTCTTGTGACGTATAGGGTCTTATATTGCATGTTCAGATGACGTTCATAGATAATGCACGACTGGTGGACATGTCAATTTTAGCAGTTGTCTTAAATGATAGACATTTTATTGATTCACAAACAGTAAATCATTCCCAGCAATGTAGAAAACGGCTAATTTACAGATTGGGAATTTTCATATGTGTATTTAACTATGCAACTTCTACATGCATGAATAAGCAGATTTTCGAAAATGACAATTTCATCGATATAGTCCAATATTTAAAGCAGTTGTTACGCACTGACCAAAGCATGACATACTGACAGACAAACAGAAGTGTGGATAAGGACAGAACTTTAGAATCCATCAGTGCTTAACGCCAGTGTCCCGTAAGAGATATGTCATAAGGAGCATAATGTAGGCAATGTGTGCAATGAATGAACACTCTGGCTTGATCACATTTATTTTTCTCATTGTTACCATGTACTCAAGAATTTTTCATTTATACGAGGAAGGTCAGATTTATAAGTGAAGGGCACCTCAATGCCCAATGTAAAACCACCGACCTCTGGCAAGTTATATTGATAAACATATGGCATACATATATAATGGTGGGAGAAAACTGGTCTTCAAAGAAAGTTAGATTGCGTAAACGGCCAGAAAAGCGAAGGGAGTCCACAAATTCCTTGTCATAGACGGTCGTGATCGTGCCGTACACCCACTCACGAATATACATGTTATATATGGACAGTGTAGGATGGAGGAGTACACTGAATCCACTTCTGTTCATGTCGGGCAATGTACTGAAGATTACACAGACATTAAGCTGCGGATTTTTTAAACAGCTGTGAGAATCAACCCTGGAAAACATATCCAACCAAAACCATCCCTGCCGGTTTATCCGAAGATATACATGAGGGCTGAGGTAGGTCTACATTTATTGTTAACATACTTGAATATAGTAAAATTTAAGAACTTCGAATTTCAGATCTTCCTCTGCCACTGTATATTCCTGACAGGCACTACTTTAGATTTTCTGTAATTTTGCTGGCTTCCCCTCCGGCCGTATGTGAGAAGATCTGCCATCAACCTGCGGAAGATCGCGGGTTTCCCCCAGGCTTTGCCCAGTTTCCTTCCACTATAATGCTGGGCGCCATCGTAGAAGTGAAATAGTCTTGAGTATGGCGTAAAACACCAATCAAATAAATAAGTGAAATGTTTTCCTATTTGCTTATATATCCTATGTACTAAAAATAATTGCATCAACAATAAACTTTTATCTGACATACAAAAGTGTATGTATAAAGGTTTACACATACACGTATAGGCCTATACAGGTAAGCCGGAAATTTTAGACATATACCTGTGAACATATATTTGAAAGGCATCGAACATATACATGCCTGTTCAATACACAATTCTTTTGCACATATGTATACATAACTGGAGAATATATGCCAAAACTGCTTGCAATAGTTACCTGCAACAGAACCCACGGAGTAAACTACTGACCTTTGGCAAGCCACTAACAAAGATTCCAAAGATTGTGACCCACATGCATCGAACTTCACGTAAGGCTACATCAGGGAGCGTTATCCACTGATTTTTGGAACCAAGGTTTTGAGAACAATAAAAGCCTGCCATTTTAATTTAATATTCACGCTGTCCAATACCACACTCGAATCTATAGCAGAGGGTCAACCTTTCTGTGAGCAAAATGACGTCATGGGTGGCCTTACATGGCGATTAAAAGACAATTTAACACATTAACCACCGGTATTTTGTTTTTAGATGTATGTAGATTTGTGTTTATAGTTGGTTTGGTAATTGACGTCGTTATTATCGATTCTGAACACCTTTTGACGATTGACCATGCCTTGATTGAGTGGAACATAGTGTTCAACGTCGCATCCTCAAGAGTTTTGATTTCACAGCTATATATGGCGCTTGTGAGATTTATTGGTGGAGGAAACCGGAGTGCCCTTCGCCAGTTATCTGAAAAAACGCTTGATTTAAAGCCGCAGCCGAATCAGTGAGAGTTGGATTCGAACACTGGACGTTATTGGTCAAGAGTGACAGCTTCAATGAGCCAGCGTTTTAATTGTCCCAGTCAGCTACAAAATGTGAACTTCTCCAGCTGATTTTTAACCTCCTTCTCAGTGACAGTTCACTAACAAATGCACTTCGAATATATACTCTTCGTCTTTAAAATGTATAATAGACATCATTTGTCTATAGGTACAGATCAATATAGCCCTCATCAGCCTTACAGAAAAAATATTTGAGCGTATATAGTTTTCAAATGTATATTCAGTCATCTCAGATCATGTGACCTTATTTACAAGAACACGTACCAATCTGGATGTTTTGTCATAGCCATACAACGACTAAATAGCTGACTGATATCTACCATAACCTTGGTAAAACTCTTGATGAAGGCATTCAACAACGTCTCATTGTTGGCCAGCCTGCTTCTTCTGTCGAAAGTACTGGTAAACAGGTATTCCCCAGGGCTCTGTCCTGGGGCCGCTTCTTTTGAATGTGTTTTTAATCACCTTCCTGAAAATATTATAGACGTTATACCAGACTCTTTGTGGATGACTCTTAATTCTTTGCAATATTCTTCTCCTATATGTCAAGGAAACAGAAGAAGTCATGAACCATGGTCTCTAAACGCTGTCTGGCTGTTCTAAACAATGGCTTCTGAGATTCAATGTTCTCAAAATAACTCAATTCTTCATCTTGAAAGTAGAAACCAAGTAAGCCATCCCGACTTGATTATGGAAGAGTCTCAGTAATTATATTCTTTGAGGCTCACAAACACCTTTTAAACATGTTTAAAACAGTTTTAAATGCATGCATGGCCTGGCCATATATAGATAATATTTTCCTCAGGTTTAGTAAAACTGTTTTATGTAGATGCATGTATATCTTGCGGATTTTAATATACAAGGTACACATATATATCTTATTAACAACCTGCTTTTAATATACTGTATCGAATATAGCTGCACGAAGGAACAATCTGAATAACTGAAAAAGCTACAGTTATCTACAGTAAGAATTGCTTCTGGTTTCTCTCTTCTTACGTCGTCCGGATAACATTTATATTCAAACTGGTCAGGGCATACTTTAGCCCACAGGCATTAGCGAGCTAAACTGCAGGAAATTGATGATCAAACTATTGAACGGCAGTGTGTCGGATTTTTGTTATTATTTATAGTGATTACCTCAGTTATGGATAAACAAAAAATCACTGCTTAATTTTCGAAAGTCTACAAAAATTTCCAATAAATATTTGAGAACACGCTCTCACAAGGAGAGCTATATATGCGTTAATTGACTATGTCGAGTCGGCTGATGTTAAATTGCATTGGATTTATCTTAAGGGACCTGTATAACATTGGAAGCAATAGTATATTTGCTTGAAATATACAATGTGGCAGTAATTTGCCTATAACAACACCTTGTACATATATATATATTGCCATGTCAAAAAAGTGAAGCATACTGTATACTAGTATACGCTTACTTTATACCATATTTATCAGATGGTGCGATTGCTTCGGCGTGTTTTCATAACGTAAGCAGACCACCTCTGATAATACCGCCCATATATAGTATACTAGGCTGTTTAACAACAAACGAACCAGTTCAAAATGTAAACTCACATCAATGATTAATTCGTGAAAAAAAATGTTGACAGTCTGTACGAAAATGGTGGCATTTGGCCTATATCCGCATTATACGGGATGGGCTTCCAAGTAACGGACATTTAGCAGGCTTGGGTCTATTCCAAATATAAACACGCCAACGGATATAATGGCGCCACCATCATGTGTATATCCAAGTATTATACCCAGAGGCGAATATCCAATTATCAGAAATGTTTACTTGTCATTTATTAGAATTAACCTGCACAGAGTCAAATCTGCCCACATATGTTAAATACTAGGTACATGGCAAATTAAGGCTACTTTAAATGTACAAAGAGCGACATGCAGTTTTTTTCCGCCGTAAACTGCATATATATGATTCCGCTGTCGCACACATGCAAAAGTTATACTGTTATGGAGGGCTGTACGCGTGCATTTTAGTCTGATGACCCCTATATGATTGGCTCTGTATATAAGCTATGTATACCCCCTACACATTTAACCACTCTTACCTTACGCTTTTTAAATTTACTATTATTTCTATAATTTACTCTCAAACAATTATATACAAGAGTAAGGTTTCTCCTCTACGTGTTCTTGTCAAATGTTATTATTTATCTTTTTATTAAGCAACTTTGACGTTTCTAAAAAGCACGAAGCTCTGCGTGAAAACCTACATAAGAATGCGCATGATCGGTACTTGATTTATTCTACTATATATTTATAAGTAGTATTTACCTGTTGGTATGTAATGTACATGCATTTTAATGAAGATTCTGTCTGCCGCCCAAGTGAAACCCACAACTATCCGCAGCTTCATTGCTGGTAGACCTTCCCACGTACGACGAAGAGACAAGCCTGCGTTGAAATAATGTTTAAATTGGTTCAGGGCCTTATGACAAATTCTCCAGCTATTGACGCTATTAAATGGTCATAATGTACTCTACATATAGTGGTTTTGTCCTGTAGAATGTATGTACGTGTAATGTGCCTCTTTATTGCAGGGCGGATTTTCACCGCTCTGTTAGTGCTGCTTCACTGAGACGACTTACCGAAGCAATTAAGCCGAGCCATGGTAGGGGGCAACCAGTCGTTGCACTATCCCCTTAATGCTGAACGTCAGGCGAAGAAAGTGCAACTTCCTCTTTAAGGCCTTAGATATGACCCGACACAGGATTAACCCTGGATCTACCGCCACCGAAGCGGACGCTATATACCCACTGAGCCATCGGTGCTGGTCACACCAAAGACAGTTGAGAGCTTTATAGCGGTTGCATATATACGTAGGTAAAGGTAAAATAATTGCAAAATAATTCACGGAATGGGTACAAAAATCACCCACTAGTAGAGTTTCATGAAAATCAATTGAAAAACTATTATATACGAGATGCGCTGACAAGATAAAGCAGAAAGACAAACGGACCGACCCCACTCCTCCCGCATTAGACGCCGGAGAGGGGAAGGGGAGGGAGTAAAAATATTTGTGAATGTCTTTGGTAGCGTGAATGCTCCAAGTCCATATAGGCACAAATTCATATCAAGCGTATGGTAGCCCAAGGCACAGTGTCATGCAGCGACAGCGGTATATAAATATATAGCCACGAGAGCTTAATTGGCTAATGCTTCATGGTCAGCTTTTACCGCCGCAGGTGTACCCCAGTCTATTTGTTGCAGGTGGTTATCATATGTATAATATATAGCCGACCGAAATGTCGAATACAATAAACTCTCATCTTGGATTTATGCATGCATATCTCGATTTCGGAGCCTCCGTGGCTCAGTTGGTTAGCGCGCTAGCGCAGGCGTAATGACCCAGGAGTCTCTCACCAATGCAATCGCTGTGAGTTCAAGTCCAGCTCATGCTGGCTTCCTCTCCGGCCGTACGTGGGAAGGTCTGGCAGCAACCTGCGGATGGTCGTGGGTTTCCCCCGAGCTGTGCCCGGTTCCTTCCACCGTATGCTGGCTGCCGTCGTAAAAGTGAAATATTCTTGAGTACGGCGTAAAACACCAATCAAATAAATAAATAAAAAACGACGGGTACATGTGAGTGTAAAAACCTTGTGTTTCACTGATTCGTTTAACGTAATACACGAGTAGTGTAGCTCAGAAAAGTGAAAGGGTCTTGACTCATTATTTCGGCACTTTACTTTGCCGTCATCAGGAGAACCCATGCATGCAGGTGAGTCGAAAATCAACCTTTCGTTTTTCAGAGTTACACTGTTATCATATATGAATGAATGTACAGGCCTATATATGCGTGTTTGTAATAAAGCGTTTTAGAATTAATAATACGGGGCCTTGATGCAAACTGCATGAAAATGGCACAGGGCTCGCATCGCATCTATGGACAAAGACAATCCCGTGATAACGTATGGTATATACCAATAGAGGAGAAGGCAGCACCTGGCTAAAACATATTTCAATCGAAAGCAGGATATTCAAGCTTTCTAAAAACTATCACACTTTATTACTTTAATGAGACCGAATAACATGTAGACCAAAATGAAAATGCTACACAGATGGCTGCTGTGAGTCGAGGCAGTCATTTTTTAGAATTTTATTCAATCAAACACGTTGCAATCAAATTGTGCGCCTAAGCTGTGACGTACCATTACCCATTCACTCCATGAAGTGACATATGATAACACAGAACTACTGCGTCAGACATCATTTTGAGATTATTTACAACGATTTAGTAGCGTGTAGCCGAAGGGCCATATCACAAAGTATTGTGGGGCAGGTCTATATCATTTACAGACCACCTGACCACAGACTAAAATCAGTTGATTTACAAGCCGTGTAATACTCAACGACGGTCGAAATCGCATTCATGTCCCCGAATACATTTTCTTGTCGTTAATTTTAGCGTTTAGTCAGCAGTTTCTAAATATATCGGCCCCGATAGCTCAGTTATGGGTTGTAGCATCCGTTTCGGGAGCGGCAGATCCAGGATCAATCCTGGGTCTGATCACACCGGTCTAAAGCTTCAGCACTGAGGGAATAGTGCAGCAGATGCTTGACCCGTATCAATATAATGGCTCGGGCGATGGAGTTTACTTGCATTCGGCAAGTCTTCTCAGTGAAGCAGCACTAGATAAAAGAGCGGTGGAAATCCGTCCTGCAACAAGGAGGCATATTACATGCACTCTAAAGACTCGTCTTCATATGGCTGAAAAATTCTTAAGTGCGACGTTAATCCCAAGCACTCACTCACTAAATAAATAGTCAGCACAAAATTCGTGAGAAGACGGACGACCGGACTTACCGGATAACGCTTAAATTAATTTAGTCTGATGATACAATCGTTTTTCTCTTAATTTATTACAAGCGAAGAATTTAAATTTTGCCCATTCTTCTTTCTCTGATACAACGGTTGTTTTTTTTTTCTGTTGTGTTTTATAAGGTACAGTAAAATTATTGAAACGCCGTGTTCAAGTCTGGGTGTTTTTTCGACGTCCGCGATGATTAGGTCCGCACCGTATTAATCTTAAAAGCCACCTCTACAAATTGAAGCATAAAAACCAGCGACTGTCGGACTAATGGCTAGATCAGCCTCAGTGGTGCTTAGATTTGTTTCCATTTGTTTCAGAATTGAGCAAGAATCTGGTTATACAACAATCATATTGATATTTTGCAAACATTTAATAGAAGTCAAAATGACCAGCACAACCCCTCTGGAGGTTGCGACCTGAACCAGTAATATACCCCGGCCTGCAGCTAGGTAACAGGATCGGCGGAGTTCCTTGTAAATGTTGTAGTAGGCCTACTGTATCAATAGTTCAAGTTATGAAAGAAATATTCTTCAAGTAGGTATCATTTCCGAAAAAACTATATTTATCACTTGGACCTATCTGCCATAGGCTACAGCTTAGACTATTATATGGAAAATACCTTCGACGTTACAGAGCTAGAGTAAACGTCACGTCACCTTGCTCTCGCTAACGAAGACGTGCAGCTGCTGTGTCAAGACGAAGTTTCACTAAACTTTTGCTGTGTTGCAAAAAATCTTAAAAAAATATTAAACGCCGGTTTAAGACAAGTTCAGTGGTAGTCTTTCAGCGGATATAAACATTAGTCAAGTACTGTCCTTCACTTTAAAGTTACTTTCTGCCATAGTAACTCTGAATTAGCATCCATAGTATTTCTGAAAGCTATTAAAAGTAGGTACGTTGGAAGGTCTGTCAACAACCTGCGGATGGTCGTGGGTTTCCCCTGAGCTGTGCTCGGTTTTCTCATACCACAATGTTGGCCGCCGTCTTATAAGTGAGTTATTATTGAGTACGGCGTAAAACACTAATCAAATAAATAAATAATTATTAAAGGTGGGAATACCTAAGTATTCGTGTGCATGTGTTACCAAGGGAGATAACTGAGTTATCACCATGTGGTCAACTGATGGCGGGAAGGATGTTGGATCGATTGGCAGCTAGCCAAGCAGTTGTGACAACGAAATGGAAGCAGTGACAGTTATAAGTTAATGACCAACACGTGGTTGTGATCCTTTCATCACGAATTACACAAGCACTTATTGCGGCGTGAACGGGGATGCCGGTACGCGGGCAGTTCTGATAGTGACAGCGATCGTGAGCTACGCTTCCTTCCTCGTTGTAAGCTATTCTTCTTCCATCTCCAGTCACTGAACGGCTGGTCAACTTCGATGTGCCCTAGTTCTTTTTTTGACCAATTTGCATTCCAGTGACAGACCGGGAGGATAAGACGATCACACAGTTCCACAGTGAGTACATACACACCTGATCATTGATCACTTTAATCAATTGTATCTGTAATTTTTTATCGCAAAATGTCAGTTATCATGTTATGCCAGTTTATTGCTGGCGACACCATTAATTACATCAATAATGTGGAGGCTGGCAGAGGGCAGTGCTGGTCTGAGATACAGACTGGACATCTTTAGACTGGAGTCATGAAGGGACATTTCATGGAGTGAAGACGTCGTAAACATATATAAGCTGTACATGTTTGATATCTCATGTGTTGACGCTGCAAAAAAGAGAATAAATGAGTTTGTACTGTTTGTACGGTAATGATAAAATCACCTCATGGCTTTTTTATGTACCATGATTTGTTGTACACGTATGTTTGATAGTACATGTACATAATTAACTCTTCAGTTAAAACGAAAAGAAAACAACAGAATGATATAATAACTTACTGGTAATCAGGTATTTCGGAAGAGATGTGGAAACAGACTTAAATGCATGACCACACACAGCCATCTTTTTCTGACTTATGCTTGGTAACTAGGCCTGTAAATCAACTTTTAATCTGGAATTCTTAGGATGTGATGGGATATATTCCATGCAAGAGAAACTGAAGACATCATTCTTGTAGGATGAACAAAGAGTGACCCTTTATCATTACATCAATTTTATTAAGCGAGTGGCGTAATTTTCATTTGTTCCGAGCCTGTGGCAAGGATCAAAAAAAAAATTACATTTAATAAAATTTGATATAATGGATTACAAATTGCACATTATGTTTATCCCATAAGTTGTTTTGAACAGATTGAGGTGGTTAATAGAGTCTGTTTGTTTTAACAATTATGTACATGTAAATGAGATGCGTACAGTGTACTGATATCGGTCTACATGTGAAAGGGTTGGAGCCGAACCACACATTTAGCTAAATATAGTTCTAAAAAACATTAATGCTCCAAAACTGTGACCTAAATCTAGGTCATATCTCTATGAATTAAGGGGTCACAGTGAGACCAGTTGTCATGTTCAATGTGGCAAATGGAATGGACTAGATCTGAGAATAATCTTGAGGTACATCAGTTGCAGACCAGTTCATATATAGGAGACAACTCTTTGGTCCTCTCCAAAGTAGTGAGTTAAGTTTGTAGGTTTTTAATTTTGTGCAATCTGATATCGAAGCATGTTGCTATCGTTGACGGTTTGAACTTCAGTTTACCCTTTGTGAGTACTGGTACCTTGTTTAGGCTTACAGCGTCAAGTGCTTATTTCCTTTCACCAACCTTTGCTATTTTTCACTTTTCATGAAGATAAATTTTATGCTGTCCCAGTGCGGTAATTGATTGCTAACCTGTGTTTTTTTTTTTTTTTATTGTTTTTTTTTTGCATGGCTATAAACAATAGAAGTAGACCTGTATGTAGTTGTACTTTTTGATTGGACAATTTATTTATTTATTTATTTGATTGGTGTTTTACGCCGTACTCAAGAATATTTCACTTATACGACGACAGCCAGCATTATGGTGGGTGGAAACCGGCAGAGTCTGGGGGAAACCCACGACCATCCACAGGTTGCTGGCAGACCTTTATTGGACAAGCTTGTTAATGAAAGTTCAGATGACCAATTAAAAGTTCGGGTTATTCATATAACCCATGAAATGGTAAAAATTTACCTCACTGTTGTTATATCACTGACATGGGCAGATTATGGGATAAATTTATAAATTTCAATGATGGACAGCATTATGGTGGGAGAAAACTGGGGAAACCTATGGCCATCCTCAGGTTACTGACAGACCTTCCGACATAAGACCTTGGAGGAAGTCAGCATGAGCTGGACTTGAACTCATAGTGGATGAATTGGATTTTGGGTTGTCGTGCTGCGCTATCATGCTAACCATCAGGTCTCAATCAGAACTTACATGTATGCACATGTGGCTGCATGTAAATGGCAGAACAGAGATTGAGTGATGTTAGCATGGAAACAGCTGGACTCTCAGGCTATAGATGTAACTCACGTCCGACTGGTTAAAATTGATGAGATGGTGGCAGTTTTAATTTTCACAATATGAACGATTTAACTAACATTAACATCTTGGTTACAGGTATGAATCATCCCCAAAATAACAATACCGCCCTATGCTTTTGTATCTGAAACTTTTTAATTTTTAAATCGACCAATAGGATCACATCATACATGTATTTTTTTTTAAACTTATGAGGTGGGGCTTGTGTGGAGGAGAACTTTGAGCCATTGTTACGGCCAAAATAGATTGCAACGTCTGCAGTATTACAGTACATGAGTTTCTACTATTACATGTTTTCTTTAATATGTCTTCATAATGATGAGTTTGGAAGGGAATGCTTGAAGTCAGTGAAATGGTATTAAGTTCCTATTGGCAGGTATTCGCTGTGTACCTGTTAACCTGGGAATTCAGTGATGCAGCAGCTTAAATGTTTAATGTTTAGTTAAAAGCATTGTTAGACCCTAGGGATCAAAGATAGAATATCAGTAGCAATGTTAGACCCCAGGCACTGAAGAAATGGTATCAGAAGCATTGATAGACCCTAGAGAGGAAAGATAAAATATCAACGGCAGTGTTAGCCCCCTGTAGGAAAGAAATGGTATCATAAACATTGTTAGATCGTGAGGAAACACACAAGTAATTCATGTATAAATTTATCTTTGACATCCTGCCATTCACTTAATGTGAACGAGCCTTTGTGGAGAACGGCATCAGCTTTTGCAGAATTGTCTGTTTTGCAGATGTTGCTAACTTGCACTTATTTCTGTTTTCAAGGATTTCTCTACAGCAGGTCGGAAAAAAAAGCTTCTGACCTCTAAATTTGTGATCTAGACTTCAAAAGAAATCTACCTGTGAGGATAAATGTAAAGGTTTGCAAGGTCCTAGTAAACTGTAACAAAAACATGTTGAAATCCTATAAGTACCATCAAACTGTAGGTCAAGAGCTAGCGATGCACATACATCGATGTGATCTGGAAAGTATACAGTTAATGTGGTCACAAATGAGCCATTTTGATGCTGTTGTGCTTATGTACACATACATTTATACAGTTCACTGTAACTTTAAACTCTCACTCTTTTTGCATTTGAAGGTGTATGGAAAGAAACTTCAAAGAATAGACAACAAATAATTTGTTATGAGTAAGAGAAGGAGACAGACTTTAGGAGCCACTGTTATTTTTTATATCGTACGTGCGCTTTGTAAGTGTATAAGTCAACTTTTATACTGGAATTCTCGTTTCAAAAGGAGAAATGAGATATAGCGACACTCACACCAAACGCTTGTCGAGGTGTATGGCAAAGCAGGGCGAGATCCTGTGACCTCACAGAGGAAACGGTGCATTTCAGCTTGTTGGAAATAGCTTGTGCAAACTTAATTAGAATGGCCAATAGGGCGGTGCAAATCATGTTTACATGTTTGCTTACTTTGAACTACAATAATTTGGTTATGCATTACCAGGCACCCCAGGAATAAATATGTACGGTATGGGTACATTTTTTAAACTTTGTGTGGGATACTTTATCAACACATATATGCTTGGTCCAACATTGTCTTTTCTTTTACAGGCTACATGTTAATAAAGGTGTTCAAGAGATTTTCAGCTTATGTACAATTGTAGCTCATCTTATATAATCTTGTCTTCAACATTAGCAATGTGCACACAGGTATTACACTGGGAACGCAAGTTTTAAGATGGCAGTTCTATCGGTCATGTGAAAATTGCTGACATGCAAGTATTTTTCTGTTGGAATTGAATCAGAATCAGGACTTGTGCATGAAATGAAAAGATGATGGTTTTGAGATTTTATGACTGCGAGCAATTATTTTGCACAATTTATCTAATTGAACACAGTGCACATGAAATAAAAATTGTTGGCTCCGATATCAGTCATGTAGCCTTGGGGAAAGGCTTTGGCTGTTTCATTATTTATCACACTATATAGACCTATAAAATGTAAATGTAAGATATTAACATCTTTTAATTAAGTCATTTCTCAAGTTATCAAGGTATTAACACATAAAATTATATCAGTCTACATTCCCTTCAGGGAGTGATTCAATAAATGGATGATGCTTGCATGTAAACATAGGCTGTGTCTTGCATGATGGAAATTTGCTATGTTGGTATGCATATATGTTCCTCATGAACAAATTCGAAAGTTTGAAGAGCAGTCTTGTTCTTTGTTGATGATGGAAGGTAAAAAAAAAAAAAAAAACAAGATTCTTTGCCAGGACATGTAAGAATGAGGCCAACATTATTGTGAACAGATCTGTTGCCAAATATCTATCTATGCCTCTCTTTCAAGTTTGTTGTCAAAGTTTAATTAGTCTTCTGCACCGTATAATTCTTGGGCATGGCATTCCACACGAATCAGATAAATAAATCGCATTCTTTGTCCAGTTGAGTTTTCTCATATATAAATCTCCATACCTGAAATAATATTCACCGTGTACGTCTTCCAGAACACATTTGCTTATTTTATTGCCATAGGTGAGTAAGATGATTATTACCAGGTTGGGCTTAAAACACCAGTTGCTTCTTTTTTATTATTAACAAATAAAACTCCAATGTATTGATTGCTTGTTTTATAACATTTAAATGTGGGAATGTTGGAAATATGAAATACAGTCCTGGAAAAAAGTTTGGAATATTGGTGAATTTCACACCATCGAAGAGCGTGGTTCGTTGCGTTCAGGTCAATAATCTGTCGATTGGTTTCACTTGGACTAGTCTCTATGATGCATTATCAATAGTTTCCTCAAACCAAAACATTTCTAAATGTTATAGGAGATGAGTTTTTCACGATATTCTGAAACCCATGTATTTTATTATGAACTGTAACTTTTATTCGATTGGAAATATGTCTACAATACTTGGTAAGTTAAATATGCAAAACACTAACAATACAGAAAATTAATTTAGTACTTGGTGTGCCCACCCCTCGCATTGTACAATGCGCGCATACGTCTTGGCATACTGGCAACTAAGGAAGTCAAAGTTTCTTCCGGTATATCTCTCCAGCAAGTGAGCACAGCACGAGTTAGTTCAGCCACGTTCGTTGGGGCTTCATCCAGGTTATTCAACCCACGGGAAACTTCCGCCCACAAGTTCTCAATTGGGTTCATATCCGGTGAAATGGCTGGCCACTGCATGTGCTCAACACCCTCCTGTTCCAGAAAATTCCGTATCAGTTCGGTCCGGTGCGGCGTGGCGTTATCGTCCTGATACACAAAGTTTGCCCTGAATTGTTGCCGAGCAAATGGGAGCATTATCGTTTCCAGAATCCGTTGATATTGGTGCTGGTTCATGTGTCCATCCAAGACGTGCAGGTCGCATTTACCAGTGCTATGAAAAGCACCCCAGACGGTGACCCCACCGCCCCGCCTTGGACTCTGGGCATGATGCAATCTTCGTTCAGAGCCTCGTGAGCCTGACGACGCACCATCACACGGCCATCTTCCCGGTAGATGACAAAACGAGACTCATCACTGAATATCACGTGTCGCCAGTGTCCCACCTGCCAGTTCAGGTGTTCCGGCGCCCAGGATAAGCGTGCCTGGCGGTGTCGACGCTGTAGCAAAGGCTTCCTCTTAGGCCTCCTTACCACCCAGCAGTCAACAGTCTGGATCGCACTAAGCGGCTTGACACAGGAGTATTGGTAAATCTCATCCAGTCAGCGCGTATCTGGTTGGAACTCTTCGTACAACCATTGCGGCAAAGTCTCACCAGATACCGGTCCTCTCTCTCTGTGGTCTTTCGTGGCCGACCAGACCTCGGTCTAGGCGTCGGCACACCCGCCTGTCGGTGTCGCTTAAAGATTTTGGAGACGGCTCCCTGAGTGACACCAAGAGCTGCTGCAATGTCCTTCTGTTTTGCTCCAGCCAGGCTCATACCAACGATACGGTTGCAGACTGCAGCACTCAGTTGACGTCTCATGATCACAGCAGTATTGTTGGAAACACTCTGGAGCACTGGCATGCCTTAACCGAACTTTTATAAGAGTCACAAGGTTAAATTATAATCATGTCTGCGTACATGACTTTTTCACTGAGAAATGGATGGTCATGCTTTGTCCCAACTGTAATTTTGCTCAGGTGACACAAGCAATAATGGTGTGTATGAGCTGAAAGGGGACATAATCCACTACATTTTCCACCCAAACAAGAATGTGTGCATTCAATGTAAGGCGCACAAAAGTATGTTTCTGGTAAATGCTATCATTAGTGAAAACAATATTCCAAACTTTTTTCCAGGACTGTATATTCTGAAGATATATATATTTGTTATATATAGGTATATTCTCTATGTATGTTTTATTAATTCATAAAGAGATTTTTTGAAAGTTTTCATTGGTGGAAGACTACATAAACATCATTATGACTGCTGTGTACAGTTTTAAACTGCATCTCTTCATTTCTGGTTAACAGTTGTGTTAGATAACAAACAAACATTAAAGAGAGTTTGTGGGGTGCCAGTGGCAGAGGGGATTCCTAAGTCCATTAAAAGTGACAAAGCCACAAAAAGTTGCCACACAACACTGTTCTGTGTTTTCGGAACACATCTTTTTCTTCCTCTTCATGGATTATCTGCCCTTGACGGCAGGTATCAGTTCTACTATCCAATACTGTTTGTATTTGAAAGTGCTTGTGTGACAGAATTTAAATACCCACTGTGATCAGCTTTGACTAATCTACATGTACAATGTTTTGTAAGGTTAACTACTTTTGAATCATTGCAGTTTGCTTCTGTGCTTAGAAAAACTGACAAAGTAAACGTTAATATTTCCCATCGTCCCATATGCTTTAGTACTGAAATAAAGGACAGATAGCTACCATCAAGGTAGTTTTTCTGAAAATAGGTGTTACATACATGTTACATGAATGGTATGAATTCTCCTTATCTAAAGTATGTACGCACAACAAGACTTCAGTGGTATTGATGAATACTGATTATAGCAGCCTAAACACAAGCCTGTGTTGTTTGCACAGACTCGATATTTCACCCTTGTCTAGTGACTGCACTGATGAAAGACAAGTGCAGAGAGCATGGAGTGTAAGAAGTATGGCACATCTACATGGTTTTAATTTATTTATTTGAATGGTGTTGTAAGCCACACTCAAGAACACTTCACTTATGTGGCGTCAGTCAGCATTGTAGTGGAAGGAAACCCATGCAGAGCTCTGGTGAAAGCCATGACCAT
This sequence comes from Liolophura sinensis, assembly GCF_032854445.1. NCBI lineage: Eukaryota > Metazoa > Mollusca > Polyplacophora > Chitonida > Chitonidae > Liolophura > Liolophura sinensis. The sequence continues at coordinate 10,078,784 of NC_088301.1, forward strand.
GTGCAATATTTGGTGATACTGTCAATAATGATTAGTGTGAAAGTTTAGTATGGAACAAGCTTGTCTAGCCATATGCAGATACATGTTCCTGCATGGGAACTTTTCACTGTTATGTTTAGTTTTAGGCTAAAATTGTTTTCTAAATTAAGCCTTTAGATATATGTATCAAATACACAAAATTTTGACCATTTTCACAGAAGTTTTAGTATTTTATTTTGTAAATAGGATTAAAGTTTTGGACTTTAGCCCAAATGAAACAGAGTTCAGAAATTTGTACAGGCAAAATTTATTTGTGTTGCCAAGCTAGACACATAGACTGGTAAAAAACTGAAGTAAGGTGTTTCAAAATGGCACCTTTAAAATCCTGTCTAGCTAATACACTGGTGGTTGTAAGATTTATCACCCATATTGTTATTAATAAAGCTAAGCTAAGGTGCAGCATCTCAATGAACACTGCTTTGATACGTTTGACACTTTTTTTTTGTGTGCGTCAACTGCTTTAATCATATTTATTAAGCTAAATTTATGCGGCATATGCTGCTCGCTTGAAAGTTGCAGTATAATTACAGTGTTTTGAGGCACTCAAAATGATCAAAATAACATATGACGCAAGATTTCTTATCGGGTCTGATGAAAATGTGGAGAATTAAGAATAAAAGGGGAAGATATATATGCGATGAGATTTGGACTAGAAACTATGACGATAATGGAGTCAGTCTTGTGAAAAACTTGTGCAGCTCTGTTAACAAATGCCTTCTCCCATAATCTCCACATATAGATCTTCTACATCACCGAATCTATTCTGTGGGTTTCCATGGCAATGCATCACTAAGAAAGCAGCCTGATCAAGTATAGGTTTACAGCTTATGATTGTATTGAACAGCAAGACTGGAACTCCAGGTGTTAGGACTGTCGTCCATACTGAACTCTGAAACAGTGCTCTGACAAGCAGACTAAGCCCTACATGATTTGAGATTCCTGTCAACAGCAGCCCAGACAAGGTTTGGTATAGCATACACTTTTCCTCCATTTTACTCCTCTGTTTTTTTTGTTTTTTTTGAGGGGTTTGTTTCTTGTATTTGGTGCTCAGATTCATGTAACTATTTCACCAGAAAATACCACAAAGTATTGTACTCAGTCACACAACTTTGTTCTCCAAGTTTGATTGTTGAATTCTCTCCTGAAATAGAAAAGTCGACCAGAATTAATTGTTTACTGATTTATGTACGTCTAACTATAAACCATGCCCTGTAATGTGGGTGTGGAAGGGAAGGCTGAATGAGCTAATTTTACCTGTTTTGGCCTATTTTTGTCTGAAAGGACATTTTTAAATCAAAATTAGGAAGGGCACCATTGGGGTATCAGGATCTGAATTAACATGAATTATGCGCAACAGATGTTTTGTTATTGTTCCCAACCCAAAAGGATGGAGGAGTTTGGTGATGACAATCCCTCTGTCTGTCCATCTGTTCACTCGTCTCACACTAAACATTCTAAATGACCCCAAATTTCGCCCGCTAAAGTGCATCGTTCGAGGCAAATAAATGCCATAAAATATCATTTTTGCTACTGAAACATACATTCTTTTCTAGCACGTTATGATAATATCATCCAAACCAGCCTTAAAGCACTTTACCAGAATCAGTAGAATTCTCAGGATATGGTAAATTGAACGAGTTAGTCAAGGACAAAGTCTTCGATCATTAAGGGTATATACATGTATAGATGTACTGAACTCCTCCCTCAGTAAACAAGTGAATCCTCTGAAAACTCCAAGATCTTGTAGTTAACACTTCAAGATGTTCATGTCATTTTTAGTTGTACCCCCCAAGTCGTGCTTTTTTTTTTTTTTTTTTTTTTTTTTTACTAATGCTGAAATTAGCCGTTTTCTGATCTTTTTAGCTTGTTATTTTGATATGGGATAGTCATTTCGGTGGAATCAACTCATCCAGCAATAAACAGTTGAGGTTTTTGAAACTCTCAGATTGGGGGATAGACAGTTTCACGATGAGCATCTGTAATATGTACCCGAAATCCTTTTTTTCTCACCCTGTACGGATGCTGGACTAAGCCAGTTTGTTATCTTTTTAAAGTGGCATCCTGTGTAATCAACTCTTAATCAATGCTCGACTTGAATGCAGTATATTATCCTTTTCACTCTTATATATGGAGTACATTTTTGTAGAATCAGTTCCTACAACAGTGGGAATGGGTACTCATGGGTTTTCTTTGGGCGATTATAGATTCATCCCCTTTAAAAAAGAAATGTCCCTCAAAGGGGACCTGGATTGCTGGAGTTATTCGAAAGTGTATTAAAATTAATCCAGGCTTAAATCTCAATTCTAGTCTAAACCAAATTTAAAATTATTTGTACTTTAGTCTGGACTAAAAGTTAATACTGGGAATAAGCTCTGATTTGATAAGACTATCGAACAACTGGGCCCTGTTCTGATAAATTCCACCAAATTTTGCTTCCCCTAGATTCCTTGTTTTTGTACATTGTTTTTTCTTGAAAAACATATGTGAAACAGGATAGTTTAATGATTCATGGCTTCACTGTATAAGTGTTAAGTTTATATTGGAAAATACAAAGTTAACACCATTTGTGACAGAAATCTTTTTATCTTTGCCTTGTTTTTTTAGTTTTCTTTCCACAGGTAGATGAGATTTTGGAAGAAAGATTAATTGGTTACTGGTTCATATACATGTAGCTATAAGCAGGTCAAGTTCCACTTCATAGCAGTCAGTTGTCACCTTACAGCTACCGGTACTGGTACAAGTTTAATAATAATGTTGTACTGGAGTTACAAGTACAGAATGCGTGGGTATAAATTTATTTCTCTGTTGATGTAGCATAAGTGTTCATGGACATATTAGTGGACATCAGTAATTTTGACAGTGCCTAAAATATACTTTTTCACGTGTTTGATTAAAAAAGAAATCATTGGCTTTAGAAACAAGATATTAATTTAAAACCCATTGATACGATTTCAACTCCCACAACTTCTCAAATGTAGAAAGATTACATTTGTATTGATGGTTGCCATATTCATTAGTCTGGCAATGTAAAAAAAAAAAATTATGTTGTGCTCAAATATTTTTTCCTTCAGCCATGTCAGCTGTATGTGTTATAACAGACGTGTTTCTAAAATTTGCAAACTTACCTGACCTATGTGTAGTTCACATTTGTAACCAATCAGTGATCTTCTCAATTGCAGGTATATATCATGTAACTCATTTGTGAGATAGAAAAACAACCTGTTGGAGCTTTATATTAATGCTGGTTTGGCCATGACTTAAATGAACATGTTCTTCAGACACTTTAATTATACTCTAAAGGTCGATAATTAAAACACGTGACAGATTCATTGCTGTTTGATTTGTGCCACATTATTGGGACTATATAGATCAGACTCCAGACTCCAAAATGTAGTAGCATGATCATGATAATCCCTTCATACCTGTACATTTTTCATGCCTGTTTGTACCGGGGTAGATTTCTATGAACAAACAGCTTCCATAAAGCTTGGCCTGATAAATGTTTGTCTAAAAGGTTTGCTGGCACAGCTTTGTTTTTTCCATGATTGAACAACACTGTAGCATTGATTTAAGGACGCAGGTTACAGATACTTAGCACTTAATATTGCAGCTGCCTCACATGATTGTAGATCATCATACAGGGATGCTATTAAAAACAAGTGTGTCATTTTCAAGAGGCTGCGATCAGAGAAAGCAACTCAACAGATAAATTGCATCCATGTGGTTCTTAAAAGAACTCAGTTTTTTTAGGCATCATGCCATCTGTGTGGTAACACTTCACTTCCCTGCAGACATTGTGGGGCCTTAGTGGCCTAGTACAGCAAAAGGACCCAGGAGCCTCTCTCCAATGCGCACTGGCTGTGAGTTCAACTCCAACTCGTGCCGGCTTCCTCTCATACTATGCTGACATGGGAAGCTTTGTAACCTGTGGAAGGTCAGTAACCTATGGAAAGTCAGTAACCTGTGGAAAGTCGTGAATTTCCACTCGGCCCTGCCCAGTTTTTTTGAACCATAATTGCTGGCCTCCATCGAACAAGTGAAGTATTCGTAGGTACAACGTAAGTCGCCAACCAGATAAATAAATGTAGCTACCAATTTCTAACACTTTTGCACTAACTTCCTCTTCTATAAAATGTTATATTACAAATTTATGGCAGCATTTTAATTAACTGAGTTTCCTAGTTCCTATGAACTCTATTTTTGTCATGGAATTATATGCAAACTTACATTATAAACTCTTATTTATAGATTATCTGTCTGGTATTAGTAGTAACTATATCCATTTTAAACTGATGGTTCACACAACATTTATTTTAGTTATGTCGCATCCATCAAAGGCTCTGTTAAAATTTAATGTAAAGCTGCGTATAGCCGAGGATCACTTTACAGACAAACACAACTCAATCACATCATCCTTCACACCTGGAACAGCGAGATGATAAAGATCAATTTGAGCTGAATGCTGCTATATTTGTGTCAGCTAGGCAACTATTTATCTGTACCGGAATGCCTCTCAGCGGTTGAGCTTATAGTCAACGCTCGTACAAACATGTTTATGTGGGTTATTCCCCTTGGCCTTGACCCATTACTATAATGCTGGTGTGGAAAATGAGTGTCGCAGTCGGCTGAATTCTACAGTCTGAGGCAGAGCTGTCGTGGTTATTTAATTCAGGTAAGGAGCAGGTGGGGCTAGGGGAATTAGGTGGGGCCAGGGTAATTAGGGGGAGCAGATCATTAAATTAGATTTATCCCATGTGGGAATGGTTACAGCTAAAACAGGGTATACTTTTTACTTGCTGGGTAAGGTATGTATTCTTCTCAGGTGTAGCTGTCATCTTATATGTACATGAAGATCTCAGGTTTTAAGTTCACTGGAATCTGGGTCCTGTTTACCTGTTAGCTATGAATAACTCTGGAAAATTGCTCCTGTCTCGGTCAGTAACATAAAGACTGAGATGACCGTGGTATTCTGCTTGTCCAGATCTGTGTCTGCTTGACCTACATGAACATGCACTCGCTATCACTGATGCGTTAACTAAGCATGACTGAACGTCTCATGACGTGTAACATAATAGTAAAATGTAGGTGTACTGTTGTTTTGTACCATTGAAAAAAAAACATTGAAAAGCAAAAAAAAAAAACAAAAAAAACCCCAACCCACAACTCAAACAGAATTTGCCAGCGTTGAATCGTTCTGTAGGTGTAGGTAAGGCATGATTCTGCATGCATCATTTCAACTGGAGATCAGTATAGTGTCATGCAGGTATTTTTTTTTTTTTTGCTCTTTTTTTCTCCACGAATAGACCTCAGTGCTGCAATCAATATAAGAAAAATATTCTTCCATATGAGAGAAAGCATTAATCAAATCAATGCATAGAATGAGTTGTTGGTTTTATAATAATAATAAAATATGCTTATAGTTACTCATGTAGGTAATTGGTAAGCATATGTATGTACGTAGATCTATGTGTCTTTGGCTGAAAGACCTAAAAGTAAGTTTACGCCAACTGCAAGTTCATATATTCATATGACAGTTATACAAAATACAAACTATGAAATCTGTCATCCGTAAAATTTTCTCACATTTTTTGTGTTAATCCTAATTTAATATTGGTGTCTTTGTGGTGCGTGTAGGAATTAAACTATAACATGGCAGGAATGACACTTCTCTGGCCTGAGGTGAGCATGATTTGTGAATTGCAGCTGTTTGTAAATCTGCTGCCGGGAGCTAGGCCAGGGTTTCTTTACTAGCTCGCATAACTCATTGAACTGTAAATGACTTACAGACGTCACAGTGCAAAAACAAGTAGGTCATGGGGATGTGAAGAACGCGCACCGCTATGACCTAATGTGACACCCTCTAGCTCACTATGACACCATTTGATACAACTATCGTGAATAGGACATATACAGGGTGTCCCAGAAATCACGCACCATCCAGGTTGAGGTTGAATGCTTGAGCTACAGAGCGGTGTGTTGCCCCATCTCGTCCAGATATAAAAACCAATTCAACTCTTTCTTGTACTGTCAGTTTATTAGCCATAATTAACTCTGAAAGAGAGAAAAAAATTTAAAATCAGTATTAAATCTGAAACACAGAAAAACATTGAAAATCAGGATGGTGCACGACTTCTGGAACACCCTGTATAAACTAATTTAAATATGTTTTTTATCATCATGTTTTTTATAATGTTATGTAATTTACATGTAGATATGGTTTATTAATTGGCCAGCCATCTAGTACATGTACATATTTTGTATCTGATACATATATAAGTATATATATATCTATAAAAATGCATTGCCCATGATTCACAATAACTCCTATACTACGTGAGAAAGTCCAATTAACGTACAGGTGGTTGTAGATTTGTTTCCAGTTTCCTCTCACTAAGAAATGCTGGTTGCCGTTGTGATTATGTGAAATATTCTTGAGTATGATGGTACAGCGTAAAACACCAGTGTAAATTCCCGCTGATAATTAGTACCAAGTTACCTATTCTGAAGAATAGTCCTGAAATGAAACATATAGTTTCTACATATAAATATCCAATTATTAGCAGTAAAGAACAGGACCAACAAGAATATTGATGAGAGTTTGTTTTTTCATATACCAGCAAACAGTGTAATGCATAAGTGAATAAATGTAACAAACTCAGATATGGGACATTCTCTCTGCATATGCACAGGTTCTTCACAGTGCCCTTTTATTCCCAGGAAACGTGCCCATATATAAACCATGACAAACTGTTGCAGACAGGAATTTAATTAGTGTTATAGACAGAGATCAGTGGGGCCTCCGTGGCTCAGTCGGTTAATGCGCTAGCGCAGCGTAATGACCCAGGAGCCTCTCACCAATGCGGTCGCTGTGAGTTCAAGTCCAGCTTATGCTGGCTTCCTCTCCGGCCGAAAGTGGGAAGGTCTGCCAGCAACTTGCGGATGGTCGTGGGTTTCCCCCGGGCTGTGCCCGGTTTCCACCCACCATAATGCTGGCCGCCGTCGTATAAGTGAAATATTCTTGAGTACGGCGTAAAACACCAATCAAATAAATAAATAAATTGTCCAATCAAAAAGTACAACTACATACAGGACTACTTCTATTGTTTATAGCCATGCAAAAAAAGAACAATAAAACAATAAAAAAAAAATCAATTACCGCACTGGGACAGCATAAAATTTATCTTCATGAAAAGTGAAAAATAGCAAAGGTTGGTGAAAGGAAATAAGCACTTGACGCTGTAAGCCTAAACAAGGTACCAGTACTCACAAAGGGTGAACTGAAGTTCAACCGTCAACGATAGCAACATGCTTCGATATCAGATTGCACAAAATTAAAAACCTACAAACTTAACTCACTACTTTGGGGAGCACCAAAGAGTTGTCTCCTATATATGAACTGGGCTACAACTGATGTACCTCAAGATTATTCTCAGATCTAGTCCATTCCATTTGCCACATTGAACATGACAACTGGTCTCACTGTGACCCCTTAATTCATAAGATATGACCTAGATTTATGTCACAGTTTTGGAGCATTAATGTTTTTTAGAACTATATTTAGCTAAATGTGTGGTTCGGGCTCCACCCATTTCACATGTAGACCGATATCAGTACCACTGTACGCATCTCGTTTACATGTACATAATTGTTAAAACAAACCGACGTTTGACAACAGACTCTATTAACCACCTAAATCTGTTCAAAACAACTTATGGGATAAACATAATGTGCAATTTGTAACCCATTTTATCAAATTTATTAAATGTAATTTTTTTTTTGACCAGATGTCTGTCTGAATGCATCACTTGTGGAGCCCCAAGCAGCTCAAATAATTTATTGTATTCGATTTATTGGATAGGTGTTTTACTGCGTATTGTGGGTGGAAACCGTGGGAAACCCACCAGCGTAGGTTACTGGCAAACCTTCCTAAGTACCACAGCTCAAATATATAAGTATATATGAATTGTTGCATTTATGTAACAAAGTAGATCGTAAAATTACTAAGTTGTTGAAATTCTGTAACAAAATTATAAACTATGACTGACAGATCGTTTGCTGCTACTTGACGTGTATGGTGTATTATATTATACGCTGTATCTCCTATATCTCCGTTGCTATTTGGATAGTACTGCATTCACCTCAAATTTCACCAAAAGTATTGAATTTTACAGGCAAATAATATACTACGTATATTGCAGAAACTTGCTTTTTTATATTTTATTTTTGTGTTTTACAGGCAATGCCAACACTAAAATATTCAAGAACAGGAAAAACTGAAACGGAAAATTCATCTTTTTGTTTTGTCCCATCTTAATATTTTCAGCATTTTACTGCTTTTTTTAAAAGCTTTTCAACCATGTAAATAACGCAAATTAAACACTGTTTACTTAACAGTGTTAATGTTTAATTTTGTTTTTTTTTTTTGTTTTTTTTTGTTTATTTTTTGTTTTAATAGCTTTCAGTGCCATTGGAAAAAGATTTAGTGTGCACGTAAGACAAGAATTTAAATTGTTGTGGCCTTATGGGTTTACGATTGAGTGACTGTGTCAGCGTATACATATTTGCAGACATAAAATCAAGGCCTATACCTGAGAACAGCAATTATTCGCTGAATGTGCCTTTATTTAAATAATTTGAGCTTATTTCGATTTTAATTGGAGAAATGGGGAGATGTGGGCAACAATGATAGTCAAACCATATGTAAAGCATAACAATTCAGAATGAAAGCATTGGATACATTAGTCACTTGTGTTCCTCACAGTCCAGCTTGAAATACAGACATGTGCATGTTAAGAAGGCAGGTTTTGCATGACCAATAGTGTAGTAACTGCTGTAATAACCTGTAAATCTACCCTAATTCTTCTTAACTTTGGGTTAGGTGTTAGTAGTGTTGAAAGAAGAATATACATTTCTTTAACAGCCATTTAGAAAATAAAGACATGAGCATGTTCTACATTAGATGGTCTAACCATGCGAGGAGACAAAAGAAACTCAGTATTCCTGCTAGAATTACATATGTGTTGGCTGAATTGAGCAGACCAGATGTCCCAAGTCTGAGAAGAAATAGGCTGATAGTGTCATTTAATTGTTGACAAATGATATCAGTAAGACCGGATCATTTGAAGGAAATAGTTAACCAATAATGTTAAAAGCATCATTGTGGTACTTATGGCCAATATTATCCTTGGGGTAATCTTGTAGTACTTAGTCCATGTCTGCTGATTTTGGAAATTGGACATAAGTCCGTTTTCTTGTTATGGGTCAATCGGTGAGAATCGCCAGAGGCCCATTATAGAGGCGTGAAAAAATGTGAAGAAATTGCCGGAAGTAGTTTCACTCAAGCACCACGTGTCAATGCACTTAACGAAATAGATCATTTCTTTTCGTGATATTTTCTTCATTTTTTGTTTGATTTATATGATATATGGAGTCATGCTTTCATTTATTATTCGTTTAGTTTTGTGTCATCAAAGGTTATCAAATGCTCTTGCACTATTTTGAGGATTGTGACCGTAAATGTCACATACCAACTGGTACTTTGATTGCTGGTGATAGCGTATGTAGCGCAAAGATTTACACTGTGCAAGGTAGCCTAAGTTCATGTATGGAAGTTATCAGATGGCAGGGTTGACCTTGACCCCAGTGCTACAGATAAAAGGCATGCCGGCATAAATGCACTTCAAATTAAAACAGAGCATACTGAATACGCATGACAATTTGTGTGTGTGTGTGCCTAAATTCCTGAAAGCTATAGCGTACATGCAAGATTTAAAGCAAACAGTCCTGTCAAAATGGAAAGTAGACTGCCAAAGTTGTTTACGTGTGTGATGCTCTCTACAACATGTTAGTTTTCAGAAACTGAAGGTTACAGCAACAACTCATGTACTACTACCCAAAGTGGTGGAGAAAGACTATGAGTTGTATTTGTGACACATTGTAGCAAAGGCTAAAAAAAATGGTTATTTGGGTTACTATACAGCAGGTTCTGCTACTGTACTGCATTAAATCATCCTAATATCGCTCCCAATGTATGGTTTTAATTCTACACAGATTGTCAGTTATTTGTGCTGTGTTAAAGTGTAATGGAGGGTCCAGTTTCCAACGTGCACATGTATTCGGTGATTTCTGAGGAGAGAAGTTAATGCAATGAAATGCAACAATCATGAGAACAGCTAGTGTGCGGAAACACTTTAGATTTTTACTATATTCTGCCAAGCACAAATAATAAATTTTTGTCTTCTATTGTATGCTTACATTTGGATTTAGCATAACAAGCGTATCATGTTTTGATCCCAAAATGGCAGTTGTTCGTGTGTACAAAAATGTTTCAACAGGGAAGGAAAAATTGAAAGTCACATTAGGCAAGTTAATATAGTGTAATGGTTGAAGGATTTCACTACTTGGGTCACCCAAGGATTCGAACTCGGGTCTCTGCAGCCGAAGTCCAGCGCTCAACCAACTGAGCTAAAGGGAATTTCCCGCTGCTGCTTTGTATAAGCACTGGAAAGCTGTTGCTCTTACAGTAGAATGAAATAATACTGAACCTCCGCTATGAAAACAAAATGAAAAGGTAAAATTGTCAGTGAGTGAGTTATTGGAATAAACCCAGTAGGCCTACAGGTTGAGGTGTAATAAATAAATGTAGGCCTATGAGCATCATTCAGATTCATATCTCATGAGGAAGAGCTGAAGTAATTAATTCTAGAATGTTATGACAAGTCGTAATTCTGGGCAGTCAACATGTACATGCATATATTTATAGTGCTATATGTAACTACAAGAATCTCTGTACCGATATGTCTATGAAGGCCAATACATCTTCTGTATGCCAATGTATGCACGTGTATGTCTTTCGATTTTCTCAGTCCTCCTCACTCAGTCAACTTCAGTCTTGACAGGTGTATTTCTGCTGACTCAAAATAGTGAAGTGTTGAGTATTCTCAAAAAATGTGTACTGCAGTAGGCTTACCCAGTACACCCTCTCATGGAAAAGTAGGGACTACAGCACTACCTCTGAAAATTATCAGTAGCACTGCATGTCCCCTTGGGTTACTGCTTAATAATTGATCTTCCTAATTGCGTGAATGCCAACAAACTTATTATACAGAGTTTTTCTTGGTTCATTGAAAAAGTTAAATTGTGGAATAAGCTGTTAATTATGTTTGCTATTTGTGATGCACATTTGGATCTAATCTTGAAAAGAGTGAAATAAAGTTTGACAGATTGTACATTATACAATGTAAGAACCAAAACATGTGTTATGATATGTTGCCTTGATCTGTCGCCACATACAGCAGTGATACAAATAATGAAGATTTTCATGCTGACACTAACCAATTAAATAGAAAAAGTAACGACTTAAATGCGAGAAAATTCAAGAAATTGTCTACAATCTTACAGTATATCGTAATATGACGTTCTGGTGCAATGCATCCTCTTTAATGTCATGTCAAAGTGAGGTGTGGCTGGGTCCTCCGTTACAGACAGAATATCTCTTTCTATCAGCTCAGGAGAGGCTCTAAGTTTATTGCTGTATTGTCCTCATTTATTGCATGATCCAAATTTATTATTTCCTTACACAGTATATATTTTTCCCTGGGTTGCTTGCCCTCATGCAACTTCCTCCCGCCCCTATCCTGTGCAATTTCCTCTTCAAGTCCATGTGACCTAGAGCCTTTTATCATCAGATTAACCATTCCAGCCAGAAAATTTAATATGGCTTATCTTAACTAGCATCTGATAGCCTCTACCTGTAATCTGTAAATCGCTGCTAAAAGCCTTGGCTGACTCAGATGGATACATGTACTAAGTACAGACAAAACATATACCAGAATTAACGTATTTAGTGTTCAGTATTGACTTCAATGACTAATGGCACACACTAAATCTACACAAAGTTTCCTTAGTACAGCCCTGAAATAACCTTACAGAAAATGCAAGTAAAGCTCGTGTTTTTGTTTTTTTTTTCATATTACGAACATTACGATAAAAAAAAAATACAGCGCAGTTCAGTTGCCCTTGAAACATTGTTGAGATGCACGTGCGGTAAAGGCGTGTGTATCTTCTGGTCAGTAATATACAGTTGTTGTGCAATGTAACTTAATTTATATATTGATCAGAAGACACATATTCTTGATCACTTGGCCCTATATTTTTCCAGAAATCGCTGGAGGATGGGCGAGCTCTGTGTGGTGTCAGCATCGCAAATTCTAGACCAGTGCACAATATGTATTTATTTATTTGATTGATGTTTTACGCAGTACTCAAGAATATTTCACTTATACTACGGCATACAGCATTATGTTGGAAGGAAACTCGGGGCAAAGCCCACGACCATCTGCAGGTTGCTGGAAAACCTTCCCAATTACAGCCGGAGTGGAAGCCACCAAGAGCTGGACTTGAGCTCATAGCAACCGCATTGGCGAGAGGCCCCTGAGTCATTGTGCCTCACTGGCATGCTACCCCCCTTGGCCATTTAGCCCCCACCCACGTCCCACATCAGAAATGGTTCTTGTTTGCTGTGCAGATTTCAGTTCTAGCAAGCTCATCGTTTTTGCACGCAGCCTTATTGTCTTGTGTTACATGGAATTTCACAGGAAATATTGCTTGTCATTCAGCAGTATGATGTGTCATGGTAAAGTTTGCCCAGAAATTACCAAAGGTTAGTGGTTTATTCTGGTCTAAGCGGCTAGGGTTTCTTTTGGTTAGATGTTTTCTAGTGTAACTAATAACTACTGTGCTTTGGTTACTGTCAAATAATCTACCAGCGCATCAAATACCTTGACTATTTGGACACTCGGCTTGAACGGTTTCTCAAAGCAGTCGTGACTGATCACAAGCTAGTACAAAGGCGGCATATACCATCAGTGGGCGACCCATTTGAGAAATTTGATATTGTCCATGACATTAAGAGATTTAACATTTTTGGGTCATGTAATACTCATGTCTTATCAAGCTTTTCTTGACTTCCTTTTTTTTGTTCTCTTTTTTGTGCTTGCTTCATTTAAAAATATATTTAAAACCAATGCTGCTTTTTTGCTGACAAGATGGTCATGAAGGTATAAATATATATACATGACCGAGACCCATACGTAAGTCTAATTGAAAAAATCCCAAGCAACATGTGTAATAAGGACAAAGTGATGTGTTTAATAAAGGCAAATCAATGTATTTAAAAGAAAAGAAATGATATAATCATAAGTTTATGTATTTTGGAAGAGTAGTGAAAACAGATCTAAACGATCGTTACCATTTTTTGGGGGCGTACTTATAATTGGTAATAAATCTATTAATCAGCCTATAATCTGGAATTCGGTTCAGGCCATACGCTATAGGTCATGTTGCAAAAACTGGAAACATAATGTCATGTCAGTTGTAGTACGCCATGCACGTATATGGCTAGAAGGCAAAAAAAAGTTTCATTCGTGTGACACGGGCTGAAATAGCATTCTCTGGTTATAGACGTTATTTACGAGTGATCGGTTAAATTGATAATATGGCTGAATAATTTTGTCAATGTGTGGGATTTTTCTTACTTTGATCTGATGTATGAAAAGTATTGCATTTTAAACTTTGTGGTGAATACTGTGTGAATACATACACATGTTTATTAGGTCTAGTGTTGTCCTTTATTTTGAGAAAAGGCAAAGTGATGTTTTATGTGAGAAAATACTGTTTATGTGCTCTGGTTTTCATACAAAAAGCAATATAAATCTCACCTATTGAACCCACCCACGTACATGTGCCTCGTGATATCAATTAATTGAAACTGGCCCGTGATAATTTATAGAAAAATAAGGAAGTCTTTCCAGGAAATTGAATGTGTGTTGTATGCCTCTGTGTGTGTTATGTGATATATTAGTAATTATAACCATTCTATTTTTTAAAAAAGAGTTATTATATGTTTCATGTAAATACATGTTATGTGAGAAATCTCCTCAAAAAGGAGGAGAGAAAGGTAATGGAAACAAATAAAAGATAAAAAGGAAAAGGATTAGAAAGACGAGTCATATTGCTGGTGAATTTTGGGTGCAGTTTTAAATGAATTTTGGGTGCAGTTTTAAATGTACATTACAGGGAATGTGGCTGATAATGTAAGCTCCTATAATGCCATCAAATAATTATCATGCACTGAATAACCTTTGGTCATGTCATTATTGTCGTTGCTCTATAAAACTTGACCTGGAATGCTTGGTTTACATGTACCTGGATTATTACACTTTAACTAGATAGCTGTTACAGTATGAATTCAAATTAGAGGTGACAATTTTATTGTTTCTGCAACATCCAGTTTTAAAAGTTTTTTGGTTATTCTGGTTGCTTTTTTAAAACTATTATATTAAATAATACCACCATACTGTTGTACAAAACAAATTTGGTATTGATTCAGAAGCCTGTGGCATGGGTTTTCCCCAGACTCTGGCCAGTTTCTTCTCACCATATTGCTGGTTGCCATCGTATAAGTGAAATATTATTAAGTATGACGTAAAACATCAATCAAATAAATAAATAAATCTTGTGGCAGATTGAGTACATGCTGCCAAAATGCTGCCGCCACAGTAGGATACTGTCAAAGACACCAGACATGACCCCTTACCCGGTCACTGTATACAGACATCTTGTCAACCAGTCCTGTTTCCATGTGTTAACCTCTCAGGGCTGAGCGCCAAGCGAGACAGCAACAAGTACATTTACCACTTTTAAAATCTTTCGTTTGACCAATCCTGGTGTTCTGTATCAAGTGAATGCTCCTCGGTTGAGTCAGGGTGTGTCTATAGACAAGTACAGACATACAAATTGAATCAGGGGTTCTGTGTTTAATTTATTTATTTATTTGATTAGTTTTTGATGCCGTACTCAAGAATATTTCACTTATACGACGGCGACCAGTATTATGGTGGGAGGAAACCGAGTACAGCCCTGGGAAAACCTCCGACCATCCGCAGCTTGCTCACTCAGACCTTCCCGCTTACGGCCAAAGCTGTGTTTAATCATGATAAGTGTATAAGGCTTGGATAATTTACGAAGGAATAATGTAAGTGTTTCAATCAGAATGTTATAGGTAGGTTTTCTGGAGGCTATACTTTATAGCTTTTCTGTGTATATCAAACTTAAACACATTTTAATAATTCAACATCATCTAAACTGGCTTATGTCACTACTGGAAAGATGATATCCAGCATATGATAAAAGTGTAGCAGGCTTTGAACTAGCAATATATATTCTATCAAGAATTGAAATCTGAATTTTGTTTGAGCAAGAGCAATATACCAGATGCCGAATTCTTGATAGGCTGTAGCTGTTGCGTCATACGCATACGAGACTGATCAGAAATCAGTTACTGCACTGGAGTCCAAAAATAAACTTCGTTGCTATTATATATGGAAATAGTTTCTTGCTGTAATGTTAAGAATTGCTGTAGCGTTGATCGTCTGTGGTGTTGATCGTCTGTGGTGTTGATCGTCTGTGGCAGCCAAGGAAGGTTTTGTTAGCATTGCCATCTGTTTTCCAGGGGACAAAGTCGACCTTGAGCAGATGATAAGGCAGGACCTGTCAGCTTGAGTGGTGAACAGGGTTTTTCTGTTATTCAGTTAGGAAGATAAGTTGCACATCAGTATTGGCGTTCTGCTTTAGACTTTTTTTCAACCTGTTGCAGGGTTTTATGTTGTGCATGCAGGTGTCCCTCTTATTCCACTATATTGAACATGTTAATTAGGAGTCCACGGAGTGGGTTTGTCAAAAGTCGCCTCTGTCCATTGTTCTTGGGGCTTTGATGGGAAGAAGCCATGTGCGGCAGTCTTGTGTAGTTTTACATGACGCTCACTGGAGACCCCATGTCTTCCACTAATATAACATATATCACGCAAGGGAAAAAAAACATCCTCAAAACATCATGGGGGCTGTTTCTTAAAATGGTTGTAACGTTACACAGGCCTGTTCACTATGACGTCGCATATGGACGGCAGACATCGCCGTGGCCTTTGCGACCAGTGTAACGTTACGACCCCTTTGAGAAACTACTTGTATAAGTGAAAAAAAGAATGGAATTAAACAACAATCAAACGAATATTTGTTTCACATCCAGTTTTGTCTTCGTGGTATTCCATTCTAGTTTAACATATTTCATCCAAGTTGTTATAACACCAATTTCCTGGAACTTTGTGTATATCTTTTATATTATCTAAAAACATAATGAGAGTCTGATTATTATTTTCATTTTCTGTGTTTTATTCTTGGAAATGTTAGGGGACGGAAGAAGGTATCCCTTCATCTGGATTCTAGTTTTATGAGAAATAAATCTCAATGAAATGTGTAGAATCTACAAAATTATGTTTCATGTTATGTTTCCATCACATTTAAACATGTTACGTCAAAATTTATTTTTTTGTTTCCACCTTGATTAAATTTTCCATCATATTTAAACCCATGTAATTGATCCAGATTTATTTCTACATTTCGTACATTGGTCTTGATTAACCTTATATCCCCCAGCTACAATAAACGTGTAATCCAGAATTGCTTCTAGGAGTCGCAGAGATCTTTCTTCACATTATGGTGTTGTAGTTTACAATGTTTCGTCAAGAGTTATTTTTTTTTTTTATTTATGCGTCACATCCGTTGTTATTAACATTATTCAAACACATTTGATTGTGGTTATTTCAATAATATTAAACATATAATTCTATGTTAAACGTAACTCTGTTTTAAACATGCAGCCAAATTCACATCATATTTTAAGCAGGGTTAATCCAGAGTTAATTTTGGGTTACATGTCCATCTTATTTCACATTATTTCATGATGTTTAAAACATAATTACTTCATGATTTGTTGATAGTTTTGTTATTCAGATTCATCTGAACTCATGATTTACCATCAAATTGCACTTGTTGTACACGTAAGCAACCATGGTTCGCATATAGGGCTCTAATATAAAATAAGAAAATAGGTTTGTAAAAAATTAAGATTCATGGAATCAGGGTTAATGTAAAAGAGGTTGGATCATTTCAATTTTCCGGTAACATAACATAATCTGACTCAGTTCCAGAAAAGCAAAGTTCACAACTCTAGAAAAAAGTTTAGTTTGTGTTAAACCTGTCCATGAGAAGTCCTTATTTTCATTTTTGATGGGGGTTTTGGAAAAGCAATTTTGGACGAAGCTAGAAAAAAGCAAAGTGGAGAAATGAACAGAGTTGATGGTGATATTGAAATTGCCTGCATCCAATTACTGCTGGGTAATCAAACGCAGCTATATTACATGTGTGTCAGTTCAGTAATTAATGTGATTATGTGGTATTAGGCGATGAACTCACTCATCATATTTGACCACATGAATAACAGTGCTGATTGGTTAGTCTTTCTAAATCTTTCTCGTAGGTAATATGTGAAAACTGATGGGAACTTGGTGGAAAGGACAAGGAAGTTCACCTTTATTAATATATGAATGGGTCAATAGTTAAGGTTTCACTTGTAGTGTTATAGTTCTGCTGTAACTATGATCAGTGAGGAGTGTTGACAGGTAAGGTAAGGAAGCTGGGCCCAGTTGTGCGAAAGTTTATAAGCTAATACTGGTGTTAAGTCATGTTTTGTGTTTACAATTTTAGCCAAACTCTGCTGCCACTTCAGTGCTCTAAAGTCAAGGTATAACAGCAGCATTTTTAGTTCATATTTAATGTACTGGTACACAATTAAGTTCAAAATTGAAGACTTGGCGTAAAGTTAAATATTAAATCTTAAACCAGTTTTGAACAGCCACGCCCAGTTTATGAGAACTTTGATACATGTGTATGTACACAGATCTTTATTTGTTTTTTGTATTGTTTTTATCTTTAATTTCTGCTGTTACAATCAATCTACTTATTGATTTAAAACAATATTCAATCTTTACTTCATTCACATGGGTAAAATGCTGAGGTTTAATGCTACATATACTCTCCATGCAATGGCCAAACATTGTGCGAAAATACTGAGCGATATTGATCGAGTTGGTGAGTCTTCAGGGCCTTGCAAACTGTAAAAAGCCTGGAATTTGAAAGTATAGCTTTTCTAAATCCTTGAAAAGCCTGAAAAATAAGGGTTCATGAGTTTGTTGCTCTTGATTCTGTTGACAAAAGCAAAATGATGATGGACCAAGTCATAATGAGTATTAATATAGTTTCAAATTCCAATTACATGTACCCTAAACATTTCCCCCATGACTAAGTTGCTCATTTTTTCTAGATTCTGTGAGTTATATCATTTTTAGAAAGGTGCTTTAAGATGTGCTTGGAAGGTACGATGATGTCCTAATGTGTGGTTGAATTTTTGGCTCATTTAGGGTATCTCATGTGGTTTTGTTCAAGATTCACATGACTAAAGGGATGAATACAGGGCTGTTCGGAAAAATATGTGTTTCCAGTGACCCGACCGACTGTAAATGTTTGGGCAAATTGCGAGTCAGCGATTTTGTACAGGGCAGTTGTAGGCTAAATATCTTGTGGTTGTCTCCCTTTGCAGCCATGCCTGCGTGCTTTAAATGAAAATGTTCTGTCTTTAAGAGCTTGCCATGACACTGTCTGTAACGACAGCGACAGGAAATTTAAAAAAAAAAAAAAAAGAAAGTTTTTCCGTAAAGCTCAATGCCTGGCAAGGTGTTTGATGACAGCAAAGGAGCTCTTCGCGAATGTTAGACACATAGTGAATGTTAAACACATAGTGAGTGTTAAACACATAGCGAATGTTAAACACATAGCGCAGCTCATAGGCAGGAAAAATAATTGGCTTCGCTGCTGGAGTTGGACGCGTAACTTCGTCAGTTAACATATCACTCGGCAGCTAAACCACACGCTCCAGCCCCATCCAAAACTGCACTCGATATGCTGAGGTAGCACGGTCACAATACCTCCCACAGAAGAGAGATGGAAACGCTAAAGTCCAGCTGAACAAAATCTACACTGAACAGGTAAACTAAGCTCAGCATCTTTTTGCTCTTTTTATAAATTTGTAGCATGTATGGACATGGTTCTTGGCGTAAACCTATCAATGTATGACAAATGTAAAATTGTACAAACCTTATTTGATGCAAAATGCGATATTAAGTTGACGTGTTTGAAATAGGCTGAATTGTCCATTGTGAAATTAACAAATTTATTTAATTGAAGTCTAAATGTGAAATTATGCATCTAAAAACTGCTTTATTTCTTTGTCCATGGCTTATGACATTAGGGGCTGACCCACTTGGTAGTCTTTTCTGAGAACAAGTGAAAATCTGAAAATTGTAACATGCAAGATTTTTTGGGTAAAGTGGTTACAAATGTAGTTGTACATGTAAAGTAAATGCTGATCCATTCAAGCTTTTGGTTTTTTATTTAGTCTTCTGTTTTCATTTAATACTTTCAAGGTTTCTTTTCCCGAGAGTGATACACTACAAACCCTTTACTGATGTCTTTGGGGCTGCCGCTGATGAGGTGCATTGTCCAAGGTGAGGTACATCACTCATAGATGACACCAGAAGAATTGCTGAAGAAGAACAGGTTTGTGATCTTGCTTCTCAGTGATTTATTGTGTGTGTTTTTGATTGATTGGGAGTTACTGTTCTATGACAGCTTTTCATTTAATATGGGTGAAGGAAACTCGATAGAGGAAACCTTTGACAAGTAACTGACACTCATCCAGTATGTGGGGAAAAGAAGTACAAAATGATCTAAGAACTTCTATTCCTTTCTTTTTCCTAGGGCAGCTGTTAATAATTAATCATCTTTTGTGCTGACCAAAAATGTTGGATTGTTCTTGTTCTTTCCTCATAGGGATGTGCAAGCTCTCTGTTTATTGCTCAAAGGGTGAGGGAGACTAGCCAGCTCAAATTGTGAGAAGCCTCGCTGTGTCTACAGTATAAGGAAACTCATTGATGGGGGAGGTGTAGGAGTTAAACCATCTGAAGAGAAGATACGACTGCATTTGCACCGCTAACAGTACACCTGAAGGTAGAGACGCTAGGAATAGTAATTGATGTCATAATGACAATCTTTTTGTAATGACAGTCTTTTTTGAGTGACAAAACTTTTTTTCAAAATACACAAATAAAAACATTTTAATAAAAAAAAGTAATGTTTATTTGTTTAAAAGTAAGCTACTGTATGGCTGAAATACTGCTGGTTGCGGTGAAAATACATCAATGAATATTGATATCTAGGTACATGCAGTACATGTAATCCTGGCTGGCAAGTACCAGGATACAGTATTCATCATGACGATAAATATTCATTAAGGCCTTGTGTTTATTTACAGGTGACATTCTGCAAGGTGGTGTTTTTACAGACATCAAATTGACCTGTGAGAAGACCCTTGAGTACAGCTTCCATTCCTCACCCGTTTCCAGAAAAATCTCAGCTTACTGTGGGTCACCTGAAGCTGGGCAAGGTGCAGAGATATCTAAGAGCTACAAAGTTGTTTTGCCCTTATATGCAGAGTGCAATCAGAAGGGTTGCAACATTATTAAGAGGCAGTCAATTAAGCATACAGATGGAACCTTTATTCATAAAATGATGAAAGAAAGAACTTGTCAGAGTGTTTTCTGTCTTTATTGAGAAATATTATTGGCTTTCATTTACATTGTTGAAAATGTACAGAGGTGTGCTTTATTTTAATAAAAATGGAGCAGTAAACTGTGTGTATGTGTGTGTTCAATTGATAATTTATTCATATAACTACAGATATATTTACTTATATATTTTTCAATAGAAAGAAAAAAAAAACGTTTTTTTCCCCAAAATGTTACTGAAAAGACATATTTTTTCCAAATGGCCCAGGGTCTTGTTTGTGTCGCACAAACTCAAAAATTTGAAAAATCAAATTATTATTTTTTCTAAAAAATGAAATGTTTTTTATTATTAAATTTGTACATTAATACAGCTCTGAGTAATCTACAAAAGTCAGTTAGCAATATAGTCATGAATTACAGTGATTACGCGGGAGGGTGTGTGTGTGGGGGGGAGGGGGGCGCTAGAGGGATCATTCGCAAACGTTTTAATGTTTCGGGACCATGAGGCTGGTGTGTTTACATCGAAAATCTGAATGGATCTGACAGATGTTGCTTTTGCTTGTACCTGCATGTACATGCTTACTGCACTGGGCAAACACTTTTCTAAAAATTGAAATAAGAAATGCACAAAAATTCCTGATTCAAACACTGCGATAAAGAATCCAGGAGTAATTTAATCAGGAATCTTATACCAGTCTTTCTCATTGAAGTTTGGAATCCATTACTGTTCCAAATTTCATTTTTTTTTTTGTATTTTCTTTGACTAAGATTTAAAGAGAAAGATTTCAGGATCTCCATGAGGGGTCTGTTGACGATGAGGTAGTCACTGGGGTGGGGGGAGTGGTGGTGTTGGGTGGGGAAGGTGTATGAAGGAGAATGCTCAGTAGTCTATCTAATTGCCTCCATTGTAATTTATCAGAGTTAACTGTTTGTGCCAGTTGCATGGCTTCCTACTTCAGAAACCGTTCGGTTTCCTACATGTACTTTTGTTACGACTACTCTCTGATACCTGTGTTGCTTCATGCATTTTAACAAATTCCTACAATGTCTAACACACCATATAGTTTCACTTCAACCCCCCCAAACGCCCACCCAACCAACCACTAACATCTACCTGAAAGATTTACATGTTGACAGCCAATGTTGTGGCCTGGGGAGTGGTGGGGGTGTCAGTAACGAGCTATGTAGACAGGATGTGAAGGGCTTCTGTGGGATGCAAATGACGTTTCCATCCAATGCTATCAAGATTTTCTTCGCAATCACTCCCTTTACAATGGCTGTACTGTGCCTAGAAGAGACAGCAGGCTTTAACAGATCTTTCTCTGTCCACTCACACCTCCATACCTGTGGTTATTTAACACAGACCAATACTGATGTTTACAGGCAACATGTTAGCCTTCCTGTGTATAGATTTTTGTCCTTGCATGCTTTGATCTGTCGACTGCATGCTTTTTGTGGCTTTTTGTGTTGTTTTTTTAAGTGTGTATTTTTTGTCTGCCTCAGAAGCATTGCAACTGTAAATGTTTTCATGGTCATTCGGTCCTTATATAAAACCACCATTGATTTTTCCTGCCACTGCTTAGCTACTGTAAAGCAGTTTGCTTCAGAGGAGACGGATGCGAGTTAGCGAGCAATAGAGAGAATCTTAAGTCTCTGCAAGAAAGGGATTATCTCAAATGTCACTGGCTGCGTACAGCCACCAATCCTGTTGACTCCGGGAAGTATATATGTATATATATATATCCTAATGTATGGTTGGCAAGTTCAGCGCAGATAATATGGTGGACTGGTGTTCAGTACTCAGGTCTATGTTTCGGAGGATACCTGTTGACGAGCCATAATTTGTACACCTGAGGCTCATCTGTAGACTAGGTTGTTCCGAACAGTAGTGCTACTTGGATATCTAGTATAATTCAGGTGAGAGAAGTAATCACTTTAATGAGCATCAGATGGCCACTTTTTGAAATCTGATAGAATTTCACTCTGAGACATATGTCTTGTGAGGTTTTTATACGTCTAGATTTGATCAAAATCTAGATTTTGATATTTCTAGACTTGATCAGACAGCTAGTAATCTGTGAAACTGAACAGACATATGTCTTGTGAGGTTTGGGATTTTCTAGACTTGATCAGACAGCTAGTAATCTTTGGGACTGAACAGACATTTGTCTTGTGAGGTTTTGATATTTCTAGACTTGATCAGACAGCTAGTAATCTGTGAAACTGAACAGACATATGTCTTGTGAGGTTTGGGATTTTCTAGACTTGATCAGACAGCTAGTAATCTTTGGGACTGAACAGACATTTGTCTTGTGAGGTTTGGGATTTTCTAGACTTGATCAGACAGGTAGTAATCTTTGAAACTGAACAGACATATGTCTTGTGAGGTTTGGGATTTTTTAGACTTGATCAGACAGCTAGTAATCTTTGGGACTGAACAGACATTTGTCTTGTGAGGTTTTGATATTTCTAGACATGATCAGACAACTAGTAATCTATGAAACTGAATGTCTTGTGAGGTTTTGGTATGTGTAAACTTGATCAGACAGCTGGTAGTCTCTGAAACTGAACAGATATATGTCTTGTGAGTTTTTGATATGTCTAGACTTGATCAGACAGCTAGAGCTAGTGATGTTTGAAACTAAACAGATTGAATTTATCCTGTTTGAAGTTTATCAAAAAAATAAACAGCTACATGCAGGCACATACATAGTCTAATTGGTAGGGGAAATTAGTTGGATCTGGTAGCAAATTTTCCCTGTTTCCAGTACAACACTACAAGTACTTGGATCCATATGTTGGTCTGTGCTATGTATTTGCTATTTTCCTGAATCTGTATTGATGGTCATAGAATACACATGTAAATACCTTAATTCCTCAACATTTTCGCATATTAACAAGCAACTTTTAGTGCAATTTATGCACATTTTTAATTTATTTTGGGGACAAAACTACATTGGTGGAGTTGGCTCACAGAATAATGCCTGCAAGATATGCTTGAATAAACACCTTACAAATGTGCAAAAAGAATAGCAGTATGTTTGTGGTTGCTTTTTTTTTACGCTTAATTTTGCGAATCTGTAGAGCAATCTAGTTTTTGGTGTTGAAGACATATTTATGATCGGAAAGCCCTTAAAAACAGAAATGCGGTTGCTGTTAGTTCAAGTCCAGCTCATGCCGACTTCCTCTCTGGCCATACTTGGGAAGGTCTGCCAGCAGCCTGCAGATGGTCGTGGGTTTCCTCTCGGCTCTGTCCGGTTTCCTCCCACCATAATGTTGGCTGCCGTCATACAAGTGAAATATTCTTAAGTACAGTGTAAAACACCCATCAAATAAATAAATAAAAACAGAAAAATCATAAAAACATCAAGATTAAAAAAATGAAAGGTGGATTTTCTGTTTTATTTTCATTCCATTTGTTTGTGTTTTTGTATTTTTAGTGTAAATAAAATAATAAAATTGTTGTTGCCTAATGTAATGTTATATAAAATTTACAGTCTGGACATGTTGAAATATAAATGTGGTTCTTACTTTTTTTTCAAGTTCAGGGTAGATGTATCAATTATCTTAAATTTGTCCCAAATGTTTCATTTTTTTTTTAATCAAATGATTTTAGAGGTCATAGCTTCAAGTATCAGCATTTCATGGTTTGTGCAAGATGATTCAGAGGCTGGACTTTTGACATCTGAATCCATCTGATGATTGTCATTATCCTTTATTCAAAAATACATACCTTTTCTTTCCTTGTTGTTGTTCCATTTTTAATCTTTCTAAATTTTATGA
This sequence comes from Liolophura sinensis, assembly GCF_032854445.1. Lineage (NCBI taxonomy): Eukaryota > Metazoa > Mollusca > Polyplacophora > Chitonida > Chitonidae > Liolophura > Liolophura sinensis. The sequence goes on from NC_088301.1 coordinate 10,103,122, forward strand.
CTAATTAGATACACATGATTATCATAATGCTTTAGGATGGTTTTCTGTCATTTAATTGCATATTGGTAGCCCACATATAGTGATGACCCATGATTGTTTTTCATATGCATGAATAATTTACATAATTTGTTTCAGTTGGCGTCTCTGTTGAATATCCCCAGAATATGAATGAGTATACATACATTTATGTACAAACAGAGTAGAATATATACACATGGTGAAGAGAAATTTCCATTTGCTCTAGTGTTAAAGGGCCCTTGTAGGTCATGTGTGCATTCTAATGCTGGGGATTCATTCGGTCAGTATCTGTTTATCCATTTGTCCGTCTGTATGTGTATCTGTGGGTCCATGTATCTGTCTGTCAGCCTATCTGTCCATCAAAAATCTGGTAAAAAGAATTTTCCATTTGCTTTAGTGTTAAAGGCAACTCGAAAGTCATATACTGTGGATTTTTCTAGGCCTTACAGTATCGATTTATACATTTGTTTGTCTGTCCATCTGCTTGTCCGTGTACGTATTGTTTCAAATGTCAGCTCTTAGTTCCATGGGGTTTTAGGAAGGCCATATTGGGAACTTTTTGGGGTTCAAAGTTTTTCTACCTGATGTAATTAATTATCGAAAGTTTTGACCAACTGATATAGGATGGTTTGGGATTGATTAAAACCTGTCATTTTGCTGTACATGTTGGGTGATATATGTGGTTGCTGGAATAGATACTGCTTAGGTGCTCCTTTGTGCAAGTATTGTTTATAAATTGTCTAGGGAGAACTCATTCTGGGGCATAATTCTGTCAAGGCTTCCTGTATACCTGATAGAATTTGGGGGTATGTATTAGCCGCTATGTAATGCCTGTGTTTTCTTCCTTTTAATCGGAGTGATGTACTCTTGAGTGGCATTCATGTAAACAGTCGCCTGACATTCCTATAAAACCACTTTCTTGTATGTGCAACCAGGTAATGATGAAAGCAATTTGTGACTTTTATCACCATGATAAAATTACCATAAAGATTGATTAATGCTCATGTAAACAAAAAAGGTATTTAAGCGCAGCTGAAGTAGAATTGACATACCTTGTTTGCTGTGCTATCACTGAGGTAAGCTGAGCTTCAACACTAGCATTTGATTGTGTTTCCATTAGGGTGTTTGGCTCTGTAGGAGGGTCAAGGTGTGTTAAATCTTGTGTCAATATGGTGACACAGGTTCTGTTGCCTGAACCTTGAGAGAATTGCTTGCCAAGACCTATAAGGTCATTTTCCACCTCTGTTTTTTCTAACTTGAATTTGGGTCACATTGAAATTTCATTGCCTGCAAGTTCATAAACTGTGAACACTGACTTCTTCCATTAATTGTAGCATTAAATGGATCAGTCATATTATATGTGAATGATTCGTGGAAAATTTCTCGCCATTAACCGAAAATAGGCATAACATAGACGAGTTATTAAGGGAAGAGCTCAAGAGTCATAATGGATAGCCACAGTGCGGGAATATGCCTTGAGCTACAGGATATGCCTGGGGCTAAAGAATATGCCTGCTGTGTTGTACGTCCCTTACTCGTTCCTTGCCGAGCCGTCTCTCTGCCAAAGAATGAAGACTGGCTGTCCATCAGCTGGAAGCTTCACTCCGCTGTGAGGAAAACAGCTTTTGTCACAGTCTCTTCACATAACTGAACACTTTACTCCATAAACTCCATTTACTAATCTAATGTGTTCAAAGTCTTACGTTTGCTTTTCTCCGCTGATTTAAAAAAAGAAATGAAAAAAAAAGCACTCTGTTGGCATGGATGATATTTTACATCTTCACCAAGCAAGTCTTTAATATCTCTCAAGCAGATGGTACATCGTAATGGGTGAACATATACCAGCTAGTCAACGCAACTAAAAAAAATACACTTGCCAGCATGATATCGGCTTCTTGAGGAAGCAAACCATTGCTTTTACTTTGTAAAAAATAGTAATTTGCTGCTAAGATTATGTAATTGAAACAATGTTGACATTCTGTGATAGATTTGTATACTTTTGATTTTCTACAAAATAAAACTGCAAGTGTATGATCCTGTATATTTATATACAGGATTATTTATATAGTTTTGAAATTCTCATGCAACACGAAAGAAAGACCCGGTAGAATTAATAAATGACTCCAAAACAATGTAGGCTCTGGCCGGGGTATAGCTTTCTGCATCTAACATGCCAGACTCACTGTTTGCTTATGCTGGATATGTAGGAATAAGATCCATTTTCACACCAGTAATTTGTATACCAGTACACCCAGACTTTCTTAAACTTTACCAGTATAAGCTCTAATAATCCAATAACAGCATTTATTGCGTGGAGATTTGGGTATCAATCTATTTAAGCGACCAAGCATTCAAATATAAACAAATCCGTAGTCAACACCGCATGCAAATCTTCATCAAGGACCTGTGAATCACTTCAGCTGTAGACCTGATCCGACCACAGATGTATTTTACGATACCTCCAGTGGACATGAAATCACTTAAATACATCCAATTTAACCTTTTTTTGCAGTTGTTTAATTCACTGAAATACCTAAAATAGAAAGAAAGAAATATATTCGGTTTGCGTATATGTACAAACCAATTCCGTCATTGAAAGTTGTAAGTAATTCATTGTGGAGGTGCATGCAAAGTCCGTCTGCTAGACTAGATTTTGTTTATTCTAGCAAAAAAAGGTGATTCTTTCTATACATGCACAAGTGTATAGGTCTACATGTGCACCCTCTTTCTGTTTCATGAAGTGAATAACACTAAAGTCTGTCCAGGGATTTAATTCAGTGTATGGTCGACAAGCTGGATGTACAGTTTGAATTCTTGAAGAAATGAAGGTGTTATATTCAATCACCACAATGTTTTGCCAGCCATAAAGAAATTTTCTTGCCTACATGTATCCTAATATTCAAAACATTTCAAACATGAGTGTAAATTTGCAGCTATTTTCCTCCTCCCTCCCTTTTCATATCTATTATATCTGAATGTGTGATAGCATTGCGATATACCCCACATTGTCTCCCCCCCCCCCCCCTCTAAATGAACCCTTTCCATACAGGCCAACTGGGGGGGAAATTTCCTAATATATTTGGTCTAATCTGCCAATCAACCAGTATTCCCACCAAAATCATACAGCTGTGATTATTTAAAGGGGAGGGTGCCTGAAAATAAATAATATAATCTTTCAGTGTTGAATTCTTTAAGCCGTCAGTTACAGACACATTACAAACTGTGAGCTCTCAGGAAATGTTAGAGTATTTTACAGTAATACATTGTTTCAAAATTATTGCAATGGACTAGCACATGTATGTGAAGCCTGTGGTGGGTGGATTTCTCGGTACGCGTCCATTCCCACACCATGCTCAGGTGTGACAAATCACAAACATTTTAAACCAAGCTTGCTGTGTGGATGTTTCAGTCCATAGATGCTTCCCTTTCACCTAAAAATTTTTTTATTGCTTGGTCAGATATATAAAATACCTTGGATTCCGTCACGTAGACAAGACAGTCGTGAAAGCTTCAGATTTATCTCGTATGTGATTGCTTGTTCGAGACTGACTTGTCACCTATCACACCACCTCCCATGTATGTATTCAGTCGTGTGGACCTGCTGGTTAGACCTATATAGCTGTCCGTCTGATCCTAGAGATTGGACACAAACAGCATGTATCCTGCATCAGCACGCCACCTAATGTCCTATCCACCGTTCCGACGTACGAGATCTTACCGGAAAGTTTTAAAATGTGCTTCAAAAATAAAAAGAAATGTCTTTTTATTTTGGATGTAACTTTTTCAGTTCCCTTAAAACTGTTATCTTTGATTTAGAATTCCTTTTCATGTATCCTTTAAGTCAAGCATGTGGGATATTAGACAGCATACTTCTGCCTTTTTGGTGACAGCATGTAGATGTTTTCTGGATGTCTCTGAGGACAGCGTGTCCAGTGATAAGCCTGATGAGACTGGAAATCGAAGGTCGATGGTCGATGATAATGTTACGCCCCTAAAGGTTATCCCAGCGCACAAGAGACCTTAGTCTGACATGAGCTGTCTATGTGGTGATCTATAACCTGATCCCAGATCACTTGATATTCTGCATAAATATTTCTTTACTCACTTTGAAACTTTGCGGCTAAGCCGGATTAAGACGTCTACAGGCCTTTTTAACCAAACAGAGCACATGTTGCAATGCACGTTCCCACCTGTATGGCCATTGCCTAGCTTTAAGTTGGGAAGTATCTATTTTAGGGACATGTCCCTATATATGTATTCATACATGTAATCAAGAGAGAACATCTGAACTGAGTTGCTTGCATAACCATAATGGGTTGAACTTTGTTTTTTTTTTTTTAATTGCTCAATAAATATTTAAAACACAAAATTAAGGCCAGGAGGTCAAGTTACGGATAATTTTCAAGTCTTTAATCTTGAGTCAGACATCATACAATTGTGTTTGCGATCAAAGAAAAGCTTAATTATAATTGGACAATCTGATAAAAGTTTTAGTGAAATCGGTTAATTTTTATTGATGGAGGCCAGTAGAGAAAGATGATGTCGGTAAAGTGGACATCGTTGTTTTCTTCTCTTCTCTCTGTTTCTATGAATGTTTATGAGTAGTCAGTTTTACAACGCTAATGGCTTACTTACAAGTCATGGTTTACAAGTCGTGATTTTCAGCACAACCGCTATTTGCAGCATGCATATTGATGCGAATAGCCTGCTTAGCTTTATGGATTCCTCTTGTACACGTAAGTCCGCAAAACTAGCGCAGTTGTTGTTTTTATAAAGATCAGTGAACTGGGATATGAATGTATTTTATAAAGTGGTTTTAAACCAAACAAATTGCATGCATTCATAGATCATGTTAACATCCTTTTGTCTGCATTGGGTAGAAAGATGTGATATTTCAGATCTTTAGCCGGCAAGCATGTGCTTCCTCAGCATGACCTCCATTAGTGGAACCAAAATTCTCTGCGCATATACTTTGTGTGTGTGTGGGGGTTTTTTTTTTGGTTTTTTTTTTCAAAGAAATTTTCTAGACAGTATGAAACCCAGACCGCTGAGAATTAAATTAAGGTGGTTAGAATCTGTTACACAAATGACATTATCACATTTGTTATGTTCATATATTTTAGGTAGTTTTGACATGGCAGTAGGAAATATATAAATTCCTTGCATATAACACTTTTGAAATGGTCGAAAGATTTACTGATTGAGTTACACGGCGGATTTGATCTTGGACCTCCACATGTGAAATTTCTGCACATGATCCACTAAATGAGTTCAAACTACAGAACTCCTACTGCCATGCTATATTACTATGCCAAATAAAATTATCTACGTTGGGAAGTGCCCCTGAAGCAAAAAAAAAAAAACAGAATGTTCAAAGAGTTTGGGGTTTTGATAGCAGAAGACATCTAAATTGTATATAATAGATCGCAAAAACTTACAAGCAGATTTGTACTCTGGGAGGCCATTAGAGCATACATTGCCTTTTTTTTTTTTTAGATTTTAAAACATGTGCTACCTTGTGATTCTCATTAGTATATCTCATTTCTACAGAATGTCTAGTGGGAAATATCCATAGGAGGAAATGCCCTGGATCTGTTTGCAACAAACTGTTTCTGGCTTTAGCTAGCAGAAGTAATTACCTGACCAGCAGGGTGGTACTGGCTTTGTCAATAATGTGGGATAATCTGGACTGCTGGGCTCTACACATAAATGTCCAAACTGCAATAGAAATTTTTCTTTCGGCCGTAATGTTACAGTTCTTGTGTGTACTGAAGCGTTTTATGGGCACATTTACACCAGCAAGTACATCATGTATTATAGACTTGTTCGACGAACATATAGTGCAGGAACAAAACAATTTACAGAACAAAGAGACTACAAACGTGTACATGTACACGTAGATTTTGAGTCAGGAAGGAGCCTTTATGAGCTCTGTTAAAGGCAAAGAAAACACCAGCATGAAGTACATGTCAGATGAAAGATCATTAAATACTTCCAGGGAAAACAGTTTGAATTTTTTTTTTTGAATATTTTTCAACCTAGTAAAATGGATATAAAACTTTGGATTCTATTGTCTTCTTTTCTGACCATATTGTGATCTGTGACGTCACATCAGCTTCTTGCCATTTGACACCCATAGATGGCTATATTTCATCATTCAGAATGCATCTACATTTAGAGCTATGAATGCATTCAACTAGTGGGCCTTGAAAAACCTAAATATTTCAAGCCAGAAATATTGCTGTGACATAATTGATGCCTTCTGGATCCCTACACATCACCATAGAATCCCAGGTTTTAAATTTAACAAATTTTACTCCATTTAAGAAATTCTAATAAAATGAAACTATTTTCCTTCACAGTGTTTAATGTTCTTTCATCTGATAAATGCCTTATTTTAGTGTTTTCTTTGCACATAAGGACAACGTGCCATATATGCACATTACCATCATAATAACCAATTATGTTAACACAACATACCTTGATATTTGTTAACAAATCAGATAGTTATTTGGATACATAATGTTACATTTAATTATCTCTTTTCTTTTGAAGTGACATTTACCAGTAAATGACTTGACGTGAATGCAGTTTGCCATTATAATTACAGCTGCTCAGATGTCTCCATAAAAAACAATGAACATCTGCTTGAAGACATGTTATGCTGAATTTGACAGGCGTATCTTTCACATGTAATGTTAAAATATACTGGTATCTTTGTCTACCTCCAGGTCACAAACAGATACAGTTAGGCATCACTAGACAAGGTGTAAACACGTGTCATTTTGTAGGCTTACCAGCATGTCTAGCTGTAATCATGTCTGTTAGATTAATTTTAAAACATTGTGCATTTTTAGAAACCTCCAAAACTCTGTGAAATACATGGTGAAATATTTTCATTCATTGTTACAATAATACCATAATGTTGTGGTTGCCTGAGTCATGAACTCAACTGATTACCATTTTAAAAACTGTCCGATTTTGAAATTGATAAAATTAAGCATGCTGTTCTATTATGTTCTTAATGCTTTTGGTTTTTTTATTGACTGTCCATCTTTGTTAAGTATGACTGTTTTTGTTTTTTCAGTTGGGATCGCGACATGCATTTTAATACCTATATTGAGGGCAGAGTATAAAGGTCCAACATTGGCACCATGGACCAGACACTTGCACAGAACTGTCAGCATCAGTGGACAAATGCCATCAGAATGGTTTGTATTTTTAGACTTTCCTGTACATTCCAATAAACTTTTTCACTATTAACCTAATGATTGTACTCCTCCCCTTCCCCCACCTCCACCCTTCCTCAGCTTCGATCTGTGTCTCTCTCTCCCTCTCTTCAAGAAATTGCACAATTGATTGGACATTACTATCTGCAGAATGGCTCATGGATTTGCATTCAAATTCCTGCAGTTGGTTCTTTTCGGATCCCTGAAGATTGCATGCACTCGGATACCCATGCATACAAATCCACATGAAATCCCTGCTTGATTACCACAAAGAAAATACCAGCATGCCTGGTATACATATACATTACCCTGAACTATGACATAGTTCAACAAATATCATATCCAACTCTGAATAATACTATAATAGTAGCTCCAGTAGAAGAGTGCCAGGGAGAAGTAAATTAACTGAGAGCTTGCTAAATGCTACATAATTCAAAAATTTGACAGGACATCTAAACATATTCTTGTAATTGTAAAGAAATTGATAAGTACAAGTACATGATTGGCTGGCTCTCTGTTATTCGAACTCCTCATACGCTGGCTGCTGTCGTGTAAGTGAAAATTTCGTCAATATGGCAATAAAACAGCAATCTTATAACAACAGAAAAAATCTTGATGGATTTGGAGAATTGCTCACTTGATGTTAATGGATTCTTAGTTTTACGGTATGTAACTTGAACGAATTGATCTTATTTTGCCCTCAAACAGAATGTCCTTATGATTGACTTTTCACTTTCAGTTTTATGGTGTACCCGAATTACTTCTCGCATGAAAGAGCAGCTTCGAGTGCAATCTATGTTCAATTTTTATGTTCTGGTGACAAAACTATAATGCTTGGGTTGGCCCGTTTCAGAGTTTCCAATAAAGTAAAATTTTATCAGTCTTGCAAAAGGTTGAAAAATAACATGTACAATACATGTATTATATGGTGTCCATCTGCATTAGTTATCTATGGTAAAACAAACATTTCATTATGCCGTAATTTTATTTTCTTTTCTCCATTTAGAAACAATATTCAGTAATATATTTTTCTTGTTTAATACAGGTTAAAAAACATGTTTTTTTTTTAATTACTGTTATATCTTCTATTACCTTCAACTTTAAAAATAAGGAGCTTCAGGTATTTAGAATTCAAAAACTTTCATAAAAAATATTTTTTATGTAATGTGTGGAAAAATTTAAGGCAATCATTGTTGGAAACATTGTATGCTAAGTAATTGCAGCGTTTGTGTGCTGAATAATGTAATGGAAAACCAAGCAAACCCACCCAGAGAACACCTAGTACAACACTGTGTGGTTGAGACAGCCATTCATTGTTGAATATAAAGAAATGCATACATATGTATTGGCACCAACAAAAGCAGTTGTTGTTGTTTTTTTTTTTTTCAGGGGTAAAATGCTGTTATTTTTGTGTTTTATTTTTTTTGTTTTTGTTTTTTTTTTCTCTTTAATTATTCCAAGTTGGAGTATTTTAAGTATTTTTTTCCTTGTCCAATAGTTCAAACAAAAGGAATCACTGTATCTGACCTAAAATCTTGCCCATGGTTATCTGAGTTACCCATTTTACCTGAATATGAGAATTTCGTTTATAAAAATGTTAAAGGATGTTTTGAATTTAGGATTATGTACAGTATATAAAACGGGGGAAAGTAATATTTTGCTTTTATTAGCCTCCAAAACTACACTTTATTAGGCAAATATTAGGACAAATAGAGTGCTCTTTACTGATCAAGAAAATAAATTTCTTCAGTGTAATAGCTACCAGGTACAGAGAAGTATATTTGAATTTTTGACCTACTTTGCCATAGTTGGTGACTGAATGTTTCTGTCTAAATGTAATGTGTTTATCAGCCCTGTAGCACAGCAGCACATTTTCTGGCTAAAGAGCTGGTGTAACTGTTAGAAAAAAGCTTATGATTAAAAATTAAATTACCATTCATAGATGATGAGCTGTCTTGTGTCAGATGAGTAAATTATGAATAACTGACATGCATGTTTAAAATTAAGAGTTTATTTGACCGATGGCAGAGTGTGGCATTTTAAACAGCTGATGTACATATACATGGTTTTTATAGTTTTATGATACTGATATAATATACATCTATAAAAATGATACAATGTAATGAAGAAATAATAAATAATTTACATTACCATCATAAAATTTTTTTGATAAATGTACAGCATTTTAATATTGTATGACATCATTAGATCATTATTATTGGGTAAGTGAGATAAGCTGACTCTTTGCTGCTCGATTTATAATAAATAAAAGTCTGTATTTATTTGATCGGTGTTTTACCCCGTACTCTAGAATATTTCACTTATATGACAGAGACCAGCATTACGGTGGGAGGAAACTGGGCAGCGCCCCGGGGAAAACACTCGACCATCCGCAGGTTGCTGGCAGACCTTCCCACGTATGGCCGGAGAGGAAGCCAGCATGAGCTGGACTTGAACTCACATCGACCGCATTGGTGAGAGGCTCCTGGGTCATTATGCTGCGCTAGCGCGCTAACCAGCTGAGCCACAGAGGCCCCCTGCAAGTCTGTAATCAGTGTCTGTAAAGATAGTGTCCTAGTCCAGTATCAGATGAAGGCTGGCCTACACGTGGTACCACATGGATGCGGGATTAACATGCAGATATGCCAGTCAGTCATACCTGTACACATGTTGAAATGTCTTGAGTGTCTTTTGTGACACAAGGACTGGTTAGATTTCTGCAACATAGTAACAAAAGACAGAAAAATATACACATATGTAAGGGAATGTTACTCGAAGTCGGGAGACCTGGAATCAAAGCTTTGTCGGGTCCCACCAAAGACTATAAAAACGGTACTCTCCTACCTAGCTTGGCGTTCAGCACTGAGAGATTAGAGGAATGAAACATGACTGGTGGGCTGGGTGTCAGTGCAGTTTAACTTGGTGGGGTGGCATTTCTGTTGTCTTCGGTATGACACTTCAGTGGAGGCAGCGATTTGGCGGCAAGAAGACAAAGTATAAGTACACACACCTAAGGACTTCTCGTTGTCATATGACTGAAAAATTGTTAAGCACGATGTAAAACCTCAAGCATTTATATACGTGTGAATGTTATAAACGGTTTACAATGCTTGATTAACGTCTAAAAGTTTCTGAGTATTGGGTTACTTCTAAGTATTAGGTTACTTCTGGATATCGTATGATTTCTGATTGTCAGGTTACTTTTAATTTATATGTCAAGTGGGTTGTGAGTATCAGGTAACTACTGATTGTCAGATGATTTTGAGTACGAAGTTTCTTCTACTTGTCAGGGGATTTTGAGTATCAGGTCACTTGTAGATGTCTGGGATTTTGAGTTTCAGGCCACAGCTTGATGTCAGGTGATTTCTGAGAATCATGTCACCTGTGGATGTCAGGTGATGTGTGAGAATCAGGGTACTTCTAGATGTCAGGTGATGTCTGAGAATTAGGTCAGATGAATTGTTAATGTCAGCTTATTTCTGGATGTCAGGTGATTTCTGAGAATCGTGTCACCTGTGGATGTCAGGTGATGTGTGAGAATCAGGGTACTTCTAGATGTCAGGTGATGTGTGAGAATTAGGTCAGATGAATCGTTAATGTCAGCTTATTTCTGGATGTCGGATGACTTATCATGAGTATCGGGCTACTTCAAGGTGACTGAATATCGAGTTACATGTATCATTTTTCATACATTGTAACACAGGATGTCTGATATATATATAATGAATATATAATATATTGATTATATGGGATTATGTCTGGGTACATTATTAGGTGATATCTCTATGTTCATCTGAAGTGTCAGATTTATAGTTTTGCTTAAATCTGTCAACTGACATAGATTGGATAATATGTAGATTGGACTTTCATGTATGCACGTTCGAAGTATACTTGACACAACTTTATTCAAAAGGCATCATTATGCACTGCTCTAACCTTAGTTGCCTGCCTGAGTGTTATGTTCACTAAAACCCGCACAAACTGCCAGCAAGGTGAGACTTAACGGATTAAGCGTCCAGGAAGGATCCAGTATCTTTGTGTGTGCAGTGCAATCCTATATTCCAGATTTTACAGGGTTTCCCCTGAGGAGAGAAGTCCTTGAGGGAGGATGAGGCCTTTTGTCTGCATAGTCTCAGTGATGGGAAGCTACATGCACACGTAATATGACATGTATGGTGGGAAAGTATAGGAGCTAAAGAATCAATGGTGTTCAGCAGATAAGGGTACTGTCCCCTCTCCCCTCCCCCTGTCCGCAATATTTTCTGCATTGCAAGACTTCTCAAATTGTTCAAATTCAAATCCCGGCCAGCTTGACTGATACAAAAGATATGCTTGGCTTGCGGGCATTGATCAGTCAAAGTTTTGTTATAACAACAGAGTTATGTTTTAGGTTAAGTCATATATCAGTACATGTTATATGCCATGTGACGATAAGTAATAATTCCGTCTCTAACAACAAAAGGCTGCAGACTTTTTTTTTCTCAGGGACATAGACTGTGATCTTTTCAGCTCTTAAGTTTCCTGCAGCTATATATTTTATTGAAGATGATTTGTTTGTACAGTCACAGGTAACTATTAAATCACAGGCCTGTCGGAGCCATGTTTGTTTCACTCTACTCGCCTTACAGCAATTCAAACATTTTTAAAGTGGCCTGTCAATGAGTGAGTGTTACTTTGACTCCGTGGTTGCACGCTAAAGGTCATCATGAAACGTGGAGATGTTTGATGCAGAGCAGCAATAGAACGTTGATGTCTTGTGTGCTAGGTGTCTTTAGTAGTTTAACCCACAGAGCCCAAATTTTGTCCGTACCTGTTCAATACTCAGTACACCTGATTCTGAAGGTTCTATTGATCTTAAATATAGAAAGGTGGTTTGTTGGGAAGGTAGGATGAAGCTGTTAATAAAATAGGTTTCATCACCAAAAGTAGCTTTTGTGATTTTATCATTTCCCTCTAAAAATGCACATTTTTGGGCAAATTGGTTTGGTCAGATATTTATTTCTATTTTTGCAGCCATACATGTAAGTCTTCATGCTTCATGCAAATATGGTGTCAAAGAGATGCATGCAGAGACTAAAACATTCACATATGCCTCTACATGTAGGCTTAATGTACATTCACAGTTTTCCAGCTTTAGATTTTTTAATCTTTAAAATAAATACCATTTTAATGCATATGTCTACTGTATTTGTTTGTGCCTAATATTATATGTATGTATGCCTGAGGTTTTACGTCATACTTATGACGATATTGACGAGGAGTCATTAGGGGTTTGTCTTCTTGTGGCAGGGCGAGTCCTTGCTGCCATAGTGCTGACGCCACTGCATGTGGTAAATGTATCGATTTAAGATGACAATTGGTTACATATAGTAACAGCATGTCACTCGAGCAGTTAGGATATACATGTACCTACGGCTGATTCCTTCATCAGCACCAGCACACCTGAAAGGTGGAGAAAACATAAAAATGACTTAAAAGTTCAGATGAAAAGTTAGTCCTAAATCTTGTCATATATTTCTTTCGATTTTTCTTTAAAGATAATGACATGAAAATATATAGTCTTTATGAAATAATGTTACAAATGAGGATATAGCGCAGGTTTAGTAAGTACATTTGCACTAGAATTTGGTCTTTTCTGCTAACAAATGTGTTGAACCTGGATTTTACATTATTATGTAATGATGATTTATACCCAAGTGCTGGTCCCAAATACTAACCATACAAAAAAAATTCAAATACTTTTTTCTTCTGACATACAAAAATAAGTTTTCACGCTCTTTATTTATTATTAGCATCATTTTTATGTTTTTTTCTTCTTTAAGCAAGCTTAAAACATTCCACTTTTAACATTCATCTGGTGTTGATATACATGTGTAGTGGTCTCTTATTAAAATCATGATAAGAGACAATGTAACATTCTGGTGTACATGTCAACCAATCCAGACCATATACACATGCAACTAGCCAGTGACAGACATTTTGCAGGGTACTGTGATATCCAGACACAGTATACAAGTAATAATATAATAGCATTTGACAAGCAGCCCCCTACCATTCCACAGGCAAACCATAGACAATCCACAAGCTGTCACACTTTGTTGTGTGCAGTTCAGTTAGCTGCTCAAATGGAGAGCTTTCTGTCTGGCTTGTAACTGGAGCACACTGTGCTAGGTGCTTCAGCACATTAAATGGGCGCTGTTACAAGAATGGCTCTAGTCCACATCGCACATGTATTTATATTGTATACGACCGTAAGTCCCAATATAGGCATAGGATGTTCAGAATGCCAACAGTAAACGTGTACCGGTAGTTGTCATCGCATATAGGTATGAATTTAGAATCCCTTGAGGGAATAGAAGGATATTAATCGTGAAACCGAGTGAAAGATTAGTAAATAAATATTAAATCTTGAGATAGTCACGAAATGTACAATGTAGTACAGGGTAAAACTATAGCTTATCAGTCTGAATTGCCAGTGTGGTTGGAAATGCCTGGACAAAGATCAAATTCAAGGTAGATTCAATACATATTATGTTAATATATAATATCATAAGTTCAGTAGTTTCTCGGCTTACACTGAAGTGCACAGTCACGTCCACGCAATATCCTCAGAAAATTCCCCCATAGGCAGTATGATGGCATGTTTCGGCATATTAGTGGAATAAATGTTAATATATATATATATATATATCAGTGAAGTTTACCTTAATTTTATTTAGTCTTCAAATTGTGTGAAATGTATTTCCAAACTGCATCTAAAGTTGTACATTATCGTTTAAATATGTTGAGGGTTTAGGATGTTTATTGAATTATTGTGTTGATTTTCAGTGGAGTTATAATCAAAATGATGCTTTGTATTAATACAGCTTACATAAATTGTGTCATTAAGTGTAGTATTTACACTTTTCAACCAGTTTTATCACATTCCAAAGCACATCTGGATTTACAAACAGGCAAATAAAAGAAATCTCGTTCCATTTCTGCAAATTAATATTTAAATAACAATAAACATTTTTTGACATGTCAGGAGTGACAATTAAACCAGAGCAATTACTACATAAATGCTTTACAGGAGATGACTTTTGTGTGAAAATGTAGTGGTTTCATGATGCGGGTGTTTAACTTTGTGATCTTTTGCGTGCAACTTATGCAAAATTACATGTATTTCAAGGGAATTTACTGCCATACTTAAGCTGCAAAATCAGTATGATCCCACATATAGGCTTAGGGAAGTTGTTATGTGCGCTCTCAAAAAAATTTGTGCTCAGTTTAATTTGTTTATACCTCATCATACATGTAAGTTAATGTATAATGTACATGAAGGGGAAAAAGTTCTGCTTCTGTGTTTTTACTTTAATTTTATTATTTAAAGCTAAAGCGTGTCCATATATATTTATTTTTAGATATTTTTTTTCCATCTGTTTTGGTTACTTTTAATAACAATGTCATTATGTCAGTATTTGACTTGACTATGATGTTTGGCAAAACATAGAAATAATGGCCAGAACACTGAAGTGATCTAAATTGTTGTGATCTGTGTTTCTTTCTTTTCTTGCAGTAAAAATGTCCACACTAAACTAAAATTTCCAAAATTACTGGAAGGATTTCCTGTGGCGTTATTCCGACAAGACTTTAAGATGTTGGCCTGGAGTTCAGAGTTTGTCACCATACACATCTTGTGGCCGTCACTGTTGTTTTTACCATGGGGAATCTCTCTTGCCTGTGAGTACGTGTGTACTAATTGAGGATAAACTTCAATTGATAAGTGGAATTGATCAGCAGATTTAACCCGTCATCTTAATCCTTAAATATGGTCCAGTGTAAAGATTTGAGATGTGTTTAAGTTTTACTAGACTTTTGGACAACTGGCCCTTGTTGTTTGTATTTAGGCATATAGCCCTGATATTGCTTGGAGTATAAGTTGCCTTGCTGTATTCTCCCATTGTTATGCTGTTGTTACTGTCTCGGGTTGATGAAGAGCATGCATTGACAATTTACTCATCGCAGGCTGTAATCATTTAATTGATCGCCTAACTGGAGAATTTCGATCTTGATTGACATTAAAAGAGCAGTTTACAAGAAATCCATGTAATGATTTTTTAAGAGAAAAAGTGGTAAGCATTTGTATATATTGTCATCCAAATGACAAAGCAGAAGAATACTTCAAATACAGTTGATTCATGGCTGTTTTGCACGTTAACAATGTCTCCGGGGACTTAACTGTGGATACTCTACATTGCAGTTCAGGGGTTGATAGAAGTCGTCTGGACAAACCGGTATTCGGTCCCTCAATTGAATGAAAAACTCAGTAACTGGTTATATCTGTTCAATTTGACATTGTTTTTTGAAAGAAATATTCATAGTTTTTCTGAACATATCTGCGAGCTATCTACCTTTTACGGAAATCTTCATGACCATCTGAATTGATTAGATTTAAGAAGGCAAGTTTTGAAAGCAGAAGGGAGTATGAAATCAAACATGCCACCCATAAATTCTTTGGTCTCTGCCAAATCGTTTCTCACAAATAATTTGACCGTCTTCGTCTTCCAATCGTTCTGTTTTTCACATAACCTTGATGTTCAGGTCCTTTCAAGGCAAACATGCAGTTTGCTTCAAGGTTTTGTTTCCGGGAATCTGAAATTTGATAAATGGCTTATAGCAGCGAATTAAAACCTTTTTAGTCAGATATGAACATTTACATCTATTGGCTATAACAGCATGTTTTTTGTTCAAATACTGAAAGTGGACACAACTATTGTCTTCTAAAATTCTCAGGGGTCCTTTGGAATTGGAAAAGTTCAGTTGCTATCAGCTGTGTAATATATAGTCTTATCTTGCAGCCATTGTTTTTTGTTGTTGTTTTTTGTTTTTGTTTTGTTATAATTGTTACATAATGCTTCAGGGTCAAACTCAGTGCTGTGCATGCCCAGTTATCCAAGCAAAAAGTTGTACTGAACTCGGAAGGTCTTCCAGCAACCTGCGGATGGTTGTGGGTTTCTGCCGGGTTCCACTCGGTTTCCTACCACCATAATGTGGCCGCCGTCATATAAGTGAAATAAATTGAGGTTCTGTTGTCCTAATCTGAAGATGCCTTGCTTTCTACCAATATGATATACCAGTATGTCATTTCAAAGTTGGTAGTTTACTCCAGGCACCCTTGGTTTCTAGCATGGAATGTAACTCTGAAATAGGGCAACACGAAATGTTGGGAAAGTTACGGGGCAGAAATGCGTTGGATCGACAGTAAGCCACCTTTACTGAAACTTCACATGCGCATTATATCTTACCATGTGTAAATCCATGTCAACCGACTGGTCCCCATAATCAATTAACCTGTCCTGAGTCTCGCAGAACCAAAAACAATCCATGATGAACCCCACAAATTCACAAAATAAATACATTTTTAGACATTGTATCCACTGTGGCCACCATCTCGTTCTGAGAGTCGTACATACAAGTCACGTGATTGATGTGAGCACAGAAAAAGAATGTGGTCATTTAAAGGAAATAATAATAGCTGTGGCAGTCATGATATTAACACGAGGCAGGTGTAGTCGTCCATTTGGCTGGTTCATACCCCTGACGTCAGATTTCACTAATCGCTTCAATCTCGTTCCTTCGTGCAAATGATTAAAATAGTGATAGATGGCATAGGACCGCAGTGGGTGTAATGTCTGAAAATGTATTGTCTTTGTGAAATCGTGCCGCTGTCATGGATCGTTTTTGGTTCTGTGAGACTCAGAACAGGTTAGTTGATTATGGGGACCACTCGGTTGAGAGGGACTTATGCCAGGGAACTTTTAATGCGTGTGTGAAGATGCGGTAAGTGTGGCTTACCGTCGATCCTACACATTAGAAGCAGTTTCTCCCCATCACTTTCTCAACACTCTGGCTGATTTCAGAGTTACATTCGGCAACAACCCGGTTTACTCCAGCCATACAATTAATGACTGTGTTTGTATAAGATTTTTAAGTATGGCATTACACAACTATCTAATAATATGTCAGCTGAAAATACAACTTCTGACTCTGACACTGTTTTATGCAAAAAAAAAGAAAAAAGAAAGCCATGTCCATGGGCATGTGTTTAGTATAACCTGTTTAAGCTAGATGTCAAAGTTGATTGATAATGATTGATGATCATATCAATTTGAAGAACATGAAGGACCAAACCAGTGATCTCTGATAACCTTTTGTCTCCAGGACACACCAGGTGTTGGTTCAATCCTGAACTTGGACATGGAATTTCTAGATTCTCTCACCTTGGTGACGATAATAATGGTGTTGACGCTTGCACAGTCTAAATCTTTCTTGAAGATGACTGATTTCCACCAATATGTCGAACAAATCTGAAGTGTAATATTGTGCATGCGACAAAGTTTGTCAATAATTTGCCAGAGGTCAGTGGTTTTCCACACCACCTCCAGTTTCCCCAACACAGGACTGATAGCCATCATATAACAAAATTATTTATAAATGTATTTCATGAAACAACAATGAAATAAATAAGTGCAATAATGTGTCATATACAGACATAATCTTGGTGACTCGGTTTTTGGATTGAGTGTGCATGTGCTACAAATATAAACATATAGAAAGCAATTTCCCTATAAGAAATGTGAACCCAAGTCTTTGACAAATTTCACCATCTTGAAATTTAATTCACACTGGTCTTGACTTCCAGTTGGACCAGTACAGCCTCTTGATTTTAAAATGACATTCAACAAGGACATCTTGGCTGTCGGTGAGACCCTGAGGTTGAACTGTAGCCTGACAACCAATGAGAGTGCAGTGTTGGAAGTGCACCACAATCGCCGATCCTTGACGGAGTTTGTCAGCTATTCTGATGCGCATCATGTTGAGATAGTGATACAGAATGTAAGCTTGGAGCAGCATGGAATGTATCACTGTTACAAGAACAAGAACCCGAGGCCCAGTACCATCTCTGTGCATGTGGCATGTGAGTGTTCTTTTGTTTTTCTTTATCACTGTGCCAAAATTGGCATCAGTCCATCTGTCTGTCTGTCTATTTCTTTGTAAACACTGTATCTCTTGAACATTTGTAGGCAGGGCTACCAAATTCATATGCAAGCATATATAAGCCATTTTATATTTAAGTATTGGGAATAACTTCTTTAACTTTGGTAAATGTTTTCAAGGTCATGGGGGTCATTTAAGTTGTATTTTATGTTAAGCCTGAGATCAAGGTAATATCACTTGAACTTCTGAAGCAGTTTTCTTCAAACTTGAACCACATATGCACCTATAGTCATGTAGAAAAAAGTATTTGTCATTGAATGTGACCTGTTTTGGTTTTTTTTTTGTTCAAGGATGGACTCAATCTGAGATCATCATATGGGTATAGTACAGCTATTTTCAAAAAGGCCCTGCTTACATAAGAGGGCTTTGGTGGCTACAGTGTTGTCTTGTGTGGTCTTGCACAAAGTTTACTGTAGACCTGCACTTAGCCTTCTACCAATATGACAAGTCACATGTGGGAAAGTTTGACAGTAGCTCTCCAAAAGTTGCTGGTTTACTCCAGACACCCAGGTCTTGAGTCTTCTTGCGGAACTATTTAGTCAGCATTCAGCAATAAAATTTCTTTTGTTGTTTAAAATCGTGTTGTACATACTTTAGACCAAGGGAATGCATATGTATATAGTGTTATTAGAAACCAAGGCTGAGACAGAAGGTTTGTGTCTTCTGACATCACTTCCTGCCTAATCAGCGTGAACCCGGTGACCTCGGCATTGTTTCAGATTTCTGTGCAAATTTTGCAAATGTTTTCAGTGATTTAATGTGAAAATAGAGAGCAGAACATGTGCTGTAAGGAGTATGCAAGCTGTGGAACATCAGCATGGTTTTCCAGTGAGGCAGCATGTTTAATGTCCATCATGGACTGGCCTGCTTCATTAAACCTGACACCATTGTAATTAACATTACGTCCTAAGCTAACAAAGAAACATTAACTTTGTGGAAGTCTGGGTAATGCAGGGACATATATAGTGATAGACATGCTGTAGAAATTTTATCGTTCTACACAGACCCCCCAAGGAAGCCAAGAAACATTATGTGCGTCTCTGAGAGCCTTGAGAATATGACCTGTACCTGGGACCCCGTGAAAACATCTGAGCAGTTAAACATCAAGACAAACTGGACTCTCTACTATAAAATTGGGTAAGCTAGTTACAGTTCATATTTTTTCATTTTTAATAGTACTTGAAAATTGTTTAATTCATATAGTTTAATCATTTTTGTTTGCTATCATTGAGCTTGCTTTGCCTGATAAGTTAAAGGTGAAAGGTCCATCAGTTATGGCATCAAGTCAGTGAAAATGAAACCCTGCATTATTTCCTCTTTTGTTCTTTTAGGATTGAGAAGAAACTGGAAATAGAGGGCAGGTAAAATCTTCTTGATGTACTAAAGTATATTTTTTTCTTAACAGAATCATGCAGTGTTTACTGGCCTGTGTAGCTTAACAGTACTTTGTTTCACTTATCATTTATAACTAGTACAGGTTATCTTTGATCAGCCTGCTGCAACTATGTGATCAGTATTAAAGAAATGCTCATAATTAGTGTCATATAATTGTTTTCCTGATACACTAATATGTTGCAAGTTTAAGGAATGTTCCTTAAACATAAGCTTTAGTGCCATAGCCATTTTGACAAGTTATTAAGATGGGTATGCCATTGTTACATTATTTGCATTATGGTATTTTCTTCTAAATCAGTGGAGTTTTAATACATGATGATGGCTCAGGCTGGTGTATGTAAAAATATTTTTTTTAGTAAAAGGATTTTTTAAAAAAAAATGTTTATTGGGATGCTATAAAGGGCAAATGTGTAGGAATGTTAACTACTGTAACAAAACTTTGACATGGTGTCACTAAGGGACATAACTCTGTGAGAGCATCTTAATTTGGAAATCATGTTAATGCCCAGTTTCTACCCTCAAGACCTAATTAATCGATCACACCTTGGGATACAAATATGTAACCAGTACCCACAGTACCGTACCCTCTACTAACACACTCTCTAAACCATAGCACACCTACACCCACTTCAACTGTGTTGAAATAAAAACTGATCAACCATTCATTCACATAAACACATCTTAGGCCTATGCATATATCAATAAATAGGCTAGAACTTACATATTTTTCAAGTACATTGTATATGGAAAGCGTTTATATATGTAATGGTGAAAACATTGCGTTTAACTTCAGTTATTGTTATAACTTCCAGTGTGGTTATGTTTTTTGTCAGCATTTATCTGCTTGTCTGTCAGTATAGCTTTACAGAAAAATTATCAACCGATTTGAATTATGTTTGAGGACTGTGCCAGTCCTATAAATTTTGGTCATGATTTGGATCTGAATCACAGAATTTCTAAGACAATTGATTCTTCACAATTGAGAGCTCGGACACAAATGCAAAGCATAGCCCCTGTAATTCTGTGAATTGTGTGCACATTTCACTGCGACAGACGTTTACGCTCGCCATGTGCCTTCTGGCTAGTCAAGCAATTTCTAAAAGCTTATCGGGATCCTGGGTGGCTAATTGAGCTAAAGTGTCACTCTTGGTACAGTCTTTTGGCCCTTAATTGACTAAGGAGCTCATTGGGACAAGTACAGCTCCCACTGTTGTGGCTGTTGCTTTAAGTCAGAACATTTATATCAGGCAAGTGTAATTTATTTCCTCTTCAATCTCTGCCGTCAATAAACCTGACTGCTGTCGTCTAAGAGAAATAATTATTTGCTTGGTTTTAAATGTCAAGCTAAAAAAAAAGAGCACTGTATTGGAATGTTTTTAAATTTGTTTCATGCCAAATATTCATACAGGCTGATGTGTCAGCCTGTATAGCATTTTAGCAGATATAAGTATAGACTAATTATGCATAATTAATTATACTTAACTAATTAATGCCATGCAAAAATTCTAAGGCATGGATCCACATCCTCTGAATGCAGATCCTTTATTGCAGCTGTCAGTTGTCATAGCTCATCTAGAATTGGTGGGTTTGTCTACATAAGGTTTGTCAAAAATGAAGGTAACTGACGAACTGTTATTGACCCCTCAAGTTTTTGTCCGGTTTGATTTGCCTGAAAACCTGACCGCCATGTTAAAAGCATGAAATATAAGAGACTTAAAGCATTGAACCCAGAGCAGCGACCCTCGTGCAATAGTGTGATAAAAACCTATCAAATAAATCTTCCTGTAAATATGCTCAGTACGATCTTAGTACAGTAACCACCTGGCTATGGAGGCCAGTATAGTGTGAATGCCTTGGGACAGAACAATTTTGTTGAAAATTGAGTTACCCTCGATAAATAAATAAGTAATATTATTTTACATGTATTACTGTGTAGGCCCTTGAAAATCCAGGTAGAGAATAAGACAAGAGCATATAATGACATATCATGCTTCCCCTAGACTTCTGTGAGATGTGGAAACTGCTAACTGTTTTTTAAGCTGCGACAAACAGCGCTATAATCCACCTTGTCTCTGTTGCTAGATCAGTCCAACATTTTACATCCTCTCTTTTAACATCAGTGCATCAGTTATATTTTTTTTTACATCCATCTTTTATCATTGGGAAATGTGTAAGATTTTTTAAATTCTATTTTTTTTCACAAGCAATTTACGTAATGAGCGGCACGATTACAAGACAATATCGCCTTTTTTTCGGGAATGTTGCAGCTACTGTGAATTTGTGCTTGTTATTTGGAAAATCTAGATGTCTTTAGTGAATTGAGTTTATGTGTACCTGTCACTATAGGGCTAGATGTGGTAACATTTTATAACACAAGGAAGACAGATTTTTCATACTGAGTAAGATTAAATAACGTCTCGATCTGTTGCCATAGCAACCGTAAGAGTTGAAGCCCTAAATTTGTATTTAGACAGCCAGAACAGGAGGTAGGCTGTAGGAAATGTATCTGTAATACTGTTGTGGATTATGAGATCAGGATTTTCAATTTAAAGATAGAAACAAGCTATAGTACATATATATGGCAATAAAAATCTGTCATTTTCATTTTAAAAGACATTTATCTGAAATACATATACATATAGTTTACAGTGGTATGACATGTACATGTATAAAGATGGAATACCTTTTCTTGTGTAGAGGTGATCGCCTGATCAGATCTGGAATGGCCATTATTTTCTGCGATACATGGACTACATATAAACCGGCCATAACCAGTTTTCTCATAGAAAGTTAAGCCAAAGACAGGATGATCAATAGACTATAGACAACGTTATGGGGCTAAATTACTTTAGTTTTCCCTGTTAAACTGAATGAAGCCAATTAAAAATGCAAAGCTTTATCCCCCTTATACAGAGCCACACATCATTTCACACGATCACCCCCAAAGTTTCATAATCTTTATTGATAACATATGTCTACTGGACCTTAAGTGTTTGGACCTTTATTGGACCTTTTGTGTCCGATAGCATATAACTTTATTGGACGTTTGATCTTTGATAACATACATCTTTATTGGACATTTGTTATCTGATAGCACGTCTTGATTGGGCCTTTAGTGTCTGATAGCCAATGTCTTCATTGGACCTTTGGAGTCTGATAGCACATGTCTTTATTACACCTTTGGTGCCTGATAGCACATGTCTTTATTACACCTTTGGCCTCTCATAGCACACATCTTCATTGGACCTATGATCTGTGACAGCACGTCTTCATTGGACCTTTGGTGTCTGATGCCACATGTCTTTATTGGACCATTCTGTCTGATGACTTTAGTTGAAATTTGATCTCTGATAACACGTCTTTATTGGACCTCTAATCTCTAATATCACTTGTCTTTTTTGGACCTGTGGTGTCTGATAGCACATCTTTATTGGACACTTGATGTCTGATAGCACATCTTTATTGGACCTTTGGAGTCTGATAGCACATCTTTATTGGACCTTTGGAGTCTGATAGCACATCTTTATTGGACACTTGATGTCTTATAGCACATCTTTATTGGACACTTGATGTCTTATAGCACGTCTTTATTGGACCTGTGGTGTCTGATAGCACGTCTTTATTGGACCTTCGGCGTCTTATTGGACATGTTTATTGGACCTTTGGTGTTTGATAACACATCTTTATTGGACATACGGTGTCTGATAGTGCATCTTCATCGAACATTTGGTGTCTGATAGCATATGTTTATTGGACCTTCGGCGTCTTATTGGACATGTTTATTGGACCTTTGGTGTTTAATAGCACGTCTTTAGTGGCCTTCAGTGTTTGATAACCTTGTGGTTACAGGACGTTTGTAGTTGGATTATGTTGTCAATATACCCATCATTCAGTCTACAATACTGATTGACTTCATGTATCTTTGGTGTCTGAAAACATGTTGTCTTTACCAAATGTTCAGTGTCTGATAACATTGTCTTTACCAGACAATTGATGATAGCGTGATTATAGTCTTTACTGTACCTATTATTTAATGTCTGATAACTTGCAGCCTTATACTGAACCTTTTTCGTGAGATAGCATTGTCCTTAATGGACCTTTAGCTAATTAGCACATTTTTTATGTTCAATGTCTGATGACATTTTTTACTGGACCTGTGTCTGATGAAGTATTTACTGGAGCTTCAGTGTGTTATAACATTGTCTTCTCCGGGCCTTTGAAGCCAGATAACAATCTTGTTTGTCTTTAACGGATGTTAAGTATCTGATAACATTTTCTTTACTGGATCATTATGGCTTGTGTCTTTTCTGAACCTTCAGTGGCCTGTAACATGTTGACTTTGCTGGACATTTGGTGGCGGATAACATTAATTATCTTTATCGATAAATGGACTTTTGAATTCGCGTAACATGTTGTGTTTACCTTCATTGTCTGATAACATTTTTGACTCGATCTAGGTGTGATAATGTACATGGATTTACTGAATTGTTGTCTGATAACATTGTCTTTACTGAACCATTGTTGTCCGATAACATTGTCTTTACTGAATCATTGCTTTCTCATAACATTGTCTTTATTGAATCATTGTTGTCTGATAACATTGTCTTTACTGGATCATTGTTGTCTGATAACATTGTCTTTACTGAATCATTGTTGTCTAATAACGTTGTCTTTACTGAATCATTGTTGTCTGATAACATTGTCTTTACTGAATCATTGTTGTCTGATAACAGTGTCTTTTCTGGCTCTTAAGTGAGTCTAATGTCTTGTCTTTTCTGGACTTTGGTGTCTGATAAAATTGCTTTCAATGGCCCTTTGATCTTCAGTATCTGGTAACATATTGTCTTTATTTTTCTTTCAGTGTCTGATAAGCTTGTGTTGACTGAGTCTTTGGTGTCTGATAATTTTGTGTTTACTATCCCTCCAGTTTTTCCCGGTGCCCAGTGCCAGCCAATTTTTCTTGTTCATGGGAAGCCATCCACCTGCCAGTGCCTCAAAAATCATTTAAGTTTTGGGCGTTTTACTTTGTAAAGGTGGTTGCACAAAATGACATAGACACTGCAAGCTCTTCAGTTCGACATGTCTCGCCAAAACGGAAAGGTAACAGTGGGCGCCAATCTGGGTACAGCATGTACCCTCAGCCTATCTCGTGCTACTGCATGCATGCGAGTGGAAAATCAAATCTGCATCTCACATGTTATCAATTTCCCCAAAGCTGTTCTCAGGTGATTTATTTATTTGTTTATTTGATTGCTGTTGTATGTTGTGCTCGAGAATATTTCACATATAGGACGGCATTATAATAGTAGGAAACCAGGCAGAGCCTGGGGAAGACACACGACCATCCACAGGTACCTGGCAGACAATTCCCACATATATTGATTGTCATTGAAGATGATTTGTTGTGTTACCAAGGACAAAATCATATGCAGACATATGAAGATGGTTTGCAGCTTGCATGGTTTGTAATTCTCTGTACATGTCAATCCAAAATCTTCTGTTCTGAGATGCCTGTCAACAGCAGTGATCTATACCAGCTTAATTCTTGATTGTGAGTTCAAGTCTCATGCTTACTTCCTCTCCGGTCGTACGTGGGAAGGTCTGCCAGCAACCTGCAGATGGTCGTGGGTTTCCCCCTAGCTATGCCCGGTTTCCACCCAACATAATGCTGGCCACCGCCGTATGAGTGAAATATTCGAGCACGGCGTAAAACACCAATCAAATCAATAAATAAATAATTCTTGATTTGCATATTTAGGTGGGCCTTAGGGTGGCATTGAGTGATGGCAGTGCTCATACGCATATTCAGGTAGCCTAACATGGAGATTACCTGACATTCTACCAATTTGGCTTACATATGTGCTCACTGTACAGGTGAAAATCTTCAGAGAGCTCATCAGTCAAGCTGCGTTAATTCACATAGTGCAGTTGTCAAATTCTGCATGAAATAGTGTTTGCTATTTTCATTTGACTGTATTAAGCTCAAATTTGTTGATTTGATAAAACAAATGGCACTGTTTAAACGCATCTTGTTTTTACATGCCTGACATGAGCAATTTACTTTGGGCAGTTGAGTTTCCTCTACACCATGAATTAGTTGTGGTGGTGTTGAAATACACTCTTGATTGTACTGTGATTTTCACCCTTTAATCAATAGATAAGTTACCAGTTGACTGAAAATACAAATGGAAGTCTAGGTGTGTGAATAGCTAAACTTCTATTTTCTCGTAGGAATTAGCTTCCTATAAGTGGTGATTATACATATACCGCTTTCAATTTTATTGTGGATTCCGGATGTGTTTTTTTGTTTTTTCACTCTTCAGCTTTCAAAGGTAATTTAGGCTTAGAGTAATTTCCCAAACAGCTTTTATTCTTTTGCCGTTTTACTGATTGGCTCGCATTTAAGAGTTTCGGATTGAGTTTGACTCTACGGCATTCTTTAGGGTTTCTGAATGGGTTTTAGCTTATCTGTACAAAGTACAGGCATAGTTATAATTATGTCATAGTACCTTGAGCCTGGATGTCTGTTCTACACTGGGAATGCATGCCTTATGCTTGGCATGTGTTAGGGATGGTATCTAAATAAGTATACAGCACGTATTGAGCTGAGGTTTTGCATCTATGTATTATTCACTGAAGCACAATAACACATAGGGTGTGTTCCATTGTTGATGCCGGGTATGTGTATTAATTAATGTGTATTAATTAATGTGTATTAATTACCCTATGTTACCAACTTCATGACCTTCACGTCTTTTTTTTGTTTATTTTGAATTACAATTCTTGTTAATGTAAATGTTCCAGTACTTTATGTATTGAACTGAAGTTTTGCATTTGCATGTGTCTCCTACCTGAAGGCAAATAAGCTGTCTTTCCACACCTGAGCAATATTTTCAATGTTTAAATCTAAATTGACTTTGAGAGCAATTACTGAATGGCTTCTATCCCATGGCTTTCCGTTTTCATCTGTAGCTTTGATTATGTTACTAGCATTGGGGTTTCTGAAAAGCTTCAGCCTACATTTCTGGCTTTATCTCCAGAATTTAATGTGGTGTGGAATGATAGCTCTCCTCCAACTTCAGCTGCAATATTTTCTGAACTGCTTGACTTGATAACATAACTGGTTTGTAAACAGCGTTTAGCAGTTCTGTACTTGTGTATATCCCTCAACAGAAAATGGTTACATTGTTTCTGAAATATTCTTACTGGTATTTATAATAATAAAGCAAGCTTAAGGGGCAAAGGAATGGTCCTATTTTGCATTTTGAATGAAGTGTAAGGTTGGGTACATGTATGTGCACAAATAGTATTTCATGACACAAAATAGGTTCACTTCGTACGTAGGGTATGTGGTCAAATACATGTAGAGGCTGAAGATAATCAGTGTTAATTAAAAAAGTTTTACACTGTTTTGTGGGCAAGACCTTTCTATACACTCCATATTTCGTGCCTTGATGTCTCTACTATTTAATGCAGGTATAGTTGTGCCTGTTTCTGGTATATGTAGCATCAGCACCCAAAACCAGTTATAGCAATGTTAAGGTAAATGTTAAAGGTAGTTTCCAAAAGTACTGCATATATTGAGCTCACATTTTGCATACAGACATGGGTGTAAAGCACAATAATGCGAGGGGAAATGCCCTATCATTGATGCGCTGAGCTCTGCCTATTATTTACCATAAATTACAAAATCCACTATTTACTGTAATTCTTAACCTTTACAGTAAATACGTTTGCAGGGTGTTATTCAAGCATATTTTGAAGGCATTATTCTGTGTAGAATGGTAAAATTACATATTTATGCCCTGAAATCAACATATGTCTCCAAAAGCAACTTAAAAATGTGGATAGGTTGCAGTTAAAGTTGCTCTCTCATGTATGCAAAAAAGTTGTAATCAAAGTTACGATAAATCTTAATTATGGTATCTCAAAAATTGTGTTGGGGTCAAGTCTTTAATACATGTAAAACAAAATGTCACCAGCTGAGAGGTCTTGCATTCATGTGTTTCCTTAAGATGAGCTCCTTGGTTTAATTAAATCCACATGCTGTACCAAATCTATTTTTAATTGCTTAACATCAGATAGGATCACTTTTAAATATTCTTGATTCAACACTGGCTTGATTCATTCTCTCCTCAGTGCGTTGGCAGTTTTTGCATTTCCTCACAAATTGTTAGCATCAGTATTAAATTTTAATAGTTATTGAATATTCAAAAATACAACAGGCTAAATGGATGTTGGTAATTCCGTATAAAGTGTCTAAAAATTGGTTTGTATCTGCATGAATGAAAACAGACCTAATACTATCCAGTCCACTTGTTTGAGTTTTTTAGATTTTACAACAAAAAAGAAAAAAAAAAAACAGGCAAACACAAATAAAGGATGCTTTTAAAGTAGGTCAGGTCAATGTGGCATGATATCTGAAGCAGAGGGGCTGATGGGTAGGAACATCAGGGTACATTAGGCATCGGTAAAAGCTTTCAAGGCTGAAAACTTTTTCAAAATGAAGGTCTTGCAGTAATCAGTTTTCTGTTTTCATATTTTTTTGTTTTTTTTTTGTTTTCTAAACTATTTCTGCATTTGCGTGTTACTGCCATTTCATTGGATGCACATGTCTTTAAGCTGGTGTGGTGTGATGCGCGATGTACGTCTATGTATCTGACCTATTAAATGCCCAGATCAGCTCTGAACTTTTTTTTTTTCTGTCATGTTAAGTACTTAACCCTCATTTGGCTGCAAGTTAGAAAGAGTCTAAATGGGAGAAAGCATCAATGAATGGTAATTACTTGTCATTGTATTGCGAGAGAAAACTTTGTTTGATTTGTGCTAATGTACGTCATGCTGTGGAATATTTCTCTTAAAAAGCTGTGATCCAGCCAGGTTTACGTGGAAGCCAGAAGATTGTGATGCCTAATGCCAGGTACCTGAGAAACGTGCTGACATCAAGTCACAGCTTTAAGCCAATGAGAGCCATTTTTAAAGATGCGACGTCTCTCATTGGTCATGGGTTAGCTAATCGTCTGCCAGGGCATGACCCGGCCATTTTATAGACAGCTGAGACCGAAAGAACCTTTGTAGTCCGTCTGCCCCAAAGCATGTCACAACTATACATTGAGCAATGATATATTCCGATTATTAACTCTGGATACTTCGGATATAGAAATGATGGATGTGCATGGTGATGTTAACCATTGGAGTGTGCTGAGTATTGGCACAGTGTAGGAAGGTGTGCTGCTGTGCATATGGTGACTAGATGAATGCTTATCTTTTTGACAAGGATACATTTGTAGATCATTTTAGTTATTGAAAATTTATCATTAAATTGTTTAAGAACATTGTTTATCATTGTTCCAAGTGAGCAAAACCATGCACATTTTAATTTTTGTGATGTTGCATAAACGAGATATCACAGTTCCAAGTGAGCAAAATCATGCACATTTTAATTTTTGTGATGTTGCATAAACGATATATCACAGTTCCAAGTGAGCAGAATCATGCACATTTTAATTTTTGTGATGTTGCATAAACGATATACACAGTTCCAAGTAAGCAAAATCATGCACATTTTAATTTTTGTGATGTTGCATAAACGAGATATCACAGTTCCAAGTGAGCAAAATCATGCACATTTTAATTTTTGTGATGTTGCATAAACGAGATATCACAGTTCCATTGAGCAGAATCATGAACATTTTAATTTTTGTGATGTTGCATGAACGATATACACAGTTCCAAGTGAGCAAAATCATGCACATTTTAATTCTTGTGATGTTGCATAAACAAGATATCACAGTTCCAAGTGAGCAAAATCATGCACATTTTAATTTTTGTGATGTTGCATAAACGATATATCACAGTTCCAAGTGAGCAAAATCATGCACATTTTAATTTTTGTGATGTTGCATAAACAAGATATCACAGTTCCAAGTGAGCAAAATCATGCACATTTTAATTCTTGTGATGTTGCATAAACGAGATATCACTGATCCAAGTGAGCAAAATCATGCACAATGAGAATGTGTATGATTCTAAATACATTTGTAGATCATTTTAGTTATTGAAAATTTATCATTAAAGATATTGCTAAAGAAGAATTAAAATTTACTTATTGTGCTTAAAGTTTAATGTCAAAAGGAAAGATAACACCAGACATTATGATGTTGCATAAACGAGATATCACAGTTCCAAGTGAGCAAAATCTTGCACATTGAGAAAATTAAAAGTTGCACCATGCTATCAGTTTTAAGATATAATTAGGAGCAAGTAAGACTTTTATAAACCAAGGATGACTCACCTGATGTAACACGGACACTGCCTTTCAGCCTTACGAACCTGGGGTACGAGTGATGCAACATTGCTTTTCCCTTTTTTCCCAAATGGAGCATCCCTTGTCCTCACAAGAATTCTAGGTTAAAAGTTGAATTATACAGTTATCAAGCACATAAGAAAGAAAATGGCAGTTTAGGTGTTTTTCCACTCCCTCCAAAATATGTGTATACACTGAAGCTATTTTATTTCTTGTCTACTCTTTTAAAAGGGTGGAGTAAACAATATCAAGTGCACTCTAAAATCAGTGTACAATGTACAGCTGTTCTGATCGCTAAAACACTATGTATTGCTTGGTAATATATGTACCTGTACTTCTTGGTTGACTTGATTGCATTATTATAAAAATTGTATTGGAAAAATACAGGTTATGCACATTGTTACTTGTTTCAGTTGAAAGCAGTGTCCTTCTGACAATTTATTTATTTATTTATTTATTTCATTGCTGTTTTATTCTGTATCCAAGAATAGTTGACTCCTATGATGGCGACCAGCATTATCATGGGAAGAAATTAACAGTGATCATCCACTATTTGCTGACAGACCTCTCCTGACAGTTTTGTCCCTCTCCACACATATACTCTTTACAGCACATGTGCTGCTTTTCACTCTTGCTTTACATCACTGCCACCACTAGACAAGCTTGACCTTTGCAGCCTCATCATTGGTGTTCGCACGCTGAACTATTTAACCAGTAAAATTCTTTCAAGTACCTTCTGGTACACACTTTAAATGTAGAGATCGCATGTGTTTAAACTATTGTTAGAAACAAAGGTTGAGACAGACTTTTTGTGTTTCATTGTGACCAGCGTGACCTTGGCATTTTTAATTATATCTTTGCAAGTGGTGGCAGTGATGTAAAGTGAATGTAGAAAGCGGTGCATTGCACTTCATAGTCCTGAGTGAAGTTATGTTAATGTAATGTTAGACGTAAGAGTTAATGTGTATGCATCAAAGGCGTTGATTACAACAGTAAATTATCAGGAATCCATTCCAACAAGTTTCTGGTAAATACTGTTATAGTATGTATAAAATTCATGCAAGATGACCCCATTTTAACAGGAACATTTGTATGTTCCCATGGCACATTCTATTTCATTTTTCCTGAAAAACATGCATATGAAGACATACTTTTACATGTTGTTCCCTCATCCTCCCTTTATTAAACACTTGACTTCAGCTCTTTACAAAAAAGTTTAACCCCTCACTCATTTCGTGAACTTCACGAAAAATGTGCATCCAGCCTTATAAATCATGTGCTTATACTCTCCTTTGCCTCCTCCCCTTCAGCCTTGTGCATGACTACGCATGCCACAACCCTCAAAAGGCAATGGCTTGTAAGTGGTTCAAGCATGAACAACACAATGGCGGGGACTACTTCCGGCCAGGCTACTTCTACCTTATCTGGGTTAACGCAAGCAACGTGCTGGGTTCAACATCTTCGGATCCACAGCTTGTTGACACTAAAGCCATAGGTAGGCTCACATAGAAAGTTACATATACCTTTTTTATATTGTCTGGTGTTCATGTGGCGGGATGTGTTTTTGGTGGTGGGCATAAAATTTGTCATCTTTGGAGGGTGCTTTTTGATCCCCAATAAAGACAACCATGAAAGTGGACACTGGAGCGAAACTTGGAACACAGCAGACATAGTATATAACAGAACACTGTAAATTTAGGTTATAACAGAGTTTTAGGTTATAACAGAACACTGTAAATTTAGGTTATCACAGAACACTGCAGACTTAGGTTATCACAGAACACTGCAGACTTAGGTTATCACAGAACACTGCAGACTTTGGTTATCACAGAACACTGAAGGCTTAGATTATCACAGAACACTGCAGGCTTAGGTTATAACAGAACACTGCAGACCTAGGTGAAAACAGAACCCTGCAGACTTAGGTTATAACAGAACACTGCAAACTTAGGTGAAAGCAGAACACTTCAGACTTAGGTTATAACTGAGCAGTGCAGACTTAGGTTATCACAGAACATTGCAGACTTAGGTTATCACAGAACACTGCAGACTTAGGTCATCACAGAACACTAGAGACTTAGGTTATCACAGAACACTGCAGACTTAGGTCATCACAGAACACTAGAGACTTAGGTCACCACAGAACACTAGAGACTTAGGTTATCACAGAACACTGCAGACTTAGGTCATCACAGAACACTAGAGACTTAGGTCATCACAGAACACTAGAGACTTAGGTCATCACAGAACACTGCAGACTTAGGTTATAACGGAACACTGCAGACTTCAGATATAAATGGGAATACTGCAAGCTTTGTACAATATGATGGAATACGGCCCATCTTGAGCAGAAATTTGTTTCATCCCCGCCTTTTTTGCTGCATGAAATGGGTAAAGTCCCTGTAATAAAGCATGTGCTTGACAGTTATCGTATGCAATTCCCTTTGATCCTATTGAGATATGCCCAAGATGGTCAAGCTTGATTGTGGAAAAGGCAAGTCATTTTTGCAAGCTTAACATTTGTGAAGTATCTGGTTAGCTTTCAAGAACTTAACTGCAAGGTTGCGCTAACTTGTTGGAAGCCTAATTTGCTACACAACTGCAAGCTAGCCGCAATCTTGCTGCAAGCTATCCGCAACCTTGACATCGCAAGCTAGCCACAATCTTGTTACACAATCTTGTTAAAGTATTAACTTTCTGTAACTTCAAAAGTGACGAAGCATTTATATTTACGGACACCTGTATGTATATATATTCATTCAACCTATACCTGCTTTGTTTTGCTTAAAGTGTATTAGTATATTTAGGATTTAAATCTTAGCTCTTGGACAGAAATGATTATTCGTTTGTGTTACTTGAACAGACAATTCGGACCACATTTAAAATCTGTTCCTTGAAAAATGTTCCTAACTATGGAATTTTTGTTTTCTGTTATACTTCTGCGTTGGCAGTGAAGTTACGGCCTGTGGTGGAAGTGTCTGTGTCAGCCGTGAACAAGTCCTCAGTACATGTGAACTGGACCATGACATTCCCATCCAACGGTCGCCTGAAGCTGATCTACAACATCTCCCTCACCTGTACAGAGTGTATGACTGCTCACGTTTGGCGGGTGAGTATATAGTTAACCGATTATATAAGCCAAATCAGAATCATACAGTTAACGAATCTCACTAAAATGAGATCTAGCTTATGACTTTTAATTCTCGTTGGTGTATAATTTGGGGGATAAATCCGTTTGATTTTGATCCGGTTGTCCATTTGTGGTCGTCACGACCTTGTGCATTAAATCATCCAGCAGTTTTGATTTCACTTTGAAGAAACTTTGTCGGCATTAGGTTGCACTGCATCAATTCTATCCAGAGTTATCGCCCTTTAAACGTAGAATCAAGACTTGCAGATCAAGATTCCTTGTCAACACATCAGCTCCTTATACAGTATTTATTGGATTTTGATTAAACTTTGTAGGCAGGACAGAGACCATGTGGGGATGCATTTGTTGCCCCGTATTTAGTACTTTCAGAGTTATTAGCCTTTAAGCATAAAATCAGTTAAGACTTGCAGATCAAGTTGCCATGAGTCAGGTAAGGAAAAGATTCATAAAAGATACTGCAAGTAAGCATAAACAGGTTGAATTACAAAAATATTTGTTGTCCTGGATTTTTTAAATGGGTGCACATAAAAGCTTTTGTATACTCAACCTTAAAAAAAGCTAATAGCTGTACTATAGTGCTGAATGTGAATCAATCTATATATCAATTAATACACAGTGCTGGATTTGTATTATATATATATATGTTATCTCGATACTACCTGGTAAAGGTTGGTAATTTGATCAATTTAATCAATTAAATATACACTCATATAAACTCCAAGGGAAGAAAAAATCACTGTTAAACTTTTTTATATAAATATTGATTGACAGTTCTTTTGGTCTGTCTTCCATGTCCTCATTCCCTGAGCATAATGAGGCTTTGGTCTTACTGTTGCAGAAGGGCCCAATCAGGAGAAAGGCTTCAAATCCTTTAATCAAGGTTTTTGTGAATGACCTTGAGCCATACACAGAGTACAGGGTTTCTGTGAGAGTAAAGACAAAGACTGGAGGTTACTGGAGTGAGCCGTCAGAACCTATGACAACTACAACATTAGAAGGTGGTGAGTGAAGCAGCCATCCTTCCGGAGTTGTTGTTTGTTTTTTTTCTCTTTTTTTAATATTTTACCCTTTCATGCACGCAAAACAACATTGCCAGGCTGGCTGTCTGTTGGCTTTATCCAGAAGACACTTATAGTCTTTGATCAGTGATTGTCATTTACAGGTAGTTGAACCCTCTTCTGCAGCTTTAAAGTCAGAATGTAGATAATTGGTCCTAGCTGATTGGTTAAGACATTTGTTATTTATTTCTTTTATTTGATGGGTGTTTTACGTTATACGACGGCCAGCATTGTGGTGCGAGGAAACCAATGACCATCCACATTTTGCTGGCAGACTAGTATGAGCTGGACTTGAACTCACAGCGACTGCATTGGTGAGAGGCTCCTGGGTCATTGCGCTGTGCCGGCACACTAACCCCCCAGCCACTTAGGTTCCCTAAGATGCTTGTCTTTCAGTCACTAAAACATGTGAGGTTTGGGTTCAACCCTGGGCCTTGGTAGGGAATTTGTGGATTGAAATCCTCTAAATAAGCAGTCTGACAAGGACTTTGTTAGGCGTCAAATCTTCAGGTAAAGTACAAAGGAAATAAGCTGTTCATGTTGAACACACGGAATCATCACAACACCAAGGGTTTTGAAATGTGTCCACTACGTCTCAAAACGTTCTTTACAAACCTGAGATTTCCACACTCTGAATGTTTGTGGGACTTTGTTGACAGTAATCGGTCAGCGGCCATTGTTATATTCCTTGAAGACCATTTGCCTTCCACCAACATGGTGCGGATGACTTTCATCATACATAGGAAAGGCTGTCCTTAACTTGCCAAAGGTCGGAAATTGACCCTAGATATTCTGGCTTCATTCATCCTTAAAATTGACCACCTCCATGTATAAAATCAAGATTCCTAAGAATGATACTAAACCTGGCAGGGTGCAGTGGTTTTCTCCTGTGTCCATCAACGAGCTGAAATGTGGGTGAGCGTGGAGTGAAACACCAAACAACTCATTGAGCAAACTTGGGGTTGACTTATTTTGTTGCTATCCTTAAAGTACCCAAAATTTAAGGCTGTCTTGAATGTGCTATATATCACTACTGTTGCTGAGTTGGTAGTGAATAGAAGTCCGGTCATGACGTGGATTAGCTCCACCTGTGAAGCTGACATAAGATTAACAATGTACTACCGTGCCAAGCTTCACACACTCCTGCAATGATCTGAGATGCGCTCGCTGTTCTACCTTAACAGCGGGCTTAAATCTTAAGTATTGTAACTCTGACTTTTTAGATTTATGCATCGATGAACAGATAAATCATATCTGCACACAATTGTAGCTTCAGTTTTATGTTCCAATCAATGGGTTGGTAGAGTACGTCCTTGGTTTTTTTGACGAAACGTCTTTTCCTTGGTATACTTCTGCCATATTTGGACTAAATTTCAGGCAAGAATCAATTTCATGTCAAGGGACATCGTGAAACCCCAGTCTTTGCATCACATGGTGTGTTGCATCTGTGTGACAAGAGAGCTATTCATAGCTGACAGTTCATGACGTTTTCAGCCAGAATCACCGGGTAACGTGATGGCGAGTACGGCAGCCAACAACGGCGACCAACACATCGAAGGGGAGACAACTTGTGTCCCGAAATAGTTTGAATTTGTCGTACATATTGGAGGAGGGACTGTGTGTGTTTGTTTTGAAGCCACCTTTTACGTGTTGTGTCTTCACAGAAAACATTTTTATGTAGGCTAGGACAAAATAACATCGCTAAAAACCTAATATTCTTCCAGCGATACTCACAGAGCATGTTGGACATCCTGTGTGATGCCAGAAGTCAGTGTAGCTCTGTCTGCTCAACATGTCAATGCATGGTTAAATCAGTTGAGCCAGTTAGTGTAAACTAGGTTAATGTGTATAAAGATGCAAGAAACCCCACATGGTAACGTCATCAGAATGAACAAGTTTTGACCTAGTTATTATGGGGATTCGGAATTTGTTGTCTATTTCCTAGGTAAAGAAGTAAAAAAACTTAAACATGGATGTATGTTCCTTTTCTTCAGTTCCAAGAGGAAGTCCCAGCTTAACAAATGCCTCTTTCACAGAGTTTCACTCTTCATCTAAGGGAAGACAACTCACTGTGTACTGGCAGGTAAGCCAAGTATTTATGTCCGACATGAACAGCTTGCAATGGTATGCAGGGGAAGCGTTGAATGTATGTTGTTAAAAATGATTTGCAACTACTTTAACTATTAATTTGCCACAGGAATGAAGTCTTGTTTTAATTTGATCAGGTGTAAATACGGTAATGGTACATGTACGTGAATGACCGTACGTAAGAAGGTCGGCAAGCAACCTGTGGGTTTGGGTCATGGGTTTCCTCCCACCATAATGCTGGCTGCAGTTGTATAAGTGAAATATTCTTGAGTCCCAGGTCTCCTGACCTTGAGGCGGACGCTCTAACCATTCAGCCACTGAAGCAGTCAGGTTTTGATGCGTGAAGTGTTGTTGTTGTGGTTAGAAATCATGACATGACAGAATCATTCACTCCCAAATCGAGTCATACCTAAGAATTTAACAACACTAAACTCAAGTCTAAGTGTATTGTAAAATAGTAATAAAAAATTTTCCATTTGTCCTTAATCTGTGTCTCTTTCCCTGAGATTTTTGTAATATATTTTTCTACTTTATAGTATTCTCACAATTTATTCAGAAATAAATAAATTTCTTTCCCAGTGTTGTTAATATATAAAGGACAAATTGACCCTGTCCGCTTCCTAAAATACTTTTTTCTGCTGTTAAGATAATGTTTAGTTTGGAACTATCATTCATCCATTCTTCACGTATCACCACAGTATGTGTTATATTGGTGCGTTAAATATATACTTATTGAGGTAGCTTTGTGGGTCTACATATTCAGCACCGTCATCCACCAATCCCAGGCATTTTAATGATGCTTGTTCTATTGTTCAGGATCTGGAGAGAAAGTATCAGGGAGGGGAGATCACCGAGTACCTGGTTAACGTGACTCCACCCACTTCGGGGTCAAAGGGCAAATCCATAAGTCAGCATAGATTGGCAGGGTCACAAGCTATGTTGAAGTCTCTAAATCTGGAAGATGGAAAACAGTACGAGGTGCGAGTGGCTGCTCTCACGAAGCATGGATATGGGCCTTATTCCCAACCACTGATTATCCCCCCTGAAAGTCAAGGTATGTTCAGTATTGTTTTTGTGTGACCATAGCTGGGCACTGCTCAGTTGTCTCTGTGTGTCTACATCTTAATCTTAAGTGCCAGTCACATATTTTTTTATGTTTTTCTTTTTTAATGGGGTAATTTGTTACTTTTGTTTACCACAGTTACACCAGGTGTCACCATGGTAACATCAGAAGCCAACAGCAGCCTTGGGTTCGTGTCATGGGACAAACCAGGTGGCGATATCCAAGCTACAAAGTTCCTAATCCACTACTGCCAAGGGCACATAACTCAGCTAGGCACACACATAGCTCAGTGCACGGTAGGATACATGTTTTGTGTAATCCTTAATTTCCATGATTAATACCTCAGGAACCCTTGTTAAAAAGTCATGTAATTGTGATGAGACAATTATGCTAGCTTGAAATAAGTTTTTTTGGTTTTTGATATGGACTGACCATGGCTAGTCCCAAGGTCAGATATGTCTATTGAAGGGAATGGGGCGGAATGACATAACTTTCATCTTTTGGTCAAATTAAAAGTAATTTGGGGAAAAATGTCTGTAACTGCCCTTTGTCTCTAGTTTTACATCACGTTGGTGTGAAAGAGTTCATATTTTAGGCTAAGGGCATGAATGGACTTACTGTTAAAGGGTGCATGGTGGTGTAATTATTATAAGAATAGTGGTAAGACAAAAAATAACATGTAAATCATGCGGAGTAAATGTTTAATTGTACCATAAATATGATTTGCTGTAATTCTGTAATCTTTTTGCATGATTGCATGGTGATTGTTCAAGAATATTCTGAAGGCAATATTCTGTGTTGACTGATGAAATTATACATTTTGTGAAGCCCTGAAAACTGGCCAATCCAGCTAATGTAGTTTTGTCTCCAAAGTGGAATTAAAATTGTACTGAAATTTGCTCTTTCATATGTGAAGTGCATTATTCATCCTCCGAGAAATATTATCACCAAACGATCTGCAGAAACGGCTTTGTGAATTCCTTGTGCTCTCATTTGTTTATGGGGCCTTGGTGAAAATAAGCATTTTAGTGGCTGTTTTTTGTGTGGGATAATGTTCATTGAAGACTGGTTGTCTTCCACTTGTACGATATGGAAATCTGTGTTACATAAGCGAATATTGGTCTGCCGGAAGCCATTGCCTATCCCTCCATAATGCTAGCTGGCCGTAGACTTGTAAGTGAAATATTTCTGAGTAAAACATCATTGAAATAAGTAAAGGGAACAAAATGTGTCAGTAACTTGTCATAAACTGGTGGTTTATTCCGGGCGCGCCAAATTCCTCCTCTCATTAAACTGATAGCCATGATGAGTTTTTTTTAGTTTGGCTTGTAACACCTGCAATCAGAGAAATCGACCAATCAGTGACATTGTTTGCTCTTGTTGTTATTGTTGTAGGATGGCTACTCGTGGCTGGATGTTGATGGAAACCAGACATCAGCTACTGTGGTCATGCCAGAACATCGAGACATGTCCAAGTATGTGATTGGCGTTTCCATGGAGACAGAGGTGGGGAACAGTGGCATCGTGTGGTCACCGTGCATGTTTAAGATACAAGGAAGTAAGTCAGTGCACCTGTGCACAAATCTATGTAAAATCTTACCTCTCTTGACATCAGGGACCAATTTCACATATCCAGTTTTGACTTAAAGAATACATGAAAAGGAACTATAAAACAAAGATTATGTTTCTATGCCAAATGAAGAGAATTAAACTTTTGTAAAAAAAAAATTAATTTTGTGGTTATTTTTAGAATTACCACCTTATATTATGCATATTTTCCATCAACGATCAGATTTTTCAGAAATTACATTATCGTTGATTTTGCTGTGTCGCTAAAGTGTGGGCAAGATGACATGTACACAGATGCTGCATGGCTTCTTAGGGCCAGCTTAAGGCCACCTGCACGCCCCGTCACCCATTCCCATTCAGCCTGTTTCCCACAGCCCCACTTTCATTTGGCCAGACCCATTCAGTCTGTCCCCTGTAGAGCTCTTTTTTAAACCGGGATAATTGGTGATGTCACCACTGTAAGCTACTTAATCTCGAGACTGACCACTGGGGCCGTAAGAAAACTGTACTTTGAAGCCATTTTTACCCACCAAACTGAAAGTTGAAAAATTTCATGTATTATTACTCATGATAAACTGCACATTAAAAAACAAAACTAAACTTCACGTATTGTTTCAAAATTCTAAATGCGATCTTAAGGTTTTAGAAATTAAAATTTTGTCCATTTCTTCAATGTTATCGTAAGACAAATGTGTCACAATTTCAACGTATAGTACCAAAAACTAAACTTTCTGAAGCGGTTTAAATTTTTGACTTAAGTCAGAAATGGTTTTATGGAATAGACCCCAAACAGAAATGTTTTGTTTGTAACCCAAAAGGCTGAAAATAGGTGCCTGACGATTTTGAAATACCCAGTTGTAGATGGTGGTAAAACCACTTAATTGGCCATTACATGTTGTATAATAGTGGATCACGATGACTTGATTACTTCACCAAAGTAACCATGGTTTCATATTATATAACATGACCAATAAGGCCTCCCGTAGCACTTACTTCAGAAATATCAGACACGTATTTATGTGTGTTCACAGTACCTGGTAAGCTTCAGAAGATAAAGGTCGAAGCAAGGGAATTTACTTCAGTGACCTTGACATGGTTTCCATTGTCATGTATGTCAGCCCGGGTCAAGGTCTGGTCATACGAGGTCAGCATATGTGAAGAGGTGGAAGAAAGGTGTACTTGCGGGCAAGGTAAGTACAGGGTTGTGTGCTGGTAGCATTGAAGGAGGGCACGGACGGAGACTAAGTACTGAGTGAGTGGGAATATTGTGAGGAAACTTGATTGATTGGCAAGTGGACAGGTGTGGTGATTTGTGATTGATTGGTGTGGTGATTTGTGATTGACAGGTGATGGGTGTTATGATTGATTGGTGAATAGGTGTGGTGATTTGTGATTGATAGGTGAATGGGTGTGGTGACTTGTGATTGATAGGTGAATAGTTGTAGTGGTTTGTGATTTGTAGCTGAATAGGTATGGTGATTTGTGAATGATAGGTGTGATGATTTATGATTGATACATGAATGGGTTTGGTTATATGTTACTGATAGGTCCGTAGATGTGGTGATTTGAGGTTGATTACTGGAAGGATGCGAGGTGAATAGAATTATTGATTTATATTGATTACTGTATTGATCTGATGATTTAGATTGAAAGGTGCATGCTTGTGTGATTGATATTTGCAAATATGTTTGATTTATGGTGCATGGCTATGGTGATTTGAGTGTTAGACTCTTTCTATTTGAGAATGACCACTGGATTCTTATTGTGATTTAAGAGTTACTGGATTCTTGTGATTATATGAGAGACATCTCTTGATTCTTTTGCTGACCTAAAAAGTCCGGGTATTGGACGAGGGGCTGAAGATGGGGATTACCTGACCATTCTTTCTGTCCCTGTGCAGGCCGAATAATAGAGTTCAAAGGGGTATGGGACCTACATACAGCCCGAGTGGAGAGGTTAAGATCTGGTCAGGCTTACAGCCTATGTGTGCGAGCCCTTGGGGTGAATGGCCCGGGTGCCTGGAGCACCGCCGTCAGGGTCACCACAGACATACCAGGTGGGTAATGTGTCTCTAGTACTGTAATGCTATATATCTGATAACAAATAATTCCATCAGCTATTGCTGTGTTTTCAAGGACATGTGATTGCTTTTGCTATTCTGAGACTGCGAATTACATAAATATGCCAGAGTGTTCCTGGTGTACCCAAGTGAGATTCTACAATACATGCGATAACGCACATGGAATGGACCATGTCCCATTTTTAGTGTATATGCGACAGGGATTTATTAATGGAGTCACAAGGACGACCTGTTGGTATTGTCACAATGACGACTTGTTGGGATTCCCCCAGAGGCAGCCTGCTGGTATTGTCACAATGAAGACTTGTTGGGATTCCCCCAGAGGCAGCCTGTTGGTATTGTCACAATGACGACTTGTTGGGATTCCCCCAGAGGCGACCTGTTGGTATTGTCACAATGATGACTTGTTGGGATTCCCCCAAAGGCGGCCTGTTTGTATTGTCACAATGACAACTTGTTGGGATTCCCCCAGAGGCAACCTGCTGGTATTGTCACAATGATGACTTGTTGGGATTCTCCCGGAGGCAACCTGCTGGTATTATCACAATGACGACTTGTTGGGATTCTCCCAGAGGCAACCTGCTGGTATTGTCACAATGACGACCTGTTGGGATTCTCCCAGAGGCAACCTGCTGGTATTGTCACAATGACGACCTGTTGGGATTCTCCCAGAGGCGACCTGCTGGTATTGTCACAATGATGACTTGTTGGGATTCCCCCAGAGGTGACCTGTTTGTATTGTCACAATGACAACTTGTTGGGATTCTCCCAGAGGCGACCTGTTGGTACTGTCACAATGATGACTTGTTGGGATTCCCCCAGAGGCGACCTGTTTGTATTGTCACAATGACAACTTGTTGGGATTCTCCCAGAGGCGACCTGTTGGTATTGTCACAATGACAACTTGTTGGGATTCTCCCAGAAGCAGCCTGTTGGTATTGTCACAGTGACAACTTGTTGGGATTCCCCCAGAGGCGACCTGTTTGTATTGTCACAATGACAACTTGTTGGGATTCCCCTAGAGGCGACCTGTTGGTATTGTCACAGTGACAACTTGTTGGGATTCCCCCAGAGGTGACCTGTTTGTATTGTCACAATGACAACTTGTTGGGATTCTCCCAGAGCCGACCTGTTGGTATTGTCACAATGATGACTTGTTCGGATTCTCCCAGAGGCGACATGTTGGCATTGTCACAATGACGACTTGTTGGGTTCCCCCAGAGGCGACATGCTGGTATTGTCACAATGACGACTTGTTGGGATTCCCCCAGAGGCGACCTGCTGGTATTGTCACAATGATGACTTGTTGGGATTCCCCCAGAGGCGACCTGTTGGTATTGTCACAATGATGACTTGTTGGGATTCTCCCAGAGGCGACCTGTTGGTATTGTCACAATGACGACTTGTTGGGTTCCCCCAGAGGCGACCTGTTGGTATTGTCACAGTGATGACTTGTTGGGATTTTCCCAGAGGCGACCTGCTGGTATTGTCACAATAATGACTTGTTCGGATTCTCCCGGAGGCGACCTGCTGGTATTGTCACAATGATGACTTGTTGGGATTCCCCCAGAGGCAACCTGTTTGTATTGTCACAATGACAACTTGTTGGGATTCTCCCAGAGGCGACCTGTTGGTATTGTCACAATGATGACTTGTTGGGATTCTCCCAGAAGCAGCCTGTTGGTATTGTCACAGTGACAACTTGTTGGGATTCCCCCAGAGGTGACCTGTTGGTATTGCCACAATGACAACTTGTTGGGATTCCCCCAGAGGCGACCTGTTGGTATTGTCACAATGACAACTTGTTGGGATTCCCCAAGAGGCGACCTGTTTGTATTGTCACAATGACAACTTGTTGGGATTCCCCCAGAGGCGACCTGCTGGTATTGTCACAATGACAACTTGTTGGGATTCCCCCAGAGGCAACCTGCTGGTATTGTCACAATGATGACTTGTTGGGATTCTCCCGGAGGCAACCTGCTGGTATTATCACAATGACGACTTGTTGGGATTCTCCCAGAGGCAACCTGCTGGTATTGTCACAATGACGACCTGTTGGGTTTCTCCCAGAGGCGACCTGCTGGTATTGTCACAATGATGACTTGTTGGGATTCCCCCAGAGGTGACCTGTTGGTATTGTCACAATGACGACTTGTTGGGATTCCCCCAGAGGCAGCCTGCTGGTATTGTCACAATGAAGACTTGTTGGGATTCCCCCAGAGGCAGCCTGTTGGTATTGTCACAATGACGACTTGTTGGGATTCCCCCAGAGGCGACCTGTTGGTATTGTCACAATGATGACTTGTTGGGATTCCCCCAAAGGCGGCCTATTTGTATTGTCACAATGACGACTTGTTGGGATTCCCCCAGAGGCGACCTGTTTGTATTGTCACAATGACAACTTGTTGGGATTCCCCTAGAGGCGACCTGTTGGTATTGTCACAGTGACAACTTGTTGGGATTCCCCCAGAGGTGACCTGTTTGTATTGTCACAATGACAACTTGTTGGGATTCTCCCAGAGCCGACCTGTTGGTATTGTCACAATGATGACTTGTTCGGATTCTCCCAGAGGCGACATGTTGGCATTGTCACAATGACGACTTGTTGGGTTCCCCCAGAGGCGACATGCTGGTATTGTCACAATGACGACTTGTTGGGATTCCCCCAGAGGCGACCTGCTGGTATTGTCACAATGATGACTTGTTGGGATTCCCCCAGAGGCGACCTGTTGGTATTGTCACAATGATGACTTGTTGGGATTCTCCCAGAGGCGACCTGTTGGTATTGTCACAATGACGACTTGTTGGGTTCCCCCAGAGGCGACCTGTTGGTATTGTCACAGTGATGACTTGTTGGGATTTTCCCAGAGGCGACCTGCTGGTATTGTCACAATAATGACTTGTTCGGATTCTCCCGGAGGCGACCTGCTGGTATTGTCACAATGATGACTTGTTGGGATTCCCCCAGAGGCAACCTGTTTGTATTGTCACAATGACAACTTGTTGGCATTCTCCCAGAGGCGACCTGTTGGTATTGTCACAATGATGACTTGTTGGGATTCTCCCAGAAGCAGCCTGTTGGTATTGTCACAGTGACAACTTGTTGGGATTCCCCCAGAGGCGACCTGTTGGTATTGCCACAATGACAACTTGTTGGGATTCCCCCAGAGGCGACCTGTTGGTATTGTCACAATGACAACTTGTTGGGATTCCCCCAGAGGCGACCTGTTTGTATTGTCACAATGACAACTTGTTGGGATTCCCCCAGAGGCGACCTGCTGGTATTGTCACAATGACAACTTGTTGGGATTCCCCCAGAGGCGACCTGTTGGTATTGTCACAATGACAACTTGTTGGGATTCTCCCAGAGGCGACCTGTTTGTATTGTCACAATGACAACTTGTTGGGATTCTCCCAGAGGCGACCTGTTGGTATTGTCACAATGATGACTTGTTGGGATTCTCCCAGAGGCGACATGTTGGCATTGTCACAATGACGACTTGTTGGGTTCCCCCAGAGGCGACATGCTGGTATTGTCACAATGACGACTTGTTGGGATTCCCCCAGAGGCAACCTGCTGGTATAGACACAATGACGACTTGTTGGGATTCCCCCAGAGGTGACGTGTTGGTATTGTCACAATGATGACTTGTTGGGATTCCCCCAGAGGCGACCTGTTGGTATTGTCACAATGACGACTTGTTGGGTTCCCCCAGAGGCGAGCTGTTGGTATTGTCACAATGATGACTTGTTCAGATTTTCCCAGAGGTGACCTGTTGGTATTGTCACAATGACGACTTGTTGGGTTCCCCCAGAGGCAGCATGTTGGCATTGTCACAATGACGACCTGTTCGGATTCTCCCAGAGGTGACCTGTTCGGATTCTCCCAGAGGCGACCT
Organism: Liolophura sinensis; assembly: GCF_032854445.1. NCBI lineage: Eukaryota > Metazoa > Mollusca > Polyplacophora > Chitonida > Chitonidae > Liolophura > Liolophura sinensis. The sequence goes on from NC_088301.1 coordinate 10,148,018, forward strand.
GTTGGTATTGTCACAATGACGACTTGTTGGGATTCCCCCAGAGGCGACCTGCTGGTATTGTCACATTGACAACTTGTTGGGATTCCCTCAGAGGCGACCTGGTGGTATTGTCACAATGACGACTTGTTGGGATTCTTCCGGAGGCGACCTGCTGGTATTGTCACATTGACGACTTGTTCGGATTCTCCCAGAGGCGACCTGCTGGTATTGTCACAATGACGACCTGTTCGGATTCTCCCAGAGGCGACCTGTTGGTATTGTCACAATGACGACCTGTTCGGATTCTCCCAGAGGCGACCTGTTTGTATTGTCACAATGATGACATGTTGGGATTCCCCCAGAGGCGACCCGTTCAGACTCTCTCAATAGCTAGCAGCTGGGATTCTCAGAATGATTCTACATACACCCGTGTTGCTTAATCAGACAATGGGTATCTGGACTGTGTAGTAAATGGGCAGGTACCCTGAATCCTCAACAAATGGGACTGTCATAGTGAAGACATATTGGAAGACATGTAGCATGATGACATGACACAAATCCTATCCCCGCCACCTCTGAAAAAAATATCTTGAACGGCACTCAATGTTTTTTATACATTAGTAGACATTTTTATCTTAGTCAAGTGGGACTCTCGAGAATACATGTATCTGTGTTGCTTGTGTACTGTTCTTAATCAAATTGCAATCAAAATCAGGGAATATATATTGAGCCTTATATATATTCCAACACTGATAAATGAAGACAAGCCTTAGTGCAGGCTTGAGTAGAAATTATATCTATGATTACTTTCCAAACACTGAAATGTCTCTTATTAAATTGTAATATAAATGTTGTGTGCTTTTGTGAAAAATCATTCACAGCATATATAACTGAACTCGAGTGAGCTGTTCCCATCTAGCTGGATGTTAGGGCAGTATGACTATAGACACCCTACACTGAAGAAACAGTGGCAAACTGCATCTGGCACATGACAATTTCCATGACAACATACACTTAACAGATAACTGGTAAATCTGCTTGAGGCTGCAATTGCAATGGCTTTGTTGAGCAAGCCCGTGAGTGCATGTCTCAATCAAGCCAGTATTTTCGATGGTCAGGGACTTATTTTATCAGGGAGTTGAAAATTCCACAAAGCTGTGTGCCAGTAAACCATCATTGTACAGTGTATTCCTGATATTTGTTGTCTGTTTCAGCTCCTTGGGGTGTGATACTCGGTTGCTCGCTAGCAGGTATTTTCCTGGCTGTTATGATCCTCATTTGGTTGGGGTAAGGCGCTTTCTTTGACATGCCTTGTAGATTTACATTCATTCAGACATTTCATCGTGTGATAACCTACATTGACTAAGACCAGAGCCACACTACAAAGAAGATTTCAAAAGCACAGCCAGAAGCTGTGAACCCAAGTGTGTGTTTTATCTGATGATGACATCAGTTGAGGCCAATAGCTCATAATATACCACCATATACAAAGTTGTCAAAATAGTCTTATGTGTTTTGATTTATTTATTTATTTGATTGTTGTTTTTTGCCATACTCAAGAATATTTCATGTATATGATGGCGGCCAGCATTATGGAGGGAGGAAACCGGGCACAGCCCGGGGGAAACCCACGACAGGTTGCTGGCAGACCGTCCCACTTACGAGCTTAGCATGAGCTGGACTTGAACTCAACCTATGTGTTTTGATCACATATTGTTCACATAATAAGGAATGGCTCAATGGCAGTATGATATTATAAACATATTCATAAAGAAGCAATTGCCTTTTACAGTGTAATGTTTATGTAGAAATGAAAGTAATACCCCAAGGACAGTATTGTGTACATGTTCAAAACAATGGCCTGATGACAGTGTACTGTTAGCATAAAATGTTACAGTCTGACGACGGTGTAGTCTTCATGTGAAAAGTAGTACTGCCTGACGACGGTGTAGTGTTTGCATGAAAAGTTATGGCCTGACGACAGCATAGCGTTCTTGTTAAAAGTAGTATTGCCTGATGACAGTATAGTGTTTGCATAAAAAGTTAGGGTGTGATGACAGCCTAGCGTTCATGTTAAAAGTAGTATTGCCTGATGACAGTATAGTGTTTGCATAAAAAGTTAGGGTGTGATGACAGCCTAGCATTCACTTGAAAAGTAGTATTGCCTGATGACAGTATAGTGTTTGCATAAAAAGTTAGGGTGTGATGACAGCCTAGCATTCACTTGAAAAGTAGTATTCCCAGATGACAGTATAGTGTTTGCATAAAAAGTTAGGGTGTGATGACAGCCTAGGGTTCATGTTAAAAGTAGTATTCCCAGATGACAGTATAGTGTTTGCATAAAAAGTTAGGGTGTGATGACAGCCTAGCGTTCATGTGAAAAGTAGTATTCCCTGATGACAGTATAGTGTTTGCATAAAAAGTTAGGGTGTGATGACAGTCTAGTATTCATGTGAAAAGTAGTATTCCCTGATGACAGTATAGTGTTTGCATAAAAAGTTAGGGTGTGATGACAGCCTAGCGTTCATGTTAAAAGTAGTATTCCCTGATGACAGTATAGTGTTTGCATAAAAAGTTAGGGTGTGATGACAGCCTAGCATTCACTTGAAAAGTAGTATTGCCTGATGACAGTATAGTGTTTGCATAAAAAGTTAGGGTGTGATGACAGCCTAGCATTCACTTGAAAAGTAGTATTCCCAGATGACAGTATAGTGTTTGCATAAAAAGTTAGGGTGTGATGACAGCCTAGGGTTCATGTTAAAAGTAGTATTCCCAGATGACAGTATAGTGTTTGCATAAAAAGTTAGGGTGTGATGACAGCCTAGCGTTCATGTTAAAAGTAGTATTCCCTGATGACAGTATAGTGTTTGCATAAAAAGTTAGGGTGTGATGACAGTCTAGTATTCATGTGAAAAGTAGTATTCCCTGATGACAGTATAGTGTTTGCATAAAAAGTTAGGGTGTGATGACAGCCTAGGGTTCATGTTAAAAGTAGTATTCCCTGATGACAGTATAGTGTTTGCATAAAAAGTTAGGGTGTGATGACAGCCTAGGGTTCATGTGAAAAGTAGTATTCCCTGATGACAGTATAGTGTTTGCATAAAAAGTTAGGGTGTGATGACAGCCTAGGGTTCATGTGAAAAGTAGTATTCCCTGATGACAGTATAGTGTTTGCATAAAAAGTTAGGGTGTGATGACAGCCTAGGGTTCATGTGAAAAGTAGTATTCCCAGATGACAGTATAGTGTTTGCATAAAAAGTTAGGGTGTGATGACAGCCTAGGGTTCATGTTAAAAGTAGTATTCCCAGATGACAGTATAGTGTTTGCATAAAAAGTTAGGGTGTGATGACAGCCTAGGGTTCATGTGAAAAGTAGTATTCCCAGATGACAGTATAGTGTTTGCATAAAAAGTTAGGGTGTGATGACAGCCTAGCATTCACTTGAAAAGTAGTATTCCCAGATGACAGTATAGTGTTTGCATAAAAAGTTAGGGTGTGATGACAGCCTAGGGTTCATGTTAGAAGTAGTATTGCCTGATGACAGTATAGTGTTTGCATAAAAAGTTAGGGTGTGATGACAGCCTAGCGTTCATGTTAGAAGTAGTATTGCCTGATGACAGTATAGTGTTTGCATAAAAAGTTAGGGTGTGATGACAGCCTAGCGTTCATGTTAGAAGTAGTATTGCCTGATGACAGTATAGTGTTTGCATAAAAAGTTACGGCCTGACGTCAGCATAGCGTTCATGTTAGAAGTAGTATTGCCTGATGACAGTATAATATTAATGTTAATATATATAATTTGAAAGACTTAAACTACTCAATTTGCTTGTTAATAAGTTGAAAGGTATTAAAAATTGCCAGATGGAATAATAATCCATTTGCTTTAATCCATCTTTTAGCTAGGTTTTTCCATAAACTGTTGAAAGACATTTGTAGATCAATGGGTATTTTCATCAGGGAACAACAGAGAATGGTATTGCCTGAATTATTCACAGGAAGTACCCTAATTCCTCAACCCTTTTCGCATATGAAAGAGTAACATTCACTGGAATTTATTCACCCTTTAAATCTGATTTTGGATACACAGTGGTTGGATTGGCCAGTTTCAGAGCTTCTTAAAAATTATAATAACGCCTTCTGAATATGCTTAAATAAATATCTTGCAAACATTGTCAAGAGTTTGAAGAATTACAGTACAGTAGTCCTTTCCTTTGACTTAAAAGTTATATATATTTATTGATTAATGTGCATAGAGGAGGCCTCCGTGGCTCAGTTAGTTAGCGCGCTAGCGCAGCGTAATGACCCAGGAATCTCTCACCAATGCGGTCGCTGTGAGTTCAAGTCCATCTCATGCTGGCTTCCTCTCCGGCCGTACGTGGGAAGGTCTGCCAGCAACCTGCGGATGGTCGTGGGTTTCCCCCATGCTCTGCCCGGTTTCCACCCACCATAATGCTGGCAGCCGTCGTATACGTGAAATATTCTTGAGTACAGCGTAAAACACCAATTAGATAAATAAATATCAATAAATAAATAATGTGTATAGATATAAAATGATAATGCTGAAACGCTGAGTTCGTCTGTTTGCAGAATCCACCGTTATCTGATGACCCCAGTTGTTGACAGTTTTGACATTCCCAAGGTGAGTGGCTTAGAAGTCTGGTGTTGCCATTTTCTGTGGCTGGGTTTGCCTTATTCACCTGTGTGAGTATATTATTCAGATATTGTGCATGATGATGGGCTGGTGTATAAGGAATTGTCAGTTTGAAGAAGTGATATATCATTTGTTTAGAGTTAACAATTCGTGATATCCCATTCCACTACAGGCATCATATGTTTTATTATCCTGAAAAAAACAGTGTACGTCCTCAGTTGGTACTTGAAATATAAATTTGTTCATGAGAAGTGGGGCAAGGCATCATCAGGCTGGTGAAGAGCACACAGAGGGAGATAACTCTTGTTAGATTTTAGCGTGTGATGAAATTGTGATATTACTTTGTGAGCTTGACGCTCCTTTGCTTGAGTGCATTATCATTGTACATAAGTTTTGTCGGATATCATACAGCTGTTTATTGTTGGTTGGTCTAGTTTTAATAAAATGTGACTGGGTTGGGTGTTATGTCTGGTGTCTTTGGTATGTTAATTTGAAGTGGCAGAATTTTGGCAGCATGGACTCACCATGCCACAAGATCTTGTTGTCATATCACTGAAAAATTATGAAGTAAGATGTATGATCCACACATATATTCCTGACTGTGCAACTCTAACCACTAAAGTCAGCTCAAGACAAAAAAAAAGATACAAAAATGTAATTGGTCAAGGGATGCATGTTATGGGTGAAACTAAGATAGCTTGGATCCCTGGTGGCCCAGATGGAAAGCACCTAGTAGTCAAAAAGTATGTTGTTAGAGGTTGATTTGTCTGTTCTAGGCTGTGAACTTGGATGTGTATGACCAGAGTGGGACGAAGGAGGAAGAGGAGAATGGTTCAAGGGGAGATAACTTTTACGCACTTGTCCAGGGAGAACAAGAGGTATAAATTTGAGTGAATATATTTATTGAGGATGTAAGCAGCATATAAAAATTACATATTAATTCAAAATCTGTATGGAGGAAATAAAATGGATACCATTCAGATCTAGATGTTTCAAGTTGGAGCTACATGGCTCAAGTTGGATCTAGATATTACACTTCAAAGAAAATGATGCAAATTTTCCATCTTTGAATGGCTATAGCTAAGGTTTTGTGGAGACCAAAGCTTTTAGTCAGAAGCACATTTCACTTTTTCAGAATGATATTTTTCAAAGGGGAATAATCCCTCTGCATGTTGCCCATTTTGCTGTTCATGACCCAAAGTTAGTGTGGCATTCTTCAGATATCTGCTAATTTGCTTTTGACCATATCTTGGTTAAAGCTAAACATAAAACTACAAAAAAAAAAAAAAAAAAAAAATAAGGCCCAAAGTAATCCTTATCAAACCATGAATATATGAAACCTGTAAGGAATTAAGACAAGATGTCCTTAGGCAGTAAACTGGACTAAAACTTGTATGTCTCCTTTCCATTTATGATATATAAATTATCATGTCAACACAATCCTCATGTATCCATCTATGTCACCCCATTCGTGCTTTTTGAAAACATATTTTATTTATTTATTTATTTATTTATTTATTCATTTGCTGCTGACAGAACTTCCCACCTATAGCTAGAGAGTCATATTTTATACCACTGGACAGAAATGGCCCAGTGTCAGTAATAGACATCCCATTGTCAGAAGACGGCCCATTGTCAGTACTGATCAACCCAGCACCTGTATTTTTGGGCTGATTGTCTGTATTTGTCGGCCCAGTGTCTGTTATAGATGTCTTATCGTCAGAACACGTTGGCCCAGTGTCAGTACTGGCCAGCCCATCATGTGTATTTGTCGGCCCATTGTCTGTACTTGTTGGACCGGTGTCAGTTATAGACGTCCCATCATCAGAATTCATAGGCCCAGTATTGGTACTTGTCCTCCCCAGTGTCAGTACTGGCCAGCCCATCATGTGTATTTGTCGGCCCATTGTCTGTACTTGTTGGACCGGTGTCAGTTATAGACGTCCCATCATCAGAATTCATAGGCCCAGTATCGGTACTTGTCCTCCCCAGTGTCAGTACTGGCCAGCCCATCATGTGTATTTGTCGGCCCATTGTCTGTACTTGTTGGACCGGTGTCAGTTATAGACGTCCCATCATCAGAATTCATAGGCCCAGTATCGGTACTTGTCCTCCCCAGTGTCAGTACTGGCCAGCCCATCATGTGTATTTGTCGGCCCATTGTCTGTACTTGTTGAACCAGTGTCAGTTATAGACGTCCCATCATCAGAATTCATAGGCCCAGTATCGGTACTTGTCCTCCCTAGTGTCAGTACTGGTCCACTCATTGTCTGTACTGGTAGACTCAGCCCAACATTGTTTCACCCAGTTTTGGTACTGGTAGACCCAGTGTAGGTCTTGGCAGGCCCAGTGCTGGTACTGGTAGACCCAGTGTAGGTCTTGGCAGGCCCAGTGCTGGTACTGGTAGACCCAGTGTAGGTCTTGGCAGGCCCAGTGCTGGTACTGGTAGACCCAGTGTAGGTAATAATCGGCCTAACATTGGTACTTGTTGTCCCAGTGTTGGCACTGGTAGACACAGTGTGGGTCTTGGCAGGCTCAGTGTTGGTACTGGTATACCGTGTGGGTCATGGCAGGCCCAGTGTTGGTACTGGTAGACCCAAAGTAGGTCATGGCAGGCCCAGTGTTGGCACTGGTAGACCCAAAGTAGGTCATGGCAGGCCCAGTGTTGGCACTGGTAGACACAGTGTGGGTCTTGGCAGGTCCAGTGTTGGTACTGGTATACCGTGTGGGTCATGGCAGGCCCAGTGGTGGTACTGGTAGACCGAGTGTAGTTATGGCAGGCCCAGTGTTGGTTCTGGTATACCATGTGGTTCATGGCAGGCCCAGTGTTGGCTCTGGTATACCTCAGTGTAGGTCTTAGCAGGCCCAGTGTTGGTACTGGTATACCCAGTGTAGGTCAACAGGCCCAGTGTTGGTACTGGTATACTGTGTGGTTCCTGGAAGGCCCAGTGTTGGTACTGGTATACCGTGTAGGTCATGGAAGGTCCAGTGTTGGTACTGGTATACCCAGTGTGGTTCATGGCAGGCCCAGTGTTGGTACTGGTATACCGTGTGGTTCATGGCAGGCCCAGTGTTGGTATTGGTATACCGTGTAGGTCATGGCAGGCCCAGTGTTGGTACTGGTAAACCCAGTGTGGGTCTTGGCAGGCCCAGTGTTGGTTCTGGTATACCCAGTGTGGGTCTTGGCAGGCCCAGTGTTGGTATTGGTATACTGTGTAGGTCATGGCAGGCCCAGTGTTGGTACTGGTATACCCAGTGTAGGTCTTAGCAGGCCCAGTGTTGGTACTGGTAAACCCAGTGTGGGTCTTGGCAGGCCCAGTGTTGGTTCTGGTATACCGTGTGGTTCATGGCAGGCCCAGTGTTGGCTCTGGTATACCTCAGTGTGGGTCTTAGCAGGCCCAGTGTTGGTACTGGTATACCCAGTGTAGGTCAACAGGCCCAGTGTTGGTACTGGTATACCGTGTGGTTCATGGCAGGCCCAGTGTTGGTACTGGTATACCGTGTGGTTCATGGCAGGCCCAGTGTTGGTGTTGGTATACCGTGTAGGTCATGGAAGGTCCAGTGTTGGTACTGGTATACCCAGTGTAGGTCAACAGGCCCAGTGTTGGTACTGGTATACCGTGTGGTTCATGGCAGGCCCAGTGTTGGTATTGGTATACCGTGTAGGTCATGGCAGGCCCAGTTTTGGTACTGGTAAACCCAGTGTGGGTCTTGACAGGCCCAGTGTTGGTTCTGGTATACCGTGTGGTTCATGGCAGGCCCAGTGTTGGTACTGGTATAACCAGTGTGGGTCTTGGCAGGCCCAGTGTTGGTATTGGTATACTGTGTAGGTCATGGCAGGCCCAGTGTTGGTACTGGTATACCCAGTGAGGGTCTTAGCAGGCCCAGTGTTGGTACTGGTAAACCCAGTGTGGGTCTTGGCAGGCCCAGTGTTGGTACTGGTAGACCAGTGTAGATTTTAGCAGACCCAGTGTTGGTACTGGTATACCCAGTGTAGGTCATGGCAGGCCCAGTGTTGGTACTGGTATACCGTGTGGTTCATGGCAGGCCCAGTGTTGGTGTTGGTATACCGTGTAGGTCATGGCAGGTCCAGTGTTGGTACTGGTATACCCGGTGTAGGTCAACAGGCCCAGTGTTGGTACTGGTATACCGTGTGGTTCATGGCAGGCCCAGTGTTGGTGTTGGTATACCGTGTAGGTCATGGCAGGTCCAGTGTTGGTACTGGTATACCCGGTGTAGGTCAACAGGCCCAGTGTTGGTACTGGTATACCATGTGGTTCAAGGCAGGCCCAGTGTTGGTACTGGTATACCCAGTGTGGGTCTTGGCAGGCCCAGTGTTGGTATTGGTATACTGTGTGGTTCATGGCAGGCCCAGTGTTGGTATTGGTATGCCGTGTGGTTCATGCAGGCCCAGTGTTGGTACTGGTATACCGTTGTGGTTCATGGCAGGCCCATTGTTGGTACTTGTATACCGTGTGGGTCATGGCAGGCCCAGTGGGTGGTACTGGTAAACCCAGTGTGGGTCTTGGCAGGCCCAGTGTTGGTACTGGTATACCATGTGGTTCAAGGCAGGCCCAGTGTTGGTACTGGTATACCCAGTGTGGGTCTTGGCAGGCCCAGTGTTGGTATTGGTATACTGTGTAGGTCATGGCAGGCCCAGTGTTGGTACTGGTATACCCAGTGTGGGTCTTAGCAGGCCAGTGTTGGTACTGATAGACCCAGTGTAGGTCAACAGGCCCAGTGTTGGTATTGGTATCCCGTGTGGTTCATGGCAGGCCCAGTGTTGGTTCTGGTATACCTCAGTGTTGGTCTTAGCAGGCTTAGTGTTGGTACTGGTATACCCAGAGTAGGTCTTAGCAGGCCCAGTGTTGGTACTGGTATACCGTGTGGTTCATGGCAGGCCCAGTGTTGGTACTGGTAGACCAGTGTATGTCATGGCAGGCCCAGTGTTGGTACTGGTATACCCAGTGTGGGTCTTGGCAGGCCCAGTGTTGGTACTGGTAGACCAGTGTGGGTCTTGGCAGGCCCAGTGTTGGTACTGGTATACCGTGTGGTTCATGGCAGGCCCAGTGTTGGTTCTGGTATACCTCAGTGTTGGTCCTTAGCAGGCTTAGTGTTGGTACTGGTATACCCAGTGTAGGTCATGGCAGGCCCAGTGTTGGTACTGGTATACCCAGTGTGGGTCTTGGCAGGCCCAGTGTTGGTACTGGTATACCCAGTGTAGGTCAACAGGCCAGTGTTGGTACTGGTATACCGTTGTGGGTTCATGGCAGGCCCAGTGTTGGTATTGGTATACCTCAGTGTAGGTCTTAGCAGGCCCAGTGTTGGTACTGGTATACTGTGTGGTTCATGGCAGGCCCAGTGTTGGTATTGGTATACCGTGTGGGTCATGGCAGGCCCAGTTTTGGTACTGGTATACCCAGTGTGGGTCTTGGCAGGCCCAGTGTTGGTACTGGTAGACCAGTGTAGATTTTAGCAGACCCAGTGTTGGTACTGGGAAGCCCAGTATCTGCAGTGCTTGATTCACTGTCATAAAAATGGTACTTGTTGTTTCAGCCTCTGATGGCAGTGGAGGGGACATTGGAGCAAGCAAGCAAACTTCAACATGTGCCTGTGTTCCCACGACAGCGGTAATGATAGTTTGTCAGAGGAGAGTAATCAGCCGATTCTGGACGACGACCAGATGACCACGCCCCTTGACCACCCCCAGAACTCCCCCGTCGGTCATCAGGGCTAAGGTCATGCCCTTGTCAAGCACAGACAACAGCTTTCAGGATGGGGAAAAGATAGAAATGAAATCCAGGGCAACCAACTCCTCTCCTCCTAGACTGAAGCAGAAGAGAGAAAGTGGGTTTTTTTGATGACGTTAGCCCAGAGCAGCCTGGAGGTCAGTGGCAGAGTAAAAAAAAGAAGCCCCCTGACAGTGCCTACTGTAGAGGTTTGGGTTAGTCCAGTGGGCCAAGGAAGAAGCGGACACTTCAGAATCTATCACTGCATACTCCAGATTTGAACAGGAGGGTGAGGAATCTGAAACCCAACTGTGGTCCCTCACTCAGCTCGTATGTAGTCTATGATGACATTAACAACGCTCCAAAACCTCGTCAGAAACAACCCCTGTTGAAGGCGTCCAGGAAACAAAAGTCTGCCTTCTGCCCAACAAAACTTAAACATCCTGTAAAGAAAGCTGAGAACATGGTACTGTTGGGCAACATCAACAACAACAACATTAACAGTGATGGGAATGATGTTCAGGTAGAAGTAGAAGAGATGGAATTTGAGTCAAACCAAGAAGAACCTGTGGAAACATGCTCACTTGAAGATTTGGATGAAGATGAATCTGGTTGGGATAAGGGCTGTGTGAAAACCAAATGCCGTACGGAATGCCTGCCCCCCTTTACCCAAGTCTGATCTCCACGGAAAACAGCCTGTTATTGTGCCTTACGTTCAGATTTCTGTTCAAGGTCACATTGAAGGTCGTGGTTCTCAGCCAGCTGTTCGAATCCCTGAATATGTGAGTGCCACCCCGGGAGTCTGGTGTACTGTGCCAGGAGCGGTCAGACGGGATGCTGAAGAAACATCCCAAAAAGTTCCCCAGTCAGGTGGCTATGTTTCACACCAACAAATCTCCAACCTGGCAAATTCCCAGGGGATAGTAGCACCCTATTTAAACACGATCAGTCCGTCTGCTAACAATATGAGTTGGAGGGATTCGTAAGAAAGTCATGAAGAACTGATTGTTGATATGATTGACAGTTTCAACCTCTCTGATGAAAGCGATCATGTGAAACTTTTCCTTGGCCAGTAGAACGATACTGTGTTTTTATATACATGTATATGTGATGTAAATTTTGTCATTTGAGGAGATGATTTTGAGAATCCAAAAACTTCGTCTGTACAGCAGGAGATTTTTCAGCCTAAGTTTTTTTCGAAAGTCAGGATGTGTGAGTATTGAATGGAACACGTTGAATGAAAAGTATTGGGAACTGTTTGAATCGGCAAATGAAGACAAGAGCCTGAACAAAAGAACAGTGTTGATGTTGAGACAGAGGGTCTGAATCGCTGAACAACACTGCTCTTGTGTCTGTGAGAAAACATTTATTTGTACTTTAAGAGGGGATTTACCATTGTTGCTTATCACCTTGTTGCAAGGAGAGTTTTATTTTGATATTCAAGGCCAGTTATTGTACTTATATTTTTTATTGATAAAAATGAAGTCAGGTTAGACCACCATAGTAGACCTACGCTATCATGCTCTGTGTTAGTTTTGCTTTGGTTTTTATTGTTACCTCTTTCCTAATCCCGCACCCTCCGCCCCCGTGACATGTGTAGTCAAAAGACGGACAGTACAATATTTATACCCCTTTTTTTATTTTATTTTTATCATTAAGGATCAGGAAGTTTTGTTTATAGAGGAATTAAATTGACGAATCTACCTGTAGAAATGACAGCAATGCTGTTTTAATATGTTCAGGTAAATGTGGCACTGTTCATTTATAAATGGATACACATATTTAGCCTTATCACCTGAGAGTTTGTGGTGATGAGAAATTGTTAAACATACATGTCTGTCTATGTTTATAAATATATATTTATATATACAGATCACTTTATCAAGTGTAATATAAAACTGAAAACTGTCATGAACATCTTGATACCTATTGACAGGCATGACAGGTATGTATACATTCGACATATTTTTATGACATGAGCACTGTAAGTAATGTTTTCTGATTGTATGTTTCTTAACATATATATTTGTATATTTAGACAAAGTGGAATATCGGTTGTCCTAACAAATAATACGCAATGATAATCATATATTCTAGTTTTCGCCCTTAAATTCTGTAATATTCTTTGTCCTTATAATTGTAATGCTCATTCTGTTACAAGTTGCCGCTTGTATTACAGAAGGAGGATAAACTGAATTAAGATAAAATCATACATGTACTTCACATAAACCTGGAATGTTTTATATGGTTAGTGTATGTATATAAAAACAAGTTGCTTTATGTTCTCATTGTTATAAGCAAAACATGCTCCACTTTCGTTTAGTGAGCATTGTTTTTTTTTGTTGTTTTTTTGTTTAATTTTAAAAGTGATCGTGAAGAGGCCTTAAAAGTGTCACAGTGAACAAAAAATGCCATTGAAGATAAAAACCATAAAAAGAAGCAAATATTTTAAAATGTTCCAAGGACTACTTTTTGAGATTAGAATAAAAACAATATCTATTTTGTTGTGTCTAAATTGTTAGGTTATGAATAAGGAAGCCGCTATTAAAGTGTGGTAACAGAAGGAAGTTGTATATAACTGCGATTTACAAAATTCTGAAACATTCTACATATTGTCTTATATTTATCGAGGACAGATCATTAAGGTTGCAGTGCATAAAAGACAATTTTGCACGTCTATATTGGCATCAAGCCAAACATTATTTTAAGTCAAATATACCGTAATTTTGGTAGTTTTCGCCATCTAAATTATTACAAACATTTAGATGGTGTTTTTCTGTTGAAACGAAGTCTGTTCATTTTGTTTCTAGGAAATGGTAAGCTTTTTCCTTCCAAAACACAAAAATGAATGGGATTTCTGTTCCATCACCTGAATTGTTACTTTGATGCCTTTACTTGTAATACTACATAGAAACCTTCACAATCTTACTATTTAGACAGATAATACTAGAACAAATCTGGTATTTATTACTAGTATTATTATTATTTTTTTTAATTGTATATTTCTCCTTAAAGGGTATTATATAGTTCAATGAAATATTTTCTCTGACAAGAGCTGATGTTCAGAAATCCTGGACATGCATGTAGCTGTTAATCTGACAAGTGTTAATCTGGGCAGGGGGGGGATAATGGATTGAGCCTTGTGAGGGGCTAAATTGCAGGTTTTTACAACGTTTGTTGATAACTGAATTATATGCTTTCACAAATTACATGTGAAATGTGGTAATTCATTCGATCAGCGCCTGAAGGCCAGTTTTACTCTTGAAATATTGTTATTTTTTATTATTTACTATGAAAACTCATGGTACAAGGAATTAGGCTTAATGTATTTTATACTTTGTGTTCTAGCTTATATTTGACCTTTTTCATATACATGTATGTGTATGTATATATGATATTCTCTTGATGTTGAGGGCCAGTTTTCGTTTTTCTTATCTGTCAATGGTATTTTAAAAATGCTCTTATGCTTTCAAATTTCACTTCATTTGATTTGTATTGACAGTCTGTACTTGTATTGATTTAATGTCACAGGGATGTGTTGGTCACGTAAACATGGAAATGTATTAACTGGCTTGCAATATTATAATGCTCTAAACACTCTAAAAGCCTAGAACATCACAGTTGAATATACTTTTAAAGTTTAAACCTCGAATTACATGTATTTTAATTGACAAAATTACCTCCCCCCCCAAACATAGAAAAAATTTGATATTGTACGCCATTTATAAACTTGAAAAAAATTTGGTTTATAGTGCTATTGTGCCTTTTTGTTTCCATGTATGTTTAATACTGTGTTTATAGCAGAATTAACCAAAGAACTTGACTGCTGGAAGACAAATTTGTACATACTTTATACAAAAATAACCTGATGAATCAGCAAAACGTTTTAAAGACATGTTGCTAGTTGTTTTGGTTGGTGATAGCATTAACTTACAGATAAATAGATATTTGATGAAGACAGTTGCTACATTTGCATGGCCTATAGATCAGCTGATCTACACCTTTTTCTACCTGTATTTGTGCTATGAGGATGTCATATACGTTTCATGAGTCTTAGAGGGGTGGAGGTGGAGTGGGGGTATTGTTTAAGATATTAACTATATATTCACTATATATCATGTGCTTTTTTCCCATTGTTGTTTTATTTACCGGTGATGGAAAATATACTGCTCTTTTGTGATTTTGGGAGATAATCTTAGTTTTGTGCTGGTGTCCTCCCAGGTGTACAGATATCGTTTGAAGTGCCTGTGTGTACATTTCACTGTTGCCAGTATTCCTGTATTACGGAATTATTTAACCTGACTGAAGTACATTTACATGTACTTAAACCCAGCTGTTGATGATATAAAGTTATATAACCTGTAAATAGAGATGAAATCCCAAGTGTTTCATAAACTGATGATAATTAAGATATTAAGGACAGATTGCCAATTTATACGTTGTAGGTAGTTATTTGTTGCATGCCTGTTCTAAATTATCAAGATAGACATTTACCAGTTGCAAACCTTTAATCATGATAACAATTAGCCACATGCACACCTTTTCATCATGATAACAATTAGCCACATGCACACCTTTTCATCATGATAACAATTAGCCACATGTGCACCTCTTCATCATGATAATAATTTGCCACATGTGCACCTATTCATCATGATAACAATTTGCCACATGCACACCTTTTCATCATAACAATTTGCCACATGCACACCTTGTCATCATGATAACAATTTGCCACATGCGCACCTTGTCATCATGATAACAATTTGCCACATGCACACCTTTTCATCATGATAACAATTTGCCACATGCACACCTTTTCATCATGATAACAATTTGCCACATGCACACCTTGTCATCATGATAACAGTTTGTCACATGCACACCTTTTCATCATGATAACAGTTTGTCACATACACACCTTTTCATCATAACAATTTGCCACATACACACCTTTTCATCATGATAACAATTTGCCACATACACACCTTTTCATCATGATAACAGTTTGTCACATGCACACCTTTTCATCATGATAATAATTTGTTTTGTGCACACCTTTTCAGCCTAACAATTTGCCACATACACACCTTTTCATCATGATAACAATTTGCCACATACACACCTTTTCATCATGATAACAATTTGCCACATGCACACCTTTTCGTCATGATAACAATTTGCCACATGCACACCTTTTCATCATAACAGTTTGTCACATACACACCTTTTCATCATAACAATTTGCCACATGCACACCTTTTCATCATGATAACAATTTGCCACATGCACACCTTGTCATCATGATAACAGTTTGTCACATGCACACCTTGTCATCATGATAACAGTTTGTCACATGCACACCTTTTCATCATGATAATAATTTGTTTTGTGCACACCTTTTCAGCCTAACAATGTGCCACATACACACCTTTTCATCATGATAACAATTTGCCACATACACACCTTTTCATCATGATAACAATTTGCCACATGCACACCTTGTCATCATGCTAACAGTTTGTCACATGCACACCTTTTCAGCATAACATTTTGCCACATGCACACCTTGTCATCATGCTAACAGTTTGTCACATGCACACCTTTTCAGCATAACATTTTGCCACATGCACACCTTTTCATCCTGATAATAATTTGTTTTGTGCACACCTTTTTAGTCTAACAATTTGCCACATACACACCTTTTCATCATGATAACAATTTGCCACATACACACCTTTTCATCATGATAACAATTTGCCACATGCACACCTTTTCATCATGATAACAGTTTGTCACATGCACACCTTGTCATCATGATAACAGTTGGTCACATGCACACCTTTTCAGCATAACATTTTGCCACATGCACACCTTTTCATCATGATAACAATTTGCCATGTGCACACCTTTTCATCATAACTTGCCACATGCACACCTTGTCATTATGATAACAATTTGCCATGTGCACACCTTAAATCATTATAAAAATTTGCCATGTGCACACTTTTTCACCATGAAAGCAATTTGCCTCATGCGCACCTCTTCATCATGATAACAACTTGCCACATGCGCACTTTTAATCATGAGAACAATTTGCCACATGCACACCTTTTTATCATGATAACAATTGCTGTGCTGAAGATAGAAATTTGCCATTTGCACACCTTTCATCATAACAATGTAGCAGTCGGCAACATGCGCACCTTTAATCAAGATGGCAATTTGCAAATTGCACACCTCTGTATCAGGGTAGCAATTTGCCACTCACACACTTTCAATCATGCAACAGTGCACATATGTGCCACAAACAGGTTGATCAGTGCTGCTTTAGTTGATCAGATTACGATCAGATTTTGATGGTTGTCAGTAGGGGACATATGTGCCACAAACAATTAGTGCTGCTTTTGTCAGATTATGATCAAATTTGATTGTTGTTGGTAGGGGACTTATGGGCTATATAGAAATTGATTGGTGCTGCTTTTTGATAAAAGCATTTCTGTCATTTGATGGTTGCAGAAACATGGCTTGTATGCAACCTATATGTTGGTCAATTTGCTGGATGTGTTTATCGGAATATGACCAAAAAATCCATGGTGTTTGATGTGTGCAGTTGACATTCTCCATGTACAAGTTGATCAGTGCTGCTTTTGTAGATAAAGGTGAGGAGATTGGGCTATGTCCTATTTGAGGAGATTGGGCTCTGCTCTGTTTGAAGAGATTGGCTCTGTTCTGTTTAAGGAGATTGGGCTTCTGATCTGTTTGAGGAGATTGACTCTGTTCTGTTTAAGGAGTTTGGCTCTGTTCTTTTTAAGGAGATTGACTCTGTTCTGTTTAATTAGAGTGTGTTCTGCTGTGTTGGAGGGGAGCGGGCACTGTTCTGTTTGAGCAGATTTGGGTTCTGTTTTGTTTGAGCAGATTGAGATCTGCTTTGTTTTAAGGAGAATGTGTTCTGCTATGTTGGAGGGGAGTGGGCTCTCTCTGTAGAGTAGGGTGGGCTCTGTTCTGTTTGAGGAGATTGGGATCTGCTTTGTTTTAAGGAGAGTGTGCCCTGCTATGTTGGAGGGGAGTGGGCTCTCTCTGTAGAGTAGGGTGGGCTCTGTTATGTTTGAGGAGATTGGTATCTGCTTTGTTTTAAGGAGAGTGTGTTCTGCAATGTTGGAGGGGAGTGGGCTCTCTCTGTAGAGTAGGGTGGGCTCTGTTCTGTTTGAGGAGATTGGTATCTGTTTTGTTTTAAGGAGAGTGTGTTCTGCAATGTTGGAGGGGAGTGGGCTCTCTCTGTAGAGTAGGGTGGGCTCTGTTATGTTTGAGGAGATTGGTATCTGCTTTGTTTTAAGGAGAGTGTGTTCTGCAATGTTGGAGGGGAGTGGGCTCTCTCTGTAGAGTAGGGTGGGCTCTGTTCTGTTTGAGGAGAATGGGAGAGTTTCTCTCTTTGCTTGTTGAGATTTCAGGAAATGATTAAGAACATTATCCCTTTTGATCAAGGCTGGTGATTTTTGTTTATGGCAGATCTACTCTAAGCTGTTACCTATACAATTTATTCTCATTTCCTAGACTTTGCCCTGGAGTTTGTATATGTATATATAGGTGAGCCTTGAGTCTGCAATCTTTTCTTACATTGTATTTTTTTCTCTGATGTTCAAGCTTGTTGTTTTACTTTTATATCATCAAGATTTGACTGAAAAATCTGCCGTTTTGTGATAATTAGCCTCATTGGTTTTTCTTATGTTCTCATCATATTTTTCATGAACATATCCGGCCAGTAAGCCCACAAAAGGGACCGTTCCTCGTTTTAAAGGTCACTGTTGTTAAGCTCTGTATCCTTACGGAAATTGTCCACAGATAACTTTTTTGTATTTATGACCCCCTGTGTCCTTTGTAATTTGTTCTTTTTGCAGCTGGTAATCTGTTCCTCACTGATAAGCGTAACCTTTTCACGATAGCGAAATATATATTTACGGTATATTCCAGGTCCAGTACAGTGCATATTTCAGGTCCAGTGTAATGCATATTCCAAGTCCGGTGAAATGTATATTCCAGGTCCAGGAGAATGCATACCCAAGGTCCAGTGGACACATATTCCATGTCCTTTTAAGTGCGTACTTCAGGACCAGTGTAATGCGAGTTCAAGGTCTAATGAAATGCACATTCCAATCCCAGTGTAATGCATATTCCAGCTTAAGGAAATGCACTTTCCGTGTCCAGTGTGACGCATATTCCAGGCTTAATGAAATGCACATTATGAGCCCAGTGTAATGTATATTCCAGGCTTAATGAAATGCACATTCCGTGTCCAGTGTAATGCATATTCCAGGCGTCATGAAATGCAGGTTTCGGGTCATGTAGATTGTATATTTCTGGTGCAGTGAAATGCATATTTTGCGTATTGAAAAATGCATCGCAATGAAACGCATATTCCATATTCACTGAAATGGCTATTCCAGGTCCAGTAAATTGCATATTCCAGATACATTAAATTGTATATTTCAGGGCCAATGCAATTCACCTCATAACACATTGATATTAGCATATCTCCACCTCAGATTACCCCAAAACAACATAGTTACACTCAGAAAAATTAATCGGTTAATTTTTACTCAAAGTCTGTTGTGTGAATGAAGCTAGAATGTATTCTGTTATTATAACGTAATACTGTTATTACTGACATATTCAATATAATATCTTGTTCGTCTGATAAAATCTTTATGTTGAATTAATAGAATATGTATATTATATTTAAAATAATAATCCGATGCAATAGCAGGATACATTCTACTCTCGCTCGGACGACAGACTTCCTATTAAAATTATAAGATTAATTTTTTGAGTGTAAGTATACAAAAGTTGTTTGTAATGCTTCATGTACTTTGCACGGGAGACGCTATGAGAATATTTTAAATGAACTTCGGCATCGGTAAAGAAATATTTAATGTATATGTGTGTATAATCTATGTCCTGTTTCTTAAAAAAAAAAAAATACCATGACAGTGCGGTAACTAAAACCTAGAAGGTATCTCAGTTTGCATTATGACTGCATGCAGCTATTTACTTCCCAATCATAAAGCTAAATATTTTGTTTGTAATGAAAAAGCGTTGTCGAAAACAAAAGATTCACAAACAGGATAAATAATATACGTGTACTATTTTTTGGAAAAGCTTGAGTTATCTCTACGTTTCACTTTGTATCGCACACGTTCATTTTCTCATGTAGCTGACAACTGTTTTTGTGCCACAGATTTGAATGTTTCACTTGTGTAACAGCCGTCAGGTGTAGGTTGGGAAAACCTGGCTCAGGCGCCAGTGGTTTGTCGTGCGAGCGCGCCTGCAGATGCATGTTCGCTGTCAGTATTTCTTACAACGTCATTCCTGTTGTGAGGATTCCATTTTTGTTTGTTGTGAATTGCCTGGGACACATTATCGCGCATAGCTTGTGTAACGTTTTAAAATGTCTGATATACTATATAAACTAGTAGTGTTTTTTCCAAGGCCTATACTCCCTAATACGGCTTGCCTCAGTGCTTCTTTAGAAAATTTTGTTTCCAAATTTCGTGTAGGTTGCGAGCTTGAGTTGCTCACCAAGCTTACCAATGTAAAACGCAATACACGAGTTCAAAAACTCTTCATTAACATAATCTCAGCACCGGAATTGTACTGTTTTTGAACTGTTTAAATTTGGGGGAGGGGAGGGGGGATTTTTTTTTCTCCAGCCCAACCCAACACATCGTTGGGCGAACTCGTAGAGTAGTAATATTGAGATGTCCGTGTAACGGATCACCAGATGGTCTAAAGTGTGTGGTGAAATTTAGCTTTATCTGCATGTAGTTTTCATGAAACTGTGTCAGAGGACGCTATCGCTTTCTTGCAGTGCAATTCTCATTATGGGTTTGTATAGAATCCAACGGAAATCATGAAGTCATTTGTCACCGTTGTTTAGGCTTAGTGTAGGGCACAGCTTTTGGATTTATATCAAACGAAATGACAACGACGTACATATTCTGGGGGAAAAAACGGGTAATATATAAACGATGCATGCCGCAAAAGACGCCATCTTCTGGAGGTGTTCGTAATATTTAAAAAAAAAATGGTAACATCGGACAGTTTTATTCACGTCTGAACTAAATTATAAAAACATTGAATACGTGTTGTTTTGCTATTAACGTTAGCCGCATCGCTGAAAGATTTTTCGTACTCTCTTTCGACATGACATTGGGTTTGAAGGTAATGACTCAGCAGTTTTTCAACTGTTCTGTGCCTTTAAGCGTTCAAAATGTACATGTATAACCTAGTGGGACCAACCAATGAATAACAGTATATATACCCTTTAATTAATTCCGTGTTACTTTTTCATGTTTTCTGAAGTATGTTGAACTGTGTTAAAAAAAACTGTATTTTTTGGGACTATATATCAACTTACGTTACCAAATTGTCAAATTTTCCAAGTTAAAATTTCTCCACAGGGTATATTGGTTACACCATTGACAACGTTTGCATGACAATCTAAAATTTCATCATTTGCTCAAGCTGTTTCTAAAGTTGGACACCTTGATCCATCCTCCAAACTGGATTGATTTCAAGAATACAAATTTGTCTGTTTGCCCACAGAAGTATTGCACACATTCCGTACATCATAAAGGCTGTGCACGTCCCTTGGTCCTGGTATCAAAATGACTTCCTTTGTATGTGGTTCTTTAACAACACAGAATAGAACACCAGTGAAAATACTTAAAAATTAATAAGAGAACTATTTTACCCCAAAATGACACTGTGCCTTCATATTGGTGTTGGCTATTGCATATGAATAAAGGAATGTCCGTTGCCTTGTCTGGGTTCGCACGAGGGCTGGTAAAGCCTGGAAATTGAAAGTAACTTTTCCAGGCCTTTAAACATCAGCTAATTTAGGCAGTTTTGTGGTGGACCTTGAAAAGCCTTGAAATTGAGGACCATCTTGGCACACTAACTGTAGGTTCATCGATAAGCTGCTGAACTTAAACTGTACTTGTATACAGATTTAGTACACGGGTATATTGGTTTTCTCTTGAGGAAATGTTTTCCAGCATCTACGAAATTGATTGATACATTACTGTGAGTATGAGTTAGATCAACTAATAGCATCGTTTTACATTCCTTAAAACTTGTATAACTGTAGAATGTTTATTCGAAGTAGCCTGAAAAATATGAAGTTTGGGCCTGTAAAATATCAGGGTATTTAAAATCGTTATTATGTTCATGCCATGGATTCTTAGCCCGTGTCTCTGGCGTGAGATCATAATGTGTAAGGTTTATTAAAATGTAAAACTTCTAAGTGTGGAAGAATGTAGAAATCGTACAGAAATTTGTACATGCGCATTTGCATCTTGACTAATGCCTTTCGTAAGCCCTGTCTCCTTTGTTCCATGCGATTATTTTTGGCGGGGTATCGTAAGGTACGTGTAGTTTAAAACAGCCTTTGTTTGTATGAATGTACAGGTGTCTTTGTTGAAGTCATACACCTATCGTCCTTGAGTATGTCACCTTGATGTATGAAATGTCCTCTCGCCGCAAGTGTATGCTTCGACGCTAAAACTACAGGGACGATATTTGTCTCGGATAATAAAGAAACTGCTGTCTCGTATATCTGTACAGTACTTCGTGTCTTTGTATGCTAATGAATGGAGGTATTGTTCATGGCAATTGATACCAGTATTGATCATTTAGCGTTATTGATGTGGTGTACTGAGGGGTAAATAAACGCTTTTACATGATTCGTAATTTCATATGTAACACTACATATTGATTACTGTATAAGCGTTGCTGCTGGCTTGTGCACCTGCGTTGTCCAGCTGTGTTAAAGCGAAGTTGTATCAGTCTAGACGTGATTACCGCTAATGGTCTGATTAGGTGGTCTGATGTTCAGAACGCGCGCCTCGAATGAATGATTATGGCTTAACGCCACATCGGCAATATTTCAGCCATATCGTGGCGAGCGCGCGCCTCTACGTCTGGAGAATCGGGTCATACCAAAGACTTTAAAAAATGGCACTTGTTGCTGCCACGCTTGATACAGGGCTGGTTGGCCCGGTGTCAGTATTATGTGACGGGTACAAAGTAAAGTTATCCATAAAGGTTGTGACATTGACATCTGGATGAAACCAAATTAAGCTGACTTTCAGTCTGGCGCCAGAGGTATACCGTTTTTCATGTGACGCAAAATCCCGCTTCTCATCGTGAAATTTATTCAAAATGAAAATAAGCACTCGTTAACAGGTGTCTATCTTGTAACACGCAAATCTCTAAAGCGTGATTTCGCCCGAAACAAACATCTTTACGCGCTACAGTAACAGAGAGCTGGGAACAGGTTTGTGATTTTCACATGAGCTTTTCAGGCGTAACACCCCACCCTTTCTCAACTTTTTTAATTGCTGACTATAGGCCCATTGTACGTGCAAATTGCACAGCGATTTCGCAGTTCGGACGTTGCAGTTCACTCAGAAGTCACTCTAGTCACAATGATTTCTCAGCAATCATTGTGTTATTGATACACTGCACAAACAGCGGAAAATGAAATATGTTATACCTTCGGCAATGTTTAAATTTCTTTCGAAACTTTGTAGCATTTATTACAGGTTCCTGAGATTAAAATACAGGGACAAGAATCGAATAGTACACAAAATCGCTTACACGAAACGTTTTATCGGACTTAACTGACGACTTCTTACAAAGAACGCATTCGCCGAAAGAGGAACTCACAATATACGTTTGCGAAAGGAGACGCGCGGAGTCAAAATTCGAAATATCTTGTGAAATCTTGACATCTCGTAAAATCTCCCAAAGTCTCTTAAAAATTCATGAATTGCTGTGAAATCTCGTGAAATATTATGCAATCTCCTTCTAAGGGTGTTGAACGCGGACGTAAACGTCCATATAACAGCTTTAACTGTTTGAACTTTCGTTTCACTGGAAATGGAAAATTGATTCACTTTGTAAAATACACGGTGCGATAAAATCGTCTCCCCATTAAAGGAGAAACCAGTAGTGAAGTAAAAAGCAGCAAAATCAGCAAGTAATGAAAAAATCTCGTTTTACTGGTTGTTTTTTACTTCAGGACTGGCATTTCATAACTGGTTAATTTTTATTTCACCAGTGGTTTTATTTCATTACTAGGTGTTTTTATTTCACTATCGCTTGTTTTTTGTGTTATTTCATAACTGAAGTTTTGTATCACCACTGGTTGTAACAACAGGTCCTTTATTTTCCATTAGGTGTATGAAGCTGACAAGTGAGTGGCAGTAAAGACCAATATGTGGCCTTCCCTTCATATTAAAATTGTGCAGCTCTAGGAATAAATTCAGAGTATAAGGCACTCGAAAGTTAGAAAAATATACATGTGTGTGGGTGTGTGTCTGATTCGTGGAAATCTCTGTCAATGGCTTTACTTGTAAAGGAAATTTACGTGATATCATAAATCAATCCAAATCTTATCCCTGTTTACAGTATATAGATAGGCCTACTTTCGACTATAATGCCACCTAGTACGTTAGCGATAACTCTATAGGCCGACGCGTATAAGCTATGAGTAAGTCATCAAGCGCGATAATGCGGCAGTTCCCAGTCCTTTCAGAAAAAAAAAATACCGTTACTTTCGGTTTCGATACTATTTCCCGTATTTCAGCGGGGCGCATCTCACAAACCTATATTTACGCCATTGCCAATGGTTTTGGAGGTGAACATTCCCAGAGCATAGATAAAGGTGAGTATTTTGCATAAATATTTCCCATTAAATTGGTATTTCGTGGTAGTTTTCACTACATGTACATGTACTATGGCTTAGGTAAGCATATGAAGCCAACAGATAGGTCTTCATCGGCTAACACTCTACGTGTATATCGCCTTATACACCCTCCAGAGAACATAGCGTTCTGCCCTACATCAAGCGGTCTATATATAGCTCTATTGTGTACACTACCAGCCATCTAGCACAGCGCTCTACACCTTACCCATAGGCCTATATTAAAGCTGTACAGGTATAATGTCTATCGTATTTCAACACTGTTAACTTTTTGTCAATCGTATGGCATTTTGGATGTGAGTGTGAACACATGGTCTAGACATTTAATTCATTACGAATTTTCAGCGCGCGTATAGGGCCTACCACTGAGGGGTACACCGAAAATGTACTCCTTGAAGGACCTCATGGTGACGTCATTTTGTGTTGAAGTGCTAAAAGGTGACGTCGTTTTGTGTTAAAGGGCCACAAGGTGATTCGTCATTCCAGGTTGAATGATTACGTGTTTACACCGTTCTGCAATGTAGGGCCACAAGGTGATTCTGTGTTGAGTGGTTACGACGTTACGCCATTCGTATATGAAGTTGTACAAGGTGACGTCATTCTGTACTGAAGGGCCACAAAATCGCATCGTTTCTCTGGGGAAAGGTCACAAAATGACACCGTTCTCTGTTGAATTCAGTGTTGAAGAGCCACATGGTAAGACGGTTGTGTATAAAGGGCCACATGGTGATGTCATTCCCACGTACGAAACCTGGGATTAAGATAGGCGTGATTCTGCCATTAACGATCCGTAATAACCTATCTACGCATATAATTTCCCTTTAAAGTGAGAATGTATCTGCACATTTGTGTGAAACTTTTAATGACGATTAGAATGACAAACTATATAAATTACTAGAAACGGGAGGCCTTAATTACCTTCAACGACTAGCGACATTAAAAACTCTTGATGAAGACAATGTGGCTTTTCCTTGAAATTTTGCCACATTAAAGTGAAAGACAGCAGCTGACTAACGTTTATGTCCACTGAAAGACTACCATTCATGATATCTTAAACCGGCAGTAAATATTTTTTTACTTTTTCTTCAACCCAGTAAAAGTTTAGCGAAACTTCGTCTTGACACAGCTGCTGGACGTCTGCACTAGCAAAAAGTTACTCTAGCTCTCTAACGTCGAAGGTATTTTCCGTATAATAGTCTAAGCAATAGCCCATGGCAGATAGAAGCCGTGGACCAAGTGATAAACATAGTTTTCTGTTAAATGAGACATACTGGATGAATATTTCTTCAACTTCTCGAACTGTTGACAAGGAACTCCAGCGGCCCTGTTAAAATATCCTAGCTGCAGATGTACGGCATTTCTGTTTCAGGTCGTAGCCTCCAGAGAGGTTGTGCTGGTGATTTTGACCGATATTAAATGTTTACAAATTTACAATGGGATTGTTGTACATGTACATTTAGGCGTCAATTTTGTGGCAGTGGCTTCTAAGATGAAAGCAGTGCTGACCTAGTTATGGCGGACGTCAGAGAAAGCACCTCGGCTTGAACAGGGCGCGTCAGTAATTTTACTGTATTTTGTAAAAGAAAACAGAAAAAAAATCCCTTTTATGCGAGAAAGACGAAGGAGCAAAATCTAAATTCTTCAGTTGCAATAAATTCATGGGAAAAAATTATATCATAAGATTTAATTAATTGTCAACGTTGTCCGATGAGATGCCGTCTTCTCGTTCCCATTAACCTTCGGCAACCCTTTGAACTGACTCTGATATTTGTTTTTTAGAAACTGCTGACTAAACGCTAAAGTGAACGGCAAAATTGTATTTGGGGAGATGAATGCGGTTTGGACCGAGATGGTGTGGTAGTAGCAGACATAATTTGTGACACCGTCGTTGAATATTACTCCGCTTGTAAATCAACTGATTTTACGTCAGTGGTGGTCCGTAAATGATACACAGCTGCCCCACAACACTAACTGAAGCTTGAGTATCCGACTTTCGACTGAAATATGTTTTAGCAAGCTGCTGTTTTATCCTTTAAGACTATCGCAAGTTCCGTTGCTGTTTTTTGGCACATTTCTTAGCAACAGTTAAACGTCAATGCATGACGCAGTGTGAATATTAATATCGGTGTTGCTAAAAAAAATAAATAAAGAAAACACAATCTCTACATGTTGGAACGGTTTGGACAATTTCCACCAATATAGCCAATAATGTTTGGAACAGCTGGTGGCATTAGAGTGCATTCGTATTGAAGGCCGTACATACACCGCAGTTTTAACCCAGCCAAGTTTTGTACCCGGTGGTAACGATGCAGGAATATATAGTCATCCTGGTAATATGCGTGTGAATTATTGAACAGAACATTTCATGGCTGATGACAATTGCTCCCTTTCTTACAATTGCAGTCCTCAAGGAATGTGTCCTCATCCCAGTGATGACTGTAATCCTTCGACAAACCACTACATGGGTCAGTACATGGATTATCGCTCTAAAGGATTAATCCTGAAGGATTATGTTGCCATTTAAGTGAGGATTGTATGTAACCCTTTGACAGAACACTATGCGTTACTGATTCCACGTGTTGCCCCTCTGAAAGACGCAAACCTGTGACCATATTGAGGAAGGTGTAAATTATCCTTCTGCAAACCACTGCATCACTGATTCCATGGATTGCCTCTCTTAAAAACGCTAGTCTGAAAGATTGTGTTTTCTGACTATATTAAATTCATTATGCTTGATAAAGGTATTAGTACCTATACCGAAACATCGCTCACTGATAAATAGATAGAAATTGTGATCCATATATGTGTTAAGTTATAACTATATTGAAGATGGAGTAAGCCCATTACATGACAGAGTCCACACGTGCATGACCCCTCTAAAAGACACAAAACATTCACCATCCTTCTGTAGGTCACTACTCAGGATAGTGAAAACCTTCTGCAATTACCACATCACACGACTGATTCCACGCTTCGCCACAGTTTTGCAAGTGGCTATAGCTTAAGATGATGAATAATCATGACTGATGGCATGCGTTACCCGTTTACAGGACACAAGAACAAAGGGGCACGTGGTAGTGCAATTCGATCCCCGCAGATTGTGTTTCCGTCTATGAACAGCTATTGCCTGTGACACCGTCCTGATTGGATGTAATATAAATGTAACACGTCAACTTTTGACATTCAATTGTTACTGACAGAGTTTCGCAGTTAAGGAACCTTTCAGACTACCTGAGTTTGTTACAGTTTTAATTATTCTTTTAACTCAGGAAATCTCTTCTCGACCACGGTGCTAAAACGTATTAAATAAGTGACCGACATTTGATTCTGACTGGCAGTCTTTGCAAGGACTGGTTCTATCGTCCAACTGGTACAGCCTTACGTCTCTTGCCCGATTACCCTTTGCCCTCATCTCTGTTGGTTACTGGGCGGGCTTTCAGATCAGTGCTTTCAGTGCCTGGAACGCTAAATAGAAGCTGTTCATCATGTCAATGGTAAGGGTGAGAGCTTCACAAGTAGGGGTGAGGGTTTCGGGTTCTGGGTATGACCCAACTGTGAGCTTAGACCCAGATTAGATTAAATTAATATGTTCAGCCGTCAAAGAGCAGGTGTGACAAGAGATCGTTAACAAAGAGCTAGACGAAATGTCGCCGACTGTCCCGGTCACTTTGACATATATACTGGAGTAATGGACACGAAGCTAGAAATTTTGCTGATTTGCCAGTCATGCAGTCGGCTTTAATTCTAGCACGTTCTGTTCCAGATGCATTTGTACACCTTTGAATTTTCCCAGTAGGATTAAAGTATCTGCACAACACCTATAAAGCTTACATGGGATTTCTATTAAACTTAATGCGTTCGATAAAAAGCTTTTTTTGTTAAGTCTGAATTAAAGTCCACTTAAGGCTTTATACCCTTTAACACATGTACCATCTTAAACCTGATATGGCAACTGATATGTTCACGTGAGTCATATCACACACCTTAAGATATAAAGACATTATACCTTGCGAAATCATAGCCCACGCAGGGATTTCATGTAGTTCAATCCTTTCAGGTCACTATAGATACACTATGCAAACAAATAAAAAAAATGTCGTCCTGAAAGACGATCCACTTCCTATGGGCCTACTGCTGTCGCTGAGGCGGCGATTTGTAACATTTAACGTAGTAATCTTGTTTAGGAGTTGTCGCGAAAAATCACGTCATACGCTCAGTAATGTTAAATTTGAAGTGCATGCTCCTGGATTTAGACGGCTTATCCAGTGAAATGAACGCTCAACTTGTTTCTGTCGTCGTTGATTTCGTCACTGTTTACAGCATGCAAAATGAAAGTTTTAAGCCTCTGCCTATATAGTTTTACGGGATGGAAAATTTCTATAGGCCTCTACTACTTAAAACGTGTGGAAAGTGTTGCCAAGATGGCCGGCAAAACGACATAAGTCTGTAGCGTTACGCCAATTTGAACCGAATAGGTACCGAGCTCGTATATCTCAAACTTGACAACCTTGGCTCTGCCCCACATTGCGTCTGGGGTATATGCATTAAAAACTGGTATTGGCAGTGTTACCATATTGAGAATTGTGGGCGCCGGGGAGGGGGGAGGGGGTTGTCTTGTCTTGCTGCGTTCAGCATAGTGCAGTGCTTCTTTTTATTTTGCTCGCCAAACAGGCTCTCAAATGCTTTGACCGACATAATATATAGATTAAGTTAAAAACTCCAGCCAACAAACACAGATCTAAACCTATATGGATGTTACATGTGACGTCTATATTCAAATTGACATCCCTGTAAATGGATATGGGAGTGTATAGCTTTCTATTACTTTGGATGATACAGTGTGTGGTTTTGTGAATTAAATGCATGGACGTGGCTAGGTATATTACAGAGTGAGATGAACCATGTTTAACTGAGAACGGGTAGGGCTGCCTGAGGTCTGGCTAATGACTTAATTTATAGATATCGGTAGCCTACGCGGGTAATTATATGGCTTACAGCAATATGAATTGGATATGTTTTGTAGCAGGTTAGCCACATATTGAAATATATGACACCCCATCCAGTCATATTATACTGATATCGGGTTAACCAGTCATGTCTCCGTGCTCTAACCTCTCAGTTCTGAACGACAAGCGAGGCAACAACAAGTACCATTTATATAGTTTTTGGTATGACCAGACCTGGGTGTGATCCGGGGCCTCCCGACTTAGACCGACACTCTAACCGTCAGGCCACCGAACACTCACCGAACACCCTTCACCTATAAACCTGACCACTTTCATACAAGTGAAGCATTCTTGAATATGCGGCGTTAAATATCAGTCAGATTAAGCAACTATTGTAGTTACAATGACGTGATATTTTGACAATGAATTTGCCACTTTGCATATGCGTGTATATACTATCTGTTGATGTATTCATTTATTTGGTTAGTGTTTTACGCCGTATATATTCAAGAATCGTTCAGATATACGAGGGCGGTCAGCATTATGGTGTTGCTGACAGACCTCCCCACATACGGCCGGGAGAGGCAGCAAGATCCAGGACTATCACTCACAGCGACTGCAATGGTGAGGCGGTCATCGCGCCGCGCTGGAGCGCTAGGAAAGGCTATCCTAGTCAATTACTGACCTGGGTTCAGGGACCTCATGATTCTAAATGCCTCCTCGACGAACTGAAGTAAATAAAAACAGATGCACTTAGCCTTTAACTTAAAAGCATTGAAAATTTCTGTGGTACAATAGAGTTTTTCTGAAAGGAGAGCTAGGGGCATATCGCAAAGGGGAATTTCATAACCACCATTATCATGCAGGCATGTCTTCAAAAAACATTAGCTTATTAAGTATTATCGCTTTGTTAAAATATGCCATAAAAGAGGGCAAATACTGTATTGCGTTTTGCTTGCGGCTGGTGGATAAGAGGCTTTTTGGTTGAATTAATGGACGTGCATGTTTTCTGTTCGTTTAAATGCTGAGCTACATTGTTCGATTTTCCAAATTATAAAATTTCAGATATCTATTTTCAATGACGACATTTTCCCGAGATTAAAATATGTGACCATTAACTTACATGGCTTTAATCTCTTTGAACAATTTAAACGAAATGTTTCAACGTCCGATTCAAAACAGTGAAGAAAGCATTGAGCACTGAGGCCTTTCAAGAGAAAGGGTTTATCAGTCTGATTGCGCAATTTACTCTACGGTGGCCCATATACGACATTTTCCTTAACTTTCCATTTGAGTGAAAACGTTTTCATCTGGGTGGAAACGGTTTTCACTTTCACCCGAGTGGAAAGCAAAGAAAAAGTTACAAAAATTAAGGAAAATGTCGAAAGTGAGCCACCGTAGTATTCAGCTATTGCTAGAATTTCGGCCGAGATAAATTGAACTAACTTGAAGGATAGTAACGGCTAGAGAATGATGGGCTATGATAGATCATTAAGTGAGATGCGTATTTGTCACGTAGACCTAATTGTAGGTCTATACAGGGCCGGAAATGAGGACTTCGGTATACATAGCCAGAAGTGTACATGTATCAATCATAGACTTCAGACATGTAGCTCAACATCACAACAACAGTTACTATATAATATAAAAGCACTAAACAAGCCTACTGATTGCATTGCCCTTTTTTACACCTTACCGAAGTACAGTATATAAAGACTATCTGTGACAGCAAAAAAAATTGAAATGTGGATCCAGGAATATGGGGAATTGTCCGTATCGAAAGAATTGTCCGTAGAGGGAATTGTCCGCATAGGCAGGAAATGTCCGTAGGGGGAATTGTCCGTATCGAAGGAATTGTCCGTAAAGGGAATTGTCCGTATAGGATGAATTGTGCGTTGGGGGAATTGTCCGTATATGGGGAAATATCTGCGCTCCATAAAATGTGCACGCGGTAATCACCTCGTATATGGTGCACAGATGAAAGTATACACGCAGAAGAATTGCACTCTACCTATTACTGTGACTTACTCATGACTAATAGTGGCGTTGTCCAAGAGCCCATCAGGCACATGTACAGCTGGCTTACAAGTAATGGAAAAAAACTAGTGGTGATTTCTCAGAAATCATAAAATTAGGTCATACCTGTTTGAAAGATATCTGTTATCCCCTTGTGTTCGACAAGGACTGACAACACAGCGGGGTTGAGAAAAGAGTGGTGAAGTCCTCACAGTAAGTTATGTTCTATTTACATTAATTTATATGTTTACAACTAATGACATACCAGTACTAACTTATTTACATAAACTTACATAAAAATGTGGCGTTTTGATATAAAACACAGCCAGGTTAAGGCCCTAAATTTACAGGTATAACGTTGGTATTTTAAATAAAGTGTACTACGCCCTACTTTTTTATGTCAAACTTTTGCTCAATGTTGTAAAGCATATAGCGCGAGGATATAATGTAGGGCGTTCTAGTTACTGTGCAAATGACTCGCAGTCATTTGGCATAGAAGAACTGGTTTGTAGAAATACAGCATTTGTACCAACTGTATATATAAGAATATAAGAACATATCTGTCCCCACTGTCGTAATATAAAAACATTTTTGTCCCTACTGTCAAAGTTGTATCGTTCTCGCTTGGCGTTCAGCAGTAGGGGGAAAGTGCAACGACAGGTTGACTCATATCAGTATCATGGCTCGGATGGGGCGCCTTACTTGCCTTCCGTAAGTCGTCTCAGTAAATCAACACTAGGTAAAAGAGTGGTGGAAATCCATACTGCAACAAGGAGGCACATTACATGCAGTCTAAGGACCTTCGTCGTCATACTAGTATGACGAGAAAATTGTTGAAAACTGTTAAGTACGACGTAAAAACCCCAAGCACTCACTCAATCACTCACTCACACCAGCTGTGAACCATAACCCATGACACACCAGTTGTGAAATATGACCCATGACACACCAGTTGTGAACTATGACCCATGACACACCTGTTGTGGACTATTACCCATGACACACCAGTTGTGAACTATGACCCATGGCACACCAGTTGTGAACTATGACACACAAGTTGTGAACTATGACCCATGACACACCAGTTGTGGACTATTACCCATGACACGCCAGTTGTGGACTATTACCCATGACACACCTGTTGTGGACTATGACCCATGGCCCATAACACACCAGTTGTGAACTGTAACCCATGACACACCAGTTGTGAACTATTACCCATGACACACCAGTTGTGAACTATGACCCATGGCACACCCGTTGTGAACTATTACCCATGACACACCAGTTGTGAAATATGACCCATGGCACACCAGCTGTGAACTATGACCCATGACACACCAGTTGTGAACTATGACCCATGACACACCTGTTGTGGACTATGACCCATGACACACCTGTTGTGAACTGTTACCCATGACACACCTGTTGTGAACTATTACCCATGACACACCAGTTGTGAAATATGACCCATGACACAGCAGTTGTGAACTATTACCCATGACACAAATGTTGTGAACTATTACCCATGACACACAAGTTGTGAACTTTGACAATGACACACTAGTTGTGGACTATTACCCATGACACACCTGTTGTGGACTATGACCCATGACACACCAGTTGTGAACTATTACCCATGACACACCTGTTGTGGACTATGACCCATGACACACCAGTTGTGAACTATTACCCATGACACAAATGTTGTGAACTATTACCCATGACACACAAGTTGTGAACTTTGACAATGACACACTAGTTGTGAACTATTACCCATGACACACCTGTTGTGGACTATGACCCATGACACACCAGTTGTGAACTGTAACCCATGACACACCAGTTGTGAACTATTACTAATGACACACCAGTTGTGAACTATGACCCATGGCACACCCGTTGTGAACTATGACCCATGACACACCTG
Source organism: Liolophura sinensis (assembly GCF_032854445.1). Classification (NCBI taxonomy): domain Eukaryota; kingdom Metazoa; phylum Mollusca; class Polyplacophora; order Chitonida; family Chitonidae; genus Liolophura; species Liolophura sinensis. Next base: position 10,181,033 of record NC_088301.1, read on the forward strand.
TTGTGAACTATTAGCCATGACACACCTGTTGTGAACTATGACCCATGACACACCAGTTGTGAACTATGACCCATGACACACCTGTTGTGGACTATTACCCATGACACACCTGTTGTGAACTGTAACCCATGGCACACCAGTTGTGAACTATTACCCATGACACACCAGTTGTGAACTATGACCCATGACACGCCAGTTGTGAACTATTACCCATGACACACCAGTTGTAAACTATGACCCATGACACACCAGTTGTGAACTATGACCCAGGACACGTCAGTTGTGAACTATTACCCATGACACACCAGTTGTGAACTATGACCCAGGACACGTCAGTTGTGAACTATTACCCATGACACACCTGTTGTGAAATATGACCCATGGCACACCAGTTGTGAACTATGACCCATGACACACCAACTGTGAACTATGACCCATGACACACCAGTTGTGAACTATGACCCATGACACACCAGTTGTGAACTATGACCCATGACACGCCAGTTGTACCAAGTGTACCCATGACAGACCTGTTGTGAAATATGACCCATGACACACCAGTTGTGAACTATGACCCATGGCACACCAGTTGTGAACTATTACCCATGACACACCGGTTGTGAAATATGACCCATGTCACACCAGTTGTGAACTATGACCCATGACTCGCCAGTTGTGAACTATGACTCAGGACACGCCAGTTGTGAACTATGACCCATGACACACCAGTTGTGAACTATGACCCATGACAAACCTGTTGTGAAATATGACCCATGACACACCTGTTGTAAACTATGACCCATGACACACCAGTTGTGAACTATGACCCATGACACGCAAGTTGTGAACTATTAGCCATGACACAGCAGTTGTAAACTATGACCCATGACACAGCAGTTGTGAACTATGACCCATGACAGACCTGTTGTGAAATATGACCCATGGCACACCAGTTGTGAACTATTACCCATGACAGACCTGTTGTGAAATATGACCCATGGCACACCAGCTGTGAACTATGACCCATGACACACCAGTTGTGAACTATGACCCATGACACACCAGTTGTGAACTATGACCCATGACACGCCAGTTGTACCAAGTGTACCCATGACAGACCTGTTGTGAATGACTATGGCTTAACGCCACATCGGCAATGTTTCAGCCATATCGTGGCGAGACCTGTTGTGAACTATGACCCATGACACACAAGTTGTGAACTATTACCCATGGTACACCAGTTGTGAACTATTACCCATGACACACCAGTTGTGAAATATGACCCATGACACACGAGTTGTGAACTATGACCCATGACACACGAGTTGTGAACTATGACCCATGACACACCTGTTGTGAAATATGACCCATGACAGACCAGTTGTGAACTATTACCCATGACACGCCAGTTGTGAACTATTACCCATGACAAACCTGTTGTGAAATATGACCCATGACGCACCAGTTGTGAACTATTACCCATGACACACTAGTTGTGGTCTATGGCTTATGACAGACCCGCCGTGAACTATAACCTGTGTGATTTATGAACTGAGATGCACTATGCGTGAGAAAAGTGCTGTGAATCACCGGTCATAAATCATGAAACTCTGTTTATGAATTACAAACACGAACACAGGAGTTTTGAACATCGAATTGTTTTCGATCATGCATCATGGACGAACAGCGGTTCGCCAATTGAATTCCTGACACATCCCACACGATTAGTGTTGTTCGGCTGTGAAGATAAAGATGTGGCTGAAGCGAAACGCCGGTGCATCGACCTTGAGCGCCAAATTTATGGGTCTTTTTGCAGATAAATGCGTTACAGGGCTACTCAGTGAGAGGTCACAGAAATATATGGAGTCAGTAACCCTTATATTGGGTGAGGCTGACGCTTTGCACTATTTATGACGGGCAATGACACCTTTTATTTCTGTACCCTCTTACTGAGTAACTGTGTAATGAAAAATAGAGTCCGCAAATGTATTTATCAGTACGCTAGCATTCGTCTGTATCGTACACACAGTAACCCAGCATATATACATGTACATATTAATTTGAGCTTCCGCATTCTCTGTAATTCCCCCCGTTGTTTTTGGTGGCATTGAGTGGGTGTAGATTACAGCGAACTCTTGTCATTGCTTGTTTGGTTTGTACGAAATAAAAACACGGTTGTCATTAGCTGGAAGATACATGTATCACTGGACTGATGAGAGGAAGCATTCATGGATACCTAGTTTGCTCGCACTGAATGCCGGTGAATGACAGCATGTATATATCTAGTCTTTAAGTAACTCTGGGTCGGTTTACTTCATCATGTTTTTTTTTATGCATTATCACGCGAGATCTGTAATGTAGCAGTACAGTGTTTATCTTCCGTTTTAGTCACCATGTTTCTTTTTCCGCTTATCTGTCCACGTCTAATTGTTCAAATTACCCATAATGACGAGGGATGAGAGTGTAAGTTATCTAGTTATGAAGCTGCTGTGTATTTCCTTTCATACTTCCAGTAGTACCAAGTGTACACTGTAGGAGAACTTTTTGCAGTGACCTGCCCAACACATGCGAGGTGCCCTTTGACCTTTTTGTTTGACATGGTATCAACATATGGAAGCCTGTAAAGATTGCATCTTTCCACATGTGGTGAAAGCAAACTGCATATGCAAGGATGGCTTACTTCAATATTTTGCTCGATTTGCTTGATTGATTGATGTTAGAGAGGGCCGTGGTCTAGTGATTAAAGGTGCTGGGACACACGAGGTGGGGGTTCAAAACTGGCATTTGAAGATTCCCCCGCTTCCATTGCTTGCGGGACGGTGTTGATGATAAGCTGTCGAGGATGTATACTTGGCCGTTTGCTCAGTTTAACTTTCGTTGAAGACCACTTGTCTCCCGTCACCAGATGCTAATTCCACAAAGCCATTTCTGACTTAAGTTAAAATTTAATATGCCATCTTAAAGTTTATTTTTCGGCTTTAAAAATTAAAATTTTGTCCACCTTATCTATGTTACCTTAAAACAAATGTGCAAAAATTTCAACTCCCAGTACCAACAACTAAGAACTGTGAAGAGGTTTTAAATTTTAACTTAAGTCACAAACGGCTGAGTAGAATTGGCACCAGGGCGTGTTTATCTGTCCATCACACGTGAGAAAGTTTGTCAGTAGCTTGACAAAAGTCTGGTTTACGCCGAGCATTCTGGTGACTCACAATAATGGTGGATTAAAAAATTCTTGAGTATGCCGTTAAAGAACAATCGAATAAATATATAAATTGACAAATGGATGAAGCTTCGTATGTATCCATATATTAATACCCTACATGTGAAACGAGAGATAATGAGAGCACATGAATAATTTGGCCGTCGATCGAAACAAGGAAAAACATAAGCATGCACGTAGCACTGACACAATTTATCCCGCGTATGCATCGGAAAACTGGATTTCAAAATACATGCTTCTCTTCTACACAGGCGTCCGCGTCAGTTCTCCAGCTATATACGACAAATGTGTCGTGTATTTCCCATGTATGTATCGCCTGTATTACATGTACAGCGCATACGGCGCGTGTGACGTACCTTACCGTTCGTTACAATCTATTAGCTGATGTGGTCACCCGTTAGACAGCCTCTTACTTGTGCTCTGTTACAGAAAATTCGCAGCAAGTCTCAGCACAGAGATGATTTTTTGCGTTAATTAGCTGTCATTTTTTTCTTTACAGGTAATTTCGTCTACTGATATGCCAGGTCTAGTGTGGTCGCTGCATCATGCTCACAAGGGTGTTATCCATATTTGTACAGGCTTTTGTCATGATTACTGCCTCGTCGGAGAATTGTGAGTGACCTATTATATATTTATTTATGTTATTTATTTATTTATTTGATTCAATTATTTATTCTTTGGTCGGTTGGTTGACTAGGTTGTTGATTCCTTGTTAAAATGGTAAGTTGCTGTCTTTGTTGTTTATCTATTGTTTTATCTGATCAGTGTTTAAATCTATGCGTCGCAACAGATATTCGTGTTCCATCCGTCAACCAATAAGGATGTTCCAGGTCAATAATCGCCAGGCCAATTCCCAAGGCGACTGAGTGAAATTAATATTCAAATCGTGTATCATCCTAGAATATCTTGTTGATCTAATTCAACAAGAAGAATATATTTCCCCCATCCCCCAGTTAAGCGGAATTAGACACAATCATCACGCAGAGCGCCAGAGGTTCTGAACGCTCATCCATATTTACTTACAGGAGAATTATACTCGTAAAACTAAAGGAACTTGGAGCCATACTGAAGCATGTTTCACTTACATGACCGCCGCAATTCGCCATGTACCTGACAATCCTGCTGACTTAAAACCACGGTTCACTTTGGTTGGACACTCAAGAGTGCTCCACCGACAACAAAGTGGCCAGGTTTGCTGAATAAAGTCGGACTCTAGCAATAGTCGCAGAGGGAGACATTCAGCTCGGCTTCCCTCCTGAACAACTTGGGTTTCACGAAATGACTTTCACGTAATAGACGAAAACTAGCGATAAGTACCAGTTAGGGTTTCGCGAGTGCTCTTATACGCACTTACGGTAGATCTATAACATGACAGAAACATCGCAAAGTATAAGTAGATTCACTGTAACAACTTGGAGTCAGTGAATGAAAAATTATACAATAATTTATGTGATGTTTTTGCTGTACAGACTGAAGTGGCAGCCTTTGAAGAACCCTTGGTCTAACATAAATTTATTTATTTAGCCTTTGGACTTTCACCAGTTTCTTGGTTCTGGAAACCAAAATATCATTAAAACCTTTGCAGATATACTGGCGAGTTACTTTCTGATAGCAGCTCGACAAGAAACACAGAAGATGTATTTCAGTTCACTTCAGTTCAGTTACCAGACGAAATACTCCGCTTTTCATTGGACAACAACGGTCACGTGGGGTATGGATATAGTTTCGAATCCTGCAGATGACGTGCAATGTGTCTACTGAGTAGGTTATCTCCATTTGTTGGGTTGAAGCGATTCACCTATACACCGGTCTTTCGCACTGAATAGATGGGTCTTTGCAGGATAAATTCGTTACATGGTTACTCAGTGATAGGATACGAAAATGTATGGTGTCAGTAATCCTCGTATTGGGCTAGGCTGATATGGGGATTATTGACACCATATATTTCCGTATCCTATCACTAGATAACGATGTAACGAATGTTACACATTAACTACAACAAAGTTACACTGGCACATCAATGTGTACCTTGCGTAAAAATCAATCAATGAATCAATCAGTCAATCAGGTGTTTGATTTCCAGGTGAGATCAATACTCACGACGAGAGGCTGAAGCCCGTAGAGACTTTAGAACTGGTGGCCGGAGAGATGTTACATTTAAAATGCACGGCGCCTCAACTGCTTGGAGTCAAGAATCTGACCTTTTCCTGGAACAATTTTGACCTCAGTGAGTACACCAAGACGTTCCCTGAGGAACGCAGAGCTGAACTGCGCGTGGAGAACACAGTGCCGTTCGCCGGAGTCTCACACGTGTACTGCGGATACGGCGGTTTACAGGACTGCGGCAAACTTGTACTTATTGGATGTAAGTATGCACGGCTTCTTCTACAACACCTTCAGTGTTAAGTCTGAATAAAATAATGTATCGTGTGTCTCTGTACGAATCATTTAATGCAAATCTGGCATTATACACCTGTTTCAGGGCCAGAGAAGTCGCCCTGATGCCTTTGGTGACATATAATATCAGTATGAAACTGGTCACATACAATATCGATATGAAATTGATCACATACAATATCGATATGGCATTGGACACATACAATATCGATATGAAAATGGTCACATACAATATCGATATGAAATTGATCACATACAATATCGATATGGCATTGGTCACATACAATATCGATATTAAATTGATCATATACAATAACGCTATGAAACTGGTCACATACAATATCTATATGAAATTGATCACATACAATATCCATATGAAACTGGTCACATGCAATATCTATATAAAAGTGCTCACATACAATATCGATTTGAAACTGATCACATCCAATATCGATATGAAATTGGTCACATACAATATCGGTATTAAACTGGTCATATAAAATATCGATATTAAATTGGTCACATACAATATTGATATGAAACTGATCACATACAATATCGATATGAAACTGATCACATTCAATATCGATATGTTTCATAAAGCTCACATTACAGTCGAGACGTTTAACTGCATTTAGGTCAGTCGAAATTTCTAAACAAAATCAGTAGAGGCATTTTCAAATGCATTTAAAATGTAAAAGATAGCAACAGTTATGTGTCACCGAAAAGGATACTGAGACAAATATACGAGATTACCTAATTATTTGGCGTTTTTAAAACAAATCAAGTAGTTGTATTCTATGGTGCGCTGAACGACCCATATTTGGTATGTTAATAATGTGACAACAGTTACTTTCACTTTCACCTATAGAGGAATTCTTTAGGATTTTGCTTGTAGTTTACTGTAATTATTAACAATCCCTATCGTTCTATCTTCCGTCGCATATGGCGTGCATTAAAACAAATATTTAAATTACATAATTTTTTCAGAACCGTGTAGATGCTGAAACTCGACAGTGGAGTCTAGTGGATAGGCCTAAATTTCTTTATTTAAATAAATAAATAAATTCAAATATTTTTAAAAAATCACGACGAAATCAATTTCTGCTTTTTCATCCACTTGGACTCCGTGAATTTACCGCCATGATATTTAATAATTATGAATATTACACACCCACGTAAATATGTGATATATTTGATCACTGAGTGTCAGGTTTAGAGCTAAGTTCTCCCTTATGACATCAATGACACCATAAATGCATCAGCATCAATAAATTCTGAAAAAATGAGTATAAGTAGTTTCAGATATGGTTTTGACGCTTGCTTCATTTTACATGTATGTAGACTGATACACTGTGATATGTATGCTTATTGCATTTGAGCCTGTAACATGTAGACTATTTCATGACATCTTGGCATATGTTGGTGGGTCAGAAATGATTATTACCTTTCAAGATGTCACCCTGTTTGACATCGCTCATTTCAGACTTGTACTTAAAGGTACACAGAATCGACGTTGATTGGCCGACAGTGGAGATAGGGTCTTCTGGGTTAAATCTTGCAGCCTTGTTGACGCTTGAAAAAAATGTACCATTCCTACAATTCAGCTTAGGCATGGTAGAGCATGGATTTGCCTATCTCTTACACCAGCCAATCAGGATCGATTTTGTATCCCTTTAAGTCTAAATTTTTTCCTGTGATACTATCTCACCGCCTGTTATGCTGAAATTTTTCTAATGCACATTGTATAATATGTCTGAAATATTAAAAGTCTTACATTTTAAACATTTTGACTAATTACGTATTTAAGAGGACTAAGGTTTCTTTTTCTGCCATTCCCGATATGTGTAGTGCATATTACAGTTACTCGGTGTCCATGTGTTTGTCCTAGACCGTCCCGTGAAGCCACAGAACATCCGCTGTGTGTCCCAAGCTCTGAAGGACATGGTATGCACGTGGGATCAAGTGAAAGGTGAAGAGGACCTTAAAATACTCACCAACTGGACCCTTTCGTACCGCATCGGGTAACTCATCTTTTTTTCCTACACCTCCTGCCATCGGGCTGTGAGCGGTCTCCCCTGTGATTTTCTCCCTTGGCCTTTGAGGCTACGAGTTGAATCTAACTCTCAATACTTCGGCCGTTGCTTCATGCCAACGGCTTTGTCACGTATCTACCGAAGTGCCTTGGAGTTTTCTTTTTCGGATTATGCCAAATTTCCTCCAACCATAAACGTTATCGCTGTAAATATTGTATGTTGAAATTATGATCGAAAACAGCTTATAGCACAAAAAAGACAAATAAACGTTTTCTTTTGGTATGCAGCTCTTCGAAGGCAGTCAATAATCATTGCTATGTATTGAAAAGCTACAAGCATATCCGTGCAAGGTTTGGACCCAGAAGGGCATCATTAGTACTGATCGTTTCAGTGGGCAACTGTAACCACGTTGTTGAGTGAAGTTCGTTTGACGCTAAAGAATTCGGGGACAAATTCTTTCACAATAACGAAAAAATGTCGTGTTTTCTTTTTCTTCTGCCATCTTTTCGATGCTGATGTATAGTTTGGAGCATGTCCGCTTTACCAGTGACTGGCATGCTTGGTGTAGGTAATTCATATGAGTTCAGTTCAAATACAGGTAACAGAAAATGTCCTATTTTCTTTTCCTTCTGTAAACTATTAATTTTTGGGGATATCTTCTCGATACCGATGTATAGTTTCCATCCCCACCTTAACAGCCACTGGCATCCTTCGTGTAGACAATTCGAGCTCAATTCAAAGACATGTACCGGTATGACGTTTTGGCCAATGAATTACCAAAATGTAGGAGCTCTTGTCATCCATCAGAGTGATGAGGGTGTCCGTTTAAGTGGTGCAGAGCAGAAACAACATGTAATTGAAGATAGTTGCTGTAATATTTCATGAGGTGAGATAACATTAACATACAGGTGGGTTAAACTAGCTGCAGTATTCAATACTGTCAAGGCATCGCATGCATGCAAGGAAACGAAAAAGAACGTTGACATTGTGAATGTGAGTCAAAGGTTGACAATCAGTAACTAGCTCGGAAGCAAGAAGTAAACTGAGAGACCAGCCACATCAACACATGAGGGTTGTATCTTAGTATTATTTATTGAAAACGTCCTGTTGAACTTGTGAACTTTATTTTCAGGCATCGTTCTAAAATGGTGAATTGTACAGATCAGCGAAAGACACAAGATACATGTTTCTGGTCCTCAATAAATTTAGACGATCCGCGATTGGCTTTCAAGCGAGGCTTGCTCTATCACATGGTGGTGACCGCTTATAATGCTCTTGGTAGGACACAATCCGACGAAGTCGTCGTCGACCCTGATGAAATAGGTATTTATTCAACTGGAAAAAAAATATTATTAGGGAACAATGGGCATAACATCCTCTGAAAGCTTGATTCCCTACGCGAAAAATACAGAAATATCATAATCACTTTAGTTTTGCTTCAAATTGGAACAGTTTAGATGTTGCAGACAGTTAACACATGCCTTCCTTACTATTTTAGGATAAACGGTAATATATTAGTAGTAAAATAGTAGGATCGTTTTATTTATCAGTTTTGTACTAGTGAATAGCCTTTACCATGAATAAACTTCAAAATAGTCTTGGTTTCTTAGAGAAATTCCCGTCGAAATCCGCCATCGTCAAATTCAGTATTTATTGATGTCATATTTTATTTGTGTTATATTTTATTATGAGTTTAACGTTCGAATAATTAACATTTCATTTATACGACGAGAGTTTCGTTTGTGGGTAGAGGAAACCAGGGGGAGCCTGGGGAAAACCTCCGACCTTAGCTGAGCATCTGACAAACATTTTAAGCTGAAGCGAGATGGACTTGAACACATGAAATCATTGGTCAAGGCTATCAGTGGTTGGTTACAAGCCAGGGCTATGTCATGTCAAGATTTCAAATCAAAGGCTCAGTCAGCAAATCGAAACATGTAAACATTCCATCTTACAAACATTGCACTATGTGTATCCTTAGATTCTGACGGCGGTTTGACATAGTGTCTAGCCATAGTCATTAGGGTGTTATGGGTTCTGGCATAAAGTAAACAGTCATTAAGGTGTTCAGGGCTCTGACACAAAGTCATTAATGTGTGAAGGGGTTTGGCATAATTGCTAGCTATTGTCATTAAGGTGTTAAGGATTCTGCAATAAAGTTACTAGTTATAGTAATTAAGGTGTTACAGGGTTTGGCATAGTGCCTAGCTATAATCATTAAGGTGTTAGGGGTTCTGGCGTAAAGTCCCTAGTTGTAGTCATTAAGGTGAGATAAGTTTGGCATAGTTCCTAGCTATAGCCATTAATGTGTTAAGGGTTCTGACATAAAGTTGCTAGAGTCATTAAAGTCTCAAGGGTTCTGACATAGTTCCTAGCTATAGTAATTAAGGTGTCAAGGGTTCTCACATAGTTCCTACAGTCATTAAAGACTCAAGGGTTCTCACATAGTTCCTACCTAGAGTTATTAAGGTGATACGGATTCTGGCACAGTTCCTGCCTCTAGTGATTAAGGTGTTACGGGCTCTGACATACTCTAGTTCCTACCTATAGTCATTAAGGTGTTACGGGCTCTGACATACTCTAGTTCCTACCTATAGTCATTAAGGTGTTACGTGCTCTGACATACTGTAGTTCCTACCTATAGTCATTAAGGTGTTACGTGCTCTGACATACTGTAGTTCCTACCTGTAGTCATTAAGGTGTTACGTGCTCTGACATACTGTAGTTCCTACCTGTAGTCATTAAGGTGTTACGTGCTCTGACATACTGTAATTCCTACCTGTAGTCATTAAGGTGTTACGTGCTCTGACATACTGTAGTTCCTACCTATAGTCATTAAGGTGTTACGTGCTCTGACATACTGTTGTTCCTACCTATAGTCATTAAGGTGTTACGTGGTCTGACATACTGTTGTTCCTACCTATAGTCATTAAGGTGTTACGTGCTCTGACATACTGTTGTTCCCACCTATAGTCATTAAGGTGTTACGTGCTCTGACATACTGTTGTTCCTACCTATAGTCATTAAGGTGTTACGTGCTCTGACATACTGTGGTTCCTACCTATAGTCATTAAGGTGTTACGTGCTCTGACATACTGTAGTTCCCACCTATAGTCATTAAGGTGTTACGTGCTCTGACATACTATAGTTCCTACCTATAGTCATTAAGGTGTTACGTGCTCTGACATACTGTAGTTCCCACCTATAGTCATTAAGGTGTTACGTGCTCTGACATACTATAGTTCCCACCTATAGTCATTAAGGTGTTACGTGCTCTGACATACTGTAGTTCCTACCTATAGTCATTAAGGTGTTACGTGCTCTGGCATACTGTAGTTCCTACCTATAGTCATTAAGGTGTTACGTGCTCTGACATACCTCCTACCTATAGTTATTAAGGTGTTATGGTTTGTTATAGGTGTGGATGTTATAAGAATGTAGGAGAGAACCTTTTTCATTTCATTCCGGATACAGAGCTTATTCCCAGCTTCTCATTGATCCATCACCATTATGTATCACTGCCCGGAATATCCATACAACTCTGCCCTCCTACGACAAAAGGAAGCAAGTGACAAATGCATTGTATTGATATTTTAACCCAAAACATAAACACTGTAGGCCTTTCTTGGTCTTTCCCTATATCAGGATATATAATTTAAAGGCAAATTAACCCTAATATAGGGAAAGTTGAAGAAAGGCGCACACTGTTAATGTTTTTGGTCAAAATATCAGTAGAATGCATTTGTTACCTACTTTCTTTTGTCATAGTGGGGCAGAATTGCAGGAACGTAACTCGGAGGAAAGACAACGTCTGCATTTTGGTATTTAATATCTCAGCATTAGATTTATAACGAATTTGAAGAATTGTTAAACGTTGAGTTAACAATTTTTGATGTCAGTAATTGATAATTAAAGACTTCAACGTTCACTTTAATTGAAAGAAAGAATAATATAAAGTCGAACAAAACAATGATGATCTTGATATCAGCGAAAGGTGGTAGCCACTCAACAATCACCTAAACAAGAACAAAAAGCGAGCACAAAGTTGTTCTTGTTTAGGTGACTTTCGCGCGCCCTCTTATGATGTATATACATGCGACCATCGTTGTTTCGCCTGGCTTGCTAACCCTTGGAATTGGCATAAAACTATTGATAAAATATTAAATAGCAAAAATGAAGACTTTGTATTCCCTCAGAGCTATACGTTCCTATTATTATTACCACAACCCACGCTTCTTAGAGTTAATTGCACCACATGCATCATCCCTGCGTGAACCGTCGGTTGTCAGAGAGTGACAGATTGCGAGGGAGCGTGAGACGTAGGGTTGAGCTATCTATGTGGCCAGTACATACAGCAGCGGGCTCCCATAAGCAAAAATGTCAGCACATTTCAGCTTCAACTTTCATTATTCCTTCAATATCTCATGGTGTGTTTTTTTTCTTCATTCATCGATCTGTAACGTTTGCATTTCAATACATTCTGAATAATTCTAAACCTGATTAATTGCATCTAACATCACTGCATTTTTCACCTAATGCTCAATCCATTTTACCAGGGAAGGTGTAATTTGCTACTATTTAAGCCATTTTACCAGGGAACGTACAAATTGCTACTATTTACGCCATTTTACCAGGGGACGTGTAAATTGCTACTATTTAAGCCATTTTACCAGGGGACGTGCAAATTGCTACTATTTAAGCCATTTTACCAGGGGACGTGTGACAGCATTGTCAATAAATTGCATTGACAGCATTGTCAATAAGCATTGACATGAACCGATTGAATAAAATCTTAACTGAAGTAAATTCCTATAGAACCGGATTATACTGGTTACATGTGACCGTTATGCAGCTATCATACCATCATCGATTCTCTGGTTTTGCTCTCCATGATGTGGTCTTGCTCATTTTATGTTACACATGCTGGGCATTTTCCTAGATGAGGAATTCTAATGACTCCAGATTCCTATTGTTTCTTTCCATGGAGTTAGATAACGTGTTGTGAAGAAGAAATGGAAAGCTGGTTAGCCGAGTTGCCATCTGCTGGAAAGCGGTTATGTAGGTAAATGGTTTTGGAGCTCTGTTCGTCAGAGGCCTTCGTCGTCCCAACTCCCATACATCACGAACTGTTTCCATGGAAAATACCAATGTGAGCTAAAGCATAATCATACAAACCAACGTTAGTTCATCAACTTCTGATGCACGACGTCCTGGCGCCGTGTCCGACTGTTGTACTCAATGGAGACATCCCGGGGTTGCCTGCAGATGCCTGCAGATGGCTGGGCTCTCTGTGCAACGATTGATTATTATCATGGCGAAACTTCATGAAAATCGAAACATTTACCTTTCAGAGAAAGCTCCGCCTCAGATGCAGACTGTCCTTACCCAAACCGTACATCTTGTCAGTGGAAGTCGATCTCATCAGAAAAACATAACCAGGCGCTCAAGTGGGACGAGACATACCATACCACTGTCATTGCCACAAATAAGCTGGGCACTGCGAACGCATCGGCGTCGTTCATACCGAGGCTGTTAGGTATTGGCAAGCCCGCCCCTATTTGTTGTCACGTGGCACGCTTCAGTCAGTTTCTTTTGTCATGTGCCTGCGGATATCCAGCTGGTGTTGTAGCATCTCTGCTATACAAGTAAAAACTTCGTACTGAACTTATGCGGTCCGGAGAAAGCATTGTGTACTGCATGCGCCCCTCTATTCGCATGTCGTGTCGTATCTTGTTGTCTTGGTTGTTGATATACATTTAAAGATATAACAAAGCAAGAGCCTAATTACATGGAATAATATGCGTGAGATATCAAAATTCTTACGTTTTAAACATTTTAATTACTTGTGAATTTAAGAGAGTTGTGACTTTATTTTCTTCCACGCCCAACATCCGTATTGCTTCAAAGCGAAACTGTTAGGTATTGTCAACTCCTCCCCTATCTGACACGCTTCAGTCATTTTCTGTTGTAATACGTCTGAGGACATTGAAGTGTTGTAGCATCTCTTTTATACAGATAGAAAACTTCGTACTGAAAATTTACAGTCCGGAGAAAGCATCGTGTAGTGTATGCGGTATGGAAACGTTCCTTACTTTGCATGTCATTTCCTGTGCCTTGCCTGTCATATATATTTAGAGACAGGATTCTTACTGTCGATCTGTTTGATTTATTTATTTATTTATTTTATTTGATTGGTGTTTTACGCCGTACTCAAGAATATTTCACTTATACGACGGCCTCGATCTGTTTGAGGGCAAAAGTCTATATTAGTGTGCGGAAATGTCCACAGCATGATTTGGACATGTTCATCATCTACATATTCATCATCTGTCATCTATCATCATCATAGCCATTAATTGCTCATTGCTTTCTTCATTGGTCTGAGCATTTATATCACTCTACAACATTCGCATTGCTTTGGAGTACCGCATATATGTGTGAAAGTCTCCCCCACCCCTAATTATGGAGAATTTCCTCGGAAAAATTACATTTTTGTCTGTTACTCTAAAACTTTGTTGTTCCAATATGGGGAGTCCGACTTTTTAGGCTTATCATGTCATTTTCCTGCTTTTCTGCTGATTTGCATAAGACTGATAAGACCAATACAAGCCCGTGCTTTGATACTGCCATTGAGCATGCGCATGCCATCTGGATTTACTTTTATTTTACAAGTATAATGTATGCTTAACGTGATGCTATATATTACCGCCTTTCTTTTCAAACAAACAACTTTTGAGAATCATGTATTATTTGCTGACATCATCTATTTCTACCTTCTACCTGAATAATCTGATTTATAAGTTAGTACATGCTGGTCAAAGTGTATTTCTGTTTGAGAACTTATCGGAACAGTTACTGTGTTAGATGGCTTTGTTCCCATTCAGCTCACCATGCTTAGAAAACAGTGTCAGTTTTTAACCCAGCCATAATTATCTGTGACATGATACCTTGTCTAAGGCGTCATGCAAGGCTTCCTCCTTTCACCATTACTTTTAATATGGTTTATTCCTTGTTTTTATAATTTTATCTTTTTTGTTTTGCTTATTTTCTTTCTGTCAAATGTGATCATTCTTCCGTTACCTAGTTAAACCAAACCAGGTACCAGTTAAGGCCGGCCCTCAGCTGGAGAACCGGTCTCTGCCCGTTACCATGGAGATTCCACACAACCTGGAGGGGGTCATCAAACAGTTCGAATACAGTTTGAACGCTACATGTCTCTCTGGACGAAATGAAAGCGATAGGGTAAGTAGTCTTCCTCGCCGCTTGTGTAATTGAAGAAGTGAGATATAGGGCGCAGGCTGGCCACACCTCAGAGATATCTTGCTGTTGCTGTTGCTATGTTCGCATGCGTTCCTGCTGGTTTGAACCTGGGGGGGGGGGGGGGGGGGCATTTGAGTGACCCGGCTTTGAGTGAGAATTTGTGTGATATTTCTACCGAAGGAGAGTTTCCTCCATTCGCAGTTCTCACCGCCGTCGTACGTTTTAGTGGCAAATTCTTCCTCGTGAGTTCGACACAAAACAGCAAGCAAATAAATAATTAGAATGGAAGTATGGAGTACTATCGGTATTGTGACTTTTGTTTATACAGGGTGGCGAAACAAAAAACTGTATTTTATTAATTTCTGGTTGTTCTAACTCTGTAAAGATGGCTAATGTTGCTTTTTTTTAAATGAAAACAATTGAAGTATTTGTTTGAAAATTCAAACCTGAAGCAAAAGCATTGGCATTTTTTTCATGTGAAATACAACGACAAGGCAGCATACAGTATTCGATAATTCTATAGCAGTAGCGTTTAATGAATTGAAATTAACACCACTGCATATTTCTTTCACTTAATTCTGCTTAAGCCATGGTGCTAGGGGACATGTTAGTTGCTACTTATTAAGCATTTACGTGGACATTTAAAAAAAAATGATACATATGATAAGAGGCGGTATTTCACCTGTTCCGTGTGTCATTTGCCGACTATCACGCTGCCGTTGCTGCTCTGGTTTTACTCTCCATATGTAGTTGTATTTTGTATTAAATATTCTTGCCACAAAAGTTTGAAACTGTTAGGAAAACCGCTGGAGAAGTTTTCACTGCTTCTCCACCAGTTTATTTCACTTTTGACGGCTAAAAACGACATCTCCTTATTACAGTTTTGAGAGTACGCAATTATTGTTGTTAAAAGCTATGGTTAGGTGGACCTTCTGTAAAATACGTTCAATAGAATGGATATGGCGATCGCATATGCCTTGTTTAATAGCGCAGTACCTACTGAGATCACATGTGTATATTTTTTAGAACAATAAAAGCACTTTATCTTTGCCACTAGGTCATACATGGCACTGGGAGTGGGCCCGTATCTTTCCGCCTGGATAACTTGATGCCTAACAGTAAATACCTACTCAGTGGGAAGATTAAACCGAATGGCAGCGGATACTGGAGCGACCCATATGACCTAGAGATTGAAACACAAGAAGCAGGTACAATCGTCTGAGACTGCCTGCGGGTGTTAAAGGTTCATGAAAAATAACTCTATAAGGACGAGCATGGTTATGAGGAAAATAAAGAAAAAATAATGAAATCTTAGGGACTTAGTTTATGTCTCAAAAGTCAGCCATCAGTGTTATAAATACTTTCTGTCAGTGGTCGAAAGTTTTCAGAAATGATGTCAATGTCGAACTTACCGGCTCAACAGCACCATCTGACCCCCCTCCCCACTTATGGTTCTTTCCCACCTCTCCATTGGGTGCCTGTAAAACGGTAAAGTCGCAACTGCAGGTTAGACCTCATCCCCGTGGCCTTTTGCAGATGTTAAAGCAATTTTACACCCCCCACCCCCACCCTCCACCGAAAACAAGGTTGGCAATTATTTGTGCTTTTATATATTAGGACTCACATTAAACTGTATATTTAGAAAGAAATTGGGATGTTATTGCTTGATTTGAAAGAGTTAAAACAACATCGATCCGGTGTGTCTAAAAATTATAGACTGTTTCAGAAAATTGGTATGAACCAGTAACAGATTAACTATATAGACCATCAGCGAAGCATCAGTTTTTGTTGTTGCTGTTGCTGACGTTCTTTATTCCAAAATGAATGACCATACTGAATAATTCTATGAGATGCTAAAGCTTCGAGGGAAAAACTTTAATGAATTGCGTTCATCTGTATATGCTAAAAACTTGATTCTGCGAAGAATCTTTTGTGTTTCGCAAATTCGCAATAGCGTTGATAAGTAAAGTAAAGTTGATATCGCCTTGCACTCGATTAGACCTCTGGCTAAGGGAATGGCCCTCATCAGTAACAACAGCAGTGTCGGAGCAACATCCCATATGGACCTGTTCGTTGCAGTTTGAAAAAAAGAAAATAATGGAAACTGTTTCATGTTGACAGCTCCGGAAAACAGACCATCCGAGGTGGCTTTCACTCAGTGCCGGGGAGACTCCCGGGACAAACGCCGTGTGGACGTATACTGGCAGGTACGACGAGATGTCATTGTTCACTCTGATCAGTCTTGTTGATCAAGGAGTATTGTCATGGCACTGTCCGTCCGTCCATCAATCTGTCTATCAGTCTGTCTGTTTGTCAGTCGGGTCTGTCTGTCTGTTCTCATTTTTGTGTATCTGTCCTCATTTTTGTGACCGTCATAACTCTGAACTTTTTAAAAGGACATTCAGGGATTTTTGTGGAAGTAATCATTGTGAGTCATATGTGCCCTATGAAGCCTTTTCAGGTCGAACGTTGTATTAATTTTGCATATTAATCAGCTTAATTTGTGTAATTAGAAGCATTTTTGTGACTGGTGCATGTATTAAAAGGAAGTTCATGGAGTTTTGCAGAAATAATCATTGTACCTTTTGGCCTTTCTCAAAACCATACTGACAATAATTAGCATATTAATCAGCTTCAGTTGGCAGAGCAGTTGTAACCGTCATATCTCTGGAAGTATTGAGTGGAAATTTATGAAGTTTTCTTGAAATCATCTAAAACATATTTACGGAGAAAGCTTCATTTCTGTAGAGCTATGTTTTAAGAAGCTTTTGATTAGTCCACTGAAACATACTATTTTATTGATTAACGTTTTTTCGCCTGAAATGAGTGCGACACCTTCACCGGTTGGGCCTGCGAGAGTTCCCTATTGCGTAAGCTCGTGATACATACATACCTCCCTTTTCATGGCTTATACCCCCTTGAGAAAGTGACAAAGTAAACGGTAATGTTTGCCTAAGTTCGATATGCTTTTATATTGAAATTAAGAATAGATACCTACAGTCAATGGAGGAAATCATCGAAGAGGAAAGTAAGCTATGTATTACGAAAATACGGAATAAACTCTGAAGCACATGAACAGACGGGTTCACTTTGTAGATGAGATTGGAAAGGGATTTGGAAATAGTGATGATTTGTGTGTGAGCGAGCAAGCGGGCTGCAAAATAGTTTCGCCTTTGCTTATTCAGCCTGCCTGACAGTCACTGTAAAGCCTTATCCAAGCGGATTTCCCTGTTATGTGATTCACAGTATCTGGACTCTATCTTTTCCAACGGGAAGATAACTCACTACAGGGCAAGAGTGACGTCATCAGCTGGCACGTGGACGAAGCAAACGACGGAACTCTTCTCACCGATGACCTTCGATGACCTTAACATGACTGACAACTATGATCTGGAGGTGGCGGCCTCCACGCTGGCAGGTTGGGGACCATACAGTTGGCCTGTCCAACTTTTGCCGCTTGACCAAGGTACACTCTTCACAAGGGGTTAATGTTCATCTTTAATACGCAGATCGTCACGACATGGATGTGGCGTTAAGTAATAATCAGTACTGTTTATTGTTGTAAACTTTGGCTACCTTCGGTTCGTCCAAGTGTGATTAATGTTACAGCTTTTAATGCTCTCTGACTGTTGGTAAGGGCTTTGTTGACCTTTGTAAATCTGTATTTCGCACGTGGGAAAGTTCATCAGTCAAATGTTGGTCTTTTGCCCTAAACCTCCGCTTTCCAGCACCGGTTAAACTGGCCACCATCATACAAAGTATGACGTCAAATAACAATCAGGATCCGATACGTGTGACCAATTGCTCACACTGTCCTCACTGTTCAGGGTTTGCCACTCTATACCTTAGGCTTTCATGTATAGTTAAATTCCATATATTTCATACCGTTGCCAAATCTTTTAGGTTATCTGTCCTGTATTGAAAATGAGAACAGAATTTTAGGGGGTGAAGTGGAACCGGGTCCCGCGTCATTCTTTTCATTTTCAAATTTATACTAACAAGATACTTCAAATAATATATGAGTTACTCCATTAATAAATTCCGTTTTTTCATTTCTTAATTTTCTGTGGCGAAAAGAAGGTGTCATTCTTTTCGTTTTCAGATTTATACTTACAAGAAACTTCAAATAGTACATGACATATTCCACCATTAGACTAGCATATCCATTGCTCAAGAAACCAATTTTGGTCGATTGTGATCAACTTCTGAGCTCACACCTGATCATCCTACCCTTCTATAAACCAGAGATAAACTTTAGACAAATCAAGGAAAGATCATGGTATATTTCTGTTTCGGAAACAAAAGCTCAAACTACACGCTGCAGAATACCTTCCACGATATGTATCCCCCTTATTTTGTGAGATTTCAGTTCGAGTGTTGATGGCAGACGATGGAAAAACCAGATCGTCTTCACCATTTATAGCATTTATCAAGAATTGCACATTGCGGCAATAGGCAGAGGAGATGTTAATCTGGGACTAGACAGATTGATTGATTGATTGATTGGTGTTTTATGCCGAGCTCAAGTTTTTTTCACTCATGTAAGATCTTTCAGGTTTATGGGTGGCAGCAAGCGTAGTGCTGGAAGTAAACCGTCAGCCTTCGACATGTTTATGGGTGACAGAAAGCGTAGTGCTGGAAGTAAACCGTCAGCCTTCGACATGTCTATGGGTGGCAGGAAGCGTAGTGCCGGAAGTAAACTGTCAACCTTCGACATGTTTATGGGTGGCAGGAAGCGTAGTGCCGGAAGTAAACTGTCAACCTTCGACATGTTTATGGGTGGCAGGAAGCGTAGTGCCGGAAGTAAACCGTCAACCTTCGACATGTTTATGGGTGGCAGGAAGCGTTGTACCGGAAGTAAACCGTCAGCCTTCGAATTGTTTCTGCGTGACAGAGCTGGGTTCCAACACGTGACCACATTGGTCAAGATATTGACAATCGCTGTGATCCAGCGCTGAAAAATACAATCGGTGCCAGCAAGGGAACACCTTATTGACATGGTGACAAAAGGCGAGGAGCATTGTATGTGATTTTATTTTATATATAAGAAAACTATATCTCTAGGATGTATCTTGCAGAGTTACCACTGGCCGCTGATGTCATAGCGGAGAGCGAGACTGATGAAGACGGTGGCGTCAGTGTGAATGTCTCCTGGACATCGCCCAGTGCCAGTCAGGCTTCGCATGCCAAAGTCTATGTCTGCTCCGGTCACATCGAAAGACCGATGGATGTCTTTCTAGCGAAGTGTGAGGTAAGTCTGAGGTGAAACTAAGCTGAATTTTAGGCTGGGTACACCCATTAAATCGTCACCAGAATATGCCTACTCAGTCCAATCTTCAGCGGAGATTCTGTATTTATTTAAAAGGAGAGAAAAAATAAAAATTAAAAAGTTCACATGAAAGAGTGCGGAAAGTTAGTTGTAAATGTGGTCTTCAAAATTTTTTTTTCGATTTTTCTTTAAAGAGAATAGACACCTGAAAATAATTTTTGTTCGGAGGTATTTGGGACTACCTTTTGTATATTTATTTATTTATTTTTTTTTTTGATTGGTGTTTTACGTCGTAATCAAGAATATTTCACTTATACGACGGCGGACAGCATCTTGGGGGGAAGAAGCCGGGGGAAACCCACGACCATCCGCAGGTTGTTGCAAGACCTTCCCAAGCTAGCCTTTTCGTATATACTGTCTTTGTGTCATAAATTATAAATGAGTATGTAACACATTTTAAGAAGATATTTGAACTAGAATTTGGTCTTTTTAGATAACAGATATGTTTATCTTGGATTTTGATCATATTTAAATTTTTAATATATTTGGATGTAAATAACAACTAAACTAAATTTTTTTGACATGCATCACATCCTTATTTAGAACATTATTGTACAAAGGCGATAAATGCCAAGAGGTGGTCCGAAATACCCACCATACAAAAATATTTTCAAATACCCTTTTATCCTGAAAGCAAAAATCGAAAAATATTAAAAACCATATTTGTAAACAAGTTTTCGCGCTCTTTCATCTGATTTTGGCATAATTTATATGTTTTCTTCTCCTTTGAAGAGAAAGAGGTCAGCTACAAGGTAAATTTTATAGCATTTTGATTTATACCCATTCCTGGCGGCATCTATTCCATCTGGGGTCATTTGAATAGGAAATTGGTGTGCAATAAAATGTCACCGCAAGCGAAACTACATGTAGGAACAATATTGGTTGCACCATTTGGGAATACGATACAAATACATGTACGATAAATACGATACAAAGTGGAGGCATGCTATATACACAGAGTGTCAGATATGAAATATTTTCAACGGGTCCTACACGAGTCCTCATGCACCTTGTCTAGCTCGTCGATAGACGAGATGAAACTCTTAGAAGCTAGTCAAAATCTCTTTCACTTACGTCCATAAATCTAAGTTTCGTGTTTTCAGGGAGACATACGTACCGAGGACGTCGAGATGTCAACAGAGACCTCCAGACACTGGCTTGACGTCAGGATTAGATCGGACCGTGACGTCGTGATCGGTGTGGCACTGAATATAAGTGGTGTCAGCGGTGGGATCACGTGGGCGGAGTGCTTGGCGGACAGAAACACAGGTGAGTCTGGACATCTGTGTTACAGGGATGGATTCTTAACAGTGCCGGGGCCTAAGTTAATCGTTTCAGATTCGTATTATAATGACAGAAGCCGGGCACTTTTGTTTCCCCCATCCATAACAACCGACTTGCAACCATTCTATAAATGAATAATTCTTGAGTATCTCACAACAACCAAACCAAACTAAACCAACGACAGAAGATATTTGTTTGATTTTTTTTTTTGATTGGTGTTTTACGCCGTACTCAAGAATATTTCACTTATACGACGGCGGCCAGCATTATGGTGGGTGGAAACCGGGCACAGCCCGGGGGAAACCCACGACCATCCGCACGTTGCTGGGAGACCTTCCCACGTACGGCCGGAGAGGAAGGCAGCATGGGCTGGTCTTGAACTCACAGCGACCGCATTGGTGAGAGGCTTCTGGGTCATTACGCTGCGCTAGCGCGCTAACCGACTGAGCCACGGAGGCCCCAATATTTGTTTGATACTGGTTGAATCGTGCCTTTCAAACAAACGATACATTATATATAATATCCAATTCCGAGTAATGTGTGCCATTTGGGAAATTCATTGTGCTTTTCATTTTATCTAATAAACTTAATTTTTATAGCCACTTATGTCCTATAACGTGCATGATAAAATTGGCACCTGGTTACATAGAAAACTTAACTTTTATCTCCACTATTCATATTTAGCAGTTGATGTAGCTTTTGTGAATTGAATATGGTGTGTTTTCCTTTGCTCTAGGATATATTGGTTGAGGTACAGAAGAATGCATAGAAGAAGAACGTGTGAAAGTAGAAACACACATAAAGTCAAAGCAGTTCGTTCTTCACACGGCGAGAGTAAGCCTTGGTGAAATGGGCTATAATGCAGGTGTCGGTGAAGACAACGGTTCGCAATTCACAGTTAGCTACTCCATGGGGAGGAGCTCTTAATTTCATTGAATGAAATTTCTTTCTAGAACCGAGCCAGATGAGAGGAGTGAGCGTCCTGGATGTGGAGACCAATGCTGCGGTGGTTCAGTGGAATATGATGTCATGTGAGGTTCAGATCAGGGGTTATCAGATTAGCTATTGGCCAGTGACAGACACAAGCAAACAGGACTGTGAGGACGGTAAGTGACCTAAATAGGCAACACCCAACAGCATGGTGTATTCTACCACAGCTTCCTGCATTCTAGACGATCTTAATGTCTTATTATTCTGGATATGTTAATGTTTAAGGGGTGAGGTGGAACAGAGTCCCGGGTCATTCTTTTCATTATCAACTTTATACTATTAAGAAACTTCATATAATATAGTTATTCTACCATTAATTAATTCCGTTTTTTTATTTCTTAATTTTCTGTGTCAAAGAGAACGTGTCATTCCTTTCATTTTCAAATTTATACTTACAAGAAACTTCAAATATTGTATGACATATTCTACCATTGATAAAATTCCATTTTTTTCATTTCTTAATTTTCTGTGGTGAAGTGGGACACGTTTCTGCGTCATTCTTTTCATTTTCAAATTTATACTAACAAGAAATTTCAAATAATATATGAGGTATTCTATCATTAATAAAATTTCATTCCTTAGTTTTCAGGAGTTTTCCGAATTACATGACCTTGAAAAATACATTAATTCACGTTTAACATTGTCCTTCAGTATGTCACATTATGGTACATGTTATCGTCCTTAATTTAACTACGCTCCCCTTCTTACCCCGAAGGTATCAAACAAGACTTCCGCGGTGGGAGAAAAACATTGAAAGCTCGCCTAAACAACTTGGACGAAGCAACCAAGTATACCATGTGCGCCAGAGCATTGACCGCTAGTGGAAAGTATGCCCCATGGAGTGAGACGTTCCTAGGGGAGACAATCACGCCACGTAATGCTTCCTTTTTATAATGTTTTCATTGATAAGTTCGTGCAAAGCAGTTGGAATCAGTATCGAGCATTACTTTGATTATTTGTTTTGTTGCTCTTTATGTGACTGTATAACTGCAGGTACATTTATTTGCAAAACAAATCTGACCAGTTTGTAGCTGATCTCCAGCAGGTGTTCCTATTAGGGTTACTATCTACAAGAGTATGGTAGTTGTTTTCCTTGTCCTTAACATTTTTCCATGACCATCCTGCGTTCTCAAATGATTAATCTCCTTGAAAGGCGACAGAAAATGTAAGATATGTAAGTTCGATTTGCGAGGTTCAGCAGCAAGCATTAGTACAGTTTTGGTGAATCAATGACACATGGATAAAAACAACGTTGACCTACTTAGTCAAGATGGCCATCGAGGCATTTGTAGGGCGGCCTCGATCTGGCGTTATAGGGCATCCGGCCTCGGACCCCCATTAATTTTCCATAAGCGACAATGTTAACGTCTAGCGCTGTAGCTCAGTCCCAAACATTCCGTGGCCAATAAGCTTTGGGGTATACCTGGCCCAGCCTGTGAGAAAGAAGCCATAAAAATCTTGACATAGGTTGACCGTCAAAATCTGGACCTTTTCATGCCGGCAGCTGGGAGGCGTGCCTAGCAACGCCAAGGGGACGTCACTCGCAGCCTCATCACTACCTCACACCTTGTGTCCTCTCGCCCAGAATTTCAAACTTTCATCAAAAAAGCTCATACCTCCTCAAAGTTTAGACAGTTTCCAGCATTTTAATACCAAGCATGCACCTGTGCACCAAAAATGGACGCCTGGGAGCAAAAAAAGACTTTATACCCTAAAATTCACAGAACTACAATCGTCCCTACCGAAAAACGGAAGTTGTAATGGGGGTCTGTGTCCATCCTCGTTCTGACGTTACAGCCTCGATTTGGCGTTATAGCGCATCCTTGATCAGGCGCGCAGCGTTAACAAGTAGCCAGTTTTTTCAGTGGTCTGGATTTAGAGTTGAAATTTAAATCAGATGTTCAGTGTCAAGGTTTTGTTTTATTTTAGCTTTAGACGTTTTTTGGTTTTACATATATTCTACTCTACATGCATCTTTTTATTGTCCCATTCTGTGTGATTGCCACACCATTTACAGACTGATATTCTTAAGGACGGCGAAAAACACCATTCAGCTAAATAAATAAATAAATAAATAAGTGTAAAAATTTTAGTGGGAAAGAATTATTCCTTGTTGTATTAGCTTAAAGTTTCTGACATGCTATTTTGTGCTCTGCTTGTAGCGCCGGTGTTGATGATAAGTCTAGCGTCTGTGGCAGTGGTGCTTCTGATTTTGTGTATTATAGGGGTGGGTGGGTGAGTATATTTATGTGGTTTAATTGTTATTCAAATTTATGTCAAACATTTTAAGGATAAAACTGATACTTCACAAAATAAAGAAAAAACGGAGCTGGTTACATTGATAACCTATTCCTTCGAGTAAATCTTAACACGAATAAAAAAAGTTTGTCATTTTGCTAAAAATGCTGTCTTAAACTTGTAACTAGATTTTAATTTTTATATCTAATTTTTTTTATTATTTATTCTTTAAATTAACTTGTTTGAGGTTCTGTATAAATTCCAGGGCACGTTGTTACATCCAAAAACAAATTGCTGTTCAAAGCGTACCCGAAGTGCAGATTGAAGAGGTAAGTTGTATCAGCGAGTTTTTTAAGTATCCTCAAGAGGCCTCCATACAAAATGTATTATGCCTTCGGCCGTCATTATATTGTATATTACATATACTGTCACCATGTATATTATATCTATTATCAGCATATCATACCAACTGTCATCAACATTATACTGTATATTACGTCTGCTCCAACTATTACACTGTAGAGTATGTCTACTACCGTTATAAAACTGTGTGTTACGTCCTCTGTAACTACTACACTATATATTAATCCTAGCTTCCATTATTACATTGTGTAATACGTTTTCTGTCTTCATTACGCTGTATATTAGGTCTCCTACCTTAATTGCACTCTATATTACATTTACTACCACCATTACAATCTGTATTGCATTTTCTACCACCATTACACTCTGTATTACCTTTCTTACCACCATTATACTCTGCATTACATTTACTATAACCATTACAATTTGTATTATATTTACTACCACCATTACACTGCGTATTACATTTACTACCACCATTACAATCTGTGTCACATTTACTACCACCATTACACTCTGTATTACCTTACTTACCACCATTATACTCTGCATTACATTTACTACAACCATTACAACCTGTATTATATTTACTGCCACCATTACACTGTATATTACATTTACTACCACCATTACAATCTGTATTACATTTACTACCACCATTACACTCTGTATTACTTTCTTACCACCATTATACTCTGCATCACATTTACTACAACCATTACAACCTGTATTATATTTACTGCCACCATTACACTGTGTATTACATTTACTATCACCATTACAATCTGTATTACATTTACTACCACCATTACACTCTGTATTCCTTTCTTACCACCATTATACTCTGCATTACATTTACTACAACCATTACAACTTGTATTATATTTACTGCCACCATTACACTGTGTATTACATTTACTATCACCATTACACTGTGTATTACGTTTACTATCACCATTACCCTGGTGTATTTGGTGTGCTATCAGCATTACCCTGTGTATTACGTCTGCTACCATGATCATACTGGTGCCATCGATCTGCAGCAAAAGAAAATGAACTCAACCTTGCAAATAAACCCTACATTTGGAAGGATTTGGTTAATGTTGCTGCTCGTTTAGACTCTAAGTGTATAGTTATGCATATCAGTCATAGTCATATCAGTAAGGTCACAGTAGGGATATCAGAGGAATTTAACCTGGATTCGAACCTACGACCTTACTGAACTTGGGGTAAATCAAGTCTTTGTTTTTTTAATGACCACAGTTTGGTGCTTTGAGTAATTCTAAACGAGTGGCGTCTAATAGATTGCTATTAACATCACCGCGCAAAGGTTGCTACTTTTGCAGCATTTACATGAACAGTTAAGAGGTAATCTGGCGTAAATTGACACGAGGTCATAATGTACATTGTTGTTCCTTTCCAGACCACTCAGAATTACACTTATGACGATTACACAACCGTAGATGGATACGAAGCGACCCCAGCACCAGGGGACAACCAAGTAAGGGTCATTTTGCCAAAGCCCTTTTCAATCCATACGTCAAATCCAACATTCGTATCTAGTACTCTGCAACCAAAAGGGGAGCTCCAAACTCGATAATCAACGGCATAAGATTTAATTTGTATGAATGCATGCTTGGCAGATTTACCAAGGTTTATAACTTTTGGTCGTACTTGGGAAGGTCTGACAGCAACCTGCGGATGGTCATGGGTTTCTTCTGGGCTCTGCCCGTTTTTCTCCCACCATAATGCTGCCAGCCGTCGTAAGTGAAATATTATTGAATACGGCGAAAAACACCAATCCAGTATAGAAATAAATATATAACTTTTAATAAGTTTTTATTCTCATTAGTAAATGAATGGCTTGATTAGGTTGATAGAACATGTAACTGCTTTAGGCTAATCCAGCTCGAGTCCAAGCTGGGCTGATCATTGTTCTCTTGTAACATATGAGAACTACGGTATCAGTTGGCCCGTCATCGCAAAGTAGGAATGAAGAATAGATTTTACAGCTGGGGCTAGAACTTCTTTAGGTTGGAAAGGAGTTTTTGTGAGGAAATGAATGGTTATCAAACACTCATGAAAAGACACTTTCTCTTGTGTTTTTCTAGGCGGGTGCTAAACGTGACAGCGGCCATGGATCAATGTCCAGAAGTAGTGAGTCTAGCACCGAATCCTGTCAGCCTGCCGCGGGTACCC
The DNA here is from genome assembly GCF_032854445.1 of Liolophura sinensis. Classification (NCBI taxonomy): domain Eukaryota; kingdom Metazoa; phylum Mollusca; class Polyplacophora; order Chitonida; family Chitonidae; genus Liolophura; species Liolophura sinensis. The sequence goes on from NC_088301.1 coordinate 10,208,352, forward strand.
GGGAACATTCATCCTCGGCTGAGTCTACAGCTGCCGTGCGACTACCGCGTACAGAAGCGGTACAAGCCACGGTCAGACAGACGTGTAGAGACAGGGTCACCCAGTCGAGAGATGAGGAAACAGAAGCGGCTAATCTCCTCCCTAGCAGTGGTTATGTTCTCGAGACAAGTTTGCGCAAGACCGAGCATCAGCCCATGCCCCAGGCTTGTCTCTCCGACGAGTCAAGGGAGACAACACGGTTGCTCGCTCCTTCGGCGAAGGATGAGGGTTCCCTGCATGGTGGAACCTGTGCAGATGTCTATGACTGCAGACCTAATGACCTGGCTTACGTTCAGATCGGAAGCAATCTATACACAGAGGGGAATCTTTCGGACGATGAGAATTTGATGAACAACGTCATTCCTTGTGCCAGCTTTACTGCGAATGAAATTTGTGAGCAAAGAAAGGGAGGTGACTCTGACAGTGATGTTGACACTGCCTGGCATCGTGGCGAGCGTAGACTCCATTCAAGGCCAGAGTTAACCGATAATCTGATCCCAAGCAGGGGAGATAACTCTAGTGACCGTGCTGAAGCAGGAGCCTACTGTAGATTTGATACAAATGTATACGCACCAAGCAGTTCAGGGGGTGGAATGGATTCCTACTCTAGATTTATGGAAGAGTCTTTGGGAGACGCAGACTTTCACAGAAACGAAATACACGCTGCAACAAATTCCTCTGACACTATGGAGTCATACTCAAGGTTCGGTGCTTGTCCTGTCATTAACTCCCGGTCAAATTCCAGCAATTCGGCTTTTTCTTCAAACAGCATGGCTAGTGCACATTTCGAACAGGAGGGTGGGGACAAAATCCCATCAGGTGTGTTGACGTACGGTCCCTCTACTTCATCCAACTGCGCTGACAATGGAATTGCTCCATATTCCAGATTGAGAAGAGATTTTGAAATATCTGCTGACTCTGACACACCACGCATGCACTCCAATAGATGGAATGGACAAGCAGTTCAACTGCCCACTGACACATGTTTTACCCAAGATGCCACTGGTATCTCCAGCAATTCTGAACGAGGTATTGGCTGCTACACTCGATTTGACAAACACCCAATCGGAACGCCAAGAGCAACAACATCAACAACACCTGCAAACGTCAACGACTTGGCCAGTGGACATAACGACGAAGCACAGTCTTCTTGTGAACAAACCAGACTTTCAAATACCCGGCCTCCAACTTCAGATAACGACGAGTGGCCCTCAGATAGCCAGAGTCATTCTTTGGGTAATCCACCACGTTTTTCTGGCTACCCACGTCTTCCTCTTGAATGCCGAGGCCAGAAATCTGCTTACCAACCTCATCCGCCTGAACCTCATAACTACCACATCCAACATCAAACTTCCTCACAATACGAACGTCAGACTTCTGGAATTCAGGCTCAACCTTCTGGAAATCAGGTTCAACCTTCTGGAAATCAGGCTCAAACTTCTGGAAATCAGACTCAAACTCCTGACAACCAACGTCAACCCTCATCACAATACGGACGTCATACTCCTGGAATTCAGGCTCAACCTTCGGACTACCAACCTCACCCTTTTGACTACCAGCTTGACCCATCTGAATACCATTGTTACCCTTCTGACTACCAGCGTCACCCATCTGAATACCAACGTCACCCTCCTAACTATCAACGACACTCATCGAACTATCAGCATAACCCTTCTGACTACCAGCGTCACCCATCTGAATACCAATGTCACCCCTCTGACTACCAGCGTCAACCGTCTGAATACCAACGTCACCCTTTTGGCTATCAACGTCACTCATCGAGCTTTCTGCGTCACCCTTCTGACTACCAGCGTCGCCCGTCTGAATATCAACGTCACCCATCTGAAGACCAACATCATCCTTCTGAATACCAGCGTCACCCATCTGACTATCAACGTCACTTATTGAACTATCAACCTCACCCATCGGACTACCAGCGTCACCAATCTGAATGCCAACGTCACCCTCCTGACTACCAGCCTCGCCAATCTGAATACCATCGTCACCCTTCTGAATACCAGCGTCACCCACCTGACTATCAATGTCACTTATCGAACTATCAACCTCATGCATCGGACTACCAGCGTCACCTATCTGAATGCCAACGTCACCTTTCTGACTACCAGCGTCACCCATCGGACTATCAACCTCACCCATCGGACTATCAACCTCACCCATCGGAATTCGAACGTCACTCATCGGAATACGAACGTCACCAATCGGAATACGAACATCAACCATCTGACTTTCAATATCACTCATCAGACTTTCAGCGTCTCCCATCTGACTCTCAGTGTCCCCCATTTGAATACCAAGGTCAACTTTATGACTGCGAGCGCCAACCTCGTGACCACCCACGTCAGCTTTCTGCACCACGACGTCAACTTTATGATAACCAACATGACCCATCAGACTACAAGCGCCAGCGACCATCCTCTGACTACCAGCGTCATGCTTCAGAACACCAACCCGAAGCCTCAGAGCATCATAGTCAACAGTCAGCTGATTATCCGAGTTCGTATAGTCGATTTTCAGCATGTCGTGAAGTCACTACAGCAAATCAGCCTCAGGTTTATGTGGATTTGAACGTTACAAAAGACAATCCAAAAAATGCGGATAGGACTTCTGTTAAACTGGAGAAGGGCGGAAATGTGCTTTATTCAGCCTGCGACGTACCGATAAGCAAAAACATTGCTCATTTCGGCGCATTCGCAGCACAAGATCTCAACTGTAACAACAGGAGAGATCATAAAGGCGGAGAAATGTTTATTGACGATCTTAATTTTGATATCCTTGATTTTGACCATTTTCTCCAAGACAGTACAGTTGAGGGCGTCATGGGTGATAACGAGAGCATTACAGTAGGGGGTGGCGAGAACAGTGCTGTAGGCGGCGATGGAAGGAGTGCTGTGGGCGTTGGCGGGAGCATTGCTTCAGGCGGTGGCAGGAGCATTACTTTAGGCGGTTGTGGGAGCATTGCTTCAGGCGATTGTGAAAACTTTGCTTCATGCGGTTGTGTGAACATTGCTTCAGGCGGTAACAGAAGCAGTACACTAAGTGACAGTTCCTCGAACTGCCCGTCAGGAGACAATGCAAATAGCGTTTGGGTTCAAAGCTCGAGGCCTTCGTCACCTACAGCGAAAGACAACTACTGCGTTAAAGAAACTGTACTTTAAATTGAGCGTAAAGTCTGCCACTGTATATACATAGAAAAAAAGGAAATATGGCGAAGGTGTCACAGAAAAAATATTTTCAAAAATTATAACGCTTTGAAAGCCGACAGGTTGTAATTCAGTATTGGGGATATGTCACAATTCATTCTCAGTAGCCATTTCGTAAAAGCCCTTAAAGCTTGGCCAGTCACTACCGTTGAAAGCGCCACGTGACTATTGGCTGTAATGTCAGCTCTTGATAGTTAGTGTGGCTTCCGACCGTAGGTAGCCTCTCATCAATGCAACAAATTACAACAGGTTTATTATGACACTATCTCCTCCATATCTACAGGAAAGTGTCTATTCTAAATGAGGGCCTGCTATACTCTGTAAATTCCCTGACATGAGTACAACCAGCTAACACTGACCGTCGTGCAGGACGAAAACGAACAGGGTCACTTGTTCTCACAAAGATCGTCCGGACAGACTGCCAAACTCAAAAGAAGATCCGTTGTTTGAAAACGGATGGAGAACTGAAACTTTTTAGTTGGGTATCTGGCGTTTTCTTTTGCGTTTTTTATCTCGCCCCATTACTTAATGTCGATAGTACAAGAGGGCTCCTCTTGATAGCTATAGTGAGTGAGTGAGTGAGTGAGTGAGTGGGGTTTAACGTCGTACTTAACAATTTTTCAGTCATATGACGACGAAGGAATCCTTAGAGTGTATGTAATGTGCCTCCTTGTTGCATGACGGATTTCTACCACTCTTTTATCTAGTGCTGCTTCACTGAGACGGATTACCGAAGGCAAGTAAGGCGCCCTGGCTTAGCCGTTATACTGATACCGGTCAACCAGTCGTTGCACTATCGCTTTCATGCTGAACACCAAGCGAGGAAGATACAGCTTCCTCTTTTAAGGTCTTAGGTGTGAAACGACCCAGGATTGATCCTGGATCTACCGCTCCCGAAGCGACTAGTAAATAGTTAAAAGGAAACTATAATACTATAATACAGTTATCGGACCCTTGCCTATTCGGCTATTAGAATTGGTGGTCTTGCCTTCGCCGATTGGCCCGTCACCCAGTGAAGTCACAGGTTCGAATCCAGATCTCGCTTGTTTGGCTGACAGTTTAAGTCAGTGAGTTTGTCAGGTAATTGACGAAGGGTTTACTCCGGCCACTTTGCTTTCCTCCATAAGCCTGACACCCGAATAAGTGAAAATGTTTTTTGAGTACGCCATTCAGTCATGTAAATAAGTGATCGACTGGCGAGAAATTGTGGAGCTCACTTCCATTGTAGTTACTGATGTGCTTAATCATATTTATGTGAACTCAGCTATCACTCCTGCAAATTTATGTCTTTCATAGTAAAAATTCACGTTATGTTAACACTTCATGTAAAGTTATATACATTTCTCTATAGTGGAACTGAATTTGTATTTGGTCTAATAAAGATATGTATGAACGCTATATTGTATGATCTGAATGTATTATTTTTCGTTCTGTTATTCACAACTAGGCCCCTATGCGGTCAAAAAAGGGCAAATTCTGGTCATACAGAGCATGCGTCGCTCTCCACCTTTCGTTTTACATGACTGCCACCAATAGACAAGCTTAACCTTTGGAACCTGTGAGACACACGTAGGCTTCATGAGATTTAGCCTCATCACTTGTGTCCTCGCGTAGAACTATTTAATTAGCCATCATCAATAAAATTGTTTTAGGTGTAGGGTAGAATCATGTTATACATACTTTAGATAAAGGGAATGCATCCGTACTAATTGTTTATGTTTTTGACATCACTTCCTGACTCATCACCGTGATCCCAGTGACCTCAGCGTTGTTCAAGATTTCTAAACAATATTTGCTATTGATGGAAGTGATGTAAAGCGAAAGAGCGACGCATGTGGTGTAAGGAGTATTGTTTTTCGTGATACATGATTACTACTTCACCAGTTTACCCACAAACCGTCACCACATACATGAACAAATGACTATAGATACCTTGGTCCGAATGGATGGATATACCACATCCAATGTCTCACCACCCCTTCCCCTGACAACATCACTTTGATTCCCGGTGAAAGCCGTTGTGACGTCATGACGTCACAGAACAATTGGATATTTGTAATCAGTATGTGGGACATCCGGTTGACACACTTGCAGCAATATTGATTAGGACTAATCAAGTGAGTGTTCTTGATTGACAGTTCGGAAAGGTCTATCCGCTTTGGCGAGAGAGATTCCTCCCTGGTAATCTTGGTACATATAATTCAGCATTAAGTCGCGTTCACACGATGCGATTTCTCGAATGATCTTGTCGAATTCGATAAGTGGAAGGAAAATTGGACAAGCCTAGTTCGTGACTTGTTCATATAGCTAGTGTGGCGATCTTATTCAACATATATGAATATAATATGTATATGCATAGAATATACATCCTTTAGCACTGGAATAGCAGTCCATATTCATTTACCAGGATGTTGTAAGTAAATAAAGTTAGATAAGGGTAGGGAGTGAGCGAAATAAGCAGGGAACAAAGAAATACCGTAGGGACGGAGCACAGAATGAAAAAAAACTCCAGAATAACGGTAATGATCCAAATTAGGAATAGAAGCGACCACACCAGATGACAAGTGGACGTTCATGTCGCTGATGTCGATGATGTCGCTGCCATGCACCACCCATGTTGGCCCATCTATATGTGTTCCTCTTTTGAGAAATCATAGTTAACGAAGTCAAATTAAAAATTCTTCCTCTTGTTGACAAGAAATCCTGCTCTTTATGAGGGGAGGGGGGGAGGGGAAAGGGCAAAATGAAGCGACTTCAGTCTGATACTGGGTATTTTGTGCTGTTTGTGAAATGTACTTTGTCATTTTCTTTGGGTCATGTAATATCTCTTTTATCTATACTCCATTGTGAAATTAATAATCAAACTTTGTACGGCGGTGTAAAACACCAGTGAATAAATGGGATTTTGATGTGATATGAACCTAGCTAGGTTTAGCCATGGTCATGGTCCGTAAATGTTTGCCCTACTTTGTCAGTTCCTCCTCCGGAATGTGCCCATATACAAACATGACCCAGATTGTGCCAAGACTGACCATCGTGAAGGCAAACAGAGCACCAGAACAGAGTGGTAATCCAAAGCAAACACACAGAGGGTGTCGGTACCTTCTGGGTGTCTGCGTACCCTTTATGTCGTATATCCACTGGGTGCATACCCAATCCCTTTTTTGTTGTGTTTTTAGGGAGAGGATATATCAATGGTCATCTAACGTCTCTTCCGTACACATTGTCTACAAGGCCATTCGTTTTTCATGGATAACGTCCTGTTATTTTGCATTGGAGAGTTGCCAAAGTCACCAGTCTGTAAGGGTAATTCTTTTTGAGGCAAAAGACACGGTAGCATAAATTGTATTTCATTCTTTAATCAGTTGCTTAAATCATATTGGATGATATCGAGTACTTATATCACATATCTAATCCAGACGAAGAAGATTGTTCAGCAAATGGAATCTTTCAATTTACGATCTAAGGCCATCTATTCCTTAAGTCAGGGGTTGCAAAAACACAAATATAAGAGCCATGGATATACTAACCTGTATCCTCCCCTTCCTGCGCTCCCGCCCTCGACCACTATAGTCCGTCGTTAGTTATACGCACCTTATCACATATTTATATATCATATCTAAGGCAATTGACAATCTCCACGTTTGTAATAAAGATATTGCTCTTCGAGTCAGAGTCAAGTAAGGCACACGATTACAGCTCAGTCAACAACCTTACGCGTGTTTCACCCAACCCACCGTATACGCCAACATGTACATATAGCACCCTGTCTCACTAGCCCTGTACTCAGTGGTGTGGGGAGTACTTAGGCCTGAGACCCCTGCTAAGATGTATGTACAGGTAAATACTTATTAAGGAGGCCTTTAACCCAGATTATGTATTTAGCCTGATAAGTGAAGCGCGCATGGTAGGGGGGTCGCTGAAGAACTGATCAAGTGGTATGTAGACATCAAAGCAACACCGGACCTCTGATTCCGTAAGTGTAATTGGCTCTGTTCCTATCAGATCAGAAAATCACTGCATAATCAATCACATGCAGTTTGTCATTGATGCGTTTATGTTTGTGAAGAATGAGTCGTGATGAGTGTATACAAATCTGCTCGACTGTCTTAACGTAGGAGCTGGCATGTATAATGGGTACAGCACACAAAGACAAGATGTCAAGTGTGCGTACATGTTTTCACAGTACTGTCTTCAGTAAGTGACACTTAACCAAGTTTATAATTACTATAATGATAAAACATTTCGTAAAAATCATTTCTCATCCCCGCTGATTAGAAAGACTATACTCTGCGCTTTTTATAATAATGGCAAAATGCCAACATCTTTTTTTTTCATTATTTATTTTACAAAACGACAAAAATATGCAGTAAAAAAAGATTCATACCATAAACTGATGTATAGGATGAGTAGCAATCTAAAAAAAATAAACTTTTCAGGCAAACAAAAGTGATGGCGATGGAGGTAAATATTGAGTGCCGGTATTTAATTTGGCTAAGGGTAATTGTACCATCTCTGATTGTTATCTTCTCGCATGCTTCGCTGAGCCTCTTCAGTTCGAACATGTCGGGGAATACATAAAAAGGCCGTGTGCATTGTTGGGAGATGTGCCCAGGTATAATTGAAGCAGCTTTTATAGTTCACCCTCACCCCGGGTATTAATGGTGGCAGTAGCGGGACTGACACCTGTTCGTCCCCACAAATGACCCTAGAAAGTCCAGGAGGTGACCAGTTCTCTGCTAACGTCTCCTCCTGCCCTACAGCTGCCCCATATACAACTGCCAGGATAAAGGCTATAGGTAGCTCTACTCGCCACGCTGCGTTTAGTACACCTCGGTTAAGTCCAGATTCGTATCGTGGGAAAGTTACGAACTAGAGCGCTGTTACTTTATAGACGAAATGCATTTCAGAAGTTCTTGTCAAAAAGCTTTGATGTCATTAACATTTCCTGAAGCACCCTTCACAAAGGTAAGTGTCTTTTTTGACGTGGTTACATTCCTTATGTGCACCGAGATATGTGTAGGCCTATATTTATATATGTGTGTGTGCCGTGCGGTATAATGTAAATGATGCGTTCGTCTTATTTACTAAAAAGGGAACGTAGGTAGAGTGACTAGTTGTTGTATATGCATATAGACCGAGCCTACATATGAGTATGGGGGGAGTTAGTGAAACAGTACATAACAAACAACATATGTTACACACATGAAATTTAGTATTTGTCACTATCTGGACTGCGTATGCTGTGTATTTTTATGTTAGAACAATGTCGAGCTAAGAGAGCTAAAGGCCTATACATACATATCAGTTTCGTGTGCTTTTAGATTTGTCACGCTAGACTTCTCAGTTTAGCCCTCGAGTCCTTCCCACAGGTGCGCTGATTACAGATTTTATAGGTAAAGCTATCTCATGTATAAAAGGCTACCTATACACGTGTTCCATCTAACCCGCAATCTTGACATATTTTAAGACAAGGCCATGTGTATATATGTAGGCTATAGGATGTTACCGCAGCCAATACCTCCGCTGTATATAGTGAAACATTTGAGGGATGTGACAACGTTGGTCGGTCAGGGTGTGATAGTATATATTATACCGCGGTGTTTAGGTCTCCGACTGCTTGGGCGGATCTCTGTGTGTCCGCCCGTGTGTCAGCTACCCGTGCCTATAGGTTACCAGGTATGCTGGACCTCATATTGAGATGAGATCACCTGTCACCGATGAGAACGACAGACCACCCAGGTATATGTATCCTTCAGTTGACTGGGGTAAGTCTTGTCCATCAGTGCAGGCTATATACACCTGTGTTGAGTCGTCAGGGGTTATTTCATCAACTGGTAAAATGGAAAGTTATCTATTAATTATACTTATGAAGACTGTACTTTGACTATGTAGAACAGGGGCCGATTCCACAAAGCCATTTATGACTTACGCCAAAATTTGAAATACGATTTGAAATACGATTAAATGTTACCCAATGCAAAAGTGTTAACATTTACACTTCCTGCATCAAAATCTAGGCAATGTGAAGAAACTTTTAATTTTTGACTTCAGTCAGAAATGGCGTTTGGAATCGGCTGAAGCCTCCGTCCTGGGTTCGCGCCCGTCAGTCTCCAATTTGTCTCGATGACGTATACCTCTATGTTAACAGTCAGGAGTTTTACGTGACGTCATAAATACACATGTATAGTGTGTGGTGTACACTGTAACAGTTTGAGGTTGACTTCGCTTTCATGCAACGTTAAGTTTATGGACACGTTGTTCACTATTGTATTAAGTGCTAAGCCCGACATATTTTATAACAAAGTTTATAATAAAAGAAACTGTAGTTAATATTATGCGCACTTAAATCTCATTAAACCTTTTTTGACCAAGGCCATAAAAAATTAAAGTAACACATATAAACCGACTAAAATTCAGTCTGAGCAGATGTGAATTTGTGAGTAGACATGCCGTATACTCGATCCCCTTGAAATCCCCTATAATATAAGATATTAGGTATAAAACTGCGCCAAAATTCCAAGACATTATCAAGGTTTTGGTTTGCACCAGGGTTTTCATTTGAACCGTCGAAGTAGGACCGAAGTTTTCATTTGAACCATCCGGATTGAACCAAAAGTTTGATTTCAACCATCAGGGTTCGACCATAGTTCTCATTTGAATCATCGGGATTGGAGCAAGGTTCTCATTTGAGCCATTGGGATTGAACCAAGATTTTGATTTCAACTATCAGGATAAAACCTAGGGTTGCATATGAGATTGCGTTTAGCTGTATACTTACAAAAGAACAATAAATAGTCAATAATAATTAGATGGCTAATACTTGGGTAATACCTATGCAGCTACTATATGGTTATTAGAAGCTCGATACATAGATGTAATCCCGATAGAATGAGTCATGGTAGGCGACTGTATATGTAAGTTAATTAGTAACTATAAGTACATCAATACGTATATTGAAATAACAGGGAACGTCTTGGAAGGTTCAGTACCCATAATGCAATATGCGGAGTGTGACCGAGTGGTTAAGAGACTTGCATGTCAATCACTGGGTCACGTGAGATGTGGTTTCAGTTTCATTTTCTGTGAAAGGATATTTTTGGATTCCAATGCTTCCATTGTTGTCAGGGCCATGGTGGCATTATGTACACGGTGCTGCCTTTTGGCGTGGTCTTGTATGAACTTGGCTTGAAACCAGGTGCTATGTGCGTGCCATATGTACGACAATATCACAGTTCTTATACGTAAGAGAGTTCCCCAGTAACTCGCCAAAACTTGGTGGTTTATTCCTGTGGACAAATCTTAAAATAAATGAACGCATATAGTTTGTAATTGTATACATGGTTAAAACCTTCCTAATAAAACTTATTTATTTATTTATTTGATTGGCGTTTTACACCGTACTCAAGAATATTTCACTTATACGACGGCAGCCAGCATTATGGTGATAGGAAACCGGGCACAACCCGGGTGAAACCCACGACCATTCACAGGTTCCCGGAGCGCCCTAATGAAATTGGACAGGCAACTGCTGCCACGGTTAGTGCCATACTTGCAAACGGGGCTAAAATAATTATTGACTAACTTGTAGGTTTGCATGGGAGATTTATTGATGGTACATAAGGTTGACTGAGTCATAGTTTATGGTATTTATTTATTTATTTGATTGGTGTTTTACGCCGTACTCAAATATATATCACTTATACGACGGCGGCCAGCATTATGGTGGGAGGAAACCGGGCAGAGCCCATGGGGGACCATCCGCAGGTTGATGACAGACCTCCCCACGTACGGCCGGAGAGGAAGCCAGCATGAGCTGGACTTGAACTCACAGCGTAGTTTATGGTACCTCAAATTCTTAACCCGCTTTTCTTCATCAACCATCTAAATGTAGCATTTATTATCTGTTTGTAGAATAGCCGGACGTTTGTCACATATCAGTTGGACTGACTCTGTGTTGTGTGAAGATTGTCTGTTGTGCTATGAAGTGATGAAAGTGATAAACGAGCATCAGACCGCGCGTGGTATCGTGACGTCATGCCGGTTAATGTAGCTGTCAGGTGAAACAGAATCGCACCTGTCTGTCTTTGAAGCGACAATTGCAGTCAGGAAGGATTTCTAATGATCGATGGTATCGGGTGTTTGTGATACCTGTGGATTCTTTGTGAAAGAGTAGCATTCCCTGGGAGTGGCCGGTCACGTGGTTGTCTGGATGGATAACAATCCTAACATTACATATGGTCAACCTGCTGTTTTAGGGTCAGCTCTCTAGATGCTGAACAAAAGCGCACTCAGTGATGTATACCTCAGTGCTTGGGTAAGATGCGTCCAAACCAAGAGTTTTGTTACCGCAGAGACGACCGGTGTAAGATTATGACAGTGCGCACACTACCGTAAAGTCAACGGATGCCAACATGGCGGACAGTTCTACGGAGAAGGAGCGCATGTGCTGTTCAGCCACGTGCTTCACGCTGTTCATCGTCATCTCTCTCTTCACTCACATCTCGGAAGTGTTTCTCAACGCCGTCTACATTTTCTACGTGTACACAGATACGGTGAACCCCGAGTGGACGGCCACTACACTGGGCTTTCTTCTTCTTCCCATCGTGGTCACTCAGCTTTTCTCTGCCTTGCTACATCTTCAGTGGCGAGTAGCCCAGAGCAAAGATGGTGGGGGCAGGATACAGAACATCCTTCCTGTGGCGCTACTTCATGTCGTTCAGCTCGGCTTCGTATGGAGACACCTGCGCATCCTGAACGAGAGGAATCCAGTCCACAGGAAGAAGTTCCTGGTAGACGTGTTGTTGTTGAGACTAGTGTTTGCCTTTACATCCTCCCTTCCTCTCTTGTTACTACAAACACATTACATCCTTACTCATCAGCCCTTCCACGGGATACAGCTAGCTGCCATGCTAGTCTGTCTGCTATCGACGTCATGGGCGCTGGCGTCATATCGACGTCAACATGAATTCTGTGATATTGACAAAGTGATTCTGACCTGGCCAGGCACGATTTTCCGGTGGCTATGGCGGATGGGTGAGGTCACTTCCAGAATCTTGTCCCTGGCAGTGTTTGCCACAACTTATCATTATTGGACGTTTTTAGTTCTCGGTCTTCACTGGACAACAATGCTGATCTGCATTTGGGCCACCATCTTGGGGACAGTGCACCGGAAAGACTTTAATCGCGCCAGTCATGCGCTTATTTGCGTTGCTATTGGCTATGTCTACACATTCGCTCACCTGAATTTCAGCAATCATCGAGCTAGGTGTAGGTATGTGACGTATTATTCCATTATATTCTTAGAGATATGTGTCTTGGTGGCCGCATGGCTGCTAAGCAACACCTCATGGCGGACAAACATTATATCGTATTACCTCATAGCTGTCATCGGTAGTGCTTTTGTACTTTCGGTTATCTCCATGTCAGTATACTACGGCTGCTTTCATATCCCGATATCTAGTGTTCCCAAAGGGAATTCAGACGTCTGCATTCACGATGGTTGTATCAACTGTAAGTTAAGTCTGTGCACCAAACACAGCAAAGTCTTACAGAGGCCCTTCAACCCTGGTTGGACCTCACAATATCAAGCAGCCGTCTACGACGGGCACTACTACAAACATGTCCTTCAGGACTCTTTATTGGACTCTGCCTCTGAGCTGGACGATCGGTTTCGAGGGAACACGTCATTTAACGACAGAGAAGTGGAGATGATCATGAAATCGGGCTCGGACTCAGTGACGTCAGTGGGCCACAACAGGAAGGTAACTGTGGAAATTGTTGCAAGTAGTAGTCATGGCAACCCAAACGGTGAGGACGACGTGAAAACGGATTGCCCAGCATCAAAGTCTAAAACCACCAACACCGAAGTGACGCGAACGACAGCCAGTGCAACCTCAACTCTCAAGAGTAGCCTTGATTTGTATAATAATTTAAACTGTACCCAACTGGAGAAGTCGTTCGACGCCTCAACCTTGTTAAAGAGCAAGGCGTTAAGGAAGGCGGAGTCACTATCAAGTGCTCTGTTACATTTGGACTCGGAGAACAGCGAGAGTGGCATGTCGCAGCACAACCTCAGGGATTATAATCTGACCGTGTCGTCTGTAGGTCTTTCGTTAAAGCGCAATAGTGACTGCGGAAAGCAAACCCATCCTAAAGCAAAGAACCGGGTGTTAAAGTCAGACGATTCCAATTTGTGGGACAATTCTGTGGAAGATAACAATGCGGAAGACGTTGTCTCCAAAAGGCAAAGCCCGGAAAGCAGTACGACAGGCGAGATTTCTGTGGTCGTTAGTGACGTTTTAACGGAAGTGTTTGATGAGTGTGGTGAGCAACCAGTTGATGGAGGTGCTCACCACTCCAGGTCACCGCTCACCACGGACGTGTCATCCTACATCTGTGAGACTGACAGTGACGATAACCCGGAAATGATAATTTAAATGCTAATCTTTTTCGGGCATCGCAGTTTTATCAGAACTAGTTTTAAAATAGCAAGCCTCGATGTGATTCACACTTCACGAACTTTGATTTGGAATATTATCATTGTAGACACTTTTTTATCCTCCCACAGAATTCATAGAAATGTTAAATTTGTTACAGCAAAACTGTATTTATAACATATCATATAGATAGACACCTGTGTAGTATAAACCTTTGACGAAGTTTAAAACAAAACTGTGGGGACGGTGCCGCAAAAATATCATATTTATGATGAAAATCACCATGCATCTTACATATGTCTACAGAATTTATTACCACGGTGATCAAGATGGTCACACCATTAATTTGCGGTGTGAAACATAGCCCAAAGCCCATAGAATGACGTTTTTAACAGATTCTGGAGTATTTTCACCGTTTATCCCCTCATATGTTAGAGAAAACCCCAACAGTGCATATACTTTCACACGTTTATACATTTTTAAACAAATACTGGATAAATCTTCAATGTTTTCAGCCTCTAAAGCACTTTTTTCAGTGGAATTTATGCCTACAATTATCACGAAAAAGACGCTAGAATGATTCGTTTGTGTTACTAAAGATGGAAGCAAATTATTTCTCTACACCTCATGGTTCTCTCAAAATGTTTCATAATACTGGTCACTATAGTGGCTGAAAAGGTCGAAGAATCAGGGTACTCTTCCCGCATGTAGTTTATATATGTTATATATGTTGTTTGCCCATGAGCATTCCACGACCAGACGACATTTCTGCATTTTGCAATGAAAAGATACCATTGTCACCGCAATTCTGGATAAATTAAACTCTTTGTCTGACACCGCGCATGTAGTCCTATGTAAACCACATCTTCTCCTTCCTTCTGTTAGCCTTGTCTTGAGTGTGAAGTCTGCCGGAGGATTAAGTACAGTCAGAACGATATTTATCTTGTAATGCAATCATGCTTCTTGCTAATCTTATATCACATCCATCTCTCCCAAAACGATGCTTATCTCTTATCTCAATTATCTCTCAATAAAATACTCATATCACATCGCAATCATAGCTGTCAATAAGATTTTTATCTCGTAATACAACCATTTTTCCAAGCACACTTTGTCAGCCCTCTCAGCACGATGCTTATCTCAGTACAGTCATCTCCATCAGTCTAATGCTTCTCTCATGAGATAAGTTTTCACTACTATGCTTATCTCTTATCTCAATCATCCCAAACAACCTTATCTCGTATCACAATCATCGTTCTAAATGAAATAGCAAATTGGCCACTGACAGTAAACAGTGACTGTTATTCTACAAGGGCAATATTACAATGTCACGTAAGACGTAATAAGGTCATGGTTTGATCGAAGAGTTTTATGCATATTTATGATATGTTCATATCTAAATACATTTATGTCTAAATGCTGTGAAATATTTCGTTATTATAAAGAAGAACTGATGGATTGTGAGATAAAAAGTTTAGTAAACCCAGGTGTCAAGAAATCCCAAACAAAATACACCTAGAAGAATTGTTTGTTTCTATTGCTTAAAACATCATTGGCATATTGGCACTCTGGCGAATAATACTGTGAGCGTGTTCATGTAACGGTAGTTAGTGACAAATCCAAGCTGTGTATAGGGGTTTTAACAAATCGTATTTGAAGAGATCTAACATATGACTCTCTGATTCAGTCATCAAAAGTGCTATATACAAAGTTTCCCACGCTTGTCTATTACTTAATTTGCAAACCGCAGCTACCTCCGCAGGGGGCCTAGTGATATTTCCGGGTTAATTTTTGCGTCGCAGTCAAAAACCTATTGTCTGATCTGCACTGCAATAGAGTTGTCATGAGCAAGCGTTTTCGTGAAGATAGTAATATATATTTGTATATATGTATTGACACCTGTAAAAATAATCACAGGTATACAACGCACATATATGTATACATGCATGCATATACTCAATCAGTTTTGTGTATTTTCGTTTTGTTTTTTTTTTTTGTTTTTGTTTTTTTTTTTAAGCAGTGATGTTCCTCGGATCAATGGTGTTTTTTGTTTTTTACCTCAGGTCATCCCTTTTGTCTGCCTGTATATGCAATGATGGAAATAAACGTTGAGTTATTCATATATATCTTGAGTTTGTACGCGCAATTCTCTGCTAATATCTATAGCCTGTAGATACCGGTATATGCAAGCACTATGATAAATTAGGGTAAACCAGATTAGCATCTGTATAGACTGCTTTCGACGATATCATCCGACAAAAAAGGCTGTGTGTTGAAAAGTGGACGAGGTATGCATACTGATTATATCGCCTCTATAGTCAAGATCGTCAGCTGAATTCGTCAAAAGGGCTTTTTTTTTAAATTTCAAACTACGTTATTCTATAATTCAACACCCCGCTGTAAGGCAAATTCATTTACACATCGAAGGACGTTTGTGTTCTAAGGTTGAAAGGTTTAGCAAATGGGCTGAGGGGCTGTTTTTTTTTCTTTTCTGTCTGTTTATTTTTTCGTTTTTAAATTACTTCGCGTTGATTCATTTTTTTTTTTCATATATACAACACGTACCAGTAGAAGCTATCAGAAGTCGAACCTAGAACTCTTATGTATATAAGGTTCTGTAACTGACGCTGTGGAAAATTCACAAATCCTGCTTTGCGGAGTAAAGGAGGTTAACAATATACATGTATATGTGTATTTTTCTGGCATGGCATATACCTTAATTTGTGCCTACGAGTCTTGCTGCGCAAAATACTCTAAACAAATTAACAGCTCATCGTCACGTGTCTGCAGGATGAATAATGTTTCTTATGCCCTGTGTCGTATAGTCTAGCGGTTTAAGGCGCTTGTCTTTCAGTGACCCACAAGGTTCGGGTTCAAAACCCGGGCCTTGTGCAGGTAATTTGTGGATTCCTCGCTCTCTTTGCGTGTCGGCCCTCGGTAACAAAAACGGTTGACAACGCTCTTGTTTCAATGGCACAGTCTCACATTCGGTAAAGACAACTTCCACTAAAATGCTGTTCATGTTCATATACATGACACGTGAAAAGGGTTTTTGGAAAGATCTGACAGCAACCTGCAGATCGTCCTGCGTTTCTCCGGGGCTATGACCGGCTTCCTCCCACCAAAATGCTGGCCTCCGCCGTATAAGTGAAATATACTTGAGTGAGGCGTAAAACGCCACTCAATTAAATAAATAAAATGTGGGAAAGTTCATCAGTAACTTGCCAAAGGTCGGTGGCTTACCCCGGGAACTCTAGTTCCTCATCCCATAAAATAGCTTACCATCGTATATAAATACGCTTCGCCGCTCCAGTATGGCTGGTATTTTATTGAACAGAGCTTCTCAAGAACGCAGTGACAAGCTGTAAGGGCGCATATAACTTTATCTTTACCCGGGTTCCGCCCGGTTTCCTCCCACCATAATGCTGGCCGTGGTCGTATAAGTGGAATATTCTTGACTAGGGCGTAAAACACCAATGAAATGAATATAATTTTATCTTTATCCGGGTTCTGTCCGGTTTCCTCCCACTATAATGCTGACCGCCGTCGTATAAGTGAAATAGTATTGAGTAGGGAGTAAAACACCAATGAAATAAATGTAATTTTATCTTTACCCGGGTTCTGCCCGGTTTCCTCCCAGCATGATGCCGACCGCCATCGTTTTAGTGAAATAGGGCGTAAAACACCAATCAAATAAATAAATAAAATAAAGATAACTTTATCCGGCCTTAGTTATACGAGTGTGCTTATTAAGGTGTGTGTCGTATTGCATAATTAAAACTGTTTCACTTAAAACTGGAAAGGAGAAACACGCAGTGCCCAGGGGAGACCACCGCATCTAATAAACACTTACCTGAAACTTTCAAAACACAAGGCCGGAGCCGAATTACCGAGGTCTGGTTTCAAACTTCGTATATAAAGTAGAATTTAAAGTTATATTATACTGTGACTGCTATATGTAGAGAGACTCTGTAAACAGCACGGTTTTATTGGACACATAGGGATTAGACCTACATCTTACCCAAGCCGGTCCTCCAGATGTGTAAATCAGAAAAATATACACCAGTTCATGAAAAAATAAAAGAAAAGAGAAAAAGAAACGGAAACGGCAGACAGGCCTTCACGATGGAGGTCATGCCTAGAGTACATAATTGTAAACTGTGAGTTATGTCTTTTTGTTGGCTAAGGTATATGATATAAGTCATTTATTGAGAAAGCATCACGAACATTATATTTTTAAGCTCTAAGATTCCATCGAGTGCGTGTCAATCGTTATACAACAAAGCCAGGCTGTTCTAGTAAAATAACACATGCGACATGTAATTAATTATATTGGACATGTGCGTGAGTTACATCTATTTAGTGTCCATCCATGTGACTATGTAGTATATACAAGTACGCCATTTTATCATATCCTAGCTCATTATATCTATACATGTGTTATCTTTTTCACGACGTCATGGGCCATTCTTTAACAAGTTGGCCTATATGCACACCTGTGTGACTTCATGTGAAAACTTTGATATATTTCACGACAACATTATTAAGCGGTTAAAGTTAACGTAACAAAGAAATTCTTTTCACAATACGATACAAAAAAATACTTTGTCTCAATGTAATTACTTGTCAAATATCTAGAAGCCTTTTTTCTTCAGTCTGCTCTCCAGTCCGGTCACCTTACAATGAACAATACGGTGGCTCTTTTAGAAGGTGTGCAGTAGAGAATCAACAAGCTAGTTGCTAACTATCTAACATCTCAGTTGTCAATTTGTTCTAACTGTTCGTGTGAATGCTTAAAAACAATGAACTTACACGTCCCCTATAGCAACATGACTTAAGCAGAATAAGGTAAAAAAAAAATTCAGCGATGTTAAATGCAATTTCTTGGACGTCACTGGTCTAGAATTACTCAAGATGCCTTGTCCTCAAAAGGCCCTTTCGGTTTTAACTCGGGAGGTTTGTCAGGTTCGTAGCGAACATCAGTGGTTCATTTCGGGGCACTGAACTTCAGTGGTTTATTTCGGGCACTGAACATCAGTGGTTTATTTCGGGCACTGAACATCAGTGGTTCATTTCGGGCACTCTGGCTTCTTCCACCGATTACTCTCACCACTAAGTATTTGCTAATTAACGATTATAATTTTTGCCCTGGACTTTACATTACTGGTACGTTGCACGTCGATTCAAAAGGAATTGTTTTCTCAGCAGATAATAATATAATCAGAATACATAATATATTAAAGCCTTTCCATACGGCAAGACTGCACGTGACTTACCACGTTTTGATAAAACCCCTGACAATGCCACGTGAATAAATGAACAGTGTTTAGTTCAAGGCTCAAAAAAAATCTAAATCGCCATCAGTATTCCACTTATCCCGCCGGAGGTAGGGGTATTTAGCTCGGTTGAAATAGATCGCCACGTTGGATTTATGAACAGTTGCAATCAAAGCGCAACGGAGATACATATTTTAATTATCGACTACGTATAAACCAGCATGGTACACTATTGGATGCTCATATCATCCATTCACCTATAACATTCCTTGCATCATTGACAACTCTTGACTGCTTTCCTTTCATGAATCTGTCCTAATTTTGTACTTTATATCCTTTCTTAGTTCTTTCTTCCTTTGTGTTAAGCGTTGTTTTGGGTTTTGGCCTTGCGACTATTGACCCAGATCGTCAATTTTGGTTGATGTCTATTACATGTATTTCTGTTTTCACACAGAGATCAAGCCTACCACGCTCAAAGTGTGCAATGGAAACACGAGCATCTAGAAAATTCCGTGTCCGGGGAATTCACTAGTCACAGGGATTGCATAACAGAAGACCAATTCCCGTATATGTCAATCAACTTAAGACTTAAGTTATACATTTCAAACTGAGAACCGGAAAGATCTCAAGTTATAGTTAACAGTGTTCTGCAGCAAAGGATCGGTGTTATCATGCAGGTATATGAATCGTGTGTAAAGCACCAATTTCATACCTCTCCTTCCTAAAAATGTAGCATTCCAAGTCGATATTCGCATGACACATTTTCCACAACTACATGTAGTTTGTACCACTCACGCTGTTTCAAAATTGAGATGTCCAGGAAGAGCTGAAACAGAGATCTAGGATTGCTCATCAGGTTGCATTGAGAAAGATATTTTATGTTTCACACATGGAATTCAGATCGAATGTCAAACACCTGAACGTTATTAACGGCTGTGTAGACTGTTTTTCTTTCCTGTAACGTATTACTCACATACTGCAAGAAAACAATGATCAAGCCAGCTTGGACCCGAGTCGCAATTGAGAGGGAAAAGGGATCGCATTATTCTGGCCAAAAAAGTAGATTTGGGAAACTTGAGTTTTCTATTTTGCATCCCTGTCTCATCTGTTGCAACAGAAACATGATCATTCCGGCTTGGATACGGGAAACTTGAGTTTTCTATTTTGCATCCCTGTCTCATCTGTTGCAACAGAAACATGATCATTCCGGCTTGGATACAAGTCTCCATTGTGAGGAACAAGTTACCGAATGGTAAATTTATAGATGTTGGTGCAAATAACCATGATAAAAACTAAAATTACATGCCACTGCTAATACCGTTACTGTTTAAGAGATAACTTCTGCCCTTTGTTGTGCATCACGACATACATTCTAGCATCACTCAGACAACTGACTTTCTGTTAAAATTAACAGATTAATTTTTTGAGCGGACACATTTACACTGATATGAAGCTCCTGTGTATAAAGTTGCTGGTTACCTAGATCTTAACTGATACCAATGACTCCAGCACAAAGAGTAAAAGCAGAGCAGCGGCGACAAGTGTGCTAGCTGGCAATTGGTCGCACGTTACCGGTTGACTCAGACGTCTTGTCATTTTACCTCAGTTGTGTTCTAATTGTTCGTGTAAATGCTTAAATCGTACACGTTCTCGACAGCTTAATGCAGGATTAATCAGAACTGGGGTAATGCAGCATTGTTAATATCAACTTATTAGATGTCATTTGCCTATAATTACTCAAACTGCTATGCTGTTGTAACATTTCACAACCAGTAACATGAAGACCACACAAAGGGACCAGGCCTTGTGGATGCTCAGCTGACCAGGATCAACCTGGTTAATGAGCCAGTGAGCCGCCAGGCGTCTTCGCAGGGCGATAGGAGTGATCTCCCTTGGATAAAGTGACCCTACATTTATGACTGTGCAAAAGACCGCAGATTTGTCGTATTAGAATGCAACATCGTCATGAAACATGTTCCAGGCAGGAGAAGTTTCGTTTATGCAACAGACTACAGCCTTTAAAGGGCTATACCAGTGTCAAAATTTATATTTTTTATTTGACTGGGATTTATGCCGTACTTACACCGAAACTGACTATAGCTCTGACTGACAGCTACAGCACACTTTTAACCCTTCTCTTGTCAGTTCTGTTTTACTCCTCTTTTCCTGTTATATGACAAGCGTGTGACTTAAAGCTCCCAACATTCACAGAAGCAAGAAATACGTTGAAATGCGTATCTTTAAACTCTAGGAGTTTAAATTTGAACGATTAACAAATGTTACCTTATTAACGCAAATACATCCAAATTTGAACTTCTTGGGCCAAACAACTTATATCATATTTATGGTGTTTTACGCCATACTCACGACTATTCACTTATAGGACGGCGACCATTATGGTGTAAGGAAAACATACTAATATCATAAGGTTTAAAATTCGGACTCATAAACAGATTTGTCTTATTTACACTTTTTGTCTCTATACGGACGTATTTCAGATGTTTTGTCTGAGTTATCTTTATAAAGTTCATCTTTCTGCTTCTTTCAATTATAAATAGATCATCGTTCCAAAGACCGCTTTCGCTATCATCATATATATATATATATATATATATAAACCGGGGGGGGGGGGGGGGGGGGGGGGTAACTCACGACCATCTGCACGTCGTTGACATACTTTCCCACGTAGGCCAGAGAGGAAGCCAGCATAAGCGGGACATAAATCCCAGCGACCGCATTGGTGAGAGGCCCCTGGGTCATTGCGCCGCGCTAGCGTGCATCCACGGAGGCCCCGAGATACCTGTAAACGGATGGCCAATAATTCTGGCGCCGTACGCGGGAAGGTCTGTCAGCAACTTGCGGAGGGTGTAGGTTTCCCCCGGGCTCTACCCGGTTTCCTCCCACTATAATGCTGGCCGCCGTCATTTAAGTGAAATATTCTTGAATACGGCGTAAAACAACAATCAAATAAAAAAATAAATAATTCTGGCCGCTGATGTTATGAAAGTGAAAAATTCATAACTGCATCTTTAAATATCACTGAATTAATAAATTAATAAATGAACTATTATTTAAGCCGCTGTACACTAAAAATCCTGCTTTTTATAAAATAAGAAATGACGAACACTTTATTACCCATAGTCAAAAGTGTGTTCCAATGTATTAACTTAGCAAACGATATTGATGACATTGACGACTTTGATGACACAAATATTAAACTATCGATTCCAGGGCAGCGGTAGGGGCACTTGTCTGCCTCAAGAAGTGAGGGTCTCGAGGACAGATTGGGGTTACCGTCCTGCTTGGAGTTGACACAATAGGTTTAGGGGGTCGGGGTGGTCGTGGCGGTTTAGGAGAAGGGTTATAAGTGTCTTTGGAGGGTGAGCTGCATGCTTCCTGGTGGGTCTGTCTATAAGTCTCTTTTGGGGATGGGCAGTTAGCGTCTACAGCACTTGGACTATATCTGCTTTGGGGGGTAGGGTTGTTTGTAAAGGGAGGGTTTGGATTGGGGGAATACGTTTGCCTCAAGGGTGATGGACTGTAAGTCTGTTTCGTGGATATGTGATGTACCGTTGGAGATGGCATGTGGTTCTTTCCTGTGATATTGCTGTCTTGACGTATTCCCTGTAGGAACTCTGCTCTCCTGCCCGGGACCCCGCCTGTCCCCGGTCCTGTGTTAATGACGCCCCCAGGGACAGCGCACCTAGATCGTACTCCTTCTGCCAGCCGCCGCTTTTTTAAACTGTCCATGTACGTCTGAAACTGTATTCTATAGTGATCACAGTTACCAAGGTGTGCCGCCCTGAACGGGTATTTATGCTGAGATGTGGGTTTTATACCTCTCGGTGGTAAACGTTTAGATGATGTAGATGAAAAACTGAGCTTGTTTTTGTAGCCAGCGAATGTTCTACGGTTTGCTTCAAAGCGCAATGAGGGTGGAGGTTGCTGAGACTGTCCGGCAGCAGACAGGGTGATCAAATCCTGAGAAAAATACTGTTTTGATCTCTGGAACCAGATTGATATTCTTTCCTCAGGAGAGAGTTTTTCGTCCGGAAGTTGCGCTCCGTGGTTTTGGCACCCTGGCGGTAACGATGGCGGCCACGTTCGGGCACAATCAGAGTCTGACGATGAATGCGTACTGGTGGCCGTGTAGTAATAGCTAAGTGAGTCATAATACGAAGTGGTGTCCGTGAAGTCGCAACTGTACTGATCATCCAGATACGGGGGGTTACGCCAGCCTGGTAGCCTGCCACCTCCGGGAGTTGGCCACCAGCCAGAAACTCCAGGACTCCTGTAGCAGACGACAGGATCTTCACCACGCAGACCACCCAAGAATGGGGCACAACTTTGCGGGCGGAGTTGTCGTTCGTGACACGGATTGCTTATCGCTGGAGGGATTTGACGTTTAGGGCCGCTGATATGGGCTGGCTGAGTTTGCTGCCATGTGTGGGTGGGTTCTCTGTTCGTCTTGGGCACGTTATTATATAAGTTTTGCTCGCAGCTCATCTGATTCTCCACACGGCTGCTCTGCCCGCTGACGTCCAGTGTATTTGTGTTCCTGCTGTTCGAAGAGCCTATGTCCGTCTGCTCCTCGGAACAATACCCGCGGTGAGACTTCAGCCTGGCTCGACTGTTCTGAGATTTCCGCTGTGGACTTCCTCCAATATTCGTGGTATCACTGGACGGTTTATTTGCCCTACCCTTTCCGGCCGACTTTCTCCACTTCTCAACATTAATAGTGTCAGTCTTGTCTCTTGGATGAGAATCATTACTGACTATCTCCTCGACATCAAAGGCATGGTTACTGTATGACTGGGGTGAGTGGTTCCTTTTCGAATGTGTCCCGGAACTATTTTCAGAATTATACGAAGCAGAAGTCACGGTAGGGCCGCTGCGCCATGGATTCGTGATTTTTGCCGACACTGTTGCTTTATTGGAAACGATGTCAGAGTCAGCCTGATTATCTCCAATCGCCCGTAACCTGTCATGATGACAATGACCTTCAGTTGACCTTGGTGTTCTTTGTGCCACGCTGCTTCTTGAAGCCGCCATGACATCTAAAGTTTTCCGATCGGAATCGTCGGCCGAATTCTCAGTTTCGTCGTAATTATAGCACACAAACTTCAAAATGACGCCGAGGACAAAAGTGCCCAGCATCAACATGGCTACGACTAGTTTGGCGACGTCTGCATGACCGGAAGTCATGACCCAAACAGCTGTCATGAGAATGTTTTCCACAAGAATTAATGTATAATATAAAACGTTCACACATTTTCCGGGACCCGGTCGCGTGCTCACTGAGTCGTAAAGATGGATGGACATTAAACCCGTCTGGCGAAGAATGCAGATGTAGTTGACTTTCCTCAGCTGTAGGTGTGTATAAAGCAAGGACGATGCTAAGCACAAGAGGAAATGAAGACCTACCAGGAGAAATATCCAGTAGGTTAATGAATATATAAAGAGTACAAAAGAAAGACATCGCGAGATCAGTAAGCAAAGCACACCTGTCAAGTGACACAGGTTCAGCAGGACGAATTTAACACCTGATATCTCCCCCAAGGCCTCCTGCTCACACCGAAATGCGAGTTGGGCGAGGGAAAAGGATAATGCGCTGGAAATTATGCAGACAGACACGAAGGCTTCCGTGGGTCTGGGTATGTCATGTAAGATGGGATGTAACAAGTAACCTTCTAACAGAACAGCAGGCAAGAAACTTGATGTCGCCTGGCCTACGACGAGTAGAGAAAACTCCAGCATTTTCCGTCTGTTGAAGGATTTGACGAGGATGACAAGGCGCCACGCCACTCCCATCTGAAAGCAATGTGATGCGATGCAAATATTCTGAGCGATAATACGTCCGCTAAAGTCTTCGTTTTTCATGACCAAAATGGCGGAGACCAAATTGACGACGAGCATCGGTGCGACCAGCACAACTAGGAGAGCGAGGAAAACGTCCAGCTCTCCGCGCAGGTACCACTGATAGATGAGGTAGAAGTACAGTGGTAAAACAGCCAGGTAGAGGAGAAGCCCGACAAAACACAGGGCTTTCTGCACCTGTAACCTGTCGAACATGATGGCGTTTCCGTTTTTTTTTTCTTTCTTTATATTTTCAGCGTGTAGGCGGAGGATCAGCGGTAAGCTCCACAGCACACATAGTCTCACTTGCTGTTTGTCCAGTGAATTGTTCCCAGTGTGAAGGCCATCCTTGTGAAACGCACCAGGACTGTGGTTGTCAGACACACTGGCTTATGACAGCAGCAGGCGACACACAAGAATGTGCTCCATTGAGAGTAGAGCAATCCACTTTCACCCGCAGAATCGACAATGAAGATATTACACCAGCCGAGATGGTCTTCCTTCAAGGGACGATGCTATAGCCAACTTTGTGCTCATATATAATGCCTTTGGCAGCTGAATGAAAAAAAAAAAATAACATTCATCGGTCAACGATAAAAATAGAGGTGACCATAAGGACGGAGCTCACCAGGTTGAAATGTCGCTAGACTTCTTAAACTTCAGGAAGGCAAAGACATGCAGACTGTATGGTTTGCGTTTTCCGCAAACTATGACAACGGCACTGACACAAAACGTATATTCCACATAGGTTACCCCCACAGTTTCGGTTTCATCTCGAAGACAGTTGCCTTAATGTAATTCCACTGCTATTTGCTACATTCTCAAACCACTCACGGGTTTTAATTTCCGTCAAAGTGCGTAACAGCGGCCAGTATTCGTCATTAAAACACAGTCGGTTGCTGATAATTCTCTCTCCCCCATCAAGCCTAGACCTAAAAATATAGAAAAAATGTATATAGTTCAACTGACAAACTGCACAAAATTATCTGAGTTAAATGTTAATATTGTGCTGGATACTTAAAAGGAGACAAACAAACAAACGACAGTCATATAATAACAGAAGAAATGTCATCAAATATGATTGAAAATCATGGAAAATATCGCAGTTATGTTATTGTCAACGGACAGAAGAAATTCAAATTCACAGGTCTTTTGCCACAATACAAAATTATTTGAACACAAATAAATTATATACTGATAATAATTCGATATTATACTCGATCTCTGAACATACAAGCTCAGGCGTTGTTTTCCGCATATGACAAGGTTAATACTGTCAGTACATTACGCTCATGAGAAGCAATGTGTACGCCTTCAGGTACAGGTAGGGCTAAGACATAAGCGGAATTACTCTTTGTATCCTAGCTGTCAATCAGGAAGTAATTACCTGCTGTGGGGTTAAAATATACAAAGACTATATTGTGAATTCCGCACAAAAGCTGTGAATAATTTAAACTGAAAGGTTAAGTAAAAACGTATTAGTCAATCGTGTTATAACCTTCTTTTTTATCCGCAAACACTCACTCACTCAGTCTTTGTTCTCTGACACCAGTGTATACCGTAATACAACGGACTTTCAGGAATCTGTCTTTAGGATGCAGACAGGTTTCCACAAATTTTAAGACAATTCGTATTAAAATAAGTTAGGCCTATGCAAACACACAATCAGCTACATGCACTTTGTCTTATTGCTGAGCTGATGACTATGATTTATCCACGCAGCGCGTGCATTATGTCTCATCGCTGCAACTCCTACTTGCCAATTAAGCTGTTTTTCTTCAAATTATCTTCAGCAATGCAACGCTCTTAATCTTCTGACACCACCGTAGGTCTGTATGACGGTCCATTATGCGGGTACCATAGCTGGGGGGAACAGGTGACTTGTACGTCCCTT
Source organism: Liolophura sinensis (assembly GCF_032854445.1). Lineage (NCBI taxonomy): Eukaryota > Metazoa > Mollusca > Polyplacophora > Chitonida > Chitonidae > Liolophura > Liolophura sinensis. Next base: position 10,235,077 of record NC_088301.1, read on the forward strand.
TAAACTCCCACACCTGAATATCACACTCGACCTTTGTTTTAAAGACTTCACCGGTTGCCCTTTCCTACCCGCCTTAGTGAAAACCACGTGAGGCTGCGCGAGTCATACCATGAACGTGAGTGAATGCGGACTGGGTGTTTGTGTGTGAAAACAGTCGATTTGCATCAATAAGGCGTGTCTTCTGTGGACTGGGAAGAATGGATGACAAGGGGCTTAACTCTGTATTAGACGTGCTACTCGACGATCTGCATCTGCGGCAAGGAAATCAGCCATGCGCAGATAACATAACAACGGCGGTTAACGTCGCAACCGCATCAACACAGATAACAATGTCAAATCAATTTTTTACGCTACAGAAAAGAAGCGTAATAGAAAAAGGAACTCACATAGAAATCCTAACATATTTGCATTAAACATGTACAGGTTGTGAATGCTGTCCTTCATGCTTTCAGTATATAACATGCTATACATCCCACCATCGTCACATAACGAAGAATTAAATCCGTACAATTGTTCGGAAACTACATGTATTTTCATCCAGTACGACTCTTACAATATAATCTTGTCCTTGTGCAATACGAATTTAATACAGTTTCTTAACAAAGTTCTTTAGATAGACCTCCTCCCCATTTTCCATCCCACTGTGACAATGAAATTTTTAACGTTCGAATCCGGTAGCCGAATGACCCAAGTTTAAATTTGTTTGCGTGAGGAAGATGTTTGAAACTTGCCAAGTGGCTGTATGGTGAATTTTTGTCCAAAGCCTTGGTTTACAGCTTTCCTGTATAATATAGTCTCCGCCGCCAGATATATACAGGAATTTCAATAGAGCAGACGGGGTGTTGAATGGGTATAATTTTATCCACAGAGCTCAATGGTGAACCTGCTGTAAATTCGTGTTCCTATCTCGACACTAGAGTACATCAGTTGTTGGCCTACATTGGCCACGGAACCTCCGGCCTAACGTTCATGTGCAGCCAAATCACGGCTGCCCTGAGATTTCCCGTGTGAGGATGTGCCATCTACATACAGTTTGATCTCAAATTTGTAACCACATGGCAAATGGCTCAGAGTAAATCAGGCTTTATTGGAGGTTTCAACATCGTTGTTGACTTTAGCTGGAGGAACGCAAATTGCCTAAACTTCCGATTGAATGTCGACTGCATTTACTCCGAAAATTTGGCGGTACAGAGAGAATCCCTCTGTGCCCGTGAGCCTGTGCGTGATTATACGTCTGTTTTGACACGGATTACCGTGGACAATGCACATCATTGTCGAGGAAGACATCCCGATTAACTCTTGAAAACAATTCCACTGTGCTTCACATTTAGGCACATAATCAACAGCAGCATGCAAAGACGAAGACATCGAGCCAAAGTACATGACGTCACACTCCACGTGCTGCACCAGGAGATAGTTTATACAGTCAAACTGATTTTTCCTTGCAAGCCCATTAACTGTATTTTTGAATGCTATTGTTCAAAGCGGGAGATGCTGCCTTTATTTTTGCTTTGCAAAGCGAGATCAACTTTCAGCGGTGCAAGCCGTTCATAACCTAACCTAAGGACAGGTAGGCCTACGTATTTTAAACCCCTTCATACAAATGTAATATATTTAATCCACCTGCCCGGTCATGCGCAATAACTTTTCAAAAAATATGCATGAACATTGTGTTTAGAGGATGGCAGACAATTATTCTGTGCGTAAACCATGTAAATACAGACAAAATGTAAAACATGGCAAAGTCTGCCTGTGGGTAAAATCGCAACTTTTCCGAAGAGTTACTCCAGAGAGAATTCTTTGGTTAGAACAATCATAACAGAATACTTTTTTTTATAAAAAGACATTCTAAGCAATTCCACACGAATCTCAGGTGAAAAGGACAGAATTCAGATAAATAAGCGTAATATCACACAAAACTTCGTAAATCAATATTATATATATCTTTTCTTGTAAGTGGCGTCGCTTTGTGGCCTAGACAACGTCTAGTACAAAAACGTTACGAGAAATATAACTTATGAAGTTTTGTAAAAGTGAGCCCTGGTATTTCTGAAACAATCAGATCAGGGTTAGTTTTATACCAATAACAGAATTAGCTCACCTGTGATTCTACATAGGAGCCCAAAATATAAAAATGACCTGTTATTCTCCGTATGAAACCCCAAATATAAGAAATCTGTATATATGTCCCAGGAAAATTGTCTATGGAACAAAACAGAATGTCGTGTGTTCGAATGTTTTCTATGCATATATGATCAATGAAAAATGATTTATTTATTCATATTCATGAAATGTATTTATAAAGCAAAACCACGCTCTTTGCGTAGCACACGCATTCAACAGACTGCATCAAATGCATACATGCATCGACACTGTTAAAACGCATACATCTCTAAAATATGATAATTTGCATGAATACATCCCACGTTGTCACGATTGTGTTATCTTCAAATATATAAATAAGAATGCATAAATACAATACAGAATTGTTTGTAAACAATAAGACTTGTTTCAGTAACAATACCTGTCATCAATAAGACTTGTTCCAGTCCATAGTCACACCTGTCACAAATAAGGCTTTTTCAAGTCTCATAGTATCATAGTCCACCCCAGCTTTCACCAATAAGACGTGTTCCAGTCCCGTATTCCACCCCACCTTTCACCAACAAGACTTGTCCAGTACCGTAGTTCGCCTCGCCTTTTCACTAATAAGCCTTGTTCCAGTCTCACAGTCCATCCCACCTTTCACCAATAAGACTTGTTCCAGTTCCACAGTCCACCTCAACTTTTACTAAAAACACTTGTTCCAGTCAATAGTCCATCCTACCTATCACCAATAAGACTTATTCCAGTCCCAAAGTCCACCTCAACTTTCACTAAAAACACTTGTTCCAGTCAATAGTCCACCTTACCTTTCACTAATAAGCCTTGTTTCAGTCCCATGGTCCTCCCCAACTTCTAACAATAAGACTTGTTCCAGTCTCACAATCCACCCAACTATACCCACAAAAAACGTGAACACGCCCAGAAGCAGATCAAGAAACTCCCATGTTCAAATGACCTGTGTAGAGTAGCGATGTATACATGCCGATAACTTTATCAAACTTCTCGCCGTGTATTCTGTGTTTTTAATGTTCCTTGTACAATATTACGCTCTACAGTATAGTCATTTTCCGTGTACACTATTACGCTTAAGAGTATAGTCAATTTCCGTGTACACTATTACGCTCAACACTATAGTCATTTCCGTGTACACTATTACGCTTAAGAGTACAGTCATTTTCCGTGTACACCATTAAGCTTAATAGTATAGTCATTTTTCGTGTACACTATTACGCTTAAGAGTATAGTCAATTTCCGTGTACACCATTAAGCTTAACAGTATAGTCAATTTCCGTGTACACTCTTAAGGTTAAGAGTATAGTCAATTTCCGTGTACACTATTACACTTAAGAGTACAGGCAATTTCCGTGTACACAGTTACACTCAAGAGTATAGTCATTTTCCGTGTACACTTTGTAAGGAATCAGTATTATCTTCAGAGTACAGCTCTACAGTATGATGCTTATGGGAAGCAATCTTCATTTTACACTATCAGACTCTGAAGTACAGAGTATCACACTTACGTGAAGTAATCCTCATTTTAGGCTGTCTTCAGAGTATACAGTATCAGACTCGTACATAGCTATTGTCGGATCTCTCTGTGTACAGGTAACCCCAGCACGTGCCGTCTGGGGAAGAAGACTGGAAGCATGTTAGTTTACGTGTGTTTGTTTACGGTAAGCACACCTGGTTCTACAGGTAGCCCAGTGTAATAACATAGCCCGCCCCCTAAAGCATGCCCTAATGGATGGCCTGAGCGACAGCTAACGGCATCGGGCCTGTCACAAAGGCCAATACTTCATACCTTAATCAGTGTACAGGTGGAAATCTGACATTCACACTTATGCTTACATCTGCATCAAAATATCGCCCAGGGCATGTTAACCTTCTCTGTGCTGGCATTCTCGATTATACACATTAGGCCTGACTTAAATATGCGGATTCAGATGACAGGCGGCGATTATTTATAGTCCAGTTTACTCTGGTCCAAAAAAACAAAAGGCAAAAAAGGAGCAGCATAAATAAAAAAAATGAATAAATAACCTGTCAGCTTGCCTACTTCCCGTCATCAGTAATAGAATTGTGTTTGTTTGTCCGCTCGAAATGATCCAGTGGGTGATTAGTCCAGCCTCGCCTCGCGTGTAGCCAGGAACACCTGTGACGGAGGATAGCTGGAGAGCCAAAAGACACAACCCTTAAACATCCTTCGCGGAACCACTCCGCGCTACCTCATTAATATTAATGCGCTGAATTACAATGAGATCTGGCTCATTTAGATCGCTTAACGTTCATTATTATGATCCTCACGATTATCTGTGTTACAAACAGGTTTATCTGGCTTTGATGGCCGTTGTCATTTTGCTTGATCGTCTGATACGATCAACAATAATACCCACTCTGAACAGTCAGTCTGCCCATCTACCAGCGTAATTAAATTAGATAATTAATGCAAATAAGCTGGAGAAATTCTCTCTGACAGTTGAATGAGTTCGTCCCGACGGAAATGAATATATCTTTTTTCCCGGTGTGTGTGTGTGTGTGTGTGTGTGTGTGTGTGTGTGTGTGTGTGTGTGTGTGTATAACGCCATGCTCATCACCCTTTCAAACAGCACGCATCCTGTCTGCCTAAAACAATCGTGGACATTTACTATAAAGTACCAACCTTTAAGTATTCAGGATTGCGCATTCACTGCATTATACAGGGAATGACGTAAACAATGCTGAGTCCCTCGTTGTGTCGCTAATGTCCATAAACGACAGGTTATTCAAATCTACTTATATACATGTATATATAGCCGTATGGATTACCCGCCAAACCGTGACTTTGTAGGCAATAACTCGAGCTATAATCCTAGTTGTAATCTAGACTATAATCCGAGCTATAATTCGATCTATAATCCGAGCTATAATTCAAAACAGAATCCGAGCTATAATTCAAACCTGGGATTAGGAGAGGATTACCCTTGACGTTTCTGGTTCGGATGGTATTATGAGCTGTGCGCTGTATGTGGCAGATGGTATCATGAGTTGTATATAACTCAGATGCTATTGTGAGCTGTATATGGCTCAGATGGTATTATGAGCTCAGATGGTATTACGGGCTGTATATGACTCAGATGATATTGTGGGATGTATATGGCTCAGATGGTATTATGGGATGTATATGGCTCAAATGATATTATGGGATGTATATGGTTCAGATGGTATTACAGGCTGTATATAACTCAGATGATATTATGGGCTGTATATGGCTCAGATGGTATTATGAGCTCAGATGGTATTACGGGCTGTATATGACTCAGATGGTATTATGAGCTCAGATGGTATTACGGGCTGTATATGGCTCAGATGGTATTATGAGCTCAGATGGTATTACGGGCTGTATATGACTCAGATGATATTATGGGATGTATATGGCTCAGATGGTATTATGAGCTCAGATGGTATTACGGGCTGTATATGGCTCAGATGGTATTATGAACTCAGATGGTATTACGGGCTGTATATGACTCAGATGATATTATGGGCTGTATATGGCTCAGATGGTATTACGGGCTGTATATGACTCAGATGGTATTACGGGCTGTATATAACTCAGATGCTATTGTGAGCTGTATATGGCTCAGATGGTATTATGAGCTCAGATGGTATTACGGGCTGTACATGGCTCGGCCAGCGCGTCCATTGAACACTGTTGTACAGTTCTGGGAAAGCAATCGGTCATTAATGGTAGACCATGATATATAGCGGTTATAACAATCCATCATGTAAAGTAATATTAAATCTTGCACAGACACCAGCGGGCAAAAATTAATTTGATCCACCCGCTGGTGCAAAACAGTACATTCCTTATCAGTTATGTATACATGTAACTCGTTTGACAGCTCCGAAGAAACAAAAGTTCATTTTCGCAACTTGTCGCAGTATAAAGAACACAGGAAATGGCATAGTTGTCCATTTCGGTTCAACCGCGGTATAAATGCTAATGTCCGTTAGAAGAATGAGAAAGATACGGCCATCTTTACAATATCCGGCTGATTCTAACAGGACTGATAGCTAGATCGCGAATGCAGCAGTGAAGCTAAATGCAAGTGTGTGTATATGTGGTAGTCTCGTTTTTGAACGTCACTCATATTTCGAAAAAAATAATATCAAGAAAATAAATTGTAACTCCTTGCTTTAAACTACTCCTTGGGCGGTACAATTAAGTTCAGCGCCACTTTTAGCGCTGTATTTCCGCAGCCGTAGCATGCAATGGTACTAAAGAGATATTTTATTTCCAAGCACAAATTAGCTCTTGTTTTTAATTTTTTGTCGTGCGATCCACCGCTTGAAAAAAAAACTTTTAGCATCAGACTACATAAAGCAATCTTTGCTTCTGAGATACTGAGGTACAAAGGTCTCTACAGTGGATAGGAAGGGCCGCCATGGCTAGACTACCGGTATTTGATATCATAGTGGTCAGTCCAGGCCACCGTTATATTGGCACTTTAGCGTGAAGTGACATCTGTACACTATGTTGCTATTACGCCCAGCATAAAGACTATCAGGTGAAAGTTTTAGGTGACACGACCAGGAGAGAATACCTGTAATTTGTCAGCTCTTGGCCAGGTATAAGGTTGAGTGGGTTTTAGCCTGAGGCTGGTAAGGCTTGATTCAGACAAAGATATATCACATGCCATTCCCTTGTCACCTAATCCACCTCCCCCGATCACATACCTTACCCCATCATCCGGGCCCTATCCAAAACCTGCCATGCAGACTGTCAAACTGTTAAACAGAAAATGTTCAAACCTTCGCACACTTCTGTGTCTGTCACCTGGCGAACCCACTCTCAGTGCTCGGACCAACACGCTACATTTATAGCGACGTGCCGTTGGTCAGCAGAACAACCAAAGGCACCAAAAATCCGGATTTAATGAAGGATCTGGGGATCTCAGGCAAACTGCCTTCCTGTGCGTTCTCAAAGAAAAAGCTTATCTCCATTTGTTTGGTTAATCATTTACGAGTAGTATTAAACTGTCAGTCGTTCGGATATGGAGCCGTTCAGGTTTTTGATCAGGTTTTACACCGGCTAATAAAAGTCTTTGAACTTTCCCGCCCAGCTCGTGACCACTTAATAAACTGTGAATATTACTCTGTGCATGGGGAAAAGTTCCACACTCTGTTATAATTACATGAACCTTTAACAGCTATGAGATATTTCAGGGTTGAAAAAATCATACATGAGGTTGTATAATCAAGGAAGACGTTTTTATATCAATTTTTCATTAAAACTGTGTTCCTCCAGCTTGCATACACATTTTTCTTTATATACACTTTATCTCTCGGGAACTAAAGAAGTTATGTGTGAGGGTAGCTTCCTTCCGCCAGATATCCACCAATTTGTTGAATGCTCATCGTTACGTTACATAATACGCTCAGAATTGTACACTTAATTATAGGTACATTGCGGTTAAGGTTGATGGGCCTTCAGAAAGGTGATATAGGCTCCAGAGTTTCCACTGGAGCAGAACAAGGTGTTTTTTTTTTGTTATTAGGACAAGATCTCAATAGAGCAGGACAAGTTTTCCTACATCAGCACAACATCTCTTTAGTGCAGGAGAAAGTTTCCTCTCTTCAGGACAAGATCTCTTCAGCGCAGGACAAGATTTCCTACACCAGGACAAGACCTCACTAGAGCAGGACAAGGTTTCCCCTCATCATAATAAAATTTCACTTGAGCAAGACAAGATTTGCTCTCATTAGAACAAGATCTCATTAGAGCAGAACAAAGTTTCTGTCATCAGGACAAGACATCACTAGAGCAGGACAAGGTTTCCCCTGAGCAGGACAAGGTTTCCCCTGAGCAGGACAAGGTTTCCTACATCAGGACAAGATCTCAAAAGAACACGACAAGGTTTCTCTCATCAGAACAAGATCTCATTAGAGCAGGACCATATTCCTCTCATGAGAACAAGATCTCATCAGAGCACGACAAGATTTCCTCCATCAGGACAAAATCTCAACTGAGCACGACAAGGTTTCTTCTCTTCAAACTAGCACCATCAGGACAAAGTTTCCTCTCAGCAGGAGAGGGTTTTTTAATCAGAAAACATCTTTTCCTGAGTACAGGGTGAGATTTCATCGGATCAGGACAAGATAAATTCTGGAGAGTGCCTGCTAACCTCACTTGGTTAATTTACAAATAATCATTACTGTTTTATACGTACACAGATGACGCTCACTCAGAAAAAGGCCGTGACGATGGGCAGTGTCTTCAGAACGGGACAAAATATCGGTGTCTCGTCACAGGTAAATGAAAAGCAGGTGAAGTCTCCCAGGTATGCGGGCCACGAAACACGAGGCAGTTGTCGAGAATTTTATCGCAGATACCACAGATTAACTTAACGTATGGAATACACAGGTGACATGAAGTCGCGGTGTACTTCAGTTTGTAGACAGGTATTGGGCATAACGCGCAACATACTCGGTAATTATACCGATTGTCCGATAAAAGGATATCTGATCAAATTACAGCGTACTTTGTAACTGTTTGCACTCATGTCGTATACGCTACTCATATATTTATCTTCATGGTCGTTATTGCTAATGCAGTCAAGTAACTAATCGAGATACAATCGCGATAAATGATCCCACGAAGCTTTAGTGTTGATCCAACGATCTACAAGTCTACCTGTATGAAACACCCAAGGTTAAGCTTGCCTAATGGTGGCAGTGCTGTAATGCGAGCGTGAACGGATGAAATGGCCAATAGAAATAAAGCATACACAGCGTTTTCAAAGGAACGAGAAATCAGGAAATCAGGATATCATCTCAGAATCAGACTGGCTTATAATACCACTCGTTAAGTTAGTAAAGAATTCAAGCAGGGGCCAAGATTTTATAAGCCATATCCAAACTCAAGCATTATCTTTGCCAGGAAATTGACCTTGTATAGATTAAACTTTGTTATAAGCAAGAAATCATCCGTCATCTTGGTTGTGTAATAACCAAAGCAGCGCATGCCACAATTAGACAAGCTTTACGTTGAGAGCCTGTACGATGCATGTAGATTTGAATAGGCGCAGCCTCACCACTGGTGTCCTCGCGCGGAACTACTTAATCAAAATTCATCGTTAAAATCGTGTCAGGTGTTTTTTTAGTACAATGATACTTTAAATACGTTAGATAAAGGGAATGTGTGTGAATAACGTACTATTGCCAAAGGGAAAATGGCGCTGATTACGTCAAACTGTATCACAGACGATCAGCTGTCACCTATATACTAACAAAAAAAAAAATAAAAAGGTATATGTCACATTTGAAAATCACGCGTTGAAGACTCTGGTGAATTCAGCAATAAATCTTAAACGAGAAATCTGTTAGTCAAAGAGTCAGCCGTCATATCTGTCAAGTAAATAGCAAAGAACGCAAGGCCTAAAACGCAAGCATAGATCTTATCATGTGAATCGACCTTGAAGAAAGATATACCAGTATATAGGAAATCGGTCACCAAACAAATATGGAAATTCGGCCATCGTACATAGCCACGATGTTAGACAAGAAATCTAACGTAATCTTTGCCAATAACTTTGGTTAAGCAGCTTGGAGTATAGATGACAATGCTATGTATACACTGCACTTAGAAGCGGTTTACCCTGGAGCTATATAATTACTGTAGTATACACGTATACGCGTGTTGTAAGTTGCAGGTGCGACATATATCTCACATACCTTTACAATATATATCTCATATATACCCCTACAATATGTATCTCATATACCCTTCCAATATATATCGCATATACCTTTACAATAAATATCTCATATACCCTTACAATACAACACTTTGAACCTGGTGATTGTCGTGTTGGATAATCAAGTATATATGTAAATATATCAGACTAGAAAGGACTTATACGACGGCTACCAGCATTATGGTAAGAGGAAACTATGCAGCGTCCGGGGGAGAATGTATTCTAATTATGTATTGTGCGTATTGCACGTTGTAAGTGGTATTTTCCACCGATAAAACTGACCCTAATGGTGTAAGCGAAAGATTCCTGAGTCATGGCGTGAGATACTCTAGGTAATGAGACATATGAAGCTATCATAATAACCAATATATATTTACTATACGACGCGTGTATTCTAGTTATCTGGTCTCCACCGTGAGTAATATACGAGCTTCACTCCACATGGTAAATGACTCAATAAAATGTTAACGGTAAATGAACGGCTGGGTTTACCTGTCAATTGCAGTTTACCTGCACAGGTATGTACATGTAGCGGTATACTTACCCAGGTGTAGAAGAACTGATCGCTTCAGCGTGAATTAGTTCTCACCTTCGCTAATATAAATGATTAAATCAGCTTTTTAACAGGTAACAAAGGCCACTGATGAGAAGCGAATAATTATCAGTGAGAACGATCAGAAAAGAGACCGCTGTGAGGAAACTCATCAGCATTTACACCTGATTAAAAATAACTCCTACTTACTCCCGAGCTTTGCCGCTCGTACAATGTATATACATACAAGCTGGCCGTCATTTGAATGCTACTGCATATACAAGTGAACGATAATACGGAGCGACCAGCCTGACGCGGCTGTAATGAGGCTACATGGTGCAGACATGAATATTCATGTGGACAGGGTCCGGACTAAGGGTTTACAGTCTTGCGTGCGTCCGTATACCCCAGCAGCTGTCATACTGAAAAGTTATAAGTGACGACGAATCTTGACAGTTATGCTCTGTTTTCTGCGGCTCGATGGTGACATATCTTTTATCTGACACATTTTTAAAATTTTTTTTGTAAATAAATAAATAAACTATAACTTGTTTACGAACCAAGTATATCAGCAGGATAATGTTGGATTTTCATACAGAGATCTTATAATCTCAAGTAAATCCTTTAATCCATAAAGATCTATACGTATAACCTGCATGTATATATATATATATATATATATATACATAATCACGTAATCGAGAGCAAGAGAAAACGTGCAGAACGATTTAATTTCTGTCAGCCGTATAAACAAGCACATACATGCCCTATTAAGCGAGAGTAATGCGCAATTAACTTTTTTAAATTCGAATGTAAAGATCAAATCGTTTATCGGGACCTCAAATTATATATTTCCATAGCCAAAAGGTATGTTTACTTGTAACAAGGAAATAGTTAAAACGTTCGCTAACGCATTGTACACACCATAATATAAATATACATTCACATTGCCCTATTAATTCTAAAATTTGGGACACCTGATCTGCTTATTTTAGCCAATAAATATGTAATTTTTACGGGAATATTGAGTTTCTTTTTTCTCACACGGTGAGACCACCTAATGAACAACACACTCCTATCTTTATTTTTCCAAAAGCCTGGATAAGAAGTGTAACATTTTACTTTCATCACTACTAATATCTGTCCCAAATGTTAGAAGAATTAGGGTACATGGCTTATGCTTTTGTAGCTGAGAAAAAATACATTCGTCTATAAGCTGCTATAAAGCCAAAACTTGCAACAACAAACCTGTACACACACAATATATAGAGGTTTGTTAAAACGACACTTTTTCCTTAGACAAGTAAATTTATAAATATCCAGCTTAAGTGTGGTCATGTCAGCCGTGCTTCGTTTACACACACTACAGATCGGTCCCCGGGTATATAGTGAAAGAGAAATAAAGCCATTAATGTCGTGTTAAGTGTGTCTTGCCTTCTCGTGTTTAATGGATAGTACTTAAACCAGGCGTGAGGTAAAGAACAATTAAGACGCGCATAGAAGACTGGAGTATGTCAGTTGTAGAAGTACAGGTAACGTTGTAAGGAATATGGATGTTTTCGTCACTCACCTGTAAATGACTGGATGGGTAGTGTGTATCCCTGTCCATCCCTGGACATATGTGTGTGGCTAACAGGCTGGCACGCTACTCGGGGAACTGTTTCCACTCGCTCGCATACTCACAGGTATATTATGGTTGACTCGTCGTGGAGTGTGCTTGGGGCATGCTGAGGTGACGCAGACTGAGCTACGCACAGGGCCTGACTGGACAAGGGCTTCTCAACCTCTATGAAACAGCACTAGATTTCGAGCATAAGAGCCACTATAGTGCGGTGTCTTACGTGAACAGGCTCTTAGCAGAGCTTCCGTAACCCCAGCTGTGACAGATTTACCACCCATCTGTCGTCTGCTACATCTGGGATCTGTCCTTGTTTTCCTTCACTTCTTGTTAACTTTATCAACCTGTGCCCAATGCTCGATCACAGACCACACACGTGCAGTACTAACTCCACACAACACACTGTACTACCAGGTATGGCTTGACTCAGGCAGCTTATAGTCTCTTACAATCGAATAGGATCAACTGCTCCCCGCAGCTTATCACTAGTACATATCTATAGCTCGGAGAATTTATCGGGGTAATCGAATCGGAGGCTTTCCACCGGCGACGCAAAAACTTCAGCGCTGCAGTGTACAGTACAAGTGTATGAATCAGTGACCTGTGACTGGTGCCCGTACAAACGACAGGGTGGAAGTAGGGTGGGAAAGGTCGACAAAATACCGTATTGACACCAACACAATGCCCACAACGGATCTCATTAGCTGGCGAAAGTTTCGACATGTCCTATATGCCTGTCTCATATACACATCAAGTGATCAATGCACTGGTTCGATCAGGATCAATGAATTCACAAATAAACCAGACTTATACTGGATACCTTAACCCGTGTATGCTCACCACCGCTGGCCAAGTAGTTTAAAGTGTTACACACAATTGAATCGCCATTTGCATTCAATCAAGGATCTTGTGAGTCCGAAAACATATTCCCTTTAGTCAAGTTTGTCACCAGTTTTTTGTGTCAGCTTTGTCCAAAAAATCAATCATGCAGTAAGTGAATGATTGATCAATTGATTTCATGTATTTATTTATTTATTTGACAGTTGTTTAACGCCATAATCAAGTATTTACATATATATATATACGATGGTTGTCAGTTTATTTGGGTTGGAGGAAACCTGGGTTTCCTGTGGTATACCACCTTTGGCAAGTTACAGGCAACCTTTCTGACTTGTAATGTATAGATAGTGGTCGTCAGTGAACGTAACATTGCACAAACGGCTACAGGAATGTCGTCGTACAGCGCTTATATTGTCACTGCACATGAAATATTCTTTAGTATATATGGTGCAAAAACCTAATCAAATAAACAAATAGCCTATATTGTCACCTAGGGCCCACAAGAATACAAATTCTGTGTCGCAGGTCGGAATTGAACTCGTCCATCTTGTGTCGTACTGATTGAAATTTATTTTTAAATAATCTTTGTTCCATGCAAAAAAAATTTTCATAAAAGTTTTTATTCACTTTTTTATGACTGCGGTCAGTTTTCTGGGTGGGGGATACCGTGCCGGGGTATCAACCTTTGGACTACAGCGACTATATAACATCATAAACTATATAATTGTAGTTTGAGTTTTAGCCTGAGTATGTGTAAAACACACTCTTACCTGTACACATGTCCCTTGCCTCATTAACTGTTCGTAATTAATACCGAATAGACTATTGTTTCTGGCAATTTGAGCGAGACGCAAGCGGCATCTGTTGTTTGTTAATTTCATCACTACCTTGCTCCTTCAAATGACATCTAAAGGTTTGTTAAACTTCACTTACTTCAAAGAGGGAAGCGTTAATGAGACAACTACTGAGGCTCAGTTATCTCACACTTAAGATATGTATAGACCTATTTTACAGATAGTTATAGTGTTAGAACAAAAAGTGTTGCTTGGGGGTATACATGCAACACCAACCCTGTACGCTGTGTTAAAATAGAAACAGTGCGGCGGTATACATAATTTAGTACATTGTAGTGGTCTCCGTGTCCGAGGTAGTTAGCATGCCAGCACGGCGTATTGGCCCAGGAGCCTCTCACCAGTGCAGTGAGTTCAAGTCCAGCTTATCTCTTCCTCTCCGGCCGTATATGTGGATGATCTGGATGATCGTCGGTTTCCCCCCAGGCTCTGTCCGGTTTCCTCCAACGGTTTACATGTGACATAATAATCTCATTATTCTTGATAAAAAAATGTATTGAGTACGGCGTAAAACACAATCAATGAAAGAAATAAATAAATAGGATATTGTAGTTCTCTTAAAGTTCCATGACATCTCCAAATTAGCTGACCTCACATTATAGCCACAACGCTGACATATTGCAAACACCAAGTAGATATAATTGGGGCGGCTCGTGCTAGGCATAGCAACTGAGTTGCCTATAGTTAAGCCATTATACTGATACAGGTCAACCAGTCGTTGCATTATCCCCTTCATGCTAAACGCCAAGCGAGGTGTGAATCGACCCAGAATTGATCACGGATCTACCGCTCCCGAAGCGGATGCTCTACCAACTGTGCTATCTGGGAGGGTGCAAAGAAATATCGGAGTATAAAGTTAAGCTGACCGTTTAAATTGTAAGCCACCCAGCGAGAATATCGGAGTATTAAGATAAGCTAACCCTTTAAATTGAACGTAATGCAGGGAGAATATCGGAGTGTGAAGATATGCTCACCGTTTAAACTGTAAGCTACGCAGCGAGAATATCGGAGTATAAAGATAAGCTAACCTTTTAAATTGAACGTAATGCCGGGAGAATATCGGAGTGTAAAGATATGCTCACCGTTTAAACTGTAAGCCAGGCAACGAGAATATCAGAGTATAAAGATAAGCTAACTTTTCAACCTGTAAGCCACGCAAAGAGAATATCGGGGTATAAAGATACAGTAATCTTTTAAATTGAAAGCCATGCAGAGAGAGTGAGTGAGTGAATGCTTGGGGTTTAACGTCGTACTTAACAATTGTTCAGTCATATGACGACGAGGGAATCCTTAGAGTGCATGTAATGTGCCTCCTTGTTGCAGGGCGTATTTCCACCGCTCTTTTATCTGGTGCTGCTTCACGGAAACGTCTTACCGAAGGCAAGTAAGTCGCCCCACCCAAGCCATTATACTGCTGCAGTATCCCCTTAGCGCTGAATGCCAAGAGAGGAAATTACAACTTCCCCTTTTAAGGTCTTAGGTGTGACTCGACCCAGGTTTGACCCTGGATCTACCGCTCGCCAAAGCGGACGCTCAAACTATCGTGGCCGGTCTATGCAAAGATCGGAGTATAAAGATAGGGTAACCTTTCAAAGTGTAAGCCACGTAGGGAGAATATGAGAGTATAAAGATAAGCTTACGTTTTAAACTGTTAACCAAGCAGAAATTGGAATTGAAGCAGCAACGCAGAACATCTAATGTTCTAAATGGAAAGTCCATTCACACTCGCTTGCACTTATAACTCTCTTCACAAAAAAAGAAAGAGAATACCTGACACCATACATTACATCATATTTATTTTAAACATTTGATTTCAAATGAATTCCATCTCTTGTAACACTGGCAAAAAAAAACGAGACAAGGAGCATAATCAGACATTTGATAGGTACAATGTTTTGTACATATCTGTCATGAATGAAATACATACCAGTACAAAGTGCACAGTGCTAAACAATATATACATTTATCTCGTTTTGTAGGCATTTCTGACTTTCTGTAGCACAGTACTAATCCACAAAAATAATGAAACCCTGAATAAAGCAAACAACCATACCAAAACAATAGTCAATGTTTTTTGACATGGCTTAAAATTGTAACAGAAACCCAAGGGCATAAAACGTGTCAAGGGAGATAACCTTTTGAGTTTGGCAATGACTTGCTTTTGTGACCAGTCATGTGGATCACTACACGTACATGACGTTGTGGCTTTGATGAACTACTTAATTCTTTCTTATGGGTATGGGAGAGAAAAAATGGGACAGAAAGAAAACAGCACACATTTCATGTGAGAACATCTATTATTGTCGTTACATTTACAAGTACATATACGACATCTCGTGAGTTATAAGGGGTTTGTTCTAAAAAAAAAAAAGAAATATATTGTAAATCAGATTTTCTTGTTTGTCATTGCTGCACAGGTGTAGATGAAATTTTGCATTAAATAACTGAGGTATGAGAAATATGGTATTTACAGATTGTAGAAAACTTTCAAGGGGGCCAAAACTTTCAATAATTCATGGCAACTCAATTGCCTGCCTCCTAAAACATCACTCTTCCATGTTGAATGTGTACTTTCCTGTAGGCACAATGTGTTCAAAAAATATTTCCTACTCGCACATCAATGAAAAATATGAGGTTTTCGTCAAAGTTAATTAATATCAGATGTACAGACAAAAAAAATCTAACCTACAAACCAAACACCTGACCTGATACACTGTCAGCATTTATAATATGACTGCCAGGATGTTTCCTTCACAAAACTTCCTATTCAATTTCTTTTTTATCTATTCGAATAGGGTTCAACGTTGTACTCAAGAATTTACAGCGCAAAGGTGTAATCAAAACTGGCCTCAAGAAAGCTATATAAATAGTTTGGGTTATTATTCCTAGGTTTGCTGTATTCTTAGCTTGGGTTGGGACTAAAATTTGTCCCAAATTTGCTGTGTAATTGGTTTCCCTGAGATTAAAAATAGTCCAAGGTTTACTGTATTTGGGCTGGGATTAAAATCAGTCCCAGGTTTGCTATACAAGTATTTGGCTCTGGGGTTAATACTGTGATATGTTTTAACCCAAAAATTGTGTCTCAATGTGGAGACCGAAAGTAACAAGCCACTTTGTAACATTTCTAACTCTGACCAAATATCTTCACAACTTCTAGGGTTAGGCCGTTTGTCACTTAGAGCAGGACTACACTTCGTATGTATATAACCCTGCATCCGTCCCTACTGCCTCCACTATCAGCAACGCATCTTCTAACAATAATCAAGCCGTAATAGAAACGTTTCAATTGGGAAGTCAAACCAACTTCCACCATCATTCATGATCGATCATATGGAAAGGCAGGTGCAGGCAGCTCAAAAAATTCTTCCACTGGGAATTTTGATGGTCATTTTTTTTTCTTTTTCCATTCTCAAATACTGACTTCGTTGTCAGTAGTCTAGATTTCAAACAGCCAGCCAGAAAGACATCGTTTCAAAAGTTTCCACAGTTGGATTATTGTTAAAAGAAGGTTTGCTGCTGCAGGGTTTGACATTGTGATTATCTGGGTAATTTGGGGACTTAGTGTACTTCAAACATTAGGACGGGCTTGAGCTGTATTTGATAGGCGTTTTACACCGCACTCAAGAGCATGGCGTCCAGAATTATGGTGGAAGGAAACCGGCCAGAGCTCGGTGGAAACCCATGACCATCCGCAGGTTGTTGGCAAAACCCTCGCACGACGAGTTACGTGAAGTTCCTACTGTGAATACGAAAATGTGCTTGGCTTTGTGTAGACAATATATAAAGTGTACAGAGTTTGGCTAGATGGGCTACTGCGAATTTAAACTATAACATCTTAATGGCCTCTAAGTCGAAGATCTGGTAAATATAAAAGCAGTGTTTACGCGGTATCTACATAAATCTAACTGAATGTTGTTCCATCTAAAACAAAACAATATACGCAAATGCAAGTGTTGTGACGATGCGACCATACAAAACAGCCGCGGGACTCAGATGTAATGTTCATGAATTCAGAATGCAGGCAATTTTACCAGGTATGCCCATTTTGTCCTGATCTGACCAGAAAGTTGAAAATTACAGACACTTACATGGGAATCCATGTTGTTGGGGTAAAAGAAACCGATTCATCAGAAAAAGTATCAAAATCTTCATGCTTAAAGTTTTTGAATGTGAGCCCTTTTTTGATTAATTCAGAATTGTGGAGGTCAATATACCTCGCAGCATATGGCCCAAAAAGCTGACATTGCAACTGCTATATCCCATCGCTTAACACTTGCTGACATATTAAACTTCAACTCTGTCAGTTCAAAGATAAGGGTGAAAAAACAGGTTCAAATTTGGGCTTGTTCTGTTTGGGAGTGAATCAGCACATATTCTGAAGTAGAACGATGAACCGCTTAAATTTATCAGCAAACAATTCATTTAAAAAAAAAAGGCATATTTATCCATCTGTGGAACATTTAGAAAATATATGAACAAATGATAGACATGTATTCACAATCTTTACATGCGAATAGGGCAATGAGACCTAAGATCTTAGTCTATATTTTGAGAGATCATCTACCCATTAAGAAGACTTCCAATTTAGGGAAACAAAATGGTCATGAAAAATGCTATGAATACCATATCAACAAAGACAGTAGAATCAATGCTATTTAAGATGGGCATTTAATAAATCTCTTAACAGCATTTGTTATTTTCTCGCAAGTCATCCATGCAATTACTATTACTGACACGTTTTTAACTCAGTTTGTAACATGATTTTAACACAGTTTGTCAGATGTTTTTAACCTAGTTTGTGAGATGTTTTAACCTAGTTTATCAGATGTTTTAACCCAGTTTGTGAGATGTTTTTAAACCAGTTTGTCACATATTTTTAACTCAATTTGTAACATGTTTTTAACACAGTTTGTCAGATGTTTTTAACCCAGGATGTAACATGTTTTTCTCCCAGTTTGAAAGATGTTTTTAACCCACTTCTAACATGATTTTAACACAGTTTGAGGAGTCAATTAGAGTTTAGCAAGTAAGACATAGTGTTTGGCAAGTAAGACGTAGTATTTGGCAAGTACGACGTAGTGTTCAGCAAGTGAGATGTAGTGTTTAGCATGTAAGACATAGTGTTTAGCAAGTAAGACTTGGTGTTTAGCAAGTAAATGCACCTGTAATGACATGGTAATGATATACAAATGTAGCGAAGCACATGCTACTGGATAAAAATAAAACAAAACAAAAGAATAAACTTAACACAAGAAATGCAAAGGAAAGAAAGCACTGCAACTGCTACCTGTACTGTACAGTAAAAATGCATCTCAAGATACAGTAGCTTAGTATTCTGAGAGCGTTAAGATTTTTATCTAAAAACAACTAAAATTACCTTACAGTTCCATTGTATTACAGAGATAAATGATGTAAATCTTGTCATGCGTTTGTCACCTTAATTTCCGAATGTACTAACATTATCCTTGCATTTAGGCTTTTGGTCATCATATGTTGTTGTCACTGTGGTGGCATGGTGTTTTCAAAAAGCCTGAGAGAGGTGAAAACGTCTAAGTCATATGTCAGCTTTGATTGCAGCTGTTGGATTATTCAATGATCAGGTTCAATGACCATCAGTCTTCTCCACAAGATCCTTGACAACGATTAGCTCATACACAAAGGATCTGTCGCTCATGCTGGCTTCCTCTTTGATCGTACGTGGGAAGGTCTGACAGCAACCTGCGGATGGTCGTAGGTTTCCCCCGGGGCTGTGCCCAGTTTCCACCCACCCTAATGCTGGCCACCGTCATATAAATGAAATATTCTTGAGTATGGCGTAAAACACCGATCAAATAAATCAAAGGATCTGTCACCAAGATGCCTGTAAACAAGTTCTCTGTCAACCAGACGCCTGTCAACAAGACGCCTGCAAACAAATTCCCTGTCAACAAGATGCATGTAAGAAAATTCCCTATCAACAACATGGCTGTAAACAAATGCCCTGTCAACAAGATACCTGTAAACAAGTTCCCGTCAAGAAGACACCTGTACCCCCTGAACAAGATTCCTGTAAACACGAGCCCTGTCAACAGAATGCCTGTAAACAAGTTCCCTGTCAACAGAATGCCTGTAAACAAGTTTCCTGTCAGCAGAATGCCTGTAAACAAGTTCCCAGTCAACAGAATGCCTGTAAACAAGTGGCTGATCAAGAAGAATTCTGTAAACATCTGACCTTTCCATCAGTTACTTCCCAAAGTACTTCACATGAAAAATAACAAGATTAGAGGGCAAATTATCCATTAGTTCAACCCATAAACCAGATTCCACATTGGCCAGATTAGTCAGTTTCTTGCCTTAAAAGAGAGGTACAGTTTTTGTCAGTCAAAACAGAATGATGCGGATTCATAAAATATCCCTACATGAGCAAGGCTGCAAATTCATAGCAGTGACGTCCAAAATGCACACCAGAATTTTTTCAAAATATTTTACAATTTTGTGATTTTTGGCAGGAATCTGGATCTTAACATCTGCATTTCCCTGCACTTTGGCCCATTCTAAGGTAAGGTTAAGTAATAATGTCAAGCTGGTAACATTGGTATACAATATGATCAAGCTGGTAACACAGGTATACAATATGATCAAGCTGGTAACACAGGTATACAATATGATCAAGCTGGTACCACAGGTATACAATATGATCAAGCTGGTACCACAGGTATACAATATGATCAAGCTGGTAACACAGGTATACAATATGATCAAGCATATTTGGAAACTCCTGATATCCACATTCAATTAGAGCAAGTTTTTTTTACAAAACTAGGCATATGAAAAATAGCCAGAGATGTCAGCATCATGTATTCTATACAGTTGTACACAGGACTGGTGATCATGTAATCACCACATTGTCCATGAAAATCTTATGGGAAAATATTTACACAAATTTAAGACATATACATGTAGATGGACGGATGTGGTACTAATGTCATTTCTTGGAAACTGCACAATGAAGTCATGATTATGTCTCAAAAACTATATTCATTTATTTATTTGATTGGTGTTTGTACTCAAGAATATTTCACTTCTACACCGGCGGCCAGCATTATGGATTGGAGGAAATTGGGCATAGCCTGGTGGAAACCCACGACCATCCACAGGTTGCAAGTAAGTATGTACACACCATGACTGTATATCCAACTCAGTTACATATATGCACATGGAATTCACAACAAAATAACACTGACCAGTGTTCAGTAGCTAAAAGTTAATGTTTAGCCGCTCTTCTGTCAGCCAAAGAAAAGAAATGCATGTAACAATAACCAAGTCCTGAAGTACACACATGACTCAAGAGCGATTATGATAATACTCACTGGTGAAAGTCTGCTCTCTTTGCAGAGTTGTTTCCCTTGCATAACAATTGGCAGAGAAAATCCTTGATCAACAATATGCCCAGATTCCAGGCACTTTTATGGTAGTTCCTTACAACAAGCCTCCAAAGGTGTCTTTTGATTCGTGCAATATAAATTCATGTGTGTATGTAATAAGAAATGATCTGACTTGTTTGACCCATGACTTACAACCTGATCTGACTCATGCCCTGATCTCCGGTCAAGAGTCGTCGCCGAGTCCAGCCTGATTCCTTAATGACCTTGCTGTGTTCTTGAATTCATGCACTGTTAATCCAAAGCCTTTGGCCTAAATAGGCCTTTAGCTAGTCATATCCATGGGCATAAAATGATGCTTCATAAATCTTGGGCACAAATCCTTTGCTGGTCAAAATCCTGTGCTTGGACTGAGTCCTCATTGCCCATGCAATGGCCTGATCTCAAATTTGATCGCAAACTGCTCCGTGAACAACCTTAACCTGATCCGTGGACACCTTCAACCTGCTCTGCTGACAATATCAACCTGCTCCACAAACAATGGCAACCTGCTCCGCGAACAATGGCAACATACTCCACAATCACAACCTGCTCCATAGGCAATCGCAACCTGTTTTACAGGCAATCGCAATCTGTCCCTTGAAGTGCATGATCTTAAACTTTGTTTAGATGCCTACAGTTTGGATTTGGCTTTTGAAAAACCATCGGTTGTATGGTGTCAACACATATTACATAATCCTGAACTAATCCATTACTGGGGAGATCATAAAATATCACACACTAGTCTGCTCAGTTCTGGTCTCTGTCTCCTCTACCCCTGCCCTGTGCCTCTCTAAGGCCTTTTGTTTGACCAGTTCCTCCTCGGTTACACGTGTCTTGGTTGGGAATGGTACTGTATGATCAGAAGAGGAGTCTGATGTACTAGTGCCTTGTCTAACACTGCTCAGGCGAGCGTAAGAGGTCATGCTATTAGACCGACTTGCTGGTCCTCCAAAATTATCCTTCCCAACTAAATCTTTCCCTTCTTCTGCTGCTCTGTGCTTCGTTAACAATTCAGTTGTGGACCCAGACATCTCTTTGCCTTGCAACGAAGACGATGAGTCTTGGAATACATCAAAATCCTCAGTTTGAGCCATCTTCGGCTTCTTGTACTGGTCGCTTTCATCTGTCCAATCTGTATCATCATACTCCTCGTCTGTATCATATGAAGGCTCTTCTGTTTCACCCCTGTCCTGACTGTGCTCACCAGGTGTTTGCAGCTGCGTATCTCCCGCCGAGCAGGAGTCTGCAGGGCCAGGTAAGACATTGTCTTCTGACAGGTCAGACCCTGGCGAATCTCCAACTTCAGGGGAGACACGATCAGGTAAGTTATTCCTTGTTAAGTCTTGGCTTGATACGTTTGGGTTGCTGGAAGCATCTGAGATCTGCTCTTGTAAGTCCCCCTGAGGTAACTGGTGAGGAAAGAGGAGTGGCACTGGGGATCCCGACTCTGTCGATCCTGGCGCTGTGGAGCCCGGACCTGAGGACCCTGGGCCTGGGGAGTCAGGACACTCTACTGACAGTATGTTAAAGCCACCATTTGTTGAGTGATGAGCCACACCGTTTGGGATATTGCCATAACCCGTATGTATGGGGCTCTCACCATTACAAATCTGGTAATGAACGAGGAAAAAAATATGTAGGTTAAACTCATAAAAGATACATACATAAAATTTTGCTAAGTTTAAGTGACAGAAAAAGGAAATAAGTATATCTGACATTACCACTTACTTTATTTATTTCTACTTTTTTGTAAGATTTTTGTTCTTGGGCAAAAACTGAAGGCAGTCAAATGCTTCTATTTTCTAAATAATTTTGGAATAGTTTCTTACGTGAAAAGAATTTTTTCAAAGGTGAACATAATAGTACAGAAAACTCAATGTTGCAATACACTGACATATTCAACATTATCAATATATGGTCCATAGGGAAACATTAAAAATTAAAAAATTTAAATGCATTCTTTATTTGGAAAAAAATAGAAAGCCATACTTTTAGACATAGCTTCAACTGGACTTCCTTGATTTTCTGTTTTCTTAAATATTCAACTGACTGATGTCTTTAAATTTCACAATTTCACACAAAAAAAATAATTTCCCCTTTTAATCAAAAATAAAAGCTAAATAGCAGAAGAACAATGACAAGTTTGGAGAAAAAAAAATTTACTATGGGAAGAGACGTAAATATTTCGAAAATTTCAGAAAATAACTTTCATCACCTGGACACACACATGTAGATACATACATGTCCAATGCTGGTATAAATTAAATGTATAATATTGAACTATTTTACAATATGTGTTACGATGTATCAAGAATATATCACTTCTACCACGGCGGCCAACATTATGGCGAGAGGAAATCGAGCAGAGACCGTGGGAAATCAACGAAACCAACGACAGAGTAATTATTAAGATCAAAGGAAAATTTTAAAAAGTGTGTAAATTAAACATTTATACACAGGTACATGTATATAGAATTTTGAACTATTTCATGATAATTATTAAGATCACAGGGAAATATTAAACAGGCAGATATGTCTCAAACAAGAGAAGAAAATGTTGTTGACTGTATGATACTATGTTTCTAATTTCCTCAAGTGAGGAATATTGGCGTTGCTATAACAAGTCTTAATAAGTTTCTTCACATCTTAGAATATTTCCAGCCAGGATAGACATAAATTTTTTTCATAATATAGTCCTTGTGGAAATCCTACATATAGGAATGAGGTTTTATTCCTATTAAACCAAAGTAAAGGTTCAATGGTTTAAGACTTATGGTTATTTTTGCTCTAAACAAGAAATGACTATGATTTTCTGTTAATTACATACCTCGGTGGACACGGTGTGATAGCCATTTATTTCAGCATAATAAGAACTCTGTACAAATGAAACACAATACAATTAAAAATTTACCAAAAGTTGAAGAGCATCTTTTAACAAGAGCATCATGTCTTCATCTCTAGCGACCATTTCAGAAATCTAATTTGTCTAATATATACCTGCAAAATTAAGGGACCTGTACCATGGAAAAAATTGACCTCCGAATTGAAAACCTGCACACCAATGTCACTTTTCAAGTCCCAGCTAAGGGAGTGCCTGCTTAATAATTGTCACTTCTAGAGAGATTAAACCTGCATCATTATTGTTTACTTAAATAAAATTCTGCCTCCATCTTGATATTTGATCTGTATCTAATATGTCCTCACTATATAACGTATACGAATCTAATGAATCTGTGTGTGAGTGTATTATTCTTATTTATACAGTTATCTGACATATAATTGGAAACACTGTCCGTCCATACACCTTCTCTCCTCAAATATGAGAGATATAGGTTAAAATAAACTCTTCCTGATTTCTACTCCAGCCAGGGATAATTTGATACACTGTTTACAATTACTTGATATTTGTTATTAATTTACATACTAGTTGTGTTTCACACACCTCTGTACACTACCTCTGGTGAAATAAATGACATGAAAATGAAATATTCCATGTTTTTTTACCGCTCACCCAGGCAATATAAACTCAGAACATTAATATCATCAAATACAAAACACGCAATCACTCTTTGAAGTTCATCTTTGTAACACCCGAAATTTTACTTGCACTCGAGCACTGTTTCAAGTCAAAAAGTTGAAAGTTTAAAAATACACATTTAAAATTAGAACTGAGCCAAAGTGTTTTGAGACTGTGCCAAAGTCTTCAATGTGCTAGCTCATGCGTAAAAATAGCCATGTGTTTCTGGCAATTCCACAGGCCCTGGTTCTACCTGGTTCTGCCTGTTTCTACTTGGTTCTGCGTATGATCTACCAGTCTGGTGGTACCAATGGAAACAGCCAGCTGACTTTATTTTTACATTTCATACTTACCTCTAGATCTGGCAATGGCCGAAATGCTTCAGGATACGTAAAATCGTTCTTTTTGTTCTGACTTAACCAGAACAGTCTGCATAAGAAAAAAAAACACAGAACAACATATCAATATAGTGCTACATGAAAAAAATATGAAGAGTACGCCTAATGTCATCAGCGTTAACCAGTCTGAAATTTATTTATTTATACGATTGCTGGTTTTCAAGGCACTCGGGTATATTTCACTTATATAACAGCAGCCAGGGGCCTTCGTGGCTCAGTTGGTTAGCGCGCTAGCGCAGCGTATTGACCTAGGAACCTCTCACCAATTCAAGTCCAGCTCATGCTGGCTTCCACTCCAGCCGTAAGTGGGAAGGTCTGGCATCAACCTGCGGATAGTCGTGGGTTTTCTCCGGAGTTCTGCCCAGATTCCTCCCACTATAATGCTGGCCGCCGTTGTATGAGTGAAATATTCTTAAGTATGGCGTAAAATACCAATCAAATAAATCAAATAAATACAACAGCAGCCAGCGGATTGCCAGAGAAGAGGCCAGCATGAGCTGGACGAACTAACAGCAACCCCATTCGTGAGAAGCTCCTGTGTCACTGCACTCAGCCAAGGAGGCCTCATCTGTAATACAGACTAATCAATCCACAGAAGTTTTAGTTATTTATTTATTTGATTGATGTTTTACGCTGTACTCAAGAATATTTCACTTATACAACAGCAGCCAGCCTTATGGTGGGAGGAAACCGGGCAAAACCTACGACCATCCACAAGTTGCTGGAAGACCTTCCCAGACATGCGGAGGAGAATTTTTAATGAATCTGGTTCAGCAATATATGGGGAACATAATATTAACCAGTCAAATATCAATTCTGAAGCCAGTGGAATATTTTCAGATATCTATTATGACTTTTGCAAAGAGATAAACAAGTATTGTAAATTTTACGATACATGAAATACAAGAATTTCAAAAAGATCACAACACAGAATCTGAGCTGAACATTACAGATAATCTGGAAGATAAAAGCCATTTCAAAAAGTATTTACTTGTATGTGTTACTTTAACATAACTTAATTATTTATTTATTTGATTGGTGTTTTACGCCATACTCAAGAATATTTCACTTATAAGACGGCAGCCAGCATTATGGTGGGAGGAAAAGGGGCAGAGCCCCGGGAAAACCCACAACCATCCGCAGGTTGCTGGCAAACATAATTTACTACAATTCAGTATGACCTTCTTGTATTATAAATATAGTTGCTTACTTATACCTACATGTAGGCAGTGCATTTTATTCATGGCCACTTATAATACACAACTTTTCAGTAACTTTCAAAAATTACAAATTAAAACTTTTTCCCCATCTTTTTGGTCACAGTAACATGTAAGCTGAAATTGCCACAAAATGTCACAGTTGTTTTCCGTCACAATTTCTGTCACTCCGTCACAGCTAAATATTGTGATCCCTGTAATAACAAATTCAGCTCTACTGACAAACTGTAGACCACATTTATTTCCAGAACATAAACTGTTAATTTTCATTGAAGATTTTGAAAAAAAATTGCCCATGTTAATTGTCCTGTCCTTTAATATGAGTGAGTTCGGTTAATAGAACAGCCAGTAAAGACAAAGACTTTGATCTGGCTTATTATGGTTATTTATTTATTTATTTGATTGGTGTTTTATGCCGCAATCAAGAATATTTCGCTTATACGACGGCCCGCATTATGGTGGGAGGAAACGAGGAGCCCGATGGAAAACCATGACCACCCGCAGGTTGCTGGAACACATCCCCACGTAAGGCAAGCATGAGCTGTGAACTCAAAGCGACTGCATTGGTTAGAGGCTCCTGGGTCATTGCGCTGCGTTAGCGTGCTAACCAACTTAGCATATACAAAATTACAAATTAGAAAGTATTATATGAGAGTGAGCTTTGACGTAAATAATGTGTAAACACACATACCTGCAACAGATAATGATAATGCCGATCAAAACCGTTCCACCAATACAAAGGCCAACAATCAGTCCCAAGTTAGTATTATCTGGAGTGTCTGTGAAGAAGAGCAAGAACTGACTCAGATTAAGCTTCCCTGAAATTTATTTATTTCTTTCATTAGTGTTTCTGCACTGTACTCAAGAATATTTCATTTACACAACAATGGCCAGCATTATGGTGTGAGAGAATCTGGCAGCACCTGGGGGAGGCCCATGACCATCTGCTGGTTGCTGGCAGATCATCTCAGTTAGTATGACCATAATGAGTGGAAAAGCTGAAAGCTTTGCTAAAAAATCATATTTCCTAAAACAGAATCAACCCTATCCTCCTTCCTTCCTACTGATGACAATCAATGTATGTATATTCCTACTGATGACAATCAATGTGTGTCTATCCCTACTGATGACAATCAATGTATGTATATTCCTACTGATGACAATCAATGTATGTATATTCCTACTGATGACAATCAATGTGTGTATATTCCTACTGATGACAATCAATGTATGTATATTCCTACTGATGACAATCAATGTATGTCTATCCCTACTGATGACAATCAATGTGTGTATATCCCTACTGATGACAATCAATGTATGTATATTCCTACTGATGACAATCAATGTCTGTATATTCCTACTGATGACAATCAATGTGTGTATATTCCTACTGATGACAATCAATGTATGTATATTCCTACTGATGACAATCAATGTGTGTATATTCCTACTGATGACAATCAATGTGTGTATATTCCTACTGATGACAATCAATGTGTGTATATTCCTACTGATGACAATCAATGTGTGTATATCCCTACTGATGACAATCAATGTGTGTATATCCCTACTGATGACAATCAATGTATGTCTATCCCTACTGATGACAATCAATGTGTGTATATTCCTACTGATGACAATCAATGTATGTATATTCCTACTGATGACAATCAATGTATGTCTATCCCTACTGATGACAATCAATGTATGTATATTCCTACTGATGACAATCAATGTGTGTATATTCCTACTGATGACAATCAATGTGTGTATATTCCTACTGATGACAATCAATGTGTGTATATTCCTACTGATGACAATCAATGTGTGTATATCCCTACTGATGACAATCAATGTGTGTATATCCCTACTGATGACAATCAATGTATGTCTATCCCTACTGATGACAATCAATGTATGTATATTCCTACTGATGACAATCAATGTATGTATATTCCTACTGATGACAATCAATGTATGTCTATCCCTACTGATGACAATCAATGTATGTATATTCCTACTGATGACAATCAACGTATGTCTATCCCTACTGATGACAATCAATGTATGTATATTCCTACTGATGACAATCAATGTATGTCTATCCCTACTGATGACAATCAATGTATGTCTATCCCTACTGATGACAATCAATGTATGTATATTCCTACTGATGACAATCAATGTATGTATATTCCTACTGATGACAATCAATGTATGTATATTCCTACTGATGACAATCAATGTATGTCTATCCCTACTGATGACAATCAATGTATGTATATTCCTACTGATGACAATCAATGTATGTCTATCCCTACTGATGACAATCAATGTATGTATATTCCTACTGATGACAATCAATGTATGTATATTCCTACTGATGACAATAAATGTATGTCTATCCCTACTGATGACAATCAATGTATGTCTATCCCTACTGATGACAATCAATGTATGTATATTCCTACTGATGACAATCAATGTATGTATATTCCTACTGATGACAATCAATGTATGTATATCCCTACTGATGACAATCAATGTATGTCTATCCCTACTGATGACAATCAATGTATGTATATTCCTACTGATGACAATCAATGTATGTATATTCCTACTGATGGCAATCAATGTATGTATATTCCTACTGATGACAATCAATGTATGTATATTCCTACTGATGACAATCAACATAAGTATCCCCAAAATAGGTACCTGTACTCTCAATTCCCTTGAAAAATTCATACATTCAGGTCTGAATTTAAAGATCTATTTGTCAATTCAAACTTCATAAGAGAGTGTAGACACACTTCCTTACTGACTTTTATGGCCTTTAGTTAGAATGATAACTTGCAACATATATCAGTTTCTTGCTTGATTCAACAGTAATGAGACAATGTGTATCATTAGCTTGCAGGATTTCAGGAAGCAAGGGTAGGAGCTTACATGTTTTTTCAAAGATGATTTAAAGTGGTCATAGTCAAAAATTTGATTGGCTTATAACTGTTTGTCATTCAACTATAAAGACATACCTTTTTTCTCGCAAGATTTTCATTTCCATCATGTTTAGGACCAACAGACAGTTTCACGTGACCCATTTCTGTCAGACGGTCCAGTTAAAGCTACTGATTGACACAACAAGTTCATCTTAAGACTACTAAAATGCTATTAAAAACAAATTTGGCGACTTTGTGGGGAAGATAAATCTATCTACATTGTTGTCTTAAAAGTGCCATCCACCATCTTAGCCAGAAGAAAATTCCCACGAACTCCATGTACTAGCGGAAGGCTGACCACACAACGCCAAGTCTACCACATTTTCCTATCCCTGTGAAACTTACACATCCCTTGATCAATTTACATGTAGGTAACACACTTACGTGCACGGCGAAAGACCCACTTGCCGGATTTGTCGTCCGATATTCCATGAACACACACAAAGTACATCTGGCCTGACTTGAGAGATTCTAGACTTGTCTTGCATACAGTTCCAGATGGAAAATCAAGACATACGTTTTCTGTTTGTAACATAGCGGCAACTGCAAAACAGGAAGAAAAAAGCAATCAGTGTTGTGAAGATGTGTGTACCCCTCCCTTCCATCACCCTACAAATATTGCATTGTTATGAGGAAAGCTTGCTGATCTTAGATGGAAACACACGAGTCTAATTATTCATTTCACTGGTGCTGGTCAGGGAACATACTTGATGATACATTCTTCTATTATTTTGTATTCAACTTGTAATTTATATTTATTTATTTATTTGATTGGTGTTTAATTCTGTACTGAAGAAGATTTCACTCATCAACAGAGGCCAGCGTTATTTTGGGAGGAAATGGGGCAGAGCCCTGGGGAAGCCACCGCCATCCGCAGTCTGCTGACAGCTTGTACATTTGGTTGGAAACTAACCTCATAAAGGTGGACAACTTATAATTTGCTTAAAACATCATGGCGGACAAACTTTAGGGACTAGATTTAGGTAAATTTTCTTAAAATTGGTTGACGAGCAGCAACCAATAACGTCTGCTCGAATTCATGCACACCCGGTAGCCATTTTGGGAAATGAAGTAGACAGTTCACTGTTAATTAACAAAACAAGCCGAAACTCAATCTCGACCTGTAAATTGTCATGGTAAACATCATATTCTGATTTATGACGGACAGACTGACTGATTGATGGACTGACTGGCTTTACAGGTAAAGACCTATAGTCCCCTCCAGTACCAATACAGGACTAATAACGGACAGGTGTTACCAGGTACAGGTGCATCACATCTAGTGATTAACAAGTCGGTACATGTAGTGACTGGCTACTAGTCTAGATCTGATTCAGTTAGACTAACATCTTCCTATACACACCTATCAGAGAACATGTGTAGCTTATATGTAGCAGAGTTCTCAGCAGTAGGTGAAAATGTTTTTTAATAAAAGAAAGCTAAAGTACGAAGTATGGTTCATCATTTGGACAACTGAAAACTACGCGTAAAAATACTTTCCTTTATTTTTTTGAAATTTTTCTTGAGAGCATAGAAAGGCATTCAGATATTTGAATACTATGGTAAGCATTATGAGCCATACTGAAAGTATCTATACCACATATCTTATGTTTTTCAACTCTTGCAATGACCGACTGCAAGAAATATTTATAAACGCTAGGGGCTTATGTCGTACTTAAGAATTTTTCAGTCATATGTTAACGAGGAGATTCCAATCCCAGCGTGTATATGTTGTGTCCTTATGTGGCAGGGCAAGTCCACGCTAAGAAAGTCAGCTGCTGCCACTAAAGTAGACACCAGACATGACACGCCTACCTAATCACATTATACTGACTTGGCTCAACCAGTTCTGTCTCCATTCTCTAGCCACGCGTGGCAGCAACATGTCCCATTTTTATAGCCTTTGACATGACCAGACCTGGGTTTGATCACAGAGCTCCTGACACTGAGACGACACTGAGACTGACGCTCTAACCAATTATGTGAAGAATAACTGGATACTAATTTGGCTGCTTATTTATTGGTCTGTTTTGGAACATGGTTTAATATGATTATGATTTTCAATAATGAAAAAAAAATATATATATTCTTCAAGGACTTCAAAGACTTTGAAAATCCAAAAACAAAAGCTTCCAATGATCTCAATGATCACTGTGCAGAGGAGTTCTCGGCTGTGGTGTCGGCCATCCCGTAGTTGATTGGGTAAAATAGCTGACAAGTCAGCTTTATACTCACCCGAGTCACACTGTGCAGAGGGGTTCTCAGCTGTGGTGTCGGCCGTCCCGTAGCTGATTGAGTATAATAGCTGACAAGTCAGCTTTATACTCACCTGAGTCACACTGTGCAGAGGAGTTCTCAGCTGTGGTGTCGGCCGTCCCGTAGCTGACTGAGTATAATAGCTGACAAGTCAGCTTTATACTCACCTGCGTCACACTGTGCAGAGGAGTTCTCGGCTGTGGTGTCGGCCATCCCGTAGCTGACTGAGTATAATAGCTGACAAGTCAGCTTTATACTCACCCGAGCCACACTGTGCAGAGGGCTTCTCGGCTGTGGTGTCGGCCGCCCCATAACTGACTGGATATGATGGCTGACAAGTCAGCTTTATGCTAACCTGAGTCACACTGTGTTTGCTGATCTTAGGGGAGTTCTCGGCTGTGCTGTTGACACCCCCCCCCCCCCCACCACCCCCCGTAGCTGACTGAGTATAATAGCTGACAAGTCAGCTATATACTTACCTGAGTCACACTGTGCAGAGGAGTTCTCAGTTGTGGTGTCGGCCGCCCCGTAACTGACTGTGTATGAGGACGGGAAACTGGTGAGTTTCTGGCAGTCAGGGGGAGACCACTTCAACTTCATGCTTGTCTTTAAGGGCTCTATTTGAAATTCAGTGACCTCACCCGGACCTGTGGTAACAAGAGTTCAAACAGATTTGTTCAAATGAATAAACCAATTCCAGCGTAGCACAGTGGTGAGTATAAACTAAGAAGTACTTCATGGGTACTGATGATACATGTAGGTTTAGTATTAAATAGTAACCTGAAAAGTTTACAAGAAACATCATCACATTTGTATCTATGTCAAAAAAAAAAAACTGCATCTGGAAAACAATAAGTGATATAGCCCAGACACAAATACAGACGAACAGATAGAAAAAATTAGTACGCAATAAATGGCGGCGGGCATATAACCATGGACGAATGTGAGGCGCTTAACATCATCACATCTGTAACTATGCATGCTCCAAATATCAAACCTGAAAAACAATTGGAGTTGTAGCCTGGACACAAACTTCACGTCAGTCTATATAGCAGATATCAGAAAAGGGCGATCTGGTTACCATGGCAACTGCAGAAAAAAGACAAATGTGAGTCGCAACATATCATCACATGTGTATTCATGTATCCACCAAAAATTAAAACTGCACCTGGGAAACACCTGCAGTTCTAGTCCAGAAACGAACTCTTATCTAATTAGGTAATATATGTAGCGGGATGATGGCAAACCGATTACCACAAAATTGCTGTAACAAAATATGCCCTGTCTATAAATGACTGGTGTATAAAAAAGAAATACACACTAAATCACATTTCTAAATTACAAGTACACTGCATGTACTATGTATTTATTTATGTATTTATTAATTTAATTAGTATTTATTGTCACACACAAAAACCTGTCATAGCTTATATGATATGCTTGTCAGTTTTATACACGTAGGTTTAGGAAGCCAGAGTGCTGCCGGTTAAAACCATCGACTTTTGGCAAATTACTGACTACTGAGTGATGTACAAATATAATCGCATTTTAATGAGTCGGCCATGGCCAACTCCCCTAATCAAATAAATAAACACCATTGTGTCTACTTGCATGACTGATTACCACATACACTTACGTGTAAATACGGTACCAGTGGTACATTTTATGTAGTAACAAGAGCATGTTGAATCTCAGAACTGACGTCTTAACTATAGTTCAAAAACGAAATTAAAAGTTGTCTTTTATGAGAAGTAACCCTTTCAGGTTAGAGAAGATTTCCCAGAAAAAAAAAGAGAGGCAAATATGCAGGATATTACAAATTATTGACCACAAAAATTCTAAAATTACTTGTAAGTAGAATGAACTATCTAGGCTTTGATTTGGCATATCATGTGACTGACATCTGAGTGGCTAGTTGATAAATGTGGTTCTAGGGAACAATTCAGTTATTCAATGGCAGTCAACTTCATGGTTGGAGGATCGAATTCGGGCAGGGCCCTGCTGTGGCAATGGTACATGACTTTACGCCACAGGCAAATAATTGCAAGGCTAAGCTGCCTTCAAGTACACAACCTCAGTGGTCAAGGGTAAGGGTTATTAACTTACTGTAGATACTCAACCTTTTCGGCCTCTAAAGCTTGCGTCAATGCAGAGGAATGTATGCCTACAATTATTATAAAAAGGACGCTAAAATGACTTGTTGGTGTCACTAAAAGACGCAAGCTTTGTAAAACTGTGCAAATCATTTCTCTACACCCAAAAGTTCTCTCAAAATGATTCAAAATACTGGTTGCAGAGGTGGTTGAAAAGGTTGAAAAAGTAAGTGGTTTGAGTAAGCTGAATGGGAGAGTCTTGAGAACAGATGCCCACATTTGGCTAACGGCAAAATCTCTACCTAAGACCTGCCAAATCTGATAGCAGCTTAGCCATTTAACAAGTAATGTAAACACACTTGTAACTATGGGAACCTGATAACATGACAGATAATCATTTCAAATGTACAGATTACACGGTTCGAGTTAAAGGGTTCTGAAGATCCCAAATAAACCAGGCTATACAAACACAGGATACTGACAGCACTGCCCTGGTAGACTGACACAGGGTCATGTGCACCACTTTACACACAATCTATACGCTGTTTCTGTTATAATCATCAATCTATATCAGCACTTCCTCTAGACCCTTAATCGCACTTCAAAAAATGTATCATCTGGACATCTGTACACGGACAGCGCACAGAGGGGTGTGCAGTGAAGCTGGCCTGTGTGCAGTAAAGGTGTGAAGAGTTAAAACAGCATTAAAGTAATACCTGCTTTATGTTGTGTTTTACAGCTGAGCAGACACTAAAATATTCAAAATGGAATAAATAAAAACCTGTAAGTCCACCTTTTCATTTTGTCCAATTCTGACATTTTTTGAGATTTGTCCTGTTTTTCAAGGCTTCCCGAGCACAAAAACATGTCTTCAGCGGGAAAAAAAAAAGCTGTGCCCGTTCATACTTCCATTCCCATCAATTAAACAGGTTTTATTTTTATAGCCTACGTGTTTCTCCCATGACATTGAGAAAAGATCTATTTCTGCCCTGAAAACAACAATTCAAATTGTTGTGGCCTAAGATAAAGAATATGAGGCAGTACTTGGGAGGTTCAGTCAATCTCACTAGCTGCACAAGTAAACCAATGGCTTCAGCACAACATAGTTCACTTTAACATCAGCTACAACTTTCACTCGTTCAATACTAGGTCTTCCTGGTTAGGATTTGTTTTCAGATTTGAGCCCAGAGTCATAAATTTGCTTTTTATAAGCCAGACTTAGGCATAACTTGTGGTACTGTTCTTACAGGTTTCAATTTAATGCTAATTTTCAATTTTGTAACAGAAGTCTAGATATACAACTCTTAATGAGATTGGCAAAACACAATGAACTCTTCTGAAGATATGACAGTATTATACAATGACTACAACTCAAATTCCTCAACACTGTTGCACATGAAAGTGCAACTTTCAGTACGATTTACATTTTTGATTTGATTTTAGACACAAAACTTCAGGACTTCACAGAGAGCACAATTTTATCAGTGTACACAAAATAAGAGCATGTTTTAATAAGCATCTTGCAAACATATGCATAAAAGTTACACCATAGAAATAGCTTTCATTTCACAGACCACAAATTATGGTTTTATATACTCTAATTCCTCAACCTTTTTGTGTATGAAAGAGCAATTTTCATTGTAATTTATGCATATTTTTAATTTGATTCTGGGGATAAAACAACATTGGTCGGATTGTCCAGTTCCAGGGCTTCACAAAAAGTATGGTTATATCATGCCTTCAGAATATACTTCAAAAAACACCTTGCAAACATGCAAAAATGTGGAAGAATTACAGTACTACATCAGCAATACTTACTTCAGTCATAAAAAACACGTTTTGATGATTTACTTGCGTGGAAAACTCCATACACATGTACTACCAAATTCTTTAAATTAATAGATATCATCATACGGTTGGCACTAACCTACCAGGTTTTTCACACCTCACACAGTCTAGAATAGATATTTCAACTTGGCTTTGTTGTCAGTCTTCATATGGTCATATTAGACCATATTAAATCAAAATACAGACTAAACTATGCACAGACCCAGTGTAGCTTATTTTTTCACATCAGACACAAATTCACAATGGCTCTTACAGCAATGATGTACTCCTGCACTCTGGCCTGGTCAATTACTGATTGACCCAAATTAAAAGATAGGATGTATGTAAAAAACCGTGATCGATTGACCAACCGACAAAGCTACTTGTCCCAGTTACAGTGTATATACATATATATGACCCAACATTTTACAGGTGAACACAGGTATACTGGTGTACACAGGTATACAGGTGTACACAGGTATACAGGTGTATACTGATTTATAACCAAATTCCTTTACATTCTTTGCAGTATCAATGAAACAAATACAGAGTTTCAGAGTTTGTGTATATCAAATGAAACATGAAGTATGGTACACACCTAGTATCACCATACCTGGAATTAGCAAAGCCACAAAACAAAATTACAGTAATTTTGATGGTGATCTGTACACTGATAGCTTTATAGAGCACCTTCAATGTTGAAGTAACAAAACTCTGGGTCCCCTATCCGCCTGAGCCACAGGGCTTTCATTACACTTGAGGGCTACTGGGCTCTGGGTGAGGAAATAGCAGCAGTTTTACATGTGGGTATATACTGTATCAAACCTAAAATTCCATCCATGCTTACAATTGAGTTATTTATTAAGCACCATTTGAGAGTTATATTGATTGTAGGAAAGTGTTTTGAGGTTTGTTTGGAAGGTTGAAGAATATCTTACTGAAAAACAAAAAAGTTTCAGCACCAAAATGTAAGACTTAATGATCTTTATTTTGCCTCTAAATTGCAATTTTCCATGTGAATTTATAAGGTAAATAATGTACAACAGCAACTCACTACCACAGGTAAGCTTGACATGACTTAATACTACATGTAACTAACAAACTAACTGCATTAGCAGCAATCAAGTATTGAGTGCAGTTCAGGCAATCTTTAAAATTTTCTTTGCTCAGCATAATCAAATGCTATGAAAAGGATCAGTAGGAATGTGGGGTAGTGGTAAGTGGTGACTCACAGTAGGGGTAATGGTAAGTTGTGTCTCACTCGTGGGGTAATGATAAGTTGTGTCTCACTCGTGGGGTAAAGGTAAGTTATATCTCACATGTGAGGTAAAGGTATGTCTCACAAGGGGTAAAGGTAAAGTATGTCTCACATGGGGTGAAGGTCAGTTATGTCTCTCTTGTGAGTAAAGGTTTAGTTATGTCTCACATGTTAGTAAAGGTAAACTTATGACTCACATGGGGTGATGGTAAACTTAAGTCTCACATGTGGGGGTAATGGTGTGTTGTATAGCAAATGTTAAGTGCATGTACAGGTGGATTGTACGTCACATGTGTGTTAAAGGTATGTTATGTCACACATGTGAGGTAAAGGTAAGTTGTCTCCATTTTAGAGACATGACAGACAACACAGATTTATTTATACAGAAATTTTGCATGTTTGCAAGATAACTATTAAAGCACAATCTGAGGGTATTATTATGGGTAGACTGATAAAACCATACTTTTTCTAAAGCCCTGAAATTGGCCAACTAAACCAATATACAGTTTTGTTCCCAAAAATCAAATTAAAAAAGTACATTAATTAAATTAAAAGTTGTTCATATGTAAAATGGCTGAGGAATTAGGGTACTCAAAGTTTTTTTTTCTCTCAAATGAGCTTGCCAGCTCAAGGGAGTGTAAAAACCCCACCCACTAGTATACAGATATGACTGAAAAACATTTCTGGTTAATGCCAAAAGGTCAAAGGTCAAGGTCAATAAGCCCAATAAGTACTTGTCATTTCATGTCATCATCCATCATTACTATTATTAACCCTTATATCCTGCTTCTATTTTGTACGTGTATAATTATGATCACTACAAGCCCTCAATATAAGGGCCCATTTACTTGAACATGGCCACCACTATAATTCTGATAACTACTGTACTCCTCTAAATTCTGGGTACTGACAAATAAGTACTCCTGCCCTTGTTCTGTCTATTATAGTCACAATTTTCATGACCTCAATTTGATGCCAGCATAAGCTTCGGGTCTGGTATACATTATCTTTTAATATCATGCCTACATCTTCACTTCCCTCACTTAACTTCCCCCTGAGGGTGTGCAAACAGGATAAATTTCATAACTTCAATGACAGAAGACTTTTTTTCATTCGCCCGATTATCAAAGGGCAATTCTGATGAGGAAGTAACATTCTGTAGTGAACATAATCGAAAGTTTTTGTTTGGTCAACTCATCAAGCATATATAGAGCTTTACATACTTTTGCTCTAGCTATTTTAATTTCATGTCAATGTATTTTAGCAGAATTAATCCAGAAAACTGGACGACCAGAAAAATGACGCCAAAGAGCTGTTAGCAAGTTCACTACACGTTTACCGCTTGTGCCTAAAATAACCACGCAATGAGCTTTGCTGTCTTACTTGTATTAATTATAAAGCCTAATATTTTTTATGTGTTCATTAATTGATTTAGAAAGCAAATACACAAACAGAAAAATGAAATGTAGAAAGAAGACGACCATATATCCCTCTGTGTGCGTATATGTCCCCTTCACATTTTCAGTTTCATCGCCTTCAGTATCATAAGCGAATCATGCACGTGTCTGAGGAACATTTTCACTGCCTTTCATGGGGAAATCTAACTCCTATACAAACCTGACAATTCCTTATCTGCTAAAAGTGAACTAATAATGCCTTCTCTTACATGTAAGCACATACAGCTGATGCTTCACACGGAACTTATAACCCGGATTCTTATAACGAAGACTAAGAACATATATGAAGAACCCATACACCAAATGTCATATTCTAGCAAAGGATTAGTTATGAGTCTGAATCTAGGGAATTTAGTCACTTTATTGGATAAAAGAAATGTTTTCACAAAGAAATCTTTGGTACAACTTCAGGGTTCATGCCAGTCACCCTATCTGTAAAGCACTTTAGACATTCAAGAACTTAAACAAAAGTAGGTGTGACAATGATGGTGATGGAGCCGACGTTCGTCTATAAACAGACAGTGAATCCACAGGCTGGGCTGGATAACTGACCTCAGTAGATGTCTCCTGGTGAACACATCTTTGGACTTTCTAGGAGCAAATCAACAACATGACACCCTTGTACCTTAAACATCATCGCCTCGTTGTTCAAAACTGTTGTACGACTTAACAGTAGTTCGAGATTATGACAAGTCTTCAATTTAATGCTTAGCATAAAAATAATTACGTAACGGTACACTAAATATAAAATAAATCTGCTGCTGTTATACTCTGACTTTTGGCCAACTGCACTGGCTGCAGAATTCGGTTAATATCGTAAATATAAAAAATGACTTAATACAAGTATTAATTAATACATTTTCAAACAAAAGGGCCCAGCACTTTCTGTATTACAGGTAAAATAAAGAGGATAATAGTATATTTGACCAAAAATGCTGTGTATACATATATATATAAGGTATACAATGGAATATCTGCTAACGTCTTTTATTATCAAACGATGCACAATATTACCCAACAAAGATGCACGTTATAAAATGAACGCCATATTATCAAATATTGTTTATAATATGGATTTACATGTAAGTCTTACTAAACATAAGATACTTTGTATTTTACATATATTGATTTGACAACTGATAAACGCCACAAGAATTTTTCACTTATACGATGCCTTTCAGATTGTAAACACATGTGCACACCTTATTTGGTGGAAGACGTTTGCTTCTTTAAAAAAAAAAAGGTTAAGACTGCCCAAACGGTCAGATGAGAATTTTGGTCGATTATTCTCCCCTCTGCTTCACTAGAGCGTTTGTCTAAAAACTGGTTTGTAAACCTGCGTCTTGTGTGTATTTCAAAGTGATTGAAAGACATGATCTGGTCCAGTGATGTTTTCTCTTATCACTAATACAGTGTAATTTCCATCAAAAACAGTGTATCCATGATCAACCAGTTCACTGTATGATATTTAATACCGCTGTGAGCATGTAAAAAAGATGATGTGTGTTAGGAACAATAATATAATATGCACAATACTAATAAGAAAAAAAATGAACACAGAACATTACCATGAAATCATGCATACTAAAAAAAGGGAAGAGTATGTAATCCACATGTTAAAAACAGAGGTATGTAAATGCTATGCATGTATGTCAAATACATTATGCAGTACAACAAATACACAGTATTCCTGAGATTAGTTCACACAATTTCTGTACCCCAAACATGCAGCTATTTTGGTATGTTCACCTCTCCATAATCATAACACACGTCGCCGTAACACTAGATTCAGACTGGTATTCACATGTAAACGCGATCACAGATATGTCCCCCAAACTTTTCGAACAAGCTGTTGTTGCACACATCTGTACATACTATGAAAATATTCTTAATGAAGTCGAAATTTCAAATCAGTTTAAAACTGTTATTTCTTAAGCAACAAATAAAAATATTGCATGACCATGGAAATTTGGGGTAAGATATTAAAAAACAAATTTCAGCTACAATAAGGGAAAGGAACATACCAAATTTAATGATTGAAATTTTGACTTAAGTCTGTTAAAAATGTTAATGTTTCGTGGGTCCTGGGTCCTGAGGCTTGGTTATCAAGTAATAAATTCATGTAAACATTATATATATATATATATATATATATATATATTAAACGCTGTATCTATTCTTATAGTATACATGAATATGTTACTAGGTACCATTAACTCAAAAACACACACATTTACCACCTATTACTCAACAGGATGGTCTGTTACCCAACAACAGCGTTGTATAAATGAGGGAGAGGTGTTTTTGTGAAAAGTATTATACAGTTACTATATGAACACTCTATGTATATTACAAGCGGCAAATATTAATCGGGCTGCATCATGAAACCAGCAGCTGCTGTTCCAATATTAAGTTCATGTATGTTTTATAAATACACCGTCTTGGGTCTATTTTACAAAGATACCATAACGCTGTGTCAAGCGTCAACGTGGCGTATGCATGAAGTTACCCTACGCTGTCATGGACATTACAACAGGCACACGTCAGGAATACAAATAATAACTATACACCCTTCGTGTAACATTGCATGAAATTCCAAGGTAACACCAAGGTCGGTACAAAGCTTGCAACAGAGTAATCTGCAAGCATACACAGTTAGTCCTGAAGAGCATAACACCACTATGGTAGTTACAGGTAGATGTATGCGACTTGTAACACAAAGTCTTCGTGGAACTAGACTCAGAATAAGAATGGATGACTACGTGGACAATTTAATACATAAAATCAACATTATTTTAAGCTTAGACGAAACAGTTAAGACCTGGGACTGATTGCACAAAGCTATTTCTGAGTGAAGTCAACATTTAACACCTCATCACAATGCTTAGTTTTGGTGCTGGAAGCTGAAATTTTGACACATTTGTCGTATGACAACATTTATGAGGTAGTCAAAATTGTAATATTGATACACGACCCAGAACTAGCCGGTAAAATTATATTTCAACTTCACCCTTAAGTCAGGAATGATTTTGATTCAGCCCTTGGAACAACTGGTGTTATGATCTCAACTATGTGGCCTCTGCCAAAACCCTCACTCAATTCGTCAATATAGCAAAGGCAAGTCATTAGGATACAATGTATGTTTAATCTGTAACCACAACACAGTATCTGTTTCTGAGTTTTAGTTATATGTTCCATGCAGTGTAAAGAGCAGACTAATATGGCTACATGTTTGTCCACTTGTTTGATAGCTGATGTCAAGTAGCAGTATTCTGTTCTAATGTGTGCCTATGTATTAAAGGAGGGTTGACTACTCATGTTAAAATTAACATTGCTATATAGTCATTTATTAAAGAACTCTGCTTCCCATGGGATCTGCCTGGTTTCCTCCCACCATAATACTGGCCGCCCTCGTATAAGTGAAATATTCTTTTGTCGGCGTAAAACACCAATCAAATAAAAAAAATAAAAATACAGTGCTCTGATTAAATACTAAATACTAAATCTAGACACAACAACCAAAGGTAGGAGCAATCTCCTCTACTAAACATGATAAAATAATAAAAAATATGTTTTAAAAAAATGGGCTTTAGGGGCAGACACAGGCGACCCAGTTGGAGCCACACCCAGCATTAGCCAGGCATGCCTGCAGCTGAGGGACAGAGAGATGAGCTGAGACAGTACCTGAGGGTCTATCATAGAGACAGCTGCTCCATGCAATTCCGCTGCTGACACCGCCCACCTCCACGGACACCCCAAACCGGAAGTTTGACTGAGTCTGGTCCAGGTTAGCAACTGTGACATTGTGGGAGGAGACAGGCCCCATGACGGTCAGCCAATCATACCCAGTCTGTAACATACACCATGATAGCAATGTCAAATTAACCATCAAACATTCTCATAGGACTGTTTTTATAGAACACATCATCTGTCCACATTACCATACAGCCAGGCTAGCAAGTTATTTACATGTATTTATTAATTCACTTTTTTGATTGGTGTTTAATGTCACCCTTAAGAATTATTAACTTATATAACAGCATCAGGCCCATGGGTGGGGGGAAACTGGTGTGCTCGGAATAAAGCGCTGACCTCTGCCATGTAACTGACAAACATTAACGGCTGAAGCAGCAAGAGGTGGATACAAACACTAAACCTTGTCGTTCAAGGGCCTGACAGTTGAAACAAGCCAGTGTTTTAACTGTCTGAGAAAATGAGGTCAATTGGGGAGTTTCAAGTTCGAACTCTTCTAAAAGAGAGTCTTACTGTGTTATGTGATTTGTCAAAGTTCTTGTGTAATTATTTTATAACAAGGGTGTCTGGAAAAATGTTCCACACAAAATATATGAGTGATGAGTACCTGTGAACTGGAAAGAAGTGCCTCTGGAAAAAGAGAGACAGGTGAGTGGTAATATCAACAAAGGTTGCCCAGCATTTTTCACAAGTCACTTGATACAGTAGGTCTCTTTTTACCTAGAACTACAGAAGAGCTTGACCTCGAAATCCCAAGACATTAACAACGGTTAATAGAAGCATAATCTGCCAGATGAGTTCTACTGGAAATGAAAGTGCACTGCCTATAGTCCAGGTCTTAAATTATTGCAATTTTTTCTTCAGAAACAAACTACAAGGCTGTAACAGCAGAACACCATGACAACGAGTACCAATGTA
This sequence comes from Liolophura sinensis, assembly GCF_032854445.1. Classification (NCBI taxonomy): domain Eukaryota; kingdom Metazoa; phylum Mollusca; class Polyplacophora; order Chitonida; family Chitonidae; genus Liolophura; species Liolophura sinensis. The sequence continues at coordinate 10,277,859 of NC_088301.1, forward strand.
CCCCTAACCAGCTTTTGTTAATCACAAGGCACATCATAAAAAACATCATCAATATGATCAAAAGAAACCTTAAAACTTTCAACTTTAAATAATGAACAGATCTTTTGAAGGTTTCTTTAAACATACAGATGTTAATAATTACAAACATGTAAAATGGTACTATCTTGTATAACAAATGACATTAATGCTTCACCATACACAGATGGACAGACAGGCTAAATACCCATAATGTGCCATAAGCCGTCACTGGTGACAATTAAAGTTACCTCTTATGAGAAACAAATGATCATCAACAAATATCTTCAAATATTCCCACAAAAAAAGACAAATCAATTCAAATTCATTCACAAGTTAAAAAAAAAAGAGTTGCATGCATGTAAAATTCAAGCAAGAGATTTGGACTGTAGGAAAACGCACCAAGCATTTAGAGTGACGATCAAACTGTTGGCAGAGATGAATGGTCACATTATGCATTGCATCTGATTGGACAGTCCACCTCACATGAACAGTGGTACTATTTAGCTTCTCAGCAACCACCTGAATGGGCTTCAGAGGAGCTGTAAACAATATTGAATAAATTACTCTTAACAATGACATTCACTCCAAAGAATTATCACAGTATATTCAATGTAATGAGACACATAGATTAAATTGTCTTTTTTTTTTTGTCTTTTTGACAGCTAGTGTATGACTATGGCTGCACAGGGCACTACAAATAATACTTTACAATAAAACAATTACATTATATAGTCTAGAAAATGGTACACATTCCTAAAATATTATTTTTATCTTATTTCAGAAATGAGGATTAAATCTGTTTTAGCAGATAATGTTTCCGTTTGATTTCAACCTTGAATAAACACGGAATTCAGATATGCAAATGTATTTAATTTTCCATTTCAAACAATTAAATCCCAAACATATACCATGAATACTTAACTACATGTACGTAGTTTATACATTTACATTTTACATATAACTGTTCCAATGTAACACGAGAGCTTCATTGTAAATAAGGCATTGAACATGAAAGAGATGCATGCAAAGCCCAATTTTGATGAAACACTAAAACTCAGTGAAATTTAATCCAGTTTAAAAAACAAAAGAAAAAAAACTGAAAACAAATCCCATGATATACTTTTACATGTTTTAAAATCTCCATATTTGGGACTGGGTCTATACATTCATGGATAATATAATGGGTTTAGCATCCTTTTAAAGACTGATTGCAGTCATCTATAATAAGGATTCTGTTTACTTAAAAAAAGGTTGACAACAGTCTTCTAAAGAAACAATACAGACTTCAAAAAATGACACATCCATATACTGACCCTTTGATAGGATGACAATGCTGGATGGAACCTTTGAGAGGCCCATCTTGGTGCGCCCTTTCAGCTCCACCTCATAATCCTGGTCCCTCCTTACTCCACATAGAACTATCGTCTGATTGGCCACTGGACTCTCCACTGGGTTTGTTTGATTGAGTAATGGAGGCATCACATTCACATCAATGCTCAGCAGCTTGCCATTCTCGCTCTCCTTTGGGATTGGCTGAAATGCAAAACGGTTTCATATTATTGATACATTGTGTTTTATACTTTGTCCCCTAAATTTGAGTCCATTCCTGTCAAAATCTGGTCATTTCATAGTGAACCCAAATATCATGGAGAATGCACAATAATAATGGGTGACAAACTAAAGCAATTTCAGACATAGCTCTTTCTACATTTTTAAGCTGCTGGCCTTAAGTAAGTTTCTGACAATCAGAGGTTTACATGTTACTAGTAATTGGCATAAAAGCTTCCAAAATTTCTCTTACTATTTTAGAAACAACCAGCAAACTGTTGAATCATGAACACAATAGCCTGCATGATCCACGTTCTTCTTGCATGACACTTAAAAAACTACAACACCGTGACACACTTGAAAATTGTATATAACAAGCTTGTATCATGTATGCATCTCAGGCTGTAGATCTTAACATCAAGCAAAAAATGTGAACAGACAAGTAAAATAGCTTTTTCTTTGGACCCTTTTTCTTGTTAAGTAATAATAATAATAATAATAACACATGCAACATCTTTATTTATTGAAGGTAACTCTGTCAGTTTTGTACAAAGCTGTTCTTCCCCAGGGCATTCACAAGCAAAAACCATACACAGAAACAGTTCTACAGTGGCTCAGGTCAAACTGCTGCCCCCAAAAATGAACCGACCAGCATGTGAGACAAGGTGGTGGAAGAGGCCCATTAGCGACCCCTTCCTCCTGCTCACTAGCACCTTCTACAGTTTATACATGCATCTTCAGTGCATCTACTAAAACTACGCAGAAAACACAGTTAATTATCTAATACTGACCTTTGTGTACAGGACCAGGCTTGTTTGCCCGCTCTCACCGCAATCTGGTGAGACATCATGCATGTAGGAGCCAACGCTCAACTTCGGACTTTCACTAGGTACTGGTGACAAATGAAACAAACAATGGGACATAGGGTAACACACATCTGTCAATTCTGGCTTATCACTGGCCATGATAACTAATGGGTTATCCTAAAATAAAAAACAGGCCCCTAGCTAACGTTATTTGCGCCACGCACCGATATCCAGCCCCACGCTGCCCCCAAACATTTCTCCTCAGCGCCATGCCCCTTTTTCCAAACCCCTCGCTAGCGTTATTTGGCATGGCGCAGCCCCTAAAACTGTTGCCACGCCGCCTTTTCAAAAGCTATGTATGCGCCCCGTTTCTGTTTCTTTATTTGCCGCTTTTTTTTTTCTTCTAAGTCTGGGTCTATTCAACGTACTCCAACCGTCTTGTCTTATTGGAGAGCTCTGCAATTTCCGGAAAATCTCTACACAATGTATCAGATCTTTGTTGGCGATTTCCACAATTCGGGTGTTGTCAAAACTCTGTTTGGCCTACAGTGTTTTGTAGAAATCCCGATTCATGCAGAATTCACTCTTCCTCGTGGTGCAGTAAAGATGCCATGAAGTGAAAGGCGGGCGAAGACACGTTTTCGAGAATTAACCGAAACAGCCGATGGCTGTCATTCAATTGTAGATTTCTTTGGGAAAAGCGGAGCAGACTGTCAACCAAACCAGCCTTGGTCACCAATGAAAACAGTGTAGCCGAGCCGGAGAGGCCAGGGACAGCCGACGTTGAATCAACAACAACATATGAAATCACAATTGCCTTGGATGCTGCAACTGTTACTGCTAATGTGCCTTGTGAAACGTCAAAACCAAAAAAAATCAAAACATTCTACAAGAAAAGAGGCTGTTCTGAATCTTAATTCTGACTGGCTTATATTTAATTATGAATGGAGTGCTGAGGACAAAGCTGACATATTATATTGTGCCCTGTGTCAAAAACACAAAATATGCGCTCCAAATGGGAACAAAACATGGACAGCTCTCTCTTATAATATTAATTATTAAATTGTAGATTATTTCCTATGACTTCCTTGGATTTCCCATGACTTCCTTGGATTTCCCATGACTTCCTTGGATTTCCCATGACTTTGGCATCTCTTATGTTCTGCATAACACTACATGATTCAATCACTATATGATTCAAGTGAATAAACCTTTTCTTCAGTTTATATTTTCCTTGACAGTATTTTACTTGGAAGTGATTAAAATTTAAAAACAAAATGAAATTCAGAATTTCTGAATGTTTTGCAGTTTGAAAATGGTTATCTGTAACAGGGTGAACAGAAATATTATATTTACACATTAAATCGGCGTAATTACTCCAAATTTATCTTCAAATTTTCAGTTTTCAAATGTCATTTGATTTGACTCTACAAGAATTCCTAGATTCAACACTGACAAAATTGCTTCTCAGAGCATCTGGGATCTATAGCTTCCAGGGGCCTAGGTGGCCTTATAGCGGTGCATGCCCTTTCAGATAGCTTTTCCAGCACGCCCTTTAAAATCCTGGCTAGGGGTCTGAAATAAGTGGCTGCAAGCTCAAGCCCACCAAAAGTGGTTTTGTGCACTAAGTTGTACATATGCAAAAATAACATTGGACGATGTCATACAAATGAAGCATTCTTGAGTACGGCCAAACAAATGGTATGGGTAAAATCCCCGCAGGACACCTTTGTGAGAATCTCCACATGATGCCTTTGTGAGAGCCCCAACAGGACACTTCTGTGAGAATCTCCACAGGAAGCCTTTCTGAGAACCTCCACAAGTGGTCATTGTGAGAATCCCTACAGGTTGCTTTTTTGAGAATATCCACAGGTCGCCTTTGAGAAAATCTCCACAGGATGCCTTTGTGAGAATCCCAACAGGACATCTATGTGAGAATCTCCACAGGATGCCTTTATGAGAATCTCCACAGGTTGCCTTTAAGAGAATCTCCACAGGACGCTTTTGTGAGAATACCAAAAGGACACCTTTGTGAGAATATCCACAGGATGCCTTTGTGAGAATCTCCACAGGTCACCTTTGAGAGAATCTCCACAGGACGCCTCTGTGAGAATCCCAACAGGACACCTTTGTGAGAATCTCCACAGGACGCCTCTGTGAGAATCCCAACAGGAAAACTCTGTGAGAATATCCACAGGATGCCTTTCTGAGAATCTCCACAGGATGCCTTTGTGAGAATCCCAACAGGACACCTTTGTGAGAATCTCCACAGGATGCCTCTGTGAGAATCCCAACAGGAAACCTCTGTGAGAATATCCACAGGATGCCTTTCTGAGAATCTCCACAGGTCACCTTTGAGAGACTCTCCACAGGAAGCCTTTGTGAGAATCCCAACATCCAGATATTAATTTAAGGATTCATAAGTTTCCATATACATCCAATCAACCATGACAAACAATTAATAAAGAATTCACGAGTTTTCTTATTAAAGGAGGAGAAAACATAAAAATGATGCTAACTTCAGAAGAAACAGAGTAAAAAGTTATTGCAAAAATGATGTAAATACAAAGATAAGGACGTCTAAAATTAACATTTATGTGGTGGGTATTTCGGTCCACCTCTTGGTGCGTACTGTTGTCAAATAATAATGCTTCAAACCAGGATGTGGTGCATGCCTAACATATTTATTTCAATCTAAATTTGTTGTTAATATCTAAACACATACATTAAATCTGAATTAACATGTAGAAATAAAGTTAGACATTAAAAGTATAAAAATGAATAAAATTCTAGTTAAACATATTTGTCATGTGAAAAGACTAAATTCAAGCTCAAACTTGTCAAATAAATTGATTAGACATATGTCTCATCCTCATTTAGGACACTAACATGGAAAAAAAACATATACCAAGGGTTGGTTCCATATACCCACCATACAAGTTTTATTTTCAGATGTCCTCAAAGAAAAATAAAAAAAAATGGAAGGCCATATTTAGAAATACCTTTTCACTTTGACTTTTTATTCCATTTGACATTTAAGTTTTCTTCATTTTCAATTTAATCAACCACAAAAGGCTACCATCCCTCATTGTTACTACCATCCATAACTGTAAAAATGCACCCTCAGTGTAACTGCCATCTCTCAATGCATCAACCTTTCATCATTGTAACTACCATCCTTCACCCTAACTACCATCCTTCATTGTTACAGCCAACCCTCATTGTAACAACCAAAAATAATTGTGACTACCACCCCTCATTTTATCTACCAACCCTCATTGTAACTACCATCCTTCATTTTAACTACCACCTCTCAATGTAACTACCACCTCTCATTGTAACTACAATCCATCATTGTAACTATCATCCCTCATTGTAATTACCACCCCTCATTGTAACTACCACCTCTCAATGTAACTACCACTCCTCATTGTAACTACCATCCCTCACTGTTACAACCAACCCTCACTGATTTTGGACTGGCCATGCATAATGATTGTAAATAAACAAGTTCAGAAAAACAACTTACCATCCTCTGTTGTGATGAAATCTTTTAGCTCAGGTTTGCTCCATATGTCACTCTTGTCAAACTTTGCAGAGATATTGGCCTGGTAAGGGGTATTGGTTACCAACCCACGTATCATCAGGGAGGTTTCATTTGTCATAGATTCCTGTGGATAGAAATGTTCATTCTCTACTCCAAGTACTAATTAATGTTAACTTAGTGGGGGGAAAAAGGGTGCTTTTATCTACCTTACCACCGAGGCTAGGGAGAGCTCCACATCACACAGACAACAGAAGTCTTACTGCCTCTGCCACAGAAAGCTCTACATCACATAGACAACAGTCTTACTGCCTCTGACACAGAAAGTTCTTCCTTAAACAGACAACAGAAGTCTTACTGCCTCTGACACAGAAAGTTCTTCCTCAAACAGACAACAGAAGTTTTACTGCCTCTGCCACAGAAAGTTCTACCTCACACAGACAACAGAAGCCTTACTGCCCCTGCCACAGAAAGTTCTACCTCACAAAGACAACAGAAGCCTTACTGCCCCTGCCACAGAAAGTTCTACCTCACACAGACAACAGAAGCCTTACTGCCCCTGCCACAGAAAGTTCTACCGCACACAGACAACAGAAGGCTTCCTGCCCCTGCCACAGAAAGTTCTACCTCACACTGGCAACGAAACTCTTACTGACTCTGACACAGAAAGTTCTACCTCACACAAACAACAGAAGTCTTATTGCTCTTGCCAGAGAAAGTTCTACTGCACACAGGCAACAGAAGGCTTCCGGCCCCTGCCAGAGAAAGTTCTACCTCACACAAACAACAGAAGTCTTATTGCTCTTGCCACAGAAAGCTCTACATCACACAGACAACAGAAGTCTTACTGCCTCTGCCAGGGAAAGCTCTTCTTCACACAGACAACAGAAGTCTCATTGTCTCTGCCAGGGAAAGCTCTTCTTCACACAGACAACAGAAGTCTTACTGCACCTGCCACAGAAAGTTCTACCTCACAAAGACAACAGAAGTCTTACTGCCTCTGCCAGGGAAAGCTCTTCTTCACACAGACAACAGAAGTCTTACTGCACCTGCCACAGAAAGTTCTACCTCACAAAGACAACAGAAGTCTTACTGCCTCTGCCAGGGAAAGCTCTTCTTCACACAGACAAAAGAAGTCTTACAGCCTCTGCCAGGGAAAGTTCTACCTCACACAGACAACAGTAGTCTTATTGTCCCTGCCTGGGAAAGTATCTTCTTCACACAGACAAAAGAAGTCTTACAGTCCCTGCCGGGGAAAGCTCTTCTTCACACAGACAACAGAAGTCTTAAAGCCTCTGCTAGGGAAAGTTCTACATCACACAGAAAACAGAAGTCTTATTGTCCCTGCCGGGGAAAGCTCTTCTTCACACAGACAACAGAAGTCCCACTGCCTCTGCCAGAGAAAGTTTTTCCTCAAACAGGTAAGAGAAGGGTTACAGCCTCTGTCTGGGAGAGCTGTATGTCCCACATGCAACAGAAGTCTCACTGCCTCTGCCAGTGAAAGGTCTTCCTTAAAGAAGTCTCATTGTCTGTGCGGGGAAGAGGTCTACCTCATGATGGGTAATCTCCTTACCTTCCAGGGTTCACTCCCAACACGTCGATAAGACACTCTGTACCGCATATTTGACAGACCAGGCCACATACTCCATCTTACTTCAACCTGGCGGCTGGACTCATTAAAACATACATCGTACACGTTAGGTGCTCGTGCTAAAATAAAGAAAGATCAAAATAAATTTATTGATATATTTCACTGTTGTTGAAAGATGTCTTTCATGGCATACATGTATGCTGAAGTTCAGTGTTTAAGGTTGGAGGAAACAGAATGCCTGGAGTAAATAACTGACCTTTTGCAAGTTACTCATAAGTCACATGTGACATTCACATATGCACTCCACATTGGTGGAAGACAAAAGGTCTTCAAACTGTCACAAATAGTGAGACACAGGAATATACAAATTCCCTGTCTCAGGCCGGGTTTGAACCTGCACCTTGTGTGTCTTTATTCACTATAGACCTGGGGCCTCCTCCATCAAATTCATGAATGAAATCTTTATCTGAAGTAATTTGACATCTATTGTGACCACATCACTGAAACTTGCCGATTGCCATGGAAATCAGACAATTTCACTAAAACAGCCTAAGCTTACACCTAGTTCCCCACAACATGAACCTGCAAAACCCACCAGAACATTGCAATATTGTCACTGAATAATATCAAAAGGGGAGCCTCTCACTAATGCGGTCACTGTGAGGAAGCCAAGCTCTCTTAGCAACCTGCAGATGGTGGTAGATTTCCCAAGGGTTCTACCTAAATTCCTCCCCCCATAATGCTGACCGCTGCCATACAAGTGAAATATTCTGTTTTCAGATTTCTGTTTCTTTAATTTTGAACTGTCATCTGCGATTAGTACTTTTTACTCCACTGTTATGTGCCTGTGAAAAGTTGTTCACCACCCAAAATTGAGCATTATGCAGGAGGTAACTGCCGCGAGAGAAGCGTTTTATTCTCAGTCATGCAATCTCAGTTGCTAGAGCAGAGAAGAGTACATAAAAGTTGGGTGTTTGCCCTTGATCTAGCGTTTCTTGCTGGTCTGATGAAAATCATATCTATATGCACTAATGATCAAAGTTGGTGTGTATGAACAAATGCATTTTGTACGCCCACAATGCTGGCCGCCGTCGTATAAATGAAATTTCACTAAGAACGGCGTCAAACATAAATCAAATAAATAAATAAATCATTTTGTACATACCAACATTTCCTAAAGAATACATGTATCACTGTGAACCGACTACGCGAAGCAAAGATTGTTAAAATGTGGCGAATTTACCTTATCATACTGCCATATTAATATCACTTCAGTTCAACAGAACCTAATATCTTCATCCACAGGACACCTACCTATTGCATTGGACGGAATTACGTTAACATTCGTGTGGGCGCTTCCAAAAAGTGTGGAGGACATTTTGACATGAATCGTGTGATTCATGTCTTCCTCGAAACAAGACCTTCCTCCCGCAGTCAGCAGCGTACATTGCCCTGGGAACTTGCTTTCTGGACAATCACAGGGGAACTCTAGGGATGAGTCACAACTCCAGTTCTTCTTCTCAGTACAATGGTCATTGAAATCATCATAAAAGTACTGTGGTCTGAATAAACATCAAATACAATTAATACAGAGTTATTCTATATTTTCAATCTGCCCATATAAGTCATCATGCCCTGATGTCAGTCATTTGCTCAATATGTAGTCTTTCATTACCAAAATATTGAAACCCATTACAAACCCATTACAAACCCATTACAAAAAGTCCCCTTAAGTCCAAAAGTAATATACACATTCTGCTAATTTGAATTTTACATCTTAAATGTTCATTGAAATTCTGTATCAGTTGCCCTTAAATTCCAAAAATCTCTTCTGCTTGAGCACCAATGCTTTAGCTATGACATACATTCCGATGCCTTAAGGGTATCTGATGTCCGTCATATTAGATTTATCACTTAAACTTGGATAAATTTCTTTGTTAGTTAAACTTTTAGATACACTTAAACACGTATCACTCAAAAGCATAAAGGAGGGGATTTTTTTTGTTTATAAACTTGATTGGTGTCTTGACGCTGTACTCAAGAATATTTCTTGAGGAAACCGGGCAGAGCCCAGTGGAAACCCACGACAATCCACAGGTTAATGGAAGACCTTCCCACTTACGGCTGGAGAGGAAGCCAGCATGAGCTGGGCATGAACTCAACGGGACCGCATTGGTGGGAGGCTCCTCAGTCATTACAGGGAGGGAAAGAAAAGTTGAAAAAGATGGGCTACCGGTATAACCATTAACAGTTGGAGGTCATGAAGTAAAATTTGGCAGCTTATCCCGCAAAGTCCAAAAAACACTGTATTTCACCTGAAGTTTTGCAGTTTTCAAGTGTCACAATTCCCTTGATTCTGACTGATTCATCAACCTTATTGGGCCACTTGAAATATTTTTTTCTGAAGGTTGATGAATTTCTTATCAGACAAACTTTAAGAAACGGCATCAAAGCATCATTTTAAGGCCTTTATGTGTTTAAAAGTACATGTTTACGTATCAAATACAGCACTACTATATTAAGAAACAACTCGTCATATCAAACCTTCTCGTATTTAACCTATATCGAATGTCCCAGGTCCAGTTCACATTTTTGTTCCGCTCTGTTGGAGCTGCGACGACAGTCAAGTTCTGAGCCATATCACTCAGGACATCGTAGAAGACCTTCACATCTGGAGGCTCAGCTGGGTCTATCCGGTCAGCCAAAAGCAAACATTTGAAACTTTTAAACTATTTCAAAATTTATTTTTAGAGACAATTTTACATTACATGGATCATATAAACACTAATTAAAACTTCAATATGATCAGATGTAATGCCACCTATACTGTAGCCTGTATTTTAAACATTTTTCTGACTATTTAAATATTTTTTTAATGTACACAAGACAAAAGACAAAATCCATTCCAATATCTCATTTAAAATCAAATTAAATTTTGTATTTGCATGTACCTCCTGTTTTGATGAATGCAGGCGTATGGAGGTACATGTAACTGTCAAAAAGTTGAGAGAGTAAATACACATTTATAATATCATGAACTGCACATGACATGTGAGTTATACAAAACTGCTTTATAGCGTCATAAGTCCGAAATCAGTTTTCGTTGACGTTCACAATTTATACATGATATGCACATTACTGCCTTGAACGAGTAAATTTCCCGGATGTCGAATAGGGATTTTCTCACATATGAGGTATATGTGACAAAAGTTTCATTAATTTTGCTCCATTCCTTCAAAAGGTATCATGTTTACAAGCACTACGTGTCAATCACCTTTAGCAGATCTGTTACCTAGAAAAACTGCGTCAAGGTTACTGAGAATCAACAGGGTTCCTCCACAGGTTGTACACAATTTTCACAATTTTGAATTTAAGATTTGCACAGATAGAGCATTGACAAAAAAGTGTATGGGCAGGTGTAAGAGCAGACGGATGGACGTTGGACACCAGCTACAACGACAATACCCATATTCTTGGCCGAGGGGTAAAAAGGGCTGGATGATGACGGTGTTCATGCATAACCAATACAAGTGTACTTACAGGCGATCTGCATTTCGATATCAGCTGCCAGACAACCTGACACATAACAGAAATATGAGCCCGCATAATCCTCAGTGACATTGGCAATACGCAGCTCTTTGGTCCTGGAATCTACAACACGGGTGAGGTGATCGGGCACATTGCCCTTGAAGCAGAAGTTGATATCAGCTGAAGTGGCGTTGGGGCATTTTTCGCCCAGTGTACAGTTCCATGAGAGTGTCTCACCGATGTACCAATGGAAAATCTTGGTTGCATTGGAAGAGCCTGAAACAGAAACACTCCAGCTAACAGTAAAGACAAAAAATAATACAACCATACTTGTTTGGGGATAGGAGAGGAAACACACTTGAACAGCCACAGCCATTTTCTTTCTGATGCGGTTTGTAACTCTAAGTATGTGAAAATTCTTAGAACGCCATATGTCAGGGAAATATCAGAAACACGATGCCATGTCTCTTGTACCCATACACCTATTGCGAAAGGGCATATCAGTGTTTAATGACCTCACCACAAATAGCTGGGCCCAGTGTCAAGAAGCTCTATGTTACGAGCTTGCAACTACCATGACTATGTAAGGCCAACAGTACTGGTTGCCGTGGTTGTTAGGTGAACATAACGGTAAAAGTGCTTCCTCGAACCGGACAATGGAAACTAGAATTAGGATGTCTGCTTCCATCACCCAACATTTCCAAAAATAAAAAAAAGAAAATGTACATGAAAAGAAACAACAGGATGCCATGTTGCTTTAATAGTTTGGCTTCATATAGATTGTTTCATGGGTCATTTGTGGTGTGTATTCATTGCACTACCAGGGCCTTATCTAGAGTGATTTAGGTTCTGGAAAACGTGTGAGCCCCCAAACTGTTGGCCACTCAATCTAAGCAAGCTGCATTAAAACTAACAAGTACATTAAAGCTGTTACGTCAAATAAGAAAACACTATGAAAGTAATGCACTGAACTAATCTGACATGATCGGAAAAATTAAGCTTTGGAAACCATCTGTTTACATAATGACGAATAGCTTTGTTCAACTGCTGATATACACAGACAATGGAAACTTCACCACCTTCCAGCAGCATGTACAAATTGTAACAGTATTTACAAAAAAAGGCAACATGGAGAAAAGGCATGACAAAAATGAAAAATAATCAACAGGGTTGGAACCCCCCACTATCAAACATCATATACAATGCATCTAGAGCTGAAAACCACCACAGCGTCTTGATCGAGTTAGGCCTTAGCGATCAAGGCACCTGGTTAAGTATGTACATTTCAGGTTGCTCGACACATGCTGTACAATAACACCACTCCCATCTGGTTTGCATGGGCTCAGTTCAGTTTTGGGAGCGAACGAGGACAGAGCGCATGTAGGTGACAGGAAATGTTAGGAGACCATAAAAATATGAAATTTTGGTCTAAATAGTAATAACAGAAAGAATAAGCCGTGTTGTGTGTTGTTTTGCTATAAAAAAATCCTCAGTGCAAAGCCATTGGGTACAGTTTCGTAGCTACTCATCTGTGCAGTGTCCTAAAGCCGCGTCTCTTCCTTACGGGCATGTAAGGTCTAGACCTCAATAGAAAATGGAAACCTTGATATTTCTTTATCGGTTGAATTTTGCCTAATACGACTAACATGTTTTGGGCTCGTCATGACTCAAGATACATGTGCAGATAGACATTTTTCGCACGTTTCGCAATGGCTTTAGACTTATATTCTTGATAGCCCAGGGGTATGGGGGAATGCTGTTGGGCATATCAAATTTCAGTTTGAATTGTTGACAAAATACCCATGATGCATTGCAAACAGAGTATTGATTTATTTATTTATTTGATTGGTGTTTTACACCGTACTCAAGAATATTTCACTTAAAAGACGGCTGTCAGCATTATCGTGGGTGGAAACCGGACAGAGCCCGGGGGAAACCCACGACCATCTGCTGGTTGATGGCAGACCTTCCCACTTACGGCTGGAGAGGAAGCCAGCATGAGCTGGACTTGAACTCACAGCGACCGCGTTGGTGAGAGACTCCTGGGTCATTACGCTGCACTAGCACGCTAACCAAGTGAGCCACGGGCCCCCATAAACATCTGAACTACTGATCTGAACTTGTTTTTGCCACGATATTTACTTATGTGCTGGCAGGGTGGCCTTTCACCAATCATTTTAAATAAAAGGAAAGATATGTGCTATAATAAGTTTCATGGAAATAGGTTCAGTACTTTAGGAAAAATTGCATGGACAAAATCTGAATACATGGAAAAAACACCATTACGCCAAGTTCTTATTGGGAGTAATTATGAAAATAATTTAACCGATTGCCATTAACCTTAAGCATGCACAACTTCAGATGATAGGCAAGATGTATGGTAAGATTCGCTTGCCATTAGACTTAAGCAAGTAAGAGCAAGGTCATGCTGGCTTCCCTGCTGGTCGTATGTGGGACGGTCTGCCAGCAATCTGCGGATGGTCATGGGTTTCCTCCTGGGCTCTGCCCAGGGTTTCCTCTCATCATAATGCTGGCCGCCGTCATATAAGTGAAGTATTCTTGAATACAGCATAGAACACCAATGAAATAAATAAATAAATATAAAACAAGAAAAAAGTCCAAAAACTTGCACAATCTGGTAAAAATGAAAATAAAAGTTCTTGAATAAATAATCAGGATCTGGACAACAGTGGCTCAAAAGTGTGTCCTAAATTTGAAGAGTCTTAGTTCATAACAAGTATAGAGGATTATACCACACACAGACCTCCACACCTCCACACACACAGACCTCCACACCTCCTCCACACACACACACCTCCACACCTCCACAATACAACACACATTCATGGTCAGGTGCAAATCGAAATGTTCTCATTACTCTCTCAAGGAAACATAAAAAAGGCTACACAAATTCATCACTTAGAATAAGATACTCAGGACAAGAATACCTGAACGGAAAGGCAGATGTATCTAAATCTTTACTTACGAGTGCACGGGAGGGCACAAGTGGTAGTATTGCTACAGTCAAAGGCTTCTTCTGCGAAGATGGAGCCCAGGAATATGACCCCAAGGAAGAGTGCCAGGGCAAACACAGGCCTCATGATGACAGACTTTGCTATGGGATATGGTGGGGTGTCAGGACCAAGTTAACAACACATCTGCACCTGCGCCAGCGCCAGTCTCTCCGTACTGCTACAGTTGTGTCTAAAAAAAGTACCGTAAAATAACGTTATTAAATTATATAACATTGTCATTGCACACTGGGGTGTGCTTTTGAAAGGTTTTCCGGGAAACAGAAGTTATAGAAGCATGAAAGACTACCACCCGGTTATTTTGAGATAAATTATTTCCCACCAAATAAAAAAAAATAATAAAAAGTGATGAGTATTTATTAGAAAATTACATGTGCACTCTGAGTACTTATACTAATTTATGCGGATCGTTGTGAGCTGATATTTATGAAGATGAGACTACACAATGATGTACCCCTATGTATATCACCATGAAAGTACCAGTACTTCAGCAACTTGTATAGCTGTTTGTAGAAGAGTGACTCAAACGCAGCTGTATATCAATTTGCAAAACTTGTATTGTTACACACAGTACATCACAGCACGACATACAGTATCGTGTACACAACATTTCCCCTTTTCTTAAAGGGCGTGGTTTCAACGGGCGAATTACGAAACAACTTGTGACTTATAATAAAGTAATACACATAGCTAACTTTCAAGCTAAAAGAAAACATAACATAGTTCTTGGTCCACATCAATTTCCAAAACATGTATTGTTACACCAACTGTCCAGCCACTTGCACGACATCCCCGCTACACACGGTACATCATGTGGGTGGGGATGTTGGTAGCTTTAGCAAATTCATGCATACATGTAGTTTCAATGAATTGGCTCAGTAGCTTTGGAGATAAATGACAAGAAAGTATGGGCAATCCTGATGTATCTTAGGATGATCCACCTGTGGGTGTCACAGGCTTTTATGTATGCACAAATACGAGCTAAGACCAGTAACTATGAACACAATTCTCACCTTAATGCCCTATTCAGGCTTGATAAATAGGATTCCTACAAGATGAATAAAAAGATCGAAACAAAATGCTCATAAACCCTAAATAACCTAAAATTTAGCCCACAAAAGTGCATTTTTAGGGGTAAATGTCAAAAAAAATTTTTTTTTTTGGTGGTGGTGAAACTTGCAATTTTTCAGAAGAATATTATCCCATGTTCCAAACAAACCTCAAAACACCTTTCTAAAGTCAACAGAACTCTCAGAATCAGGTGTTATGTGAGCAACTGCCGTCAGCTTCTAAATTTAGCTTGCCACTGTTTACATATGCTGAGTTCAGGGCCGGCTGTCTGCCTCTGCCTTAGAATGTTCCAGAATACCCTCAGTTCAGGGCCTGTTTGTTTACAACAAGTGTTCAAGAATTTTCTTATTCTACAAAACTCCACCAGTCTATATACAACCTATGAAAGCAGGTCAAAGGAGGAGAAAGGAGAATTATTGAGAGTTTTGGATGCTTTCGCTGTGTATTACTTTAGTAGGCCTTTTGTGCTCAATTTTGGTGTCTTTATAGCCTCTGGCTTTGTTATATCATATCTCCACCGAGCACTTGTTCAGTCTGAACTTGGATATTTAAATTGTGCTCTTGTGCACAAAGTGCTTATTAGTACACGGACCCTGTCTGTGGAATTTTGCGTATATTTCGTCATACCCTCAGTTATACTGTGGATTTTCCCTCTTATTTGTGCATTTATGCCTGTATGGTTTTAAGCACTGTGGAGTATATGCGTCCGTTTGGACTTGACACCGTTGTACATGTAAGTACTTTAGTATTTGTATAGATACTGCTATCCTTTCTTGTTAAACTTAAGTACTTTAGTACTTGTAAAAGTTTTGTTATCTGTTCTTGTTAAACCTAATAAATTGTTGTAAAATAAAATCTGCTGGTTTTGGTTACTTTTTTGTGTGGCTAAACTGTCGTGTATTTCGAACAAGCCATCTCTTTATAATACAGACAGTTTGGGCCGTAACACAGGAAAAATGGGAAACACAGTAGGTAGGTCATGGACGAAATTTTTGGTCATTTAAGGTAGGTACATTTAGTCATAGTTCAGGTGTTACAAGGAATCTAGGGACAACGTGGTCATGTCTTACACTTAGGTGTAAAGGTTAGTTGAATTGCTGAAGGTTAGTTGAATTGCAATTCAAAATGCAATAGTTATAACTTTGATTTGGTAGCAAACTTGGTTGCAAACTTTTTGTAGCTACCAATGGTCTAGCTGCATATCAAATTTCAGAACAATCGATCAATGGTTCTTGAGAAGATTTTTGAAGGTTTCACACAAAATTAAATACGGCGGCCGAACCATGTGACCTAGAAAAAAATTGGAGAAATAGTGCCTAGTGAATGTCTGATAGATGATATGAGCAAAATTTGGGACTTGTTGAACGGTGTGGGAGATCTCCTGCTCACAAAATCGGTGAAAAAAAAAAAAATAATAATAATAATAGAAAGAAAAAACTGAACGATTACAATAGGTATCCCATTCTGAGAACAAATAAGTCAATTGAAAAATGCTGAACTTTACCTAAAATACAATGCTTTGTGAAGGTTAATTAAAAAACTTAACTGCACTGACTAATGATGAAAGACAAAAACAACCACTTCTGACAACCTTCCCTTTCTCTCTCCCAAATACCTTGACCTACTTTAAAACAGTTTGATTTCTACATAATGCTACCCTACCATACCATGCGTCAACTATATATGTATCTAGAGTTCTTGTAACAAGCACATGTAACTAGTTTAAATCCAGGAACATCTTAAATTACCTACTTTGTGTCCTGAGGGATGACACCGGAGTGTTCAGTGAACCCATCATAGAATGTCAAACCACTCACAGAAAATTCAGCAGGCCTCATTTTGAGTCTTTTAGAGGGGTCTTTTGTAGGTACATGTAACAATCAGTCTTAAATCACAAAAGGGGGACCTATAAGCCTACCTCCTAACACCTGGAATGGTTCATATTACAAATATCAGCCTCCTGGGCGTGCAGGCTTCTTGGAAAATTATCAAACCACAACTACTGGTCAAATTTTTCATAAACATTTTTCTTCAGCTTCCATTGCACAAATTACAGCATAATCACAATTATATGCAGATGAATGTAACCTAGCTACGTGCATACAATCAAAGCACAACAAATTGCAACCAGGAAGACATGCTCCACTCAGATATAAACACAATCCAGGTCACTGTAGTATTCACGCCCTGACAGAAAACACATCACCACACAAATCTCTGCAGCTAATAGCACTGAAGAGCAACCTGTATCCCCTTCAAACATGTAATGGAGTTGCCCATAACTCCACCTACTACACACAGTTTGTCATGGGGTCATATTTCACATCACAACCCTTGCACAGGAGGACATCTGGCGAATATTACAGCATGAAACTGACACATTTGTGTAGCCAGACTTTGTATACTCGGAAACATCACTTAACTAATCAATCACTTCTCGGAACGAAAGGTTTTGACATATTTAAAATTTCCATATACTTGTAGCTCTAGATTGTGACAATGCAAAAGATTATTGGTGTATAGAGGTACACATATATTACATAAACAAACATGTTCTAAAAACTATATTTAACACTTAAAATAATGTTCCCCAAGTAAACTTTAAAAAAATAAAAAACAAATATTACAGCATAGGAAAATGCCTACCTATGATTCTATTCAGTTTTCAGAGTATTTCTGCAGAACTTACATGTTTTTTTTTGTACAACCTATTGATTGCTCATCGAGTTGCATACATTGCCCTTTTTCTCCATCTGAAGTACACTTGATGCCGATGCTCACAGTAGCTAAAAGTGTGCTTAAAAGAACTTAATTGGGAAATAACAAATATATTCAGCTAAAAATCGATACGTGTATAAATTTCATACCATGATCAAGTTGGCAGGCTGAATGAGCAGCACTTCTGTAGAACACATGTTTTTTGGGGGGGTTTTTGAACAACCTACTGACTGACGATAGAGTGGCAAACATGGTGCTTTTTCTCTATCTTAAGTTTATAGCTTTAACATACAAGCCAGATAGAGGGCAGAGAGTGTACCCTGTGAAATTCAGTGAAAGAATCGGTGAATTAATTCCTTGGACAATTTGTCTTTAGAATGCATCACAACCTCTTCGCACAAAGGCTATCAAGGCGGCCATCATCTAGCTTTAACACCACAATCTCAGGTGGTAACATATACCTCCACCCATACAGTATGTGTAGATTTTACACAACTCTGCTGGTGTACCTGGAAAAGAACAAAGATCATGCATGGAGGCTTTTCATTTTTCTGCTTAACTGTACAAAACAATTCATTTCTAGAATTTAGAAATCAAAATTGATAAATTAATCACAATCCTACCCTCAGTCACAATTTAGCTTGATGAGTTATCTGGAACAGAAAAACCATGCTGCAAAGACAACAACTCATTGAATTCATTAACAATGACCAAAACATTTTACTTCCCAGTTGCAGTTTTCTTCAGTGTCATGACAGTATGTATCTTCACTAAAAATGAAAACTTGTTAATATGGTACAAGACTGTGTATTAAATTTGTCTTGTAAAAATTTTTTGATGATTTTTCTGAATCACCAGAAATATTTTATTGATGATTTATACCAAGGTATTAGAAGTGGTAAATTAATTTAATGAATTTTGTTTTACATATGGTTTGCAATTTCTTTCACATTGCAAAAAAAGCTTGCACCTTAAAAATTTTCTGAATCAATTTACACCATTCTTCGTTCTGCAGGCATATAAAAGCGAGATGCGTCTCAGACAAGTGTGAATTTTATTCATTACATACAGTACTATATTACAGTAATATATGTTCATGACATCCATACATGTCCATTGGGCCCATGCAGAAAGGTTCAAAGATCCTGAACAGAAACTGTACATAGAGAAACACTGTGTACTACAGGCTGTATTCAAGAATAGAAATA
Organism: Liolophura sinensis; assembly: GCF_032854445.1. Classification (NCBI taxonomy): domain Eukaryota; kingdom Metazoa; phylum Mollusca; class Polyplacophora; order Chitonida; family Chitonidae; genus Liolophura; species Liolophura sinensis. The sequence goes on from NC_088301.1 coordinate 10,296,923, forward strand.
TTCTTTAAGACTCTAAACTGGTCATCCAAAAATAAAGCAAAATGCTAAATTTGCAAAATTCCTTAAATATCACAAAATAATTCAGTTAAATTTTTGTAATTTCAACCCTGACTTTTGAGTACCTGTGCTATTAGGTACATGGTGACTCAGTGATAGGATACGCAAATATAAGGTGTCTATAATCCTAAATGTGAGGATTATTGACACCATATATTTGCGTATCCTCTCTGGGAGTCACCACGTAACAAATTTATCCTGCACTTATGAATTCAGTGCAGAAGACCGATGTATAGGCGTATCGCTTCAACAGTGTGCCCTTCGTTGGACCCCAACAAAAGGGGATAACCTACCCAGCAGACACATTTGAGGTCAGGATTCAAGAATATATCTCTACCCCACTTGACCATTGTTGTCCAATGAAAAGCAGAGTATTTTGTCTGAGGCGGCATAATAATAAATCCTGTCAAATGAATAATGCAGTAACACAATACAATTAATACGCATGACGATGCACATTCTGAGCAACACACATGTGCTTTATTTATTTATTTATTTGATTGGTGTATTACGCCCTACTCAAGAATATTTCACTTATACAACGGCGGCCAGCATTATGGTGGGTGGAAACCGGGCACAGCCCGGGGGAAACCCACGACCATCCGCAGGTTGCTGACAGACCTTCCCACGTACGGCCGGAGATACATGTGCTTTAAGCCAAGGCACTATTTTCCAGTCATTACTCTGTAAATGGTTAAATTTGCCCATTACAATCCCTTTCCACAGAAATGTAGCATCTCAGACAAGTGTGTTATATACTGATGTAGTCCTGGATGAAATTTAGATCATTTACAATAAGCGTACATTCCACCCGAACAGCAAAATATGTATATGTGCCATTTCCTCTAGTTAACCACATGTACATGTATACAAGGAAGTGTAACAAATGTACCAGCATTCCAGTGTGATAGCGCATTTTTTAAATATATGCATATTTATTGACTTATTTGAATGGTGTTTTATGCCATACTCAAGAATATCTTACTTATGCGATGACGGCCAGCTTTATGGTGGGAGGAAAAGTCAGAGCCCTGCAAAAACCCATGACCATCCGCAGGTTGCTGAGAGACCTTACCCCTTACAGCCTATGTGTATTTATATGCATGGATGTATACATGTATATGTTTATTTAATACATATTTATACCTGACTGCCTGTTTTCTGCCATATTGGTACTCAAGAATTTTATACTACGGCAGTCAGCATCATGGAGGGAGGAAACAGCGCAGAGCCACACATGACCATGCACAGCTAGCTGGCAGACTTTCCCCACATTAATTTATAAATGTATGCATCTGTACAGTACCTTACCTTGCTAGACTTCTGTATTATGTCCTAATTGATTATACAGTTACTCTCTATAGAATGAGCCTCCTATAGACGATGTATGTAAATCATGTAGATTGTACTTCACAGCTGGCTTAATCTCTGCTGCATCCACTGCACTATACTCTAACAGCATCCTGCTTCAGGTCCGTGTCAGGTTTTCATAAATTACAAGCCTCACATTTGTGAGATATAACAAGGAGATATCACCATGACAAAACATACAAACTTTCAGCCTTATCTCAGCCACCTGCCAAATCAATGAGAGCTTTACAGTACAATGCATGTACAATAACACGCTGCTGTCATGGCAATCAATAAAAAGCTTTTTTTTTATCAATGCTTCAGAAGAAACAAAAAAAAAATGAGGCAGAGAGTCACAAGTCATATTTCAATAACATATATGGTATAATATATAATTATTATATAATTATTATATATAATTCTCTGTCGTTGTGGAATAGACACTTTCATAGTACTACATGTACCTGTGCATACTTGTAATGTATGTGTAAAATGTGCATGTGTCTGACACATGCACATATACAAGTGCAAATATGGGTCAGATACAAAGCCTAGGAATACAATATAAACCAGGAAGGAGTGAACACGCTCATACATGTACGCATATACCTAAACTTTGAAGGTGACATCGTGAAGTTGACACTGCATAAAGAAGTTTTAGAAAATGCAACTCAAATCATGCTTTCTGGGACCTTTTAAGTGGGTAAATGAAATGAATTTGTATGAAAACTTAACTTTCTATTAGTAAGCCATCATATTTTAATTTACTTGTCAGTTTTAATACAGCCTGATTTGTAGTTCAAGCTCCTGACAGTTTGGGAACCCAAACGTCTTCCATACCAAAAATGACTCTGCCATATCAACTGTGGCAGTTGTGCTACAGTACATTTACATGATTGTATCAAGCAGGTATGTGATCATTGTCAACATTATAGAAGTAGTACAGCCTAATATCCTCCTGGAATGTCACTAACCATGCAAGGTTATATCCTGAATAATTGCAATCCAATCAATAAAAAGTTTTTTTTTATCAATGCTTCAGAAGAAACTAAAAAAAATGAGGCAGAGAGTCACAAGTCATATTTCAATAACATATATGGTATAATATATAATTATTATATAATTATTATATATAATTCTCTGTCCTTGTGGAATAGACACTTTCATAGTACTACATGTACCTGTGCATACTTGTAATGTATGTGTAAAATGTGCATGTGTCTGACACATTTACATATACAAGTGCAAATATGGGTCAGATACAAAGCCTAGGAATACAATATAAACCAGGAAGGAGTGAACACGCTCATACATGTACGCATATACTTAAACTTTGAAGGTGACATCGTGAACGTGACACTGCATAAAGAAGTTTTAGAAAATGCAACTCAAATGATGCTTTCTGGGACCTTTTAAGTGGGTAAATGAAAATGAATTTGTATGAAAACTTAACTTTCTATTAGTAAGCCATCACATTTTAATTTACTTGTCAGTTTTAATACAGCCTGATTTGTAGTCCAAGCTCCTGACAGTTTGGGAACCCAAACGTCTTCCATACCAAAAATGACTCTGCCATATCAACTGTGGCAGTTGTGCTACAGTACATTTACATGATTGTATCAAGCAGGTATGTGATGATTGTCAACATTATAGAAGTAGTACAGCCTAATATCCTCCTGGAATGTCACTAACCATGCAAGGTTATATCCAGAATAATTTGTTTCTTATCTGATGTTTATGCAAACAAAACATATCAAAAGGCAACAGAAGTTAGACTTGGTTGCAAGCCTACCAAAGAGTTCACCTGTAATGGGAAACCTCACCTCAATACGTGAAGTACTAGTAAAGTCATGAATTTGGTAATTCATGGTAGGGCCTCCTTGGTTCAGATATCACTGTACAGAACACTGCAAACAAATGCTGTATGTCTGAAACCTGGTATATATCGTCGTCTGAGGCAGGCTAAACTTTAAAATCGTAACTGAGATAATTCCCTGGATTGGCATTCAGCATAAGAGGGTGGACCAGATATTTTTCAATGTTGCTGGGCAAGGTTTGGTGTCATTATACTGTGACTGGTTGGGGTGTCAGTAGACTGTGATTGAGTGGGGTGTCATTATACTGTAACTGGTTGGGGTGTCAGTAGACTGTGATTGAGTGGGGTGTCAGTATACTGTGCCTGGGTGGGGTGTCAGTATACTGTTACTGGGTGGGGTGTCAGTATACTGTTACTGGGTGGGCTGTCAGTATTCTGTGACTGGTTGGGGTGTCACCGTAACTGGGTGGAGTGTCAAAATGATGTGACCGGGTGGAGTGCCGGTGTACTTTTCTTGGGTGTGGTATCAGTATATTGTGAATAGGTGGGGTATCAGTATACTCTGATTGGATGGGGTGTCCTAATACAGTGACTGGATGAGTATATTCTGACTGTGAGGTGTCAATATACTGTGATCGTGTGGGGCAGGGTAGGGTTTGGTGTCAGAATATTGTGCCTGTGTAGGGTGTCAGTATACTGTGACTAAGTGGGGTGTCAGTATAATGTGACTGGGTGGTGTGACAGTTTAATGTGACTGGGTGATGTGTCAGTATAATGTGACTGGGTGATGTGTCAGTATAATGTGACTGGGTGGTGTGTCCGTATAATGTGACTGGGTGATGTGTCAGTATAATGTGACTGGGTGGTGTGTCAGTATAATGTGACTGGGTGGGGTGTCAGTATAATGTGACTGGGTGGGGTGTCAGTATAATTTGACTGGGTGGGGTGTCAGTATAATGTGACTGGGTGATGTGTCAGTTTAATGTGACTGGGTGGGGTGTCAGTATACTGTGACTAATTGGGGTGTCAGTATAATGTGACTGGGTGGTGTGACAGTATAATGTGACTGGGTGGGGTGTCAGTATACTGTGAATGAGTAGGGTGTCAGTATACTGTTCCTGGTGGGGTATCAATATTCTCTGATTGGATGGGTGTCAGAATACTATGACTGGATGAGGCGTCACCGTAACTGGGTGGAATGTCAAAATGATGTGACCGGGTGGAGTGCCGGTGTACTTTTCCTGGGTGTGGTATCAGTATATTGTGAATGGGTGGGGTATCAGTATACTCTGATTGGATGGGGTGTCCTAATACAGTGACTGGATGAGTATATTCTGACTATGTGAGGTGTCAATATACTGTGATCGTGTGAGGTGTCAGTATACTGTAACTGGGTGGGGTGTCACTGTACTGTAACTGGGTGGAGTGTCAAAATGCTGTGTCCGGGTGGAGTGCTAGTTTACTGTTCCTGGGTGTGGAATCAGCATACTGTGACTGAGTAGAGTGCCAGTGTACTGTTCCTGGCTGCTTTATCAATCAACTGTGACTGGATGGGGTGTCAAAATGTTGTGACTGGGTGGAGTGCCAGTGTACTGTTCCTGGCTGCTTTATCAATCAAATGTGACTGGATGGGGTGTCAAAATGTTGTGACTGGGTGGAGTGCCAGTTTACTGTTTCTGGGTGGGGTATTAGCATACTATGACTGGGTAGTGTGCCAGTGTACTGTTCCTGGCTGCTTTATCAATCAACTGTGACTGGATGGGGTGTCAAAATGCTGTAACTGGGTGGAGTGCCAGTGTACTGTTTCTGGGTGGGGTATTAGCATACTATGACTGGGTAGTGTGCCAGTGTACTGTTGCTGGCTTCTTTATCAATCAACTGTGACTGGATGGGGTGTCAGTATACTCTTCCTGGGTGGGGTGTCGGTATACTGCAGATAGGTGGGGTGTCAATACACTGTGGTTGAGTGTGATGTCAGTGTACTGTGACTGGGTGGGGTATCCATATAATGTAACTGAGTGGGGAGTCAGTATACTGTTCATGGGTGGGGTGTCAGTATACTGTGGGTGAGTGGGATGTCCATGTACTGTGACTGGGTAGGGTGTCAGTATACTGTTCCTGGGTGGGGTATCCATATAATGTAACTGAGTGGGGAGTCAGTGTACTGTGATGGGGTAGAGTGTCAGTATACTGTGACTGACTGGGGTGTCAGTATACTGTGACTGGGTGGGGTGTCAAAATGCTGTGACTGAGTGGGGTGTCAGTATACTGTGACTGGGTGAGCTCTGGATGACTACACTTTGCTCTTTTATATTTGTTACATAGCCCACAGTCGTGTATCATTGTTCCCACTTTGGTAGGAAGCATCATAAAATTTTAGAAAAGAGTTTATTACTAACTTTCCCAGCCTGTTCAATTACTCCTTTTCTATGCTTAGGGTCCTAGAGCACCTGACTGTTAAAATCTCGAACTCTCGATCACCCAGAGAAGTGTAGTCATCCAGGGCTTGACTGGGTGGGGTGTTAGTACACTGTGACTGAGTGTGGTGTTAGCATACTGTGACTGGGGGCCAGGGTGTCAATATACCATAGGTGGGCTGTCCGCATACTGTGACTGAGTGGGGTATCAGTATACTGTGACTGGGTGGGGTGTTAGTACACTATGACTAAGCGTGGTGTTAGCATACTGTGACTGGGGGCCAGGGTGTCAATATACCATAGGTGGGCCGCCCGCATACTGTGACTGAGTGGGGTATCAGTATAATGTGACTGGGTGAGGTGTCAGTATAATGTAGCTGGACGATGTGTCAGTATACTGTGACTGAGTGGGGTATCAGTATACTGTGACTGAGTGGGGTATCAGTATACTGTGACTGGGTGGGGTGTCAGTATACTGTGACTGGGTGGGGTGTCAGTATACTGTGACTGGGTGAGGTGTCAGTATACTGTGACTTGGTGGGGTGTCAGTACACTGTGACTGAGTGGGCTGTCAGCGTAATGTAACTGGGTGGGCTGTCAGTGTATGATGACTGGGTAGGGTGTCAGTATACTGTGACTGGGTGGGGTATCCATATAATGTATCTGAATGGGGAGTCAGTATACTGTGACTGGATGATGTGTCAGTAAACTGTGACTGAGTGGGGTATCAGTGTACTGTGACTGGGTGAGGTGTCAGTATACTGTGACTGGGTGAGGTGTCAGTATACTGTGACTGGGTGAGGTGTCAGTATACTGTGACTGGGTGGGGTATCAGTATACTGTGACTGGGTGGGCTGTCAGTATACTGGGCGTGGTGTCTTTAAGAATGGCATGCCCTGTAAACAGAGTGTTGGGTGGGATTTCGCGGCCCATCACCCTGCCTAAATATGATGAAAAAAAAATTCCAAACATGGCAGAAATTGATTTGAGTTTAAACGGCTGAATTGAATTGTTGAAAGATGGTTTACCAATGCTGGCACATTACATATTGGGCATTTATGACCGAAGCTGGTCTTTACGGTGGGAACATCCAGCTTAACGTTTGGCTACACCTCTCCATCCACCTGCATATAAAACGGAAGAGGTTCAATACTACAGGGTTATCTGCAGATAAGAGTATCATTTGGTCTCCTTTTTTTATCAACATTCATACTGAATAGCCCTGTAATTACTTTACCAGATAACCCGGCCCTGTACATTTCACACTGAATTGTGCGGTCACTAATACTGTATTACCATGACGGCTATTGTTATCAAGTCAAAGACAGCAAATCACAGCTCGGCTCACAGTGTACTGTTTTACAACATAAACCCATGACCACTCCAGCACTTTAAAATGCACTGATTTTCCCCACTGTAACCCACTACTCCCCCTTATTAGATCTCTCAAGGTAAACCATCCAGTAATATTTTACTCTGGGTATGGGTCTTCCTTATCTTCAGGGATTTCATTGGCTCTCTGATAACTGGGTCACCAATCTGCTTTTATAATGGATAATGAGGCTTTGTTTATCACTGCTATAACTAACTGAAGGGCGGGGTGAGGTACTGTCGCTCGACTGATATTATGAGAGTGGTGAATAACTAAATGTTCACCTTAAATGGCTTGAAACGTCATACATTTCTTGAAACTGAATTATTAGATGGGGGGCCTTTACTTTCCTTCTGTGATGTTTAGCCCAGGATTCGTGTCTGAACAGCTAAGCTAACCACTCAGCTTAGCTAACCACTCAATTTACTTGGCTTTAAATCTGCAGTTCTCCATCCACCTGCATATCAACAAGAAAGATTTCAAACTACAAGGCTATCTACTTCTAGGTATATTAGTCCAAGCTTTAACTGAGAACAGAGGTACCTGTACATTTCGTGTTGTCACTAATACTGTATAACGAGGACTGACTGAGAACGCGATGGCAATCACAATGTAATAACATGGGCCAATAGCCAATAGCAAAACACAGCTCTGCTGGTACTATCAGTGGTAGTGCATTGTTTGACAACTTAACCCTGCGACCACTGTGGCAGTCTCAAAACACGGAAAAAAAAGAAAACATCTAAGTCGGTGGGTAACAGAGCAATCCCTGACTTCAATTTGGAACATATTTTATTCATTTACCTGATAAATCATTTTATCATCGTCTGTTAAAACAATCTAAAAACCATAACCCAAAGCAGACAAGACTGTGCATTCAAAAAAAAAACGGAAATCCATGTAGCAGTGCAATGCCCTATGGTAGTGTTAAACATGAACCCACTGGGGTATTATGGAGTGACAGTAAATCCATGTAGCAGTGTACTGTGCTATGTTAGTGTTAAACATGAACCCACTGGGGTATTATGGAGTGACAGTAAATCCTTGTAGCAGTGTACTGTGCTATGTTAGTGTTAAACATTAACCCACTGGTGTATTATGGAGTGACAGTAAATCCATGTACAGGTGTACTGTGTTATGTTAGTGTTAAACATGAACCCACTGGGGTATTATGGAGTGACAGTAAATCCATGTAGAGGTGTACTGTGTTATGTTAGTGTTAAACACAAACCTACTGGTTATTATGGAGTGACAGTAAATCCTTGTAGCAGTGTACTGTGCTGTGTTAGTGTTAAACATGAACCCACTGGGGTATTATGGAGTGACAGTAAATCCATGTAGCAGTGTACTGTGTTATGTTAGTGTTAAACATGAACCCACTGGGGTATTATGGAGTGACAGTAAATCCATGTAGAGGTGTACTGTGTTATGTTAGTGTTAAACATGAACCCACTGGGGTATTATGGAGTGACAGTAAATCCATGTAGCAGTGTACTGTACTATGTTAGTGTTAAACACAAACCCACTGGTTTATTATGGAGTGACAGTAAATCCATGTAGAGGTGTACTGTGCTATGTTAGTGTTAAACATTAACCCACTGGTGTATTATGGAGTGACAGTAAATCCATGTAGAGGTGTACTGTGTTATGTTAGTGTTAAACACAAACCTACTGGTTATTATGGAGTGACAGTAAATCCTTGTAGCAGTGTACTGTGCTGTGTTAGTGTTAAACATGAACCCACTGGGGTATTATGGAGTGACAGTAAATCCATGTAGAGGTGTACTGTGCTATGTTAGTGTTAAACATGAACCCACTGGGGTATTATGGAGTGACAGTAAATCCTTGTAGCAGTGTACTGTGCTATGTTAGTGTTAAACATTAACCCACTGGTGTATTATGGAGTGACAGTAAATCCATGTAGAGGTGTACTGTGTTATGTTAGTGTTAAACACGAACCCACTGGGGTATTATGGAGTGACAGTAAATCCATGTAGAGGTGTACTGTGTTATGTTAGTGTTAAACATGAACCCACTGGGGTATTATGGAGTGACAGTAAATCCATGTAGCAGTGTACTGTGCTATGTTAGTGTTAAACATTAACCCACTGGTGTATTATGGAGTGACAGTAAATCCATGTAGAGGTGTACTGTGTTATGTTAGTGTTAAACACGAACCCACTGGGGTATTATGGAGTGACAGTAAATCCATGTAGCAGTGTACTGTGCTATGTTAGTGTTAAACATGAACCCACTGGGGTATTATGGAGTGACAGTAAATCCATGTAGCAGTGTACTGTGCTATGTTAGTGTTAAACATGAACCCACTGGGGTATTATGGAGTGACAGTAAATCCATGTAGCAGTGTACTGTGCTATGTTAGTGTTAAACATGAACCCACTGGGGTATTATGGAGTGACAGTAAATCCTTGTAGAGGTGTACTGTGCTATGTTAGTGTTAAACATGAACCCACTGGGGTATTATGGAGTGACAGTAAATCCATGTAGAGGTGTACTGTGTTATGTTAGTGTTAAACATGAACCCACTGGGGTATTATGGAGTGACAGTAAATCCTTGTAGCAGTGTACTGTGCTATGTTAGTGTTAAACATGAACCCACTGGGGTATTATGGAGTGACAGTAAATCCATGTAGCAGTGTACTGTGCTATGTTAGTGTTAAACATTAACCCACTGGGATTTATGGAGTGACAGTAAATCCATGTAGAGGTGTACTGTGCTATGTTAGTGTTAAACATGAACCCACTGGGGTATTATGGAGTGACAGTAAATCCTTGTAGCAGTGTACTGTGCTGTGTTATGTTAAACATGAACCCACTGGTGTATTATGGAGTGACAGTAAATCCATGTAGCAGTGTACTGTGTTATGTAAGTGTTAAACATGAACCCACTGGGGTATTATGGAGTGACAGTAAATCCATGTAGAGGTGTACTGTGCTATGTTAGTGTTAAACATGAACCCACTGGGGTATTATGGAGTGACAGTAAATCCATGTAGAGGTGTACTGTGCTATGTTAGTGTTAAACATGAACCCACTGGGTATTTTGGAGTGACAGTAAATCCATGTAGCAGTGTACTGTGCTATGTTAGTGTTAAACACGAACCCACTGGGGTATTATGGAGTGACAGTCAGTTCATGTTGTGGTGTACTGTGCTATGTTAGTGTTAAACATGAACCCACTGGGTATTTTGGAGTGACAGTAAATCCATGTAGAGGTGTACTGTGCTATGTTAGTGTTAAACATGAACCCACTGGGTATTTTGGAGTGACAGTAAATCCATGTAGAGGTGTACTGTGCTATGTTAGTGTTAAACATGAACCCACTGGGGTATTATGGAGTGACAGTAAATCCATGTAGCAGTGTACTGTGCTGTGTTAGTGTTAAACATGAACCCACTGGGGTATTATGGAGTGACAGTAAATCCATGTAGCAGTGTACTGTGCTGTGTTAGTGTTAAACATGAACCCACTGGGGTATTATGGAGTGACAGTAAATCCATGTAGCAGTGTACTGTGCTGTGTTAGTGTTAAACACAAACCTACTGGTTATTATGGAGTGACAGTAAATCCATGTAGAGGTGTACTGTGTTATGTTAGTGTTAAACATGAACCCACTGGGGTATTATGGAGTGACAGTAAATCCATGTAGAGGTGTACTGTGTTATGTTAGTGTTAAACATGAACCCACTGGTGTATTATGGAGTGACAGTAAATCCATGTAGCAGTGTACTGTGCTGTGTTAGTGTTAAACATGAACCCACTGGGGTATTATGGAGTGACAGTAAATCCATGTAGAGGTGTACTGTGCTATGTTAGTGTTAAACATGAACCCACTGGGGTATTATGGAGTGACAGTAAATCCTTGTAGCAGTGTACTGTGCTGTGTTATGTTAAACATGAACCCACTGGTGTATTATGGAGTGACAGTAAATCCATGTAGCAGTGTACTGTGTTATGTAAGTGTTAAACATGAACCCACTGGTGTATTATGGAGTGACAGTAAATCCATGTAGCAGTGTACTGTGTTATGTAAGTGTTAAACATGAACCCACTGGGGTATTATGGAGTGACAGTAAATCCATGTAGAGGTGTACTGTGCTATGTTAGTGTTAAACATGAACCCACTGGGGTATTATGGAGTGACAGTAAATCCATGTAGAGGTGTACTGTGCTATGTTAGTGTTAAACATGAACCCACTGGGGTATTATGGAGTGACAGTCAGTTCATGTTGTGGTGTACTGTGCTATGTTAGTGTTAAACATGAACCCACTGGGTATTTTGGAGTGACAGTAAATCCATGTAGAGGTGTACTGTGCTATGTTAGTGTTAAACATGAACCCACTGGGATTTATGGAGTGACAGTAAATCCATGTAGAGGTGTACTGTGCTATGTTAGTGTTAAACATGAACCCACTGGGGTATTATGGAGTGACAGTAAATCCTTGTAGCAGTGTACTGTGCTATGTTAATGTTAAACACGAACCCACTGGGATTTATGGAGTGACAGTAAATCCATGTAGAGGTGTACTGTGCTATGTTAGTGTTAAACATGAACCCACTGGGTATTTTGGAGTGACAGTAAATCCATGTAGAGGTGTACTGTGTTATGTTAGTGTTAAACATGAACCCACTGGGGTATTATGGAGTGACAGTAAATCCATGTAGCAGTGTACTGTGCTATGTTAGTGTTAAACATGAACCCACTGGGTATTTTGGAGTGACAGTAAATCCATGTAGCAGTGTACTGTGCTATGTTAGTGTTAAACACGAACCCACTGGGGTATTATGGAGTGACAGTCAGTTCATGTTGTGGTGTACTGTGCTATGTTAGTGTTAAACATGAACCCACTGGGTATTTTGGAGTGACAGTAAATCCATGTAGAGGTGTACTGTGCTATGTTAGTGTTAAACATGAACCCACTGGGTATTTTGGAGTGACAGTAAATCCATGTAGAGGTGTACTGTGCTGTGTTAGTGTTAAACATGAACCCACTGGGGTATTATGGAGTGACAGTAAATCCATGTAGAGGTGTACTGTGCTGTGTTAGTGTTAAACATGAACCCACTGGGTATTTTGGAGTGACAGTAAATCCATGTAGAGGTGTACTGTGCTATGTTAGTGTTAAACATGAACCCACTGGGTATTTTGGAGTGACAGTAAATCCATGTAGAGGTGTACTGTGCTGTGTTAGTGTTAAACATGAACCCACTGGGGTATTATGGAGTGACAGTAAATCCATGTAGCAGTGTACTGTGCTATGTTAGTGCTATACATGAACCCACTGGGGTATTATGGAGTGACAGTAAATCCATGTAGCAGTGTACTGTGCTATGTTAGTGTTAAACATGAACCCACTGGGATTTATGGAGTGACAGTAAATCCATGTAGAGGTGTACTGTGTTATGTTAGTGTTAAACACAAACCCACTGGTTTATTATGGAGTGACAGTAAATCCATGTAGAGGTGTACTGTGCTATGTTAGTGTTAAACATTAACCCACTGGTGTATTATGGAATGACAGTAAATCCATGTAGAGGTGTACTGTGCTATGTTAATGTTGAACACGAACCCACTGGGATTTATGGAGTGACAGTAAATCCATGTAGAGGTGTACTGTGCTATGTTAGTGTTAAACATGAACCCACTGGGGTATTATGGAGTGACAGTAAATCCTTGTAGCAGTGTACTGTGCTATGTTAGTGTTAAACATTAACCCACTGGTGTATTATGGAGTGACAGTAAATCCATGTAGAGGTGTACTGTGTTATGTTAGTGTTAAACACGAACCCACTGGGGTATTATGGAGTGACAGTAAATCCATGTAGCAGTGTACTGTACTATGTTAGTGTTAAACACAAACCCACTGGTTTATTATGGAGTGACAGTAAATCCATGTAGAGGTGTACTGTGCTATGTTAGTGTTAAACATGAACCCACTGGGGTATTATGGAGTGACAGTAAATCCTTGTAGCAGTGTACTGTGCTATGTTAGTGTTAAACACGAACCCACTGGGGTATTATGGAGTGACAGTCAGTTCATGTAGAGGTGTACTGTGCTATGTTAGTGTTAAACATGAACCCACTGGTGTATTATGGAGTGACAGTCAGTTCATGTAGAGGTGTACTGTGTTATGTTAGTGTTAAACACGAACCCACTGGGTATTTTGGAGTGACAGTAAATCCATGTAGAGGTGTACTGTGTTATGTTAGTGTTAAACACGAACCCACTGGGGTATTATGGAGTGACAGTAAATCCTTGTAGCAGTGTACTGTGCTATGTTAGTGTTAAACATGAACCCACTGGGTATTATGGAGTGACAGTAAATCCATGTAGCAGTGTACTGTGCTGTGTTAGTGTTAAACACAAACCTACTGGTTATTATGGAGTGACAGTAAATCCATGTAGAGGTGTACTGTGCTATGTTAATGTTAAACACGAACCCACTGGGATTTATGGAGTGACAGTAAATCCATGTAGAGGTGTACTGTGCTATGTTAGTGTTAAACATGAACCCACTGGGGTATTATGGAGTGACAGTAAATCCTTGTAGCAGTGTACTGTGCTATGTTAGTGTTAAACATTAACCTACTGGTGTATTATGGAGTGACAGTAAATCCATGTAGAGGTGTACTGTGCTATGTTAGTGTTAAACATGAACCCACTGGGTATTATGGAGTGACAGTAAATCCATGTAGAGGTGTACTGTGTTATGTTAGTGTTAAACACGAACCCACTGGGGTATTATGGAGTGACAGTAAATCCTTGTAGCAGTGTACTGTGCTGTGTTAGTGTTAAACATGAACCCACTGGGATATTATGGAGTGACAGTAAATCCTTGTAGCAGTGTACTGTGCTATGTTAGTGTTATACATGAACCCACTGGTGTATTATGGAGTGACAGTCAGTTCATGTAGAGGTGTACTGTGTTATGTTAGTGTTAAACACGAACCCACTGGGCATTTTGGAGTGACAGTAAATCCATGTAGAGGTGTACTGTGTTATGTTAGTGTTAAACACGAACCCACTGGGCATTTTGGAGTGACAGTAAATCCATGTAGAGGTGTACTGTGCTGTGTTAGTGTTAAACATGAACCCACTGGGATATTATGGAGTGACAGTAAATCCTTGTAGCAGTGTACTGTGCTATGTTAGTGTTATACATGAACCCACTGGTGTATTATGGAGTGACAGTCAGTTCATGTAGAGGTGTACTGTGCTATGTTAATGTTAAACACGAACCCACTGGGATTTATGGAGTGACAGTAAATCCATGTAGAGGTGTACTGTGCTATGTTAGTGTTAAACATGAACCCACTGGGGTATTATGGAGTGACAGTAAATCCATGTAGCAGTGTACTGTGCTATGCCATTATTAAACATAAACCTAAAACGTAAACTTGGGTATCAGCAAATCACTAAAGTGCTTCGAGCAAATGACTAACCATTCCTTGTGTATGAATGATTTTACCTGTGCAGTAAAGTGCAGTAGGCCTAACAGAGTTTAAGTAGTACCGTGCCAAACATCAGTGATAGTCTTATACTGGCAGAAAGCCGGTCTTTAGGTTGGTGTCTTTTATTTGCACAAGACATGTTCGATAATAAAGACAATTGGCCTGGACCTTCGTTGAGTACGAAAATTAAAATTGTAAGCGTCCAGACGTACTCCAACGACACTAGGCCAGTATTATGAGTATAAGAAAAGAAGTTGGAGTTTTTCGGGCTAGCATTCAATACAATATAATTAAGACGTACAGCATGGAAAGTAAGACTAAAGCAGCGACGACAGTGTGATAGCTGACAAATGGTCACACGTAACCGGTGAAGTACGGCCTCTTGAAGCCACTGCTTGGCATGGCACAATCATAGTACGGCTCTCTTCGGCGATTGTGCTGTGACAAGCTGTGATTACGCTCATTACTATCGTGTAAATAAATACGCCCGCCAAATCATCAAACCAAGTGACAAGTTACGCCATTTATTTCACTTACAGTGTATTGACAGTCGTACACGTTCATCACTTGGAATTCGAGTACTGAACTTAACGCGTTGAATGTGTCGAAATCTTCAAGCTTACCTTTAGTTTCAACTGTTCTGCCCCCTGTGTACTTGCAGTTACATCCGGGACGTCTGCCATGTTGAAATGTTTTACGATAGATTTAATGGAGGGGATTCCCCTAAAGCTAACCAATCAGTTCACGCCTACTGGTCACATGAACTAGGTTACTTACGAGAAATTAGGCCTAGGCTTAAAAACCATGCTGTCTTAAAAGTGAGACTTTCCGCAACTTCGCATTTAAGGCGGGATTTCCTAGATGTATTTTTGGAACTCTCCGAAGATGTTTAAGCGGCCACGCGCCATTCTTTGAAATATGTTGAGATTAACCACATAATATGCCTCTACACCTGATGAACACATACATGTTTGCCAACACGTGCATGTATGCGCTGAATGACAAGCTTCGTATACACCTACCAGTATATATATATATATATATATATATATATATATATATATATATATATATATATATATATTTTACATTTTTTCTTTCTTTTTTATTAAGTTTTCATCATTGATCGACATCTATACGGGTTGAATTGATGTTCCACTACGCGATGTCTTCGGAAAAAAATTCAAGTGAATAACCTGACATAGCCCCGAAAGACTCTAACTCCTTTTCTCATATTGGCATGGCGCTTACTGTGTTAATTTCATACTCAACCAAGGTCCAGGCCAATTCTCTTTGTTATCGAACAAGTCTCGTGCAAATAAACGACTCCAACCAAAAGATCTGCTTTCCGCACCCAACGCACCGCCACCATATGCATGTTGGCGTCTTTTTATTTGCACAAGACCGTACGAAATTAACACTGTCAGCGTCCAGACTCCAACGAAGGCTAGGCCAATATGAGAAAAGGAATGGGAGTCTTTCGGGGCTAAACTTGACACTGCATGATGCAAAGGCCTGCCATCAGTCCAGTTTTAGTTCATATTTAATATACTGTTTGTTAGGTTAAGTACAAAACTGAGTGAGTGAGTGCTTACGGTTTAACGTCGTAGGCGTACTTGACAATTTTTCTGTCATATGACGACGAAAAGCACAAAATTGAAGACTGAAGATTTGGCCTAAAGTTAAATCTGGTGCTGTACTAGTCTTAAACCAGTTTTGAACAACCGGGCCCTGATTATCACAGGTCAACCAAAATCAGCTGTAAGTCTTAATCGATGTTTGAACATTATAGGGGACTACATACATGTATCAGGCTGATTATAATTTACAGCAAGATATAATGTCTAAACAATAAGCCGAAATGACTTATAATGTTGCTATGTGGGTATACCAAATTCAGATCTGACTCTCGGACATGTTTCCAGACATATACATCACAGAAACTTTCAAGGATTGGGCCTACCACCTAGGTCTACAGAGCCCATCTGGCAACGCGATATGTGTGGAACCATTCAGACACGGATGAAACCAGAAAAACAATTATACTATGTGGAAGAATACAACACAAAGTGAATCCCCAATCAAAGAAAGACCAGACACTCAAGACATCAAGACATGTATGCAAGTGAAAAAGGCTGTTCTGGAAATCACTGACTCCACTTTAAATATATTTGACTAACTTGTAATTCCACTTTTTAAAATATAAAATCCACATCTAAATTTAACCGTAATTATCGGAATAGCAGCTAACAGGAAGATTTCTCAGGACTTACTGTTAAGCGCACCGAAGTGATAACCGTGATCTATACACTTGAAACAAGTTTCAAGAAAACACAAAAGTTACGAAACAAGAGTTTGCAACAGCGATAGAAAAAAATGCCCTCAAGGTGCAACTATTCTTTTTCTGGTTAATTTGGTTTGCCATGAGGGTCTACATATTCGTTGTGGTTCCACAACTGTGGTTCAAACGATTTTCCAGGTTTCCCTGTGTTTTTCTCATATATCTAAAGGTTTTCTCTGTTGTGCAAATGATTCCCCAGCAGAGATATATCTTTACTCTGCAATGTAATGTCGTTAATTTGCGATGTAAATGTTTTCTTAATGGTGAAAACTATTTGCCCACAGTAAAAATGGGTTTTTTTGCCGTAAATGAAACAGACTGCATTGGTGGGAGACTCCTCGGTCATTGTAATCCCCCTCGGCCAATGTGCAAAGACTTTCCTCACACCAATAAAGGTTTCTTCCTGCAATGGAAAGGTACTTTTTGGGCAATGTAATGGTTTTCGCAACTGCGCCTAAGTAACACCAGTTTTCTGTACAGTAGGGGATGACTTTGACTCGAAGGGTCTATCTCCTAACTCCTGGCGGTAAAATGTTTTTTTCTGTGATAGCCTTTAGTACACATATTTCAGTACCATAAGGTTGAGCAGAGATACAAATCTAACTGTAACTAAGCATCTTTTTTCTTCCCGTTTATTACATGTATTTTCTGTATTTAGAGTAGAGTCGTAAGTACACTTTTTTTTGGGGGGGGGGAACCTCTATGAAGCTTGTCCATCTTCATTAAATCAAAGTAGTTTCATCTTCAAAACTCACTGTGCATTAGTTTCCATAAGGTTACCGAAGTTTAAAGCGAGTGCTTGGGGTTTAACGTCGTACTTAACAATTTTTCGGTCATATGACGACGAAGGAATCCATGGAGTACATGTAATGTGCCTCCTTGTTGCAGGACGGATTTCCACCGCCTTTTTATCTAGTGCTGCTTCACTGAGACGCTTTACCAAAGGCAAGTCAGCCGACCTGCCCAAGCCTTTATACTGATACGGGTTAAGCAGTTGTTGCACTATCCCCTTCATGCTGAACGCCAAGCGAGGAAGTTACAACGTCATCTTTTAAGGCCTTAGGTATGACTCGACACATTATTGACTCTTGATCTACCGCCTCCCGAAGCGGATGCTCTACCAACTGTGCTATAGAGGCTGGTTCCGAATTTTTAATTAGCACGTGATTAATGTACAGACAAAACACCAACAACTAGGTTTGTACACCAAAATGGTATTCATAATTTAATTATAGAATTATTGAAACAACATAAATTCAATTACATACATGAGTTTTAATGTAAATATTGCCCAACAGTGATTTACTGTTGTAATGATCTACTATGCTAGTCCGCATACAGAATATAGCAAATTCCTCTGGAACACGATCATAGCCAAGTTCTCAGATATTTTCTCCTCATGCTGAACCTGACAACAAACCGAAAGTTCATTCTCACTTTCAAGCCTTAACATGTATACACCGTCATCATACTCATGTTAATTTGATTCTATTATAAAATACAGAGCGGTCCTGCGTCTCTTCTGCGGATGGTCATGGGTTTTCCTCGGGCTCTGCTCGGTTTTCTCCCACCATAATGCTGGACCGCATAATATAAGTGAAATATTCTTGAGTATGACGTAAATCATCAATCAAATAAATAAATCGATTTCTCTCATTATTACTTAACACCATACAGACTCAACAATTTTCACTTCTACGAAGGCAGCCAGCTTCATAGGTGGAGAAAACTCGAGTCATCGGGGTAATCCTCTGACCTCTGGCAAGCAATACTTTCACGAGCCCGAAGGACAAGTAGAAATATTCTTAATCTAAAAATGAAAGCATGGAAAGATATTGACTTGTACATTGTCGACAAGCGTTGCTATTGTTGGGCACGTGCGTCCCTGACTGTAAATGTACAGACAAAATATAAAACGCATGAGGCTTATCCAAGGCGGATTGACCAATCAGAGGCTCAAACTTTCTCTGGGTTATGACAAGTAGTGATATACACACCATACCAGTGTCACACAAGGATCTACCGGCCGACCGACGGAACCGACCGACACTCAGACAAGACAGTGACTTGAAGAACTGCTTATCACAGCTAAAAACTGCTTGCATTATAGTAAACAATTTTGAGCCATGGTTAGGATGTGCATGGATGGCAGACAATTTTCCACATCCGAAACTGGCATTTAAAAGAATATTTTTAAACTTACATTGTTAAACCACCTTGATAGATGTATAAACCTTTCCTTCTCATAAAAAGTCAAGCCTTTCTGAAAAAAAAAATGTCACAGAAGTTATGAGGTGAAAAGACTCGTATGGCCTAATAATATTCTATGGCCTATTTTCATTCTATTTGATTTATTTATTTATTTGATTGGTGTGTTACGCCATACTCAAGAATATTTCACTTATACGACGGCGGCCAGCATTATGGTGGGAGGAAACTGGGCAGCGCCCAGGGGAAACCCACGACCATCCGCAGGTTGCTGACAGACCTTCCCACGTACGGCCGGAGAGGAAGCCAGCATGAGCTGGACTTGAACTCATAGCGACCGCATTGGTGAGAGGTTCCTGAGTCATTACGCAGCCCTAACGTGCTAACCAACTGAGCCACGGAGGCCCCCATTCTATTTGATGCGCCGATTTTTACAATCGCAACTTGTAAACACCACTTAACTTCATGGTGAGGTTTTCACATGGTTCAAGCATAGTTATAAGGAACTGAAAAAAATTTTTTCAACAATTTCAGCATAAACATACATATAAGCACATACCATACACGACCGCCATTCTTTCTTTATTCTTATATAATTCCTTAAATATTTGCCAGGAGTTTTATGTCATTATCGACTTGATCGAGCAACGAGTGTTTGTTCCGGAGACTTGACTGTTTATTTTGCCGGCCCGTGATATTTGTCACGTAATAAGGCGAGGTAAGACCTACATGTAAAGAATAGCACATGTTTATCCGTTTATCTGAAATGAAACATTATCAAAAGGCGAATTGTCTTTAACATAGATTGTCAATGGCTTCCTAAGTCTCCCTTAGTATTTACTAAACAAATTTAAACAATGAATAAAACACTGTTCAAGTATTCAACTGTCTCTGCTGAAAATTAATTCAGTCCCAAGTTTTCTCGAACTTTATGTGATGGTTTAATCAGAACTGCAGGCTTGACAGGGGATGGTTTAGCCTGGGTCTGTGATTCTGATTGTACCCTTGATGACGGCGGTACTGCTGAGAGACTCCTCAGGCACCACAGTGCCAGAAGTCTCGATGATCCATGACCCAGGGTTATCACCCTTTCGAAGTACTGCTCCTGTTCTGTCCAAATCCCTCATCTTAATCGTTCTTCCAGGTGAAATAGGTGCGAGTGAGGGAGCATAATGTTACCTGTCGAAGTAAGCTTTCTGCTTCATTTTGTTCTGTTTCTCCAACGTCGCTTGTTTTCCCAAATTTGATCAAGACTGAGTACGTTCCTTGTGTATGACTGGTATTGTTGTACTGCGAAGTTTTCGTTCCATGAGGAGCTGAGCTGGAGAGCATCCGCACGCTAGAGGAGTCGATCTGTAAGCTAGCAAAGATTTTGTTGTCTCAGATTCCTTCTTCAGGATGTTTTTGATGGTCTGAACCGCACGCTCAGCTTCTTCGTTTGACTGAGGTAATCTTGGACCTCAGGTATTATGTCGAAATCCCCATTCTTCCGAAAAATAGACGAATACCGCACATACTGAGGACCATTGTCCGAACGAAGTTCTTCTGCTATACCATGGCGTGAGAAGATATTTTTAGAGCTTTGATAACTTTCTGTACCTTTCGTGGTGTTTGTCATTGCTACTACATCAACGCAGGGAAAGAAATAGTCCACTACGATCAAGTTTTTGTTGCGCAAGTGAAATAAATCTGTGCTGACCATTTGCCAGGGTCGCTCAGGGGCTGGAGTAGGCATTAATGGTCCTGCCCGGGGAGTTCTGTGTACTGCACATGTTTTCCACAAAATCTTGGACTTCCGGACTGAGAACAGGCCCCCAGACGGATTGTTGTGCTCAGTGTTGGCATTACACGATCCCATGGTGTCCTTCGTAGAGCTTGTTGACTATGTCCAACTTCATACTAGATGGTATAATAATTAGGATCCCTTGGACGAGTGATATTTTGCCTCTAGTCGCTTCGGAGAGTCTGAATTAATGTTTCTCTGGCAATCCTTCCAGAGTGTAGGCTTTAATTCGTTTACAGACTTCGTCTTCTTGCTGAGCTTCCTGGATCAGTTGAAAATTTGTTTCTGATATTGGTATAGCCTTGATTTATGTTGTCTACGTCTGCCTCCATCTCCACGTTGCTGATTGTGGAAGTTTGGTATGGGTTTCGGCTTTGGAGGCGCGACAGAGCGTCTGATACGTACATTTCCTTTCCCAGTAGGTGGCTGATTGCCTTGAAATCAAACCTCATCAACCTCATTCAGTAACGCTGTATCCTTAGAGGAAGTTGTTCTAGAGTGTGGTTTATGAGAAGTGCCACCGGTGACTTGTGGTTAGTTTCAGCTGTGATTGACCTCCCGATTATTAAGTCAGTAGTCCTTTCACAGGCCTACGTCAATGCTAGAGCTTCTGTCGCGATCTGTGCCTATCTCATTCCTGTTGGTGTGAGTAAGCGTGACACGAAACACACTGGATGCCTTGTGTCACCGTCCTGTCGCTGTGACAGTACGCCCTCAAGGCCCTGAGATGAAGCATCTGCTGAGATCTTTGTTTCTCGGTTCATGTCATACAAAGCTAACATTGGGGCTTTCATCATTTCAGTTTTGATTTGTTCAAAAGCACGTTGCTGAGTTCGTCTCCCATGCCCAGTCTATGTTCGATTGGAGTAACTCTCTGATCACTTTGGTTCTGTCTGCGAGGTGATCAGTGAAATCCCCTAGGTGGTTAACCATGCCCCAAAACATTGGAACTTCTTGAACATTCTTTGGGGGCAGCATCTCTTGAATGCTCCTGATCTTTGCAGGATCTGGTATTATTCTATTCCCACTGATCTTGTGGCCTAGGTACTCTACTTCTCTGACAATGAACTGGCAATTGTCCTTGTTGAGGGTTACACGAGCCTTCTCAAGATGATTCAAGCCTCTGGTCATGTTGTGCCTGCGAGTTTCCGTGACCCAACACATCAACAATGCTGTCCTCGACTCCTAGTTAAGGCCTTCCAACATCTGACTCATACACTTCTGAAACTTTTCGGATCCAAAGTTGATTCCATATGGCACTAGGTTTTGAACTGGTATCTACCCCATGGGGTAATGAAGGTTGTCAGGACTCCTCCGCCAGTTTGATCTGCCAGAATCCCGAGTTAGCGTTGATCTCAAGAGTACTTTAGTACCTGCTAATCTGCTTAATGCTGTGTCAACTGCTGGTAGTGGATGGCTTTCCTACTGAACGTAGATGTTAAGTATAGAGAAATCCACGCATATCCTGATCTTTCCGTTGGCTTTTGGTATTACTACCATTGGGGCGCACCATTCTGTCTACTTTGGATATCACCGACATCTCTAACATCCGGTCTCTTTCTTTGTGGCTTCGTATAATGGCAGTGGAGCTCATTTCAGTGTGGAAGTTGCGAATGGTTTAGCATCCTCTTTTAATGTTACTTTTTATGTCGAGTTCATTTGTCCTAATCCTTTGAACAGTTTGGGGTGATATTTCATTACTGTGGATTTGTGGTCTGCTGACTTTGACACAGACAGAAGGTCAACACACTGGCTGCCTAGTAATGGTAGTTCTAAACCTATCACGTAAATCTCCTCTACTGCTGATTTGTCTATCATAGATAATGGTGCTGTAAATGTCCCTTTACACTTGATTTCATATCTGTAGGGGCCATACAATCTTCTAGATGCTGGCTTCTGTGGCTTTGGCCCTCCTAGTTTAGTGTACAGACTGATGGGAATGGCAGTAACATCTGCACCCAATCAAGCTTAAACGTAGTCAAATATTCGTTCATTTGACATCGACCGTCCATGGATTGCTATTGGTATTCCCAATGCTGTAAATCGCGGAAATACCACCAGGAAAGAAATCCTCATCATCACTACAGTTGCTAGCTGCACTCACTTCATGAAGTGCACTCTGTGACCTTGCTTAGTGGTTACAGACAGACAGTTTACAACACACAAATGGTAGCACACATACGGAAAGTAAGAATATATCAGATACAGCACAACATAAAACAGGACGCCGGGGATTTAACGTTTCTTACTGATTAAGCGGGACATTTCATGTATCTACCTCATTACTCATTTTCTATTTCTGTGATTACTCTTCTTATATCTCCCCTTACCCTCCTATTTCTCCCCTTAATGCTATTTCCTCCCTAACCCATCTCTCTTTCTATCATTACACCTATTTCTCTCCTTACTCCAACTTACCCCACTGCTCATCTTACCTCTAAATAATTACTCCTATTCATCTCATCACTGATCTTCCGTTTCTATCATTACTCTTCCCATTACTCTTCCCCTTTCACCTACTATTTTCCTCAATGCTCATCTTCCACTCATATCATTACTCCTCTTATTTCTCCTTCTCCTAGAAAGGTGTTTTAAGAGGTTTTTGGAAGGTAGGATGATATCCTACTGGGAAGATCAGAGGCAACATCTCATGACATTTATTTGTCTTCAGAAATGTTCTTTATGGTTCAATTTCTAGGTCATTTTGGGTACTTACCTCATTACTCATTTTCCATTTCTGTATTTACTCATATTTATCCCATTACTCATCTTTCATTTCTATCATTACTCCTCTTTTTTTCTCTCCTTACCCCTACTCACATGTACCTCATTACTCATCTTCCCTCTCTAGCATTAATCCTCCTATTTCTCCTTCATTCCTCCCCTACTTTCATTTCTACTCTTTCATTACTCTACTCTTCTTTCTACTATTACTGATTCTCCTGATTCCAGTATTATCTCACCATAGTATCGTACAGTCCATAATACAGCACCAAATCCGCTAAGGTCATGTGAGAGGTCACCAAGTACACCCGGTCTGACAGGTATCCGTTCAGCTCCTGAGGGAAACATGGGAAACTTGAAGTTTAATGTGACATTCAGTATTATCCTTGCGAGATAGTGACAGTGTTTCCATAGAGCTGGTTGGTGCTGCCTCACTGGAATATCATGCCCCAGACATGATGCCCTGGACACCTACTTCATGCATTGCTTACTCATTTATTTGATTGTCCTTTACCACCCCCATGGAGAATTTTCACTTATAAGATGATGGTCAGTTTTGTTGGTGGAGAAAAACCCATGTTTCACTGGGGTAAATCACCGACCGCTGATAAGTTACTCACGAACTTTCTCACATGTTACGCAGAGATTTGCACAACATAATGATGGAAGACAAGTGGTCTTCAACAAACACTGCATTGCACAAACTGTAACAAGAGCACTGAGCATATTGTCATCAAGGTTGCCCCAATCAACAAGAATGAAAGAAAATTACATTTTTTTTTTACCTCACATTCTGACTATTGAAGGACTAGCACTTGAATGGGATACAAAATTGATTCCGATTGGCTATTGTGGTAGGTAGGCTGGAAAAGAAATGTACCAATTTCAATGGTTTTAAAGGGTCTAGAAGAGGAGTGGGAGTAAACACCCACACTTTGCCAGGCACTCAACAAACCCACTGACGTAAAGCCGTAGTTATAGGAGCTGGATTCTAGCTTGGGACCTTAATGGTAAAGGGGAGGAACCTACCTGAAGAGCATTGTGTAAATCCTTCTCGCTGGTACACCTGTCCAGGTAACTCACTTTATATTCTAACCACTGGTCAATTAAGGCAGCTTCCTGGGGATCATGACCTATGTTTAAAGGGTAAATCCTAGATGGACAAGGTAGACAAGCACCAATGCCTACTGCTGAACAATAATGGGAAATGTCCCACTGTTTTAACTGTTTCTAATGTCATTTTCTTTGTTGTATCATTTTTCCAAATTAGCTCATTACAGATATTAAACAAACCAAAATTACTGGCATTTACTGACAGGGGATGGTGTCATGAAACTTCTGTAACTGCCTGCATTTTTCTCCACTTCTCTGCCAATGCAGTTCAGGGGAGATAACTTTTGTCACCCTTTAAGGCTATCTGCATCAATATGAAAACACACAATGGGATACCAGTAGAAGTCTGAAGTGGGACATATATTACATCATTTCAGTGACACTGAACATTTCACTGCAAGGTCAAATACATTACAGATGAAACCGCAGCACGCAACATGTTTTACGTCGTGCAAGAAGACTTGGAGACGGGCAAGTCCTATGTCTGACCTTTTGTGAGAGGAAAATCTGCTTGTACCCCATTGGAATGCAAATGGTATTTGGCAGAGAGCACCTATGTGCTATTTAATTTGTTGCACATAGGATGTTCATGCAACTACTAAATATAATTAAAAACCTATAGCACAGAGACTGGAACCGGAGCAGCAACAACAGTGTGAAGTGATACTAGTAATCTGAAATAACATACTACACATGTCAAAATTTTCAATTTCCCTCATGCCAGATGAAGTCACCAATTTCCAACCTTGAATAAATGGGTAAAACTTGATGGATTTTTTATTTGCTATAGCCCTGACATAAAACCCATATATTTTAAATCTTTGAAACTTGTCGCAGTAGGGAAGTTTTAAGTTCAAACTCTTTTGTCATTAAAGGTTAAAACAGTCCTACTGCATCATGTCACTTGTGAAAAGTGTTAGGTTGACAATCTACTGATCACCTGTCTCACCCTGTCCCAGAGGCACAAATGACACCTCTTTCTTCTAAGAACTGCTTCAATTCCCAAACATTCAACTCCTCAATTTTCTTCATTATTCATCTACTTAATGAAGCTCTTTTCAGAAGCCCATGTTATAGTATATGTGATCATATGTGCTATAAATATAGCATTGTAGCATTTTTGACAGGTCACATGATACAGTTTTACTTTTTATAACTTCATCCATAAAAGAGTTCGAAATTGAAACTCCCCTTTATTTTCCTTGTATTAAATGTATGAAACGTTTTAATGTTGTATTCATAACAAAGTTGTAAATAAATAAATACACAGAAGTTAATTTATTTATTTATTTGATTGGTGTTCAACACTGTACTCAAGAATATTTCACTTATACAACAGCGGCCAGCATTATGGTAGGAGGAAATCGGGCAGAGCCCAGGGAAAACCCACAATGATCTGCGGCTTGCCAACAGACCTTCCCACGTACAGAAGTGAATGTATTGATATGCTTATACTTGTATACTCTATGGTGGGCCTTATCAACAACCATGCTGGTTTGATCAAAAAACATTTTTTTCCTCTCTCCATACTATGCTGGATGTTCAAAAAAACCATAATATAACCATGAATGAAAGAGCACCTAAGAAAAATTCGTAAAAATTTTCTCCAATGAGTCTGTGTAGTGATGATGATTTCTATTTTAAGCTGATTAACTTGTTATCACTTAACTGTCAACACATACTGAACACAGATTTGTCCCTGCTGGAAGTCCGCCCCAAGCAAGTCGCTATGCAGGCAGAACCTTTCACAACTCCAGAACCATCCCATTTTGACCATACAGGGGTCTGAAAGCATAAAGAATAGATAAACTTAAATTTGTTAAATAAAGCCAAGTTAATCTGGTATGTCCTCTAATGAGGATATCAAATTGAAGTGCTCAAGTAAATATGAATTCACATTGTTTGTGGTATAAAGTTTAGCAGTCCAATTACAATTGTAATTGGACTGCTAAAAAAGGGAGACTGGACATGAATAAATCGAGATGCACAGAGACATTTTCTGAGAGACTACGGTAATTCTTTTCAACCTTCTCTCATGTTTGCAAGGTGTTTATTCAAGTATGTTCATAATTCTGAGGGCATTATTCTGTGTTGACTGACAAAATTGTACTTTTTGTGAAGCCTGAAACTGGCCTACTGAACTAGTGTAGTTTTGTCTCCAAAATTAAATTAAAAATATGCATAAATTCCACTGAAAGTTGCTCTTTCATACCCAAAAAGGTTGAGGAAATGAGGAAGGGTACCACCTGATGTACAAAGTAACTTTATGTATATATTATACATTTATCTGCAGAGGAAAAGCAATGCTGGCCATGCATGTCATATTTTAAACGTCTTGAAGTAAAATGCCATGAGAGGTCACCAAGTACACCCGGTCTGACAGGTACCCGTTCAGCTCCTGAGGGAAACATGGGAAAAACTTGGAGTTCAACGTTACATTCAGTATTATCCTTGCGAGATGGTGACAGTGTTTCCATAGAGCTGGTTGGTGCTGCCTCACTGCCATGCTCTTCCACTTCCCCATTGGCACCCCGCCTTCCAGATGCTTGCTGCAAACTAATGCCATACACCGTGCTAGATTTTGTGTGACAGAAGCAATGTTCAACCTGAAGCACGTCAGAGATTTGGCTGTTTCAGAAAATTGGCTTGAAACGTCAAGCAGGTACAGAATCCGTAGCTGACTGGCTTCATTCCTGCGCCAAATTTATGGTGGGTTTGGCTGACATGTTGGTTTGGTAGTTTTCAAATAGCCACAAACGAAGAGAAAACAATTATGAGCCTAATTCAAGTCAGATCTACAAACCACAGAGTCTTTTTGTATTGGACTACATGTAAACTGTACCTAGCCCTGGATGACCATGTACACTTTTATAATTCGACTTGCGTTCGCATAGGCTGCAGCCCACAACAAAACAGATTCTAGGGGTAGTACAGAATTCAACCACACTTAGTTAATACTTTACTTATTGCACTGAACCATCTGTTGTTTGAGGGATCGAGCAGGTTAAATGGCATGTTTAAAGCATCGCGGGAGAGCATCAGGGGTGGTCAGGGGATTATACTGACAGTTCATGAATGCAACAAACAAGCTCACGCTTCACTGATCAGTTAGTCTATGCTCCTACCACCAACAGGTCATGTTTTCCTCAGTTTTAACCATAATAATTTCAGTACATGCACTTCACAACAGGTTCAATGTCTTATTATCGCTATTTTGTGATAAATGGGAATTTGGGAGAAAACTCTGTGGAGACTGAGCATGACTACTTAGTGCCTTTACACATGTGGATGTCATGTCAAATATCCATTTTAAAACTGCAGGGTTCTCCGTAAACAAAGCTGTAGTAGGCTTAAGTACATCAAGAATCCATACTTGCAAACTAGGCATACCTGCAGACAAGATGAAGAATCCATACTAGCAAACTAGGCATACCTGCAGACAAGATGAAGAATCCATACTTGCAAACTAGGCATACCTGCAGACAAGATGAAGAATCCATACTTGCAAAACTAGGCATACCTGCAGACAAGATGAAGAATCCATACTTGCAAACTAGGCATACCTGCAGACAAGATGAAGAATCCATACTTGCAAACTAGGCATACCTGCAGACAAGATGAAGAATCCATACTTGCAAACTAGGCATACCTGCAGACAAGATGAAGAATCCATACTTGCAAACTAGGCATACCTGCAGACAAGATGAAGAATCCATACTTGCAAACTAGGCATACCTGCAGACAAGATGAAGAATCCATACTTGCAAACTAGGCATACCGGCAGACAAGATGAAGATGTCAAATTGCGATCAAAGCGACACCTACACATGTGCGTTTGCGCTGCTGCAGGTACATATTTCGTGTTCATTCTAGATATTATATATTAAATATTCCATATTTCGTAAACGTGAATACTTGATATACTTAATATTTAATCGAGTCCCCTCAGATGAAATTTTAGTCACACATATTAGTTTTATCTACACGTAGACACCAGCCACTTACAATCACAGCACTCAAAATTTCCACGTGTCTACCCATTGATTAAGAGATTTTTGCTGGCGAAAGGCAAAACAATAATCTTATCAGCCGCTGGCGACATGTAAATCATGTCTTTCAAAACTGCATATATGAAATCATAAAACATTTTGTTAATAAAGCCAGTGACGGTTTTGTGCGAACTCCTACATGTAATGTGTTAACAACTCATACAAATCCTGTCTCTCGATATACCGGCCTCGCACACAGTACTACCAAAAAGGGTTAAAAGTAAATCGTGGTAGATTTGAGAAACCTTGCGTGGAGTATGTTTCCCGTGTTGGAGGTTCCGAAGTAAAAATGCAGGAAAAGAAACTCTTCAGCAATAGAAGTGAGAGAGTGCTTGGGGTTTAACGTCGTACTCAACAATTTTTCAGTTTTATGACGACGAACTTCTTCAGCAATAGGACTGTAAAGAAACAAAATGTGTGTGTAGACTGACATACTCAATTGGAATTACATGTATGCGGGAAATTGATGACAAATTTTTCTCCGTGAAATTCATTTTTAGCTAAAATACATTTGAACACATATTCATTGTATAATGAGGGCTCTCAGCAGACAACCGTTCACCAGATAACAATGTGAAGTGACTTTCATGTAGCCCTAACCTGAACAAGCAGTTTGACTGCAATCTACGTTGTGCATGTACATTCCTTGTTAAGCATGGTCATGCTTGCAGACAATGTTTGGAATTTAAAGGTTTGTAATAGACATCGTCTGTCTTAATAATTTCTTTTATTTCATTCATGAGTATATTTAGAGATGTACATGTAGGCCTACATGTAGACCTTTTCGGGAGACCTGCTCACTTCATTGCTAGTGACTTGACCCCATGTGGTGAGGATTAACACCCAGGGCTGCCAGGTGTCATGCAGGGAATGGGTGGGGGCTAATCACTCTTTTCTGTCATCTTGCTGCCAACTCAGATCATGTGAAAGTGAACAACAGTAACTCACAAGCGAAACTTTGAGCCATTTACCATATTATCCAATTTACCTGAAAATGCAGCCTTGAAACTATTCCAACATATCTGACACGATTATCACCTGAAGTAACTTTATTTTACTGCCTTATAAAATCAAACGTTCAGCCACTGTTTTCATTTTCATTAACTGTGGCCTGATGGAAATCACTCTGCACTGTTTTCAGATGAGTTCACATCATCGGTAAATTTTCAGTAAGCCTTTCTTTCAGACTTCTTACTGATGTTACGTTCTTTAAAAGCATCCATAAATGTATCAGAAGAATATCATGTAAATTAGTGAAACGAACATTTGGTCTGATATATGGACTATTTGCATAGGTGGACTAAGAAAAAATCTAATAACTAATAAGTTTCATCTAAGACATCTCCTAAGGATACAGTGCATCATTTATCACTAAGAATATAGAAATCTAACCTTTAGCAAATGAGTATGAAATAGTTTTGTGGTTCAGGATTCATTGAAATTTCAAGCTGAATGTTGTCTGCAAACAGATGATGCTAAAATTAGAACTACCTTCATACTCGGAAATTTTAACATATGAGAATGAGTTAATGTGACACACTTTAGTATTTTTTGTTCTTCTGTTTGTTTATGTATTTATTTGATTAGTGTTTTACGCCGTACTCAAGAATATTTCACTTACACGATGGCGTCCAGCATCATGGTGGAAGGAAACCGGGCAGAGCCCGGAGGAAAACAACGACCCTCTGCAGGTTGCTGGCAGACCTTCCCACTTATGACTGGAGAGGAAGCCAGCATGAGCTGGACTTGAACTCACAGCGACTGCATTGGTCAGAGGCTTTTGGGTCATTACGCTGCGCTAGCGCGCTTACCAACTAGGCTGTTCTTTTGTGGCCAGTCAAGTATTAGTCTGTCTGTCAGTCACTGTCCCAAGTTTTTTTATCACCTTTTTCCGTTTAACGACTATTTATGTTCGTTTTTAGGATGGGTTATAATTTCGAACATACCCAACATTGTCTACAACAAGTGGTGCATTTAATGGCAGATATCCGGCAAAATTTCTTATCTATCCTGGCTTTTAAAAATCTCATAACTCATGCTGAGTGGGTGGCTGTGTGGCGGCTGACGGTTTTATATCTACATTGTAGGTAATTGCAGTCAAATGATACTTTTTCATCCCAGTGTTGATATATTTCATGTTCGTAGTGGGTAAGGCAACTCGTGGTGTAGGTAAATGTGGTCTGGTTTCTTTTACTTCTCTCTCAGATCCTCTCAAAATGGGAAGGCTGAAAAAGCTATGGCCATAAGCAGCAAAAATACACGTTGTATTTCGACAGCCTGAGAGGGGACAAATGTTTGACAAAAAATCCATGTAAATAATACTGTCTCTTTTTAATAGTTGGTTGATTTGCCATTATTTATATCCTGCATCAGCTTAAATTATTTCCATGCTTGGCACGGTATTCAGTTCAATTGATGGAATAGCCAATTCTGCCAGATCCGGCTTTGGCATGGTTTTGATTACACACTATTGCAACAGTAGCAACAACAACAACAGTCAACAAATATTGCTAGTCCACGCTTACTGAGACCACTGAAATCAAGACAACTGTGGACTTCACTAATCATGTTAACTAATTTTACCCCTTCTTTAGAAGAGTCTTCCTTGACTCCAAAGTTGCCTGTAACACCGAGAAGATTGGACAGCATCTCTAACTGCCAGACTCTCGTGTCTGCCATGTTGACTTAGCGGCTTTGCTGTAATATACAACAGTACTCGTCAGCCTACATCCACGAGGGGAACGGAAGTACATCCACCAGGAGAACGGACATCCATCAGGAGGACGGTGTAGTGCGCATGACCAAACATATGGCGCGAAATGTAAAGTAGTGGAGTACATCCACCAGGAGAACGGACATCCATCAGGAGGACGGTGTAGTGCGCATGACCAAACATATGGCGCGAAATGTAAAGTAGTGGGATATAGTTACACATTTGTGTTCACTAAAAAGACATACAGATTATATCACTGTATATCTCATACTATTAACTTAAATTTTATTTACTACAGGGCTTCTCACAAATAATCGAACTATAGACAACAGATGATGAATAAGACAAGGTATCTTGTAAATTATCAGTATAAATTATCGAACTATCGAAGACAGATGATGAATAAGACAAGGTATTCTATATCATAAGGACCCAACAGCCCACGGCCTCTCCAGACCCGTTGTCCCGACATGGGGTTCATAGGCCTGTAGGACTATACAATATGCAGGTACTTGGCAAGACAGTGGTTTTCCCCCGGCATCTATATAAAATGTGCCTAATTTACTTTCATATAGATATAAAGTACAACATCCATAAGGAGGGCGGTGGCTAATTTAACTTCATACTGTTATAAGGTACAACATCCACGAGGGGGACGGTGGCTGATTTACCTTTGTGCAGGTGTGATGCACAACATCCACGAGGAGGACGGTGGCTAATTTACCTTCATACTGTTATAAGGTACAACATCCACGAGGGGGACGGTGACCAATTTACCTTTCTGCAGGTGTGATGCACAACATCCACGAGGAGGACGGTGGCTAATTTACCTTCCTGCAGGTATCATGTACAACATCCACGAGGAGGACGGTGACTAATTTACCTTTCTGCAGGTGTGATGCACAACATCCACGAGGAGGACGGTGGCTAATTTACCTTCATACTGTTATAAAGTACAACATCCACGAGGGGGACGGTGACCAATTTACCTTTCTGCAGGTGTGATGCACAACATCCACGAGGAGGACGGTGGCTAATTTACCTTCCTGCAGGTATCATGTACAACATCCACGAGGAGGACGGTGACTAATTTACCTTTCTGCAGGTGTAAAGTACAACATCCATGAGGAGGACGGTGGCTAATTTACCTTTCTGCAGTTGTAAAGTACAACATCCACGAGGAGGACGGTGGCTAATTTACCTTTCTGCAGGTGTGAAGTACAACATCCACGAGGAGGACGGTGGCTAATTTACCTTTCTACAGGTGTGAAGTACAACATCCATGAGAAGGACGGTGGCTAATTTACCTTTCTGCAGGTGTAAAGTACAACATCCACGAGTAGGACGGTGACTAATTTACCTTTCTGCAGGTGTAAAGTACAACATTCATGAGGAGGACGGTGGCTAATTTACCTTTCCGCAGGTATAAAGTACAACATCCACGAGGAGGACGTTGGCTAGTTTACATTCCTAAAGGTATAAAGTACAACATCCACGAGGAGGACGGTGGCTAATTTACCTTTCTGCAGGTGTAAAGTACAACATCCACGAGGAGGACGGTGACTTATTTACCTTTCTGCAGGTGTAGAGTACAACATCCATGAGGAGGACGGTGGCTAATTTACCTTCCTGCAGGTATAAAGTACAACATCCACGAGGAGGACGTTGGCTAGTTTACTTTCCTAAAGGTATAAAGTACAACATCCATGAGGAGGACGGTGGCTAATTTACCTTTCTGCAGGTGTAAAGTACAACATCCATGAGGAGGACGGTGACTAATTTACCATTCTGCAGGTGTAGAGTACAACATCCATGAGGAGGACGAAGGCTAATTTACCTTTCTGCAGGTGTAAAGTACAACATCCACGAGGAGGACGGTGACCAATTTACCCTCCTGCAGGTATAAAGTACAACGTCCACGAGGAGGACGGTGACTAATTTACCTTTCTGCAGGTGTAAAGTACAACATCCACGAGGAGGACGGTGACTAATTTACATTCCTATAGGTATAAAGTACAACATCCACGAGGCGGACGGTGACTAATTTATGTTCCTTTAGGTATAAAGTACAATATCCATGAGGAGGACGGTGGCTAATTTAACATCCTGCCGGTATAAGGTACAACATTCATGAGGAGGACGGTGGCTAATTTACCTTCCTATAGAAGTAAGTTACAACATCCACAAGGAGGACGGTTGCTAATTTAACTTCCTCCAGGTAAAAGGTACAACATCCACGAGGAGGACGTTGGCTACTTTACCTTCCTGCAGGTATAAAGTACAACATCCACAAGGAGGATGGTGGCTAATTTACCTTTCTGCAGGTGTAAAGTACAACATCCACGAGGAGGAAGTTGCCCAGTTTACCTTCCTGGAGGTGTCAGGTACAACATCCTTGAGGCGGACAGTGGCTAATTTACCTGCCTATGGGTATAAAATACAACATCCATGAGGAGGACGGTGACTAATTTATGTTCCTATAGGTATTAAGTACAACATCCACGAGGAGGACGGTGGCTAATTTACCTTCCTCCAGGTATCAGGAACAACATCCACGAGGAGGACGGTGGATGCTTTACCTTCATATAGTTATAAAGTACAACATCCACTAGGAGGACGGTGGCTAATTTACCTGCCTATAGGTATAAAGTACAACATCCACGAGGAGGACAGTGGCTAATTTACATCCCTATATGTATAAAGTACAACATCCACGAGGAGGACGGTAGCTAATTTACCTTCCTGCAGGTATAAAGTACAAAATCCACGAGGAGGACGCTGGCTAATTTACCTTTTTCCAGGTATCAGAAACAACATCCACGAGGAGGACGGTGGTTGCTTTACCTTCCTATAGGCATAAGGTACAACAACCACGAAGCGGACGGTGACTAATTTATGTTCCTGCAGGCATAATGTACAACATCCACGAGACTATAGCTATAAAGTACAACATACACGAGGACAGTGGCTAATTTACTTTCCTCCAGGTATAAAATACAACATCCATAAGGAGGACGGTGGCTAATTTATGTTCCTATAGGTATAAAGTACAAAAGCCATGAGGAGGACGTAGGCTACTTTACCCTCCTCCAGGTAAAAGGTACAACATCCACGAGGAGGACGGTGGCTAATTTACCTTCCTCCAGGTATAAGGTAAAACATCCACGAGGAGGACGGTGGCTAATTTACCTTCCTACAGGTATCAGGAACATCATCTACGAGGACGACGGTGGCTAATTTACCTTCTGCAGGTGTGAAGTACAACATCCATGGGGAGGACAGTAGCTAATTTACCTTTCTGCAGGTGTGAAGTACAACATCCATGAGGAGGACGGTGGCTAATTTACCTTTCTGCAGGTGTTGTGAAGTACGACATCCACGAGGAGGACAGTGGCTAATTTACCTTCCTGCAGGTGTAAACTACAACATCCACGAGGAGGACGGTGGCTAATTTACCTTCCTGCAGGTATAAAGTACAACAACCACGAGGAGGACGGTGGCTAATTTACCTTCCTGCAGGTATAAAGTACAAAATCCACGAGGAGGACGCTTGCTAATTTACCTTTCTCCAGGTATCAGGAACAACATCCACGAGGAGGACGGTGGTTGCTTTACCTTTTTATAGGTATATAGTATAACATCCACGAGGAGGACGGTAACTAATTTATGTTCCTATAGGCATAAGGTACAACAACCACGAAGCGGACGGTGACTAATTTATGTTCCTGCAGGTATAAAGTACAACATCCACGAGGCTATAGCTATAAAGTACAACATACACGAGGAGGACAGTGGCTAATTTATCTTCCTATAGGTATAAGGTACAACATCCACGAGGAGGACGGTGGCTAATTTACATCCCTATAGGTTTAAAGTACAACATCCATGAGGAGGACGGTGGCTGATTTACCTCCCTGTAGGTATAAGGTACAACATCCACGAGGAGGACGGTAGCTAACTTACCTTCCTATAGGTACTGTATAAGATACAACATCCACGAGGAGGACGGTGACTACTTTAAGTTCCTATAGGTATTAGGTACAACATCCACGAGGCGGACGGTGACTAATTTATGTTCCTGCAGGTATAAAGTACAACATCCACGAGGAGGACGGTGGCTACTTTACCTTCCTAAAGCCATAAAGCACAACATCCACGAGGAGGACGGTGACTAGTTTAAGTTCCTATAGGTATTAGGTACAACATCCACGAGGCGGACGGTGACTAATTTATGTTCCTGCAGGTATAAAGTACAACATCCACGAGGAGGACGGTGGCTAATTTACATCCTTATAGGTTTAAAGTACAAAATCCATGAGGAGGACGGTGGCTAATTTACATTCCTGCAGGTATAAAGTATAACATCCATAAGGAGGACGGTGGTTAATTGACGTTCCTATAGGTATCAGGTACAAAATCCACGAGGAGGACGGTGACTAATTCACCATCCTTTTTCTCCGCAGATGGGAAAAGCCCAACACGAACGAGGACAAACCGAGTTTGCCTTTCTCTACACGTACGTAGATGAGAAAGTTTTCACATAGCCTTAGAATATAATCCTCGAATCATCCAATATGAGAAATCCAGTGACCACCAATTCAGGACAGTTGAATAAAAAAGTCAACAACCACATTCTAGTTTAAATATATGTATTTTAAGGAGCCCTGTCGCAGTGCCATAACCCACCGCCCATGGAGAGTTTGCCAACAGAAACTCTAATTCAACAAGTTCCTTTCCCTAAAAATGGTTACAGCATTGTATTCATCCGGTTTGCAAAAACCTTTACAGAAAAACTATTATAAACTGAAGAACACTTTACTGAGATGTACGGATAAAAGTTGTGTTTCATTACATATGCTGCAGTACCCTAGGCAAGTTTATTAATGTATTAACTCTCTTGTACATTCTAAGATTCTATGCATGTGTAAGTGAAGCAATGAATGGTATGGAGGTGGAATGGAAAATACATTATAGGTGTAGGCTATATGTACAAGGCATATAGCCATGATACAATGATAACAATGATATAAAATACACATTGTCAACTCATCAGTCATCTATTATTTACACACACAGCATGCCATTTACGACTCGGTACTGCTGATTAACTTTTTTTAAGTGCCGTGTGTAACGATGGATGTTCAGTTTGACAGCATCTTCGTCTTGCTTCTGGTAAAGATATGTGCAGTTTGTTGGATACAAGCAGTGCGACTACATCCCCAACCAAAGCTTCCTTACATCTCCTACTCCTGACTGTCCCTTCGTACCTACAAAGAAAAGATGTGAACAGAATGCAATCCTGTTAAAGGCTTCCTATTCATTTGTAAAAGACTGAAATCTGGAAATGTATATAGATTACTACTAATTAAACATATATGCCTGCACACTTTTTAACAAGTCATGCGCGGAACAAAATTATGAAATTATAATGATAAATAATTAAACACACATCTACATGTAAATGACTACTTGATGACTGCAATATTCTTAGTTACTTTCCTCCTTTTTTATGGCTTTAGCCTTGTCAAATGTTTATACACATTTGAACTGTCTGTATATAGATAACTTGAAAGCTGGAAAGCCATTCCGATACTACTCCATGCATAACTGGAGCCAAAATAGCCATATCTAATTATACCAAAAAATAAAAACAGACAGATAAAATGCAAGGTAAATACAAACCCACCCACATTTAAAATCTTCTTAATTCGCTCGGTTCCTGGTAGCTGGACTAGCTTGTGTACAAATCCAGATGTGGCGGGGCGCCTGAAGCAATGTTTCACACAAGAATATAATCACACAGTGAAAGATAATCATGGCCTATTTCCAATGCACATATACAGACAAGGTATACAAAAGCATATGCAGATTGTTTCGCATAATTTAATCACGCTCCATGTAAGCAGCAATGAATCCGTCACTTTCTTCTTCACTCTTGGACCAAAATAAGTTGTGACAACAAACAAACAGAACATCCCAGATCTGTATTGTAACAAAAAAACCCTTATAAAACATTAAACAAAAAAAAATTTGAAACATGCATGGAGCAGACCGGGATTACTGGCAACCACCCTACCTACATGTACCTATACGTACCGTTTGTCCCTAAGCTTCAATTTGAAGAACTTTTTTTCCACATAGGCTTCGAAATATGTATAAGCCTAAAAGAGAAAATCTTATTAAGTACCATACGCATACCCATTCGCAATAACACCCAGAATGGCCATAATTTACTCACAAAACATTTACAAAATTCCAAAGTCCCGCAGCGTTGTTTTTGGTACGTAAAACATATATAAATATAGTAACAGGGCTTTTTCCATACAAAGGGTATTTTCAGTACATATAAATCAAGCTAAACGAAAAAGTCAATATCAATTTATAAACAATTTATACACCGAAATCACACTTTTACGTACCAAGTCCAAGACATAACCGAAACCAAAGCCCTTTAGAAATTCCCTTCTCGGATTTGTCAAGAAAATCTCCAGCTCAGAGCTCTCGGACCTAGATAAACACATAATCATGTATACAGTTGTACGAGGAAGGGGTTAGGAGAAGATATCAATATAACACAGTGAAACACTCTAAAACACTCTTTTTAGATACATAATAATATATCCCGGGCGATGAAGTGCATGAGGATCTTCATGAAATCACATGCTACAATCAAGTGTGGCTTTATGATGTGAAACAATACATTAAACTATATGTCATGTAACAAATTAATTATTTGTATCGCAGCAACTATTCTTCAAATAGCAGCGAAATCTTTCGAGTTTGTGTGATATGAATGTACAGTGGTGCTGCACGCCACTATAGAAGAATAGTGAAATACAGAGATGATCATATGTTTAAAACTACTGTATATAGTCAAATACAAGGGTCAATTAAATACACTGTGTCTGTAAATTATAATTTAATTTCTGCCCGGTTTCCTCCCACCATAATGCTGGCCGCCGTCGTATAAGTGAAATATTCTTGAGTACGGCGTAAAACACCAATCAAATAAACAAATCAATGTCACCTGCATGACAACTGCTCCCTTATCCATACCTGTGAAATGACATCAGATACACAAATAAACATATTGGAATCCTGCTCCTCATTGTTGAGTTCCTCGTCCTCAAATGGAATAATCCTGGACATTTGTAAGTCTTCTGACGAAAACCTACAGAAATCAAGACATCACAAAAGTTGTATCTTTCTTGAAAACATACGAGAAATGACTGCAACACTTATCGAAATCGACGCCTACATCGTTACACATTCTAAAGCAAAACGTATTGGAAAGAATGTGTTCAAGACAAAGACCTTAACCCTAAGACATGCAACAATGTTCAGTCATGCCCAGCATTTGTCGCCCCAAGCACCACAATGCAGATATACACGAGTATAATATTCAATTCAGATTTGAAATGCATTTCCTTAATTAGTGTTATGAATTGAGGCACTCTAGGCTGACAGGCCCGTTTCCGCGTGAAGTACCTTGTCGGGTCATACCAACAGAACTTGTTGCTGCCTCGCTTGGCGCTCAGCATTGAGAGGTTAGGGCAAGGAAACAGGACTGTTCCGTCCGATGTCAGTATAATGTGATTGGGGGGTGTGCCACGTTTGGTGTCTTCGGCATGACGTTCCAGTGGCGGCAAACCTTGGCGCCCTACCACAAGAAGACACATTTCATATGCACAACCTAGAAGAACTCCTCGTCGTCATATGACTGAAAAATTGTTCAGTACGACGTTAAACCCCAAGCACTCACTCATTCAATCCGCGTGTAGTAATATTTATTTATTTACTTAGTTGGTGTTTTACGCCGTATTCAATAATATTTCACTTACATGACAGCATTATGGCGGGAGGAAACCTGGCAAAGGCCGGGGGAGGGGGGACCCACGACCATCCGCACGTTGCTGGCAGACCTTCCCACATACGGCCGGGGAGGAAGCCAGCATGAGCTGGACACCGCATTGGTGGGAGGCTTCTGGGTCATTGCGCTGCGCTACGTGTAGTAATAAGGTTATCCTTACTGTGGGAGCTCTTCGTGTAGCTCAGGTGAGGCTATTTTGTCATCTTCTGCTCTACAGGGCACCTGTGTGAGAAACAAAAAACTGCCTTTTTCAGATATCTTGAATTTATTTTAAGATTTCTTGAATTAATTTTCAGATAACTACAATTCATTTCTAGATTTCTTAAATAGCAGCCTTGTGTTAATATATAGATCATGTGTTTCACATTTGTGAAAATCCTTTCCAGACATCAAAAATTCTTTTGAACATATCTCGGAATAAAAAACAGGGATGCACATAACCGTAAAAGAGCCACAGAAATTGCGCCAAAATGTACAAAATGCAATAACTGCTCCCTGAGCGGAAACAGAATAAGTACAGATCTGCTCATGCGTACTGCAAGCCATCATGGATGATCGTGGTGATATAATTAAGGAGCATACATTTTGTTCACATAAATAACCAGACAAATGTAGGGCACCTATCACAAAGAGACTTCCAGATATATCAAATTGACGTCTATTTAAGAAATCTTGAATTCATTTTGTTATATCTGGAAATGCTTTTTGTGATATATGCAGCACGAAATTTATTTTAGATATCTTAAAATGAATTTCAGATGTCTGAAAATGATTTCCAGATATGTCCAAATGAACTCAAGATATCTGGAATGAATTCAAAATGTCTTAAATAAATGCTCTAAGGCCGGAACGGCTTGCCATAGTAAGTAACAGCAAGATATGTCGGAAATTTTGACTTTATACTTCCAGGATGAATAATTATTTAACACCATCAGAGTTTTAGAATTGATCAAAAATCCAAATATGACCTAGTCCGATGGCTTATGAAACTACTTTCAATTTTATGCTTTTGGCGTGAAAGTTGACATGTATGGGCAGGTAATCGAATATGTATTTATGGTTTTGCTGTTGGGGTGTTAATGTTAATATCGCTTTTCAACCACGTTTATACATGTCATTGTGTAACATTAAATCTAATCTTCTGATTCAGAATATTCAGAAAGGTATATCATCCAATTACATGTCTTGTCATATACGCTGCATGCCCACCTACCTGAATGGCGGAACGCTACTTTGCGACAGGTGTCGAAGATAAGTATGGAAGGGTGATACCCACAAAGGACACAATTGATACAACAGTTGGCATCGTTTGCATACCTTGCTGTATACGGTTATATCTGAAAGAGAAGGCGTTTGATAATTCTAAAATTTTATACTTAATTATATTAACTATTATTAATTATATAACGGCGAACCATTAGGATATCCAGACATGGTCTAATTTCAGATAAATGTAACCAAATAGAAAATCAAGGAACTATAAGAACTGCCATGCTAAACCATTCCATGCTGAATCATTAATACACTACATGATATTTACGTATTTCACTCTCTCCAAAAGCTTTTGTGTTTTTTATGAGAACATTTCCAACGTGGGTGTATATTTGACGAAATATCCACATAATCTTTTCAATTACCGGACAGCTTTGCTCGCGATGCCGTGAGCGTATGATATATAGGAACAGACATAAAGGCTTAATATAATTATTTAACAGTGAATATATTACAATGTCATGTTTAATATTAGGCCAAGCTGGTTTTTTCATTGTTCAGTTCTGCTTAGTGTCCTGAATTTGGACCTAGCTTGTGCCAGGATACCGTATGACAAGAATATTGTCGATATATCATGTCCATAACCATTCATTCCTTCAGTTGTTCTGAGCACAGTGACCTAAAGTTCTTGATAGTTGGAGACCTTACCTTTTACCACCAGTTGTAAATGTATTATTTTCGACTTGCTGGAAACAAGACGAACATCGAGTGGTCCTTGGCATCGAACACATGATGTTTCTCTTGGAGTGATTTCGAGGATACCGTCTCTTTTGTGATTTCTGATAATTTGCCTGACTTCCAGAGGGATATCCTTTGGTATACTCCTTGGTAATGATCGGAAATGTTGGCTGTTATTTCTCAGTGGAACTGGCCTTTGGCTCCCGTTTACCTGTTCGGTGTCAGATTCTTGTTGGTCAATTTCTTGATCAGGTAATGACTGCACGTCATCTGACGATATCAATTCTGGTAGCTCTTGTTTTAGATACCATTTGTAGATGAGTTTATGGAGGCATGTGCGAATGCTTTTTGTGCACCTGCATATTGTGGTGTTTCTTTGTTTATCGTACGTTACTATAGTCCGTTGTAGTTTGCACCAGAACCTTTTTTTCCCCGTGTACAGATGAATATGTCTAGGATAATAGGTCGACTGATGAGGTGGAATGAGTACTACAAATGGGCGTCCTGAGCTTTCAGCTGTTTCTTGGCACTGCTTTAGTTCATTGTATCTACTTTCGGTGATGAAATTTTCACTCCGCATGCATTCAAGTGTGTCTTGTCTAAGAATCGTTTCTCTTCCAGGAATGGCATAAGGAACGGAACGAACGTGATCACACTCAAAGGAACTGTTCCCACCTCTTCTTGCCGCCGATTTCAACTCAATACATGAGTTGTTTTCACAAATGCTGATCGGAGCATTTGTGAGCGTATTTTTCTGCAGATGTATCGGGATTTGAGGACCACTTCTTGATTTGGACGAACAATACACTCCTTTGGCTGGATCGATTACAACAGTATGGGGATGATTGTAGACATTAACATCATGCTGTAGATACTGGTGAGATTTCAAGTGCGATTTCATCCATTTCACTGTTATAATTTTACCACATAGTGTACAACTTGCTCGAAGGGATGACGTCTTTGTTGAAATATGGGAATCCAATGATCTAGAACAAGTCGTCTTCAGATTAATACTCTGGGTGGCATAGCAATGGTCTTTGTCACTTGTCACCGCGTCACTTTCCTGTGCCTCTACTGCGTTATTCTGATGGTTTTCTGATCTGTGTTTTGCACGCGACGAATAAGAATTTTTCGCTGTACGGGTAGAGGGGATTAATTTGGATGCAACAGGTGTTAAGACTATTACCACATGTTTGAACGTGGTGCTTCAAGTTCTCTGTGCGAATAATTATCCTTGAACATGACGTGCAATGGAAATGCCGTGAAGAACTGTGTTCAGTTAGATGGCAAAGAACGGCACTTTTACCTACAAAAATAAACACGTCTTTTGAACATTGTGATAATTTAGTTATTTATTTCAATGGTGTTTACGCCTCAAAAACAGCTCAATTTACAACCCATGTGATGGCGGTCAGTTTTATGGACATATGTGCATGGACTGTAATATATAGCGCAGACTTAAAGCCTAATTAGATTGCTCGCACAGTGAAGCCTTTGGAAAGAAGTTTAAACCCGTGCAGAGCTGATCCAATTTCTTGTGTGAATATATACAGTGTAATTTGACAAATAGATTATGAATCTGGCTTTGCTTTTGTTCTAGCTTTGTTCTAGCTTAAAAAGTTTGACCACAGTTTACCTACTGTTCATGCATTAGGCATAAAGAGCTAACCACGAATGTGGCTTTGTTTTGGTTCTAAAGAAGTTTTCGCTTTTAGGCAAACTTTATTCTGATTGTTGAGACACGATGCGAAAAGCAGCAATGGTGCAATGTTGAAAGTTGGTCAGCAGGACAAATTGTGCTCTTCTCTCGTATCAAATTATTTCAGATGAATAGTTTTCCAGTGATTGGCATTAAAATTTTTGCCACCGTTCATGCATTATGTAAGAAAAACATCTGTTGGCTTTCGAGTTACGGTTAGCGCAGCGGGAGCGTTCT
Organism: Liolophura sinensis; assembly: GCF_032854445.1. Lineage (NCBI taxonomy): Eukaryota > Metazoa > Mollusca > Polyplacophora > Chitonida > Chitonidae > Liolophura > Liolophura sinensis. Next base: position 10,340,097 of record NC_088301.1, read on the forward strand.
TTACATTGTGTGGTATTAAAACATACACGCCAAATGACTAATCTGTTGGTCTAATAGAGAGAATATGTACACAAACACTACACAACTACTATTCACATGAGGCCATTGAGTAGAAGTTCAATTGCAGGCATAGATGATCTGATCTATTCGTGTTAGTTATTTTTTCCCTTGCAAATTAGACACCTGCATTTGCCCGACCGGAAGTTGATGGCATCTTTTTGTTTTACATCCATCGCCGGGGCCAATCACGAAAACAAGACCTGTAAGTTTAGATTTGCTTTGATACCTATTTTACTGTGCCTCATCAGTGGAAGAATATTTTAAATTGACGTCACCTACAGAGCCGATAAATCTGCATATACGTCTGGATGACCACTAGGAGTATACATTTCGAAAAAAGATGTAGAAAAATAATTTAAGAACATATCATCTCATTGACAGGGAATGTATCTATTTTTTTAACATGAAAAGTTAATCAAAAAGCTCGCCTATCATATAAAGCCGCAGACGATAACTATATATGTACACAGTATTTTAGATGAATGAAACTTATTGATGCTTAATTTTACGTACCGTTTTGTCCCTCAACGCGTGCTTTCCAGTATACAGCTCTCAAATGGTTCTCTACTTTCTTCTTCCTTGTTGGCTTGAACTTTGACGGTGGACATAACGGACAATGGAATGAAATATAGTCTCCTTTACAACAATCCTTGCAACTTTTTACACAACTTAACAATTCATCCACAGACTGAATCACGACAGGTTGGTGTGTTGTCATTGTTACATTGCAGCGTCCAGAAATAAACTCGTCGGAAAAGTGGAAAGCTTTTATAAAAGCTATGTACTACATTAGCCAAACTGCAAAGCTAACAAGTCACCCTGAGATAGCATTACTTCAGCAGACATGCGATGGGAAACTGTGTTTACAAACACACCGCCACCTCGGCTTTCCACGGTCCAGACACACGAAAGTTACCCATAAATTTGTTTTGTTTAGACATTGTGGCAAGTGATACACGGAGGTATAAAGGTGTAGAAAGAGCAGGCCTATATACTGAATATTCTTAGAAACTCCACGTTTTTAACTTTAACTGAAAATGTTTTATCTTATAATCGAATTAGAAAATCATTTATACCTCTATCAACATAGAGTTTTTCCAAATATTGTATTGCTCTGGCGTCCGAAAAGCATAAACAAACTCGTACATGATAGAACTCGTTAATTTTTCTGGAAATAACTCTCCACCGTCGAATTCCAAGTAAATTGGGATAAGGAGACATCAAGATCATTCATGTGAGACAACATGTCCATATGAACAAAATAAAATAGTCCTACTTAATTTCTAAGATGAAGATATTGGTCCGAAGTACATTTTAAATTCTTCAACCATAACAAAAGTTATCACGACACTGAAGATATGACTTTCAAGCACTATAGTAGGCCCAATGTGCTAGGTAGTACAAATGAAATGGTATTTGCTTGACATACTTCCTTTTCAGCCATTTCATGGGGATTTCATTCATTGTATGAATAAAATCAAAGCGCTATTCAAAAAGCCCGACCCCAATTCATATTGTATTATACATGGATCTTCTGCTCCTTGGTTGTCGGGCAGGGAAAGGCAAATTTTAATGCGAATTGAGTTACATAATTACATTGACGGTATATTTACATACACCTGTATTGTTGCATTCTTTTGCCTGTACACATATTTGTTAAGAAATATTTTGTGATGTGTGGGTTTTTATGATTTTGATCATTTTATTTTTTAAAACTTAATAATAGTAGTAATAAATGCATCTTGCTTAGGTCAAAGAAAACAATTCTGGGTATGAGAAAGTTATAGCTGACAGATTTCCTTGACAAGGAGATAAGTCTGAATTCCTTTTTAAGTCTGAGGACTATATTGTCTTTCTAAAAATTCCACCGTGGTTTGCTGGGCTAGGATGTTATATACATTAGGTTGTGAATAAACAAACCATGTGTCCTAAAGAGAGTATGGCGTTAAACAATAATCAAATAAATAAATACATAAATAAAGCAAGTAACTTTATGGTAGCGCGACATATGAAAACCCTATAAGATGGAGACGCCTAATTTAGTTTCAAGTTAAATGTTTTCACTTAGAGAATTCAGGAGCAATAAAGCGGGCGATCACTTGTCCACCAGTGAAATCTGATATATGTGGATGTAAGCTTCTGCGGTATAACAAAATAAACTGGGTCATGCATGAAAGTCAGAGGTCAGACACACAGAATTTAGACGCTTGAACCTTTCTCTGCCATAAGAGGAAATAATGTGTGGGGTGTGTTAAGAAGTAAACTCTGAAAAACTTACTTGATATCTTTGGCAAAATAAGCTTTCTTAAATATTCAATGTTTTTTGCAGTTTACACAAATTATGGTCTCAAGCTACATATGTGTATTTTTGGGGTTATAAATAAGGCTATACAACAGCAGCAAAGACCTTGTTTGTCCTTATCAAGGAATTGAGCGTAACAATTCGCCAGGCTTTATATCTCTGCAAGTTTTTACATACTAATTAAATGGCCATTGAACGTTAATTGACAACAAGAGCGCTGTGAACAGCTATGCACAGGCAGAGATCAAAAGGGATTACAACATTAAGCGTCAGAAGTTAACTGTACACAGAATAAAGCAATAATAATAATCATGTACATAAAACATATAACATTTCTAAGTAACAAATAACAACCTATGGTTAATTACCACACAAGTGTGATCAGGATGGCGAAGAGCTATTATATAACTTATAGGGCTTCCATTCAAATCGGGCTAATACTTAGTTTTAAAAAAGTTTCCTAAACATGTAACAAACCCTGGTATCCATCACCTTACATACATACTTATACATTATATGTTATATATATTTCTCAGAAATAAACAAGGCAACAGTCCTCCGCATATAGATTTTAGCTGTACCAAAACGACATATAACTTATCTATTGTCCTCATAAGTGTGTGTCAATCAATCAGTTAAATCTTTATTAGAAGTTAATTTGGTAATCATCAATGTTGTACTGCATACCTGAAGGATGGAAAACTTTATACCTATAAAGGTTGAACTTTATACCTATAGGAAGGTAAATCAGCCACCGTCCTCCTCGTGGATGCTGAACTTTATACCTATAGGAAGGTAAATTAGCCACCGTCCTCCTCGTGGATGTTGAATTTTATACATGTAGGAAGGTAAATTAGCCACCGTCCTCCTCGTGGATGTTGTACTTTATACCAGTAGGAAGGTAAACTAGTCACCGTCCTCCTCGTGGATGTTGAACTTTATACATGTAGGAAGGTAAATTAGTCACCGTCCTCCTCGTGGATGTTGTACTTTATACCAGTAGGAAGGTAAACTAGTCACCGTCCTCCTCGTGGATGTTGAACATTATACATGTAGGAAGGTAAATTAGCCACCGTCCTCCTCGTGGATGTTGAACTTTATACCTATAGAAAGGTAAACTAGTCACCGTCCTCCTCGTGGATGTTGAACTTTATACCTATAGAAAGGTAAACTAGTCACCGTCCTCCTCGTGGATGTTGAACTTTATACATGTAGGAAGGTAAACTAGTCACCGTCCTCCTCGTGGATGTTGAACTTTATACATGTAGGAAGGTAAATTAGCCACCGTCCTCCTCGTGGATGTTGTACTTTATACCAGTAGGCAGGTAAACTAGTCACCGTCCTCCTCGTGGATGTTGAACTTTATACATGTAGGAAGGTAAATTAGTCACCGTCCTCCTCGTGGATGTTGTACTTTATACCAGTAGGAAGGTAAACTAGTCACCGTCCTCCTCGTGGATGTTGAACATTATACATGTAGGAAGGTAAATTAGCCACCGTCCTCCTCGTGGATGTTGAACTTTATACCTATAGAAAGGTAAACTAGTCACCGTCCTCCTCGTGGATGTTGAACTTTATACCTATAGAAAGGTAAACTAGTCACCGTCCTCCTCGTGGATGTTGAACTTTATACATGTAGGAAGGTAAACTAGTCACCGTCCTCCTCGTGGATGTTGAACTTTATACATGTAGGAAGGTAAATTAGCCACCGTCCTCCTCGTGGATGTTGTACTTTATACCAGTAGGCAGGTAAACTAGTCACCGTCCTCCTCGTGGATGTTGAACTTTATACATGTAGGAAGGTAAATTAGCCACTGTCCTCCTCGTGGATGTTGTACTTTATACCAGTAGTAAGGTAAACTAGTCACCATCCTCCTCGTGGATGTTGTACTTTATACCAGTAGGAAGGTAAACTAGTCACCGTCCTCCTCGTGGATGTTGAATTTTATACCAGTAGGAAGGTAAATTAGCCACCGTCCTCCTCGTGGATGTTGTACTTTATACCAGTAGGAAGGTAAACTAGTCACCGTCCTCCTCGTGGATGTTGAACTTTATACCTATAGAAAGGTAAACTAGTCACAGTCCTCCTCGTGGATGTTGTACTTTATACCTATAGGAAGGTAAACTAGTCACCGTCCTCCTCGTGGATGTTGAACTTAATACCTGCAGTAAAGTAAAGTAGCCACCGTCCCCCTCGTCGAGGTTCTAACTGATACCTATAGAAAGGTAAACTAGCAACCGTCCTCCTCATGGATGTTGTACTTTATAGCTATAGAAAGGTAAATTAGCCACCGTCCTCCTCGTGGATGTTGTACTTTATACCTACATGAAGGTAAATTAGCCACCGTCCTCCTCGTGGATGTTGTACTTTATACCTACATGAAGGTAAATTAGCCACCGTCCTCCTCGTGGATGTTGTACTTTATGGCTATAGGAAGGTAAATTAGCCACCGTCCTCCTCGTGGATGTTGTACTTTATACCTATATGAGGGTAAATTAGCCACCGTCCTCCTCGTGGATGTTGTACCTGATACCTGCAGTAAGGTAAAGTAGCCACCGTCCTCCTCGTGGAGGTTCTACCTGATACCTATAGGAAGGTAAACTAGCAACCGTCCTCCTCGTGGATGTTGTACTTTATGGCTATAGGAAGGTAAATTAGCCACCGTCCTCCTCGTGGATGTTGTACTTTATACCTATATGAGGGTAAATTAGCCACCGTCCTCCTCGTGGATGTTGTACCTTTTACCTGGAGGAAGGTAAATTAGCCACCGTCCTTCTCGTGGATGTTGTATCTTATACCAGTAGGAAGGTAAATTAGCCACCGTCCTCCTCGTGGATGTTATACTTTATACCTATGGGGAGGTGAACTAGGCAAGGTCCTCCTCGTGGATCTTTAATATTTTTTCTTCCAGTTAGTGATGGAGGAGTATTAGGTTACTAATTAACAATGACACATTAGAGAAGGTCTTCAGGGTTACAGTAATGTCTGTGTTTTCGGATAATAAGGGGTTTAAAGTGTTGAGAATTTATCTGCTCGGCTATAGGCCTATATAAATATACAGGCCTATAGTCTCGTACCTTGCCCAATTATTCGTAAACGAACAAGTTACTTGTTCCGTTCTGCTCGTGGATGTCCGTTCTCCTCGTGGACGTTCTGCTCATGGATGGCGGCTGCCCAGTGCTACTCGTAATATACCATCTGTCAACGTGCGTGTTTACTCGTACATTGCCTACATAAAGCATGTTGCTCGATACGTAAATGTGTATGCCTATATAATGTGCTTCATAATAACTCTATCTCCTCTTGAATTGTGCTCAAGTCCCTTGAAAATGTTGCCTTTAATTTAGTCCGAGAAAATATACCAATATATATAAGTATAGCCTACGTGTGTACAGGTATTTTTTTTTACACATTATACTATTATGTATAATTCTTTTGTTCATATGATATATATATATATATATATATATATATATATATATATATATATATATATATATATATATATATATATTGCCTTCAGCAGGGTGTGAGGAAAGAAGATGCTGTCCTCATAAAAGACGATACCAACATCCGTTACTTTATATCGAGAGCTTCTGTTTCATGTATATGGAATGAATGTTTATGTATTTATTTATTTGATTAATTGTCGTGTCATTCGCCGTACTCAACAATTTACGAATTACATGTATAATACTTCAAAATGGAAAGTTAGAAGCACCAGTGAATCTTACGGAGCCGTAAAAGTGACATGGTGAAAATGAAACTTTTGGAAGAGAAAACAAAAATACATGATGAAAAATTGACGGGGGGGGGGGAGGGATAAAACATGATGAAAAATACATTTTGGAAGAGAAAATATTTTTTTTAGCCCCCGAATTTAATGTCTGGGCCCCAAGATTAAAAGTCTGGGCCCCGAGTTTAAAAGTCTGGACCCCAAGTTTAAAAGACGGGACCACCACTTAATCGGCCAATCATAGGTCGTTTGCTATCAACAGCCAATATGGCAGCCACAGACGAGCATCTTTCACTAATAACTACATATTTTGACTAGGGTCTTACCATGCGATAAATAACTTGTATTTTAAATCAAGAACAAGATTGCAATGAGCCTAATCGACTTAGCAGGCCAAGTCCAGTCTGTTTAAAAAAAACTCTCAGCCGTCACGCTGCAGTGCTTGTGAACTATACATTGTACGTCCTTAATTGTTTGACGAGCATAATTAGGTCTATAGAGAAACAGCTGTGAACTAAAAGGAACAAAAGAAAATACCACTTGTTTTAGACGTACAATGCACTTCCCATATCAACGAGACAGCTTTTAAATAAACAGATTTCAAGAGGTATATATGGACTAAATAAATTATAATATATAGCATGCAGCCCCGCCCTTATATAATTGACTTCTTTCTGTCTTAGGTGCAACGGGCTAAATGTGAGACACCATTCGCATACGTTTTCTTATCCAGCCAGGGTAGAACTAAGGCGAGCTATACGTATGCGACCAATGGCCATAACTTTGTGTCAGATGTAAGAAGACGGCGGCGAAAAAGTTGGAATCTTATCGTTTATACGACTGTATTATTTGGTTGAATGTTTACTTTATGAATAATAATCAAAGATTTATTTATTTATTTGCTTCGTGTTTTACACCGTACTCAAAAATATTTCGCTTATACGACGGCGGCCAGCATTATGGTGGGTGGAAAACGGGCAGAGCCCGGGGGAAACCCACGACCATCCGCAGATTGCTGGCAGAAGTTCCCACTTACGGCCGGAGAGGACGCCAGCATGAGCTGGACTTGAACTCACAACGACCGCATTGGTCAGAGGCCCTTGGGTCATTACGCTGCGCTAGCGCGCTAACCAACATTTACCAACATTTAACCAACATGGACATTTAAACAAGGTGATACCGTCGTAATATGTGACCGAAATAATGGTCAGAGCGACGTTAAACCCCACGCAATGAAAACAATCAGAAAACATATTTAAAAATTCTGACACGTTCCCTTTTATTACAAAAATATAGCAATATAACAAAAGTCAGATCATTTGGATTTAAGAATGGCCGCCCATCGTGAAGTTGAAGATAATGTGCTCTCCTGAACGTGGGAAATAGTTACTCACGCCTGGAAAATAACAATTTACAAGTTATCAATTACATATGAATATTTCATTGTACAGGTCAGAATATTCGACAAAAGTATGGCGTACATTCTCATGTACATGGGGATCAAAGATATAGCCTGTGTCAATTTTTTGTAAATATTTTTTCACGAATATTTACTACCTTGGACGTTTTATCCGCTTTTCAATTACGCACTGTTTAAAAAAAATAAGAGGAAATAAATATCTAATAAAGAAAACAACACCAGGCAGAAAACCACACGGTATATGAACACTTGATTTAGTAATAAAATGTAACGAACTTAAAAGCCGGTCATTGAGTCAGTCACTGCGAATGTTGTAACCAAATGGAAAGTTGTTCAGTGGTTCCGTCAATACAGTCAGTATTATTATGTCTACAAGCCCAATAGTAAACCATGCCGTACGCGGGAAGGTCTTCAGCAACCTGCGAATGGTCGTGTGTTTCCCCGGGCTGTGCCCGGTTTCCTCCCACTACAATGCTGGCCGCCGTCGTATAAGTGAAATATTCTTGAGTACGGCGTAAAACGCCAATCAAATAAATAAACGAATAAATCAAACAGTCAACGTGTATGGTAAAGTGTATCCAAACGAAATGTCTCATGGTTTCATGAAGCTCACTTAGCTAAATAAGGTCTTAACTACTATGACAACGTATGTTGTAGAGATATAAAGTGCACTTAAATAAGTGCAACTTAATTCCTAGTACGCATCATGAAACCGGCTCCAATAAATCAAGCCGTATTGTCACGTGTTAGCACAGAAAAAGTTGAGCAGTGAGTCAATCAGTGTGGTTACGTGTAACCAAAGTAAAAGTGGGCCAATGAGTCAAGCAGTGTGGTCACGTCTAATTAAATTAAAATTGGGTCAGTGAGTCAATCAGTGTGGTTACGTGTAACCAAAGTAAAAGTGGGCCAATGAGTCAAGCAGTGTGGCCACGTGTAACCAAATTAAATTGGGTCAGTGAGTCAACCAGTATTGCCGGTTGTAACCAAAGTAAATGTGGGCCAAGGGATCAGTCAGTCTAGTCACGCGTAACCAAGGTAAAAGTGGGCCAATGAGTCAAGCAGCGTGGTCACGTGTAACCAAAGTAAATGTGGGCCAATGGATCAGCCAGTATAGTTACGTATAACCAAATTAAAACTGGACCAGTGAGTCAATCAGTATTGTCACGGGTAACCAAAGTAAAAGTGGGTCAGTGAGTCAGTCAATATTGTGACGTGGAAGCAAAGTAAAAGTAAATGTATACGTCATGAACAAACCGGTCAGTCTTACAGCCATGTCTACACGAGACAGACTTACCTTTCTGGAGAAAGATATCTGGTGCGCTAAGAAACTCCCAGAAGGTTTTGTCTTCCTCAAAGTTAGCCGACAACTTGTTTATGGTCGTGATGAAGTAACCGAGATTATGGTTGAAGTAATCAGCACTAAATCTGCAAAGAGGAAAAGAAAAATCAGAGTAAACGAATCTACAGAGTGTTAGTAATCCGACAGGTTGTGCCCACAACAATATGTTCTATATAATGTTGCAGTCATCATTGTACGATATATAAAACAATGAATTTCATACTATTTGCAATTAAATTAAAAATTTTCCACAAAATGGTTCACCACAATACATAAGCATATACATTACGCCCTCCCACCATAAAGCCGGTCGTATAAGTGAAATTTTCTTGAGTACGCCATAAATCCCAATCAAATAAATAAATCGAAATCATCTCAGATTTGAAGAATGAGTTGTTGTATATATGAATTTGCTTTCAGAGACGAAACATGCCTATATAATGTTGTAGAACACATGCAGTGCTGTGGTATCACGAAGTTAATTGCTTTATATGGTTTTAACCTGTATTCTCTGATGTTCGTGCATAAGAGCTTTGTCCTGCAATACAATTCAAATCACTTTTTCAGAAGAGTTATGTATACAAGTCAGAATTTCCCAATTATTAATTGAAAACTGAATTAGTCCTTCAGAAAAACGTCACCTCTTTAGAGTTTATTGATTTGTTTCATTAGAGTTTGAACGCCGTACTCAAGAATATTTCACTCATGTTGCGGAAGCCAGCATTATGGTGACCACAGCGATCGGACTGGTGAAAGGATTTGAGTCACTTGCACGTTACAAACAAAGAGACCAGAAAGGCCCTCTGTTAACCTTGAATGCGACATCCAAAACTAACATGTCAGACAATCGTTTGATGCTACCACCGTAACTCAACCAAAGTGTATTTAATAAAGATGTTAAAAGCGAGTGCGCTTGCTTTATTTGGTAGTTATGTTGAGTACTAAGCCCAGCGACTGGCATGTTAGTTACATGTATACAGGTAGTCGGGTACTACATGTTTACTAATAACACAGTCGTCAGGAGAGTATACATGCACCTAACCATCGGGGCTATTTATTGGAAGTTCTAAATCCAAGCCGCTGTATTTTAAAACATGTGCGTCCTTCACCTAAAGAGTTTTCGCAAAAGGTTTATAAAAGTTATAAAAGGATGTTTTTGAAGTAGGTATGCCTAATAAACAAATGCGACTGTCACGAAATATGACAATTCAAAGCCATGCGGTGGCCCGACAACATCTGTTGTACCTTGCCGATGAATGAGTAACATTTCGGATTTTACTTCGTATGTTTAAGCCCCCATTCGGAGAAAGAAGGTCGAACATTCACTAGTGCAGACAATTACAGGATATTCCGAACTAAGCCGGACCATCACGTAAGTGCCGCGCGAATCGTATACAAAAGACCTGTACCCGGGTGTGTCTTGGTAAAAGCAGAACCTCTTTACTCCAAGGCGTGCTAATATAAAAGAGGGCCAGTGGTTTTCCAGCACCGAACTGGTCTGAGAAACGGTGCCAATGACATGGGACAAAAAACATACAAATGACTAATGGTTTCCTTTCATACATTCATGCGTATATGCTTGTTTGACGACTTTTCAGACGGTATATAGTTTGGGGTCAACTTTTAAGGAAGACGCCTTAAAATTGAAAAGGAACATCTGACCGAATTTCTTTGGCCAGCAGAATTGTGTTCACCTTGTCGTCCGTGACACTGTTTTCATTTACAATATATATATATTAAATAACGTGTGGGTATACTGAAGACGGCGTCTTACTCAGCTATACGCGGATGGGATTACACAAAAACGAACCTGGAGTCATGCAGTATTTGAATAATATAGTGTATTTACAATGTACCTAGACTGAAAAGAGACGGTCGTGTCTTTGCAACCATCTCAAATATAATTCAGTTTATATATGCACCGCTCACCTGCAAACTTGGCTAAAGGAAACTTACATGTCGATTGAACATCCGCACAGAAGGGATATCTATAGCGGTGACGTTGACAACGAACAGAAAAAAGGCAGCGTCCAAGTCAACAAGTTCTCCGTGATCAAAATTTTATTATCAGCCAAGCAATAAAAAGCCTAAATTAATACCATCAATGTTTGAAATCAATAAATCTTTGCAATGTCCAAACAAACAACAGTTGTGTGGAATCGGACAACACCGTACGACCCGACCGCAATAAAATGCTTTCTCTGAAAGGCACGACGGTGCTTTCGCCATGGGAATATCGGTCGTTTTACCTGAAACTGCTGTTGGCGGTGGCAGCTCTCTCCATGACAGCCAGGAAGGGCTCTCTGCGGTAAAGCCGGAGGGTTTGCGTCATCTCAAACATGGGCTCCTGCAGGACGTTCCGGATAGTGTAGGTGACCGTTCTACGACGCCATGACCACCAATTCCACCTGGCAAGCATAACAGGCACATATTTATTACAATTTAGCTTTCTTTCTTTAAGTGTTTGGAGCTTTGCGTTTCAACACTGTGTTCTACAGTACAAGCCGCCAGATCCTGGCACCAAGCCGTATCCTAAATTCAGACTCTCGTTTCAACAGTACAGGTGTCCAATACATGGGAAATAATAAAGAACTAACTGCTTTTTGAATTAAAAAAAAAACATCTTGTGTGATTAATTTCCCATTATGAGCAATAGAATTCACCCAATAATCACTCCATTTTGAAATGATCGCTTTTTGAAAAAAGGTATTAAAGAAAACCCAGAGGAAAAGAAATACACGCAGCTTTCTTTCTGTCGCGATGGGTGTAAGTAGCCGATGGAGCGATGACCGCTCGTGCAAAATCATATATAGAGAACATGAAATAGTTAGGACACAGGTAACTGGCACGTGCACTTCCTGTTCTGAAAACAAACACAGACCGTGCTGTATTTTTGGTTAACTGCTTGATTAGACGCGCCAATCCTTATTTTAATCAGCAGAAACCGGATTCGAACATGCATATAAACCGATGAATAAATCTTGCCGAAGCTTTAGAGTATTTGTCGTCTGGTACCCCTAAATAAATGAAGTGGAAACTTTTAAATCTTTGAAAAGCCATTGGCCGAATGCTGAATCCAATATGTGAAAGCTATTTAGGTATATATACCCCATATATTCTGAACCGGGCCTGTAAAACACCAATCAAATAAATAAATAAATCAAAACAATTTGTTTATTCTTCTTATTGTTTATTACCTGATACGATGCCGGTAAGGTTTATGGACGTAGGAGACCAGAGTGTCCGATGTACCTCACCAACATTCGGCAATTTACTGGCGTACTTTTCATGAGTGATGCACAGATTTGGGCACAGTGCATGTAGGTGGAATATAATAGACTACAATACGGACAGTAGCGACTAGAGTGTGATATTGTTGGCAGATGGTCATATGTACTTGGTGAAACTTGGCTTGTTGTCAATTTACCTCAGTTTGTGGTATATGTTGTCAATTTACCTCCGACAGGGTTTTATTCTAACTATTCACCGACCATAGCAATTTGGCTTAGTCCGAATGGTGTAAAAAAATCAGTAAAGACATGTGGTATTAGGTTATAAACGACCGTTAGGCTGCAGAAACAGTCACATGAGCGTCGTCGATCAGTTATTGTCACAAAAGCACCACGAACATTGGGGACTGGGGAATGTACAAATTCCCTAAGACCGGACTTGAACCCCCATGTTGCGTTTACAAGCGATTGAAAAACAAGCGTTTTAACCACATGGATAAGACTCCACTTTCTCAGTTCAAGGCTTCAGCACCGAAATTTCACGAGTAATGGAGAAGGACTAAAGATATGTTCTAATTAAAAAGTCACATGCTTGTTAATGCTTTAGGCTATTAAAATGTTTTTCTTCTTGTACCTGGTGCCCAGCCAGTGGATATTTCACTTATACGATGGCAGCTGGCACTATGGTGGGAGGAAACTGGTCAGAGCCCGGGCGAACCTCCGGACCATCTACAGGTTGCTGTCAGACCACGTACGGTCGGAGAGGGAGATATGTTCTAAGCCATAAAAAGTTACATATGTTGATACTTTAGGCTATTAAAATGTATTTTCTGTTGTACGACATACGACCGCAGAGGAAGTCAGCATAAGCAGCACATATAAAATAATCAGAATTTTGTAAAAGGAAACAGTAGTTAAACACACTTACCTTCCGCCTTCACATGATGTGATCGCCCATACGCAGATCACTGCCAACAGGAATACAGTCTTCATCGTCTATCAGATACCAGGTTTTGTGTCTTGGAACAGATACTTGCTCGTCTCGCCCGCCTAGCTATCCTAGTGATCATTAACCAGGAAACACCTTATACTCACCTGCTGTGCCTGTCATAATGACGTCACAGGAGGCGACAAGCCATTGTCAGTGGGAAGGCCAATTCTCCGGCTGTGATGTGCATAAGACCCGGATGTGGAGGTATATCATGCCACGTAGAGACCCTATAGACTCTATATTAATGGGATATGTATATACACTGTCACAAATTACACTGAAATTTTACAGTGAAAAGTGCTGGCAGTTCTTTTCACTGTAGATTTACAAGACGTGCTGTTTAATATTTACACCCAAAATAGTAGTATATTTCCACTTATACCATTGTAAATGAATCAGTTAACTCCATTGCAAATTAACAAAATCTACATCCTACCAATCCAACAATCCTACAATCTACCAAGAAAACCAGTGTACATTTACAGCAAAGTGCGCTGTAAATGGCCAATCCGCTACAGTTACAGACAATGCCGTAAATACACATTGATTAGAGTAAAATTACACCACATAGGTGCAGAAATATGCAGGGAAATGGTGTAAAATATTTACAACATGATTTACTGTAACAATATACAGTGCTTCAGGCTGTAAATCTGCATTCAATTCTTACAGTGTAAATGTAGTTAATGACGCGTCACAATATATATGTATACCATTTAATTAGCTTAGAAAAGTGAAATATATAGACGATGCACATGTTAATCTCTGAATACAGTAACCGATCAACGTTTGACAGATCCTAATTTTTCTTTTTCATCCTCTTTTATATCTAAATTTCGTTCGATGGACACACTCCACGATGAGTGACCGGCTGGAAAACTAAACGGTTATGACACTTACATGACGTTTTTTTTTTTTGGAATACAGTAACCGATCAAATAATCAACGGACATTTCCCCAAAGCGACAAGATGGTCCGCACAGTCCTAACCACCGAGCATTCCCCAAAAGCTGCACGATGGTCCACACAGTCCTTACCACCAGGCATTTCCCAAAAGTGACACCATGGTCCACACAGTCCTAACCACCGAGCATTCCCCAAAAACGACTCGATGGCCCCAACAGTCTTAACCACCGGGCATTCCCCCAAAGCAACAAGATGGTCCCCACAGTCTTAACCACCGAGCATTCCCCCAAAACGACAGGATGGTCCACACAGTCCTAACCACCGAGCATTTCCCAAAAGTGACACCATGGTCCACACAGTCCTAACCACCGAGCATTCCCCAAAAGCGACACGATGTCCCCCACAGTCTTAACCACCGAGCATTCCCCCAAAGCGACACGATGTACCCCACAATCCTAACCACCAGGCATTCCCCAAAAACGACACGATGGCCCCCACAGTCCTAACCACCGGGCATTTCCCCAAAGTGACACCATGATCCACACAGTCCTAACCACCGAGCATTCCCCAAAAACGACACGATGGTCCGCACAGTCCTAACCACCAGGCATTCCCCAAAAACGACACGATGGCCCCCACAGTCCTAACCACCGGGCATTTCCCCAAAGGGACACCATGATCCACACAGTCCTAACCACCGAGCATTCCCCAAAAACGACACGATGGCCCCAACAGTCTTAACCACCGGGCATTCCCCCAAAGCGACAAGATGGTCCCCACAGTCTTAACCACCGAGCATTCCCCCAAAACGACAGGATGGTCCACACAGTCCTAACCACCGAGCATTCCCCAAAAACGACACGATGGTCCGCACAGTCCTAACCACCAGGCATTCCCCAAAAACGACACGATGGCCCCCACAGTCCTAACCACCGGGCATTTCCCCAAAGGGACACCATGATCCACACAGTCCTAACCACCGAGCATTCCCCAAAAACGACACGATGGCCCCAACAGTCTTAACCACCGGGCATTCCCCCAAAGCGACAAGATGGTCCCCACAGTCTTAACCACCGAGCATTCCCCCAAAACGACACGATGGTCCACACAGTCCTAACCACCGAGCATTTCCCAAAAGTGACACCATGGTCCACACAGTCCTAACCACCGAGCATTCCCCAAAAGCGACACGATGTCCCCCACAGTCTTAACCACCGAGCATTCCCCCAAAGCGACACGATGTACCCCACAATCCTAACCACCAGGCATTCCCCAAAAACGACACGATGGCCCCCACAGTCCTAACCACCGGGCATTTCCCCAAAGTGACACCATGATCCACACAGTCCTAACCACCGAGCATTCCCCAAAAACGACACGATGGTCCGCACAGTCCTAACCACCGGGCATTCCCCAAAAACGACACGATGGTCCACACAGTCCTTACCACCGGGCATTACCCAAAAGCAACACGATGGCCCCCACAGTCTTAACCACCAGGCATTCCCCAAAAACGACACGATAGTCCACACAGTCTTAACCACCGGGCATTTTTCAAAAGTGACACCATGATCCACACAGTCCTAAGCACCGAGCACTCCCCAAAAGCGACATTGTGGCCCCCTGCACAGTTCACAGACAGCATACAGAACGGTCGTTTTCCTTTTAAAGACGCAGTGGTGGCTATCCAAGAACGTTCTCCAAAAGCACAGAAACTACGGCAGAACCCGAGTGCAGTACGGAGTATTCCCCTATAAATAGCCATGGTGGTTAACAGTGTATACTCTGAGATGCAGAGCATTCTATTAATTTATGCCGATCCTAGCTTTCCTAAATTTGTTTCGTAAAAAAGGTGTGAAAACTGCGATAAACACGATTAAGTCAGATAAATACATACATACATACATGCATCAGCTAGACGGTCACTGAGAGTGAATTCAGTTCCAGCCATAGCAGCTGTAGTCTTTTCTCATTCTCCCAACACTTGATTAACCAAACGTTGGATCTCCAAGCCAAAGACTCGATAAATTCAGCAAAAAAGCTTAAAGCGAGAATTTACTAATCAGCTCATAAACATGTCCAAATAATAGGTTTTGTGACTGATCAACCAGCCAGTAGCGCAACCAGATAATACACAGTAGTGCGTTTGTGTGCTTTTGCGCTGCAGAGTTCTCTCCCCTATTCTGTGTCAATTCTGAATCACGGCTCTACTTTCCGTTGATAAAAACATCTGTAGCGAAATTTAAAATAATTAATGAATGACGTTAATTATCACTCGAGAGTTTGGCGATTTCTACTGCCATCATCAAGCTGGGGAACTCTTAGTGACAGCTAAATTCAATTTCAATTCAGACTGGATTCAATATATACATATGCACATTTGTTGATAATTCATAAACGTCCTTTCACGGCCGGATATAAGTAGCAAAGCATAACTTTAAGAGTAATGTTCTACTGATATCTCCGCAATGAGCTTACTCTTTGTAACTCATAGTATATATGGCGTACAACATTTACATACTTCAAACCACAAACTCCCGCAGGGTCATATAAATGTATATCATAAAGTAATTTGTTTATAGGGTTATATAGATAATAATTTTAATAATTTTGTATACCTACCGCTACGGTTGACATTAATATTCATTAATAATTTTGTGTTTTTTTACGCTGTGCTCCAGAGATGTTTTACTTAAATAACAGTGATCAAGCCACAAACCACACATATATATGTATATAGGTATATGGGGAACCGATCCGAGTCGAAACCACTCTGTCATGTATAAGTGCATGGGAGGACCGATCCGAGGCGAAACCACTTTGTCATATATAGGTGCATAGGGGATCCGATCCGAGGCGAAACCACTTTGTTCTATACAGGTGCCTTGGGGAACCGGTCCGAGGGGAAACACTTTGTCATATGTAGGTGCATGGTGGAGCCGATCCGAGGCGAAACCACTTTGTTATATATAGGCGAATGGGAAACCGAACCGAGGCGAAACCACTTTGTCATATACATGCGAATGGGGAAACCGATCCGAGGCAAAACCGCTTTGTCATATACAGGCGCATGGGGGAACCGATCCGAGGCGAAACCGATCCGAGACGAAACCACTGCCCTTGGTCATGTACCTGACAAAACACAAGCAAAGTTGTATGCACGTACCGCGCCATGCAGGAATCGCATCATGGATTCGACCATACAACTCATTGCTTGCCAAGGTGGCGTTAATAATGTTACAATCATTCATAAACCATTGTAAATATAATGCTGTACAGGAGAACACATTGCAGACATTTTTAGCTTATATCTTTTAATCATAGCCTATATACACTCAAAAAAATAATCTGTTAATTTAAACAGAAAGTGTGTTGTCCTGAGTGATGGTAGAATGCATACCGCTTTTGCAGCATATTGTTCTGTTAAATATAAAACTCATATTCTATTAATCCAACATAAAGATTCTATTAGACTAACAGGATTATTCTGTTGAATATGAACACAGTGTTCTGTTTATGTACACAATTTGTTCGACATATAAGAGGGACTCCGATGTATATATATATATATATATATATATATATATATATATATATATATATATATATATATATATATATATAATATATATATATGTATATATATATATATATATATTCTTTACTGTCAGTATGTAAAAGACCTGATACGGTAAGGCGAGAAGCGGCCGAAGAGAGGTGCGATACATTCAAAATCCCAACACAATTTCTCTAAATTTCCATATCAGAAGTATAAATCTTGGTTGAAGCACCCATAAAAGTTAAATGGCCATAAAGAAATGTTTACACGCCAATTTTTTCGTTCAAACGAGGCATTGTGTTTTTTAGTTTGCAGTATGAAGATCACGTTAAGCAGATAATATCTTTACTGAAACTTTCATGTGTGTATTTCTGCGTGCTGTCAAAGTTATTTGGTTAACGTAACGTCTTCGTATGTAAAACATAAACTTTATAATGTGATCAGTTATGTAATATTTTGCTAAGTCTATATCCACATTTCTGCAATAATATGTCAGGCAACCTCCATACTACAGTGGGCTAACGAAGTTGGTGTTAAACGGGGGTTGCACCTGAAGGAATAGTTCCAGTCTTTGTAGGCTATCTTTTTATTTCTTCTTTGCAAACATAATTTTTGTGTGAGTAAAGATATAAATGGGCAATCTTGGCATTACCTAAGTGTTATTATGAATTAGAGTGTTTAAGTTATGGTATTGCCTTAACATTTGCAACTATAGTGGAATCATACAGTGCATGTTTGGAGTTTTTACATTTGATTTATTTATTTATTTGTTTGGTGTTTTATGCCGTACTCAGGAATATTTCATAAATTTACAACGGCGGCCAGCATTATGGTGGAGGAAACCGGACAGAGCCCAGGCAAAGCCCACGACTATCCGAAGGTTGCTGACAGACCTTCCCATGTACGGCAGGAGACGAGAGCTTTACCAGTCGCATACTTTTCATGTAACAAGAAAAGAAGAGTAAAACAGACCTGAAAAAAGAAGTATCCTTACGTGCGTGTCAGTACCTGTCACATACAACTCAAGTGAGTTTCGCTACTTGTGGTGTACACTTTCTCGCACTGTGACCGATTCTCGTCTTACCGTACCAGGTCCTTTAGCATAAATGTAACATGCGCTTCAGAATGCATTACTATTGTTTACTTCTTTTTCACGTTCATGCATTGTATCTGCATGACTGACTGCAAATGACTTCTATAAATTTCTCAAAATTCAGTTTCACACTAATTCAAGTCTCTGTTCAGTGGCACTGGTGGATATTTTATTTTAGTTTGCGAAACTGTGTGCAGTATGTTCATTTCGTCATCACATCGATCTAAACGCGTACAAAAAGGGGAATCCAGAAAAAGCCCTATCGCCCTATACATATAGCCAGTCAACGTTCGTAGTAACTAAACGTAAAATGTAGGAGCCAACACTGTTAAATGTTGCACCGCACAAATTTTGAAGTTGCAGCATAATTTAGATTACGAGATTTTTAACATTAATAAATAATGTCGAATAACACAATATCTACACTCTTAAAATCTGACATAAGATATTATAAATGTTTTTCCTCTTTCAACTCTGTCAAATTGTTAGGTTTATCATAAATAAAGCTATAACACTTCACTTGTAAGAAGGTATACTTCTCTCCAGGATGCATCCACGTAGTTAAAACGACAACACTAATAGAAAAGCTAAAATTGAGAAATTTCAGCATACCTCATTTTAGATGGTTGGAATATATATTGTGTATTGTGGGGGGGGGGGGGGGGGGGAGCAGGAACTGGGCGCAAGGGGCCGAAAAACCAGGGGGCGGGGGGTGGGGTCAGTTCATGTCTCAAACCTGTATAATGTATAATTGCTTCTGTAAAAATAGTTAAACGGCATGACCAAACAAACTTATATTTAGACTTGGAATTTTCCTCCGCAGGCTTTCCTACTAAAAAGTGTTGTGGGCAGGTACAAGTTTATTTTGCTTTTTTTAAATCATGGTGGAGCCATGTACTGTATCAGTTCCTCCATTCAATGTTTGTCTTATTAAACTTACTTATCATTCTGCTTATATAGAGAAGAGATTGCTTGACTCACAGACTTACAGTAGTCAGGTAGCCTATAGATATGTATGTGTTCAGAGCTATATATAGGTTTACTGTTATGTTTTATGAATTGCGACATATACGGAGGTAGGCCATAAATAGATATAGCCCTGGCTAAATCGCCTAAAGCGTGTACTTACGTGTTTTCCGGCAAAGTTGATATAGAATCCTGACTAATGAGCTAGATCACATGCTCGAATCCAAGCGCTTTCTGGTTCCGTTGCATGTGACTCTTAAGTCAGGGCCCAGTTGTTCAAAAGTGTATTAGCTAATACTTGTATTAAGTCATATTTTATATAAAGATTTTAGCCAAATTCAGCAGCTAAAATTAGAGCACAAAAGAAGCAGAAGGACTAAACATAAAGTTATGTCTAGTATTAAGTCTTAGAAGAGTTTTGAACAACCGGCAGGAGATTTTATTAAACTCAAAAGCAAAACTATATCAAAATGTCATACTGGCAACATTATTTAATGTTTAAAAGGCCCATGTTAAATGCCGTAAAAGTTTGGAGCCCAACATTTTAATGAGTTACGTCTTGCAGTGATTGTTTGCAATTAAGTTATAAAATAATGTTACAATATAGATTGTTAATTTACATTTATCTGGAACAATGAGACATCTGAAAGTGTTAATTTGACGTTAACAGGATTAATTAGATACAGAATCTTACTTTTTACCCATTTTGTGAGGTGTTAGTTTCTAAAAATTTGGAAAGAATTACCTGACATTGTACATGTAAATGCTTTAATTCTGTCCTCCATCACTGCGAAAATGTTTGATTTAAACAAGTTTAAATGCTATAGTTTAAAGAGAGTACAACCTACGTATATCGCTAGCGAAGGGTGCATTAATGGATTTGCAGTACTCAACGCTGATAGCCTAGTTATGTGACCAAAATCTTGAGTAGGCCTACCACACGTTACAAACATGAAAAAGTTCAGTAACCGAACAACGTTAAATAAGAAGCGAGATCATTTAGCTCGCGAATTTTCAGTTCAGTAGATAAATAGATAACTGTGGGTTCCCACCGGGCTCTGCCCTGTTTTTCTCCCACCATAATGCTGGCTGCCGCCGTATATGGGCAAAATTCTTAACAGCAATCAAACAAGTAAGTAAATAGGTCTGATTGTCTAGGCTGTCTACATGACAGGAATATTTTTGCTTTCTTGTTTTTAAGGATGAATATATTTATCCTGTTATCAGTATTTAAAGAAGTTTTTGTTTAGATCTGTTGTAATATTTTATAGAAAAGCCAGCACGCTAGAAGGTACAGTAGGCCTATGTAGTG
Source organism: Liolophura sinensis (assembly GCF_032854445.1). Lineage (NCBI taxonomy): Eukaryota > Metazoa > Mollusca > Polyplacophora > Chitonida > Chitonidae > Liolophura > Liolophura sinensis. Next base: position 10,361,012 of record NC_088301.1, read on the forward strand.
TCTCGATATTCAGTCCTGTATCTTAATCCCATGCAGACTGAGCAGAATCTGCTCTCGGAACGGTTGGTGAATAGCCTTTTTTGTCAACAGGGAAGAGCTGTTTTTTTTTTCTTAAATACATGCAGATATGATGCACAGAGCTATATTTACTTTAATGGTAGATTCAATAGCCCGGAACAGGTGTGCTAACGGACAAATCTAGTTCGCAGCTACACCTGCTCGTTGCGGTGCCCACGTGTGTCAATATCCGAGAACATTCCAAGTTGTTCTCCTCTCAGAGTACACTAATTCACAATTGTCACAGCGAGCAGACTGACTCGGTTATATTCGGTTGTTTACGGCGAGGAAATGACGTCAGGAGAATGTTCCCGAACGTTCGACGGCGCGCTGGAAGTGACGACGAGAATATTTAGATTAGATGCACAGTGGCAACCGTCAGAGTAAGTTGTGCAAAACTGAGCGAGAAGAATATTTGAGAATACTACCCAACCTAAAGCTACTACCAGGCAGACGTGTGCCTGTTGGGACGTAAATATGGGGAAAGATTATTACAAAATTTTGGGCATCGACAAAGGAGCCAACGACGATGTTATCAAGAAGGCGTATCGGAAAATGGGCCCTCAAATACCATCCGGACAAGAATAAGTCCCCGGGGGCTGAAGACAAATTCAAGGAGATTGCTGAAGCGTTCGATGTCCTGAGTGACTCAAAGAAGCGGGAGATATACGACAAATACGGCGAGGAAGGATTAAAACAGGGGGCCGGTGCACCCCCTGGAGGTGGCAATCCTGGCGGACCGCAAACCTACACTTTCCAAGGAGATCCCCACGAAACATTCAGAATGTTTTTTGGTGATGAAAACCCATTCGGAAGCTTCTTTTCGTTTGGTGGCGGTCCTGGCATGTCAGGCGGTTCCAGGACCTTCCGTTTCGGCCCTGGTGGTGGACAAGAAGATATGGAAGTGGACGACGACCCGTTCGCAAGCTTCGGCGGTTCTCACGGCATGCACGGGTTCCAAAGTCGAGGTCCACGGATGGGAAACAGACCAAAGAAGCAGGACGCCCCGATCACAAGGGACTTGCAAGTGTCATTAGAGGACATATACAAAGGATGCACCAAGCGACTGAAAATCACCAAGAAGGTGATCGGTTCCGATGGATCGGTGAGATCAGAGGATAAAGTACTGACAATTGAAGTGAAGCCAGGCTGGAAAGCCGGCACCAAGATCACCTTCCCCAAGGAGGGAGACCAAAGGCCTAACAGTGTGCCAGCAGATGTTGTGTTTGTGATCAAAGACAAACCTCATCCCACGTTTGTACGGGATGGTAGTGACTTGAGGTACAAGGCCAAAATAACTCTCAGAGACTCTTTGTGTGGAACAACACTTCAAGTACCAACTATAGACGGAAGGACCATTCCTTTGCGGCTGACTGAGGTGATTAAACCATCCAGTACGAAGAGGATACAGGGGGAGGGGTTACCAATGCCTAAACAACCAAACAGGCGTGGTGATCTTATTATCGAATTTGACATTAAATATCCAAGTTCTTTATCAACCAATGTGAAGGAGATTTTAAGTGATTGTCTACCAAGATCATAGCATATAGGAACAGTGTAATTTAAGAATGACGTTTATTTAAGTTGATATTTTGTACCTCATTTGAATTTTGTTGGAGTGATGCGATGTACACTTGGTACATATGTCAAGCCCAGGCTGTGGTGATGTGTTGTGTACAGTATCCCACTTGCTGAACAGTTTTGCACATTGTAATTAATGTGTTAGGCATGGATGAACAGTTCCTTTGAGGACAATGACTACAGCAGTGCCTGCCAAGTATTATTTCAAATTATGTGGCATTGAAATAACTAATTTATGTTGAATATATGAGATTGCTTGAGGTACAGGATTAAAACCTATGAGTTAAAATTTGTGTAGCAATGTTTGTTTATGGGATTTATGAATATCAGTATCCCATCACAAAGATTTCGAACAAGTGTTTAAACACATTTATGTTACCATTACTGAAGTCATTAAACATGTTTTATGTGTCACACCTGTAAAGGAAAAAAAATCCCCTTCAAAATTTTGTTTGTCCACCTGTAAGATCAAGATATTATTTTGTGCTTAAGATAACAGTAAAAAGTTAAATCAAATAATTTAATTTAAGGTTCACAAAGCAATTGTCATTTGCCAGAGAAAATGTTTTACAAGAAGATCAGTTACTGATAATCTCACAGCTTATGTGAAAATGTCCAAACAAAACAAGGATCCTGATGTTAATTTTAATGGGAAAGTAAACCAATGATTTTGTATCAAAAACATTTCAAGATTAGTTGATTGTCAGATTGTATAATTGTTAATAAAATTGAGAGTGTACATCGAATTTCAAACAATGTGTACTGTAAGATTGCGTTGACTGTGTAATTGTATATAATAGGCTTTAAGTATTTCATCTTGAATAATTCTTTGAAGTGTAAACTGCATGTTATCTAAAGAACTTGAAGCCTTACTGCTGTAGCAGACTTTCCTCTAGTTTGATAAGTAATATGTGATCACTGAGAATATGGCTTAATTGTGCAGTTTTCACGTCTTGGGCTCTAAGTAAGAGCATTGAATTAGTCTGCTAATGGCCAGTGGTCAGATTTGGTTTCATTGACCTAGTAACAGTGGTTTGAAATTTGGATTAAGAGTTGCTCATTTAGAGTGAAAACTCCTGGGGCAGTAAACCTGATCCCAAAGTTCTGCCAAGACGTTAGTCATCTCTATACACTATTTGAGGTCTCTGTTGCCATGGAGATACAGCGTGATGCAGTACAGAAGTTTATTCATAGACATTGAAGGCTTGTAAACAAGCTTAGTTGAGCAGAGTGTCTTGAGTGGAGAAGTGGTCTTAATATGGTAGAATAGTCTGACAAACTCAGTAGATTTATGCAGAGTTGTTTCCAGATGGGTAATTGACTTGTGAATGATATGTATTGTTTTACTAGCTGGTATAGTTATAACAAGCCCAACAAACAAAGAAAAAAAAGGAAATTTATCTTTAGTACAGCAAATGTTGCTTCAACAATCATAATTTTAGGACATCTCTGCTGTTGAGATAAATGACTCATCAGCTGATATTGCCAGGAAACACACATTTACCCTCTACTAAATGTATAAAAACAGAGACAGGAGAGAGTGAATAATGCCTGGCATTGAAGGAGAAATCTGGGAGTGGAAGGGTGGAACTGTACGGAAGAAACCAGATGTTTCATCACTACATGTGAAATTGTGCAAATTAACTGGTTTGCTTGCTACAGGTGGGCATGGTTGTTTTTATTGATGTCTGTACGGGGATGGAGGAGTATACATGTTGTTGTAGTATGCAGCCAGTAGTATTCATCTGGATTTCTTGGATTGACTCGTATAAATATAAAACATCCAAGTCACCCATTGGTCTATAACCAAAGCTTCGAAGTCAGTTTGACCGGCCCGGATAGCACAGTTGGTAGAGCGTCCGCTTCGGGACCGGTAGATCCAGGATCAATCCTTGGTCGAGTCACACCTAAGACTTTAAAAGAGGAAGTTGTAACTTCCTCGCTTGGCGTTCAGCATGAAGGGGATAGTGCAACGACTGGTTGACCCGTATCAGTATAATGGCTCGGGCGGGGCGGCTTACTTACCTTCGGTAAGTCGTCTCAGTGATGCAGCACTAAATAAAAGAGCGGTGGAAATCCGTCCTGCAACAAGGAGGCACATTACACGTGCATGCACCCTAATGATTCCTTCGTCGTCATATGACTGAAAAATTGTTGAGAACGACGTTAAACCCCAAGCACTCACTCACTCACTCGAAGTCAGTTTGTGTAACTTGACGTGGAAAAGATGTCATTTCAGTGGTGCTCGAAATTTAATTTCGTCGTCATATGACTGAAAAATAGTTGAGTATGACATTAGACACCAAACACTTCCTCGAAATTTGATTCGTGCGAGTGGTTGACAGTGTTGAGCAATTGCTGTTATCAGTTGTGAGATGTCTGCACCCACAGTATGGTGTGGTCATCAGGCATATCACAAGTTGCTACTTCATGATGAAATGGGCCCCAGATGTTTGGAATTCCTGTTTTTTACGAACTTCTAAATTAAATGGGAGAATATTATACACGGAAACTGCAGCAGCCGGTTAAAGCCTTTTTTAACGGCTGAATTATTTGATTATTATTTAACGCCATACTCAAGAATATTTCATTTGTGTGAAGGAATTGAATATCAACATCTCAGGATGTTTTATGTGGATTCAGCAGTACCGGTATCAAACCTGGAACGGGTTCTATGTAGCTCTGGGATGAAGATTATTGTATGTGTAACTACAGATTGTAAATGGCATGATGTGCTGCATGACCTGTTACCTTGGTTGCATTTAATTCACTGAATCTATACCTTAATCAAGAACTGTTTTATTCTCTGTAAGGATTTCAACGGATTTCCGCTACACTAAAAGCAGGATTTATGTGGCTGCGGCATGTAAAGTGATAATATCCAGGGTGACCAGCTTTAAAAATATGGCATAAAGCATGTAAGTTAAAATATTCACTACAGTTAGTTTATTCTAGAATTGTGAAGATCTGTGCATGTGAATGTGTGTTGTAACTGCAGAAGCCCAGATGATACCTTGTGATCCACGTGTTGTAAACAGCTAGAACTGGGTTATCAGGTGACCTAGCTATTTGCTTACCCCAGGGGCTGTGGATGATTATGTTGACAGGCAGGAATCTAGGCACTCTGGAAAATTCTGCCGGTACTGCTAGCTTTTATATTTCTCAGCTCAACGATTACAGGATATAGGTCGCAGGCTGTTTTTGTAAGCAGGCCTATGGCACAAAATGTTCTGGAGAATTCTCAGCTGATTTTGTGTGCAGAATTGATTTTCATAGCCAGCCTATGGCTATCTTAGACACATGTTGGAACTAGGCATCCTCACACATGCTCAACGTGAAATGGGACACTCCTGTAGTTTGACATGATGGTTGTTACCGTTTCAGGCCGACAGGGACAGAGGTTTCACCAAGCTACCTGAATTCTGTAGTGACCACAGAAAATGCATACAAGATCTAACAGAGACCTTTACTTAGAAGTTTAACGCATAACTTGTAACTTCAAACTAGAATCACAGGTTACAAGATGAACTACTAACTAAAGGTCTACATTATCTCGAGGTTGGGAGCCCCAACAACACTGAAGAGCTACATGTAAGCTATTTTGAAGCAGAGTTGTCAGTAGGCTTGAGCAGTTCATGGCAGGCTTCAGTTGGGCTTGGCACACATGTAGAGGTAATTATATGACAATCCAAAACTTCATTTCTGTATGCGAAAACTACTGTGTCCTGCATTGAACCATTCAGCAAATGATGTGTATGTATGTAGGTCTAGCACTGAACTAAAAGGTACCAATACCATCTTCAATCTTTTCGCATATGGTAGAGCAACTTTCAGAGCAGTTCACGCACATTTATTAATTTGATTTTGGAGATAAACTACTATTAGTTGGATTGGCCAATTTCAGGGCTTCACAAAAAGTATAATGTGGTCAATCTACACAGAATAATGCCTTAAGAAATATGCTTGAATAAACGCCTTGCAAACATGCGAAAAGATTGAAGAATTACAGTAGTATATATACATGAATAAATGTATGTCTCTGTCAACTTTACGATGTTACAAAAATGCAGACATCGTATAATGTTGTCTCAGTTAATAGTTAATCTGCATTGATTGATTTATTTATTGATTACTGTTTAACACTAAGCCTATGTACAAGAATTTTCCACATCATCATACCAGATCTGGTTTATGGATGGAGGAAGATGTAATGAACCACTGACCTTCAGCAGGTAACTGACAAACCTCCTGACTTAATCTTCTCGAATTTTCATAAAGTCAGTATACATGTACATGTAATGGGGAGGCAGCAGGTTACATGAACAATGTTACAACGTAGCTACTATAACGTCATCTTGCCTTAAATCTGACATCTAAATGAGCTGAGAAAAAACATCAGAATCCTGTGGCTGGGCGTTGGATTTGGCCCCATTGCACGGAAATTGGTTTCAGTGTGAAGGAGGTCAGGTGGAAGGAAATAGTCCCTTTGAACACCTGTGGCTGGGCGTTGGATTTGGCCCCATTGCACGGAAATTGGTTTCAGTGTGAAGGAGGTCAGGTGGAAGGAAATAGTCCCTTTGCACACCTGTGGCTGGGCGTTGGATTTGGCCCCATTGCACGGAAATTGGTTTCAGTGTGAAGGAGGTCAGGTGGAAGGAAATAGTCCCTTTGAACACTACATTTAAACATGTAAGTGACGTGAGCAGTAATCATGCTGCCGAAATCAGGATTAGAACTCGAACCTTTATTATTGGTTGTCAAGCTGTTTATGAATAGGCATGCTCCACCTGCACTCATACTTATACATAATTATGAGTGGGGTAAATGTCCTAAAATTATACCCCAAAAGCACAATATTAGAGGCAAAAACATGTCATAATACAACCTACATTCCAAGCATGCCTCAAAACACCTTCTGTAAGATCAACTCTCAGAACTCTCAGATTCAGACAAAATGTGCAAAGTCCTGGGTGAAAGTTCAGGTCATTTACCATAGGTCAAAACAAAAACAAACATCAGTTAGAATAGGTCAGGTACAAGAATTTATTCAACTATACAGTACTTTTTGCAAAATGACAACCATGTAAAACATTCAATGTTCAAAGATAGCATCCGTGCTGTGATACCTGTACTCCATATGACATTGCAATACGTAAAACTTACCTATGGCAGAGGAATTCTCAGTTCTCTCGTTTGTTGTCAAATTAAATCAAATGTTCACCTAGTATAACAGAAATGACTGTGTCCAGAATCAGGACAACTGAAGTCCTTTTGTTGGATTTAGTAAAAAAAATATTATTCCACAAACATGAACTGGAGATATTCAGAAACGAAACCAGGTTGCGTTCAAGCACATAGCTATTGCCATCTGTTAACCACTGCCTCTGTACCTGGATACCAGCCAGGCTGGGAGACTTGGCTTGGCTTTCTCTGACATTTTACTCAACACCTGGCAAGTGTTAGACATGAGGTAATAAAGATGTATTGACGTAAAACGTGAAGAGCTGCCTGGCTTAAACGTAGAAAACTGGCAAGTGAGCTCATATATGTGTATCCATAGGCTTAACTGGAGACGAGTGAATCAGGGGCCGGTTTCACGAACCATACTTAGTGTTAAGTTGCCCTTAACTAAGTGTACTTTATATCTACAACATCTCTACATTGTCATGGTAGTTAAGAGCTGACTTAGCCAAGTGAGCTTCATAACTTCAGCAACAGGCCTAGAGACATGTCGTGACAAATATCATTTATCATGACCACAGGTGCGTGTGTACAATAATATGTAAACCACCTGGGTTTTGCCAAAAATTACAAACGATTACGACAAATGTAACCTGCACATCAGGTAGAAGATACTGATTTATTTTGTCTATTTCTTTTAGCCAAACAGATAAGCAGGTCCTGTCACTACATACATGTATACCAGTACTGTAAATTGTCAGCCTTTTCAAGCACTTTTTCCAGTGGAATTTACGCATACAATTATGATGAATAGACGACACCAAAAATGATTCACTTGTGTCAACAAAAATGCAAGCTTCATAAAACTGTGCAGATTATTTCTCTACACTCCATAGTTTTCTCAAGCTGTTTCAAAATATTGTTCACAGTAGTGGTTGAAAAATTAGGTTAGTTACATGAACCACTACCGGTACTGACAGTTTTCGAGTAACAGTGTTTTTTTTTTTAATCTTTGACAAGATAAGGCATTAGGTTTATTTGAAACAGCCACGATTGTATCAGATGTCAGAAATGTGCCTCTACATCACAGACTTCACTGGTCACTAACACATTCCAGTAATCATGATTTCTAACCAGTGGTAAACAGGACCATATGAACAACATAAAACAACGTATTCTGTTTGAGTAGGCCTAATGATGTGAGTACACGAAAAGTTCACAGATCTGCATTAGCGGCAAACTCATTTCTAGTAGACAGCACTAATACTATTCATGTTTCCAATTTAATCCTTTATCTACATAACCTACAAAGTTTGTACAAAGCTAGGATTTCCAGTCAGTCATCTGAACTTTTGAAAATCATGTAAAAGCTGAAAATAGGATTCCTTTTCATCCACGCTCAATGTGACAACCATTAGTAACATGTACTGCAACAATACATTAAACTACTTTAAATGTGCAGTGAAGTATCAGCCTGTTTATTACTAGACATGGACAAAAATGGACTGCTTGGTTAAAGTCATGCCTGTGTATTTACCATGTTTCCTACCTCTTTGTTCTTCAGATCTGCAGTATGTTTTTGTTCCTCGGATTTGCAGTATGATATATCTCTAGACTGACCACCACTAGAAATCAACATATTTATCAGATCAGGCCTTCGTCTAGGACAAGAAAGCTTCATCTGACAGCCCATTCATTTCATCATGCCATACACCTTTCATGTTATTCATGTTGACCATGATACAAAGGTTTTGACACACTGTTCACACACTCATACCAGCTCACCACATGTACATTTCTTCTGTGATACTGACACATCACATATTTACAGTCACCAAGCCGTTGAGGATTGCTCGGGCTGCTTGTTAATTTCTGTCAAAGCACCACATGCTTTCACCACAGCAAGGAGATTTAAACAAAGCTTCTACTATTCACCTCTTCTGATACATACAGCATGTTTATTACCAGTAAGGGATTTGGTCATATAGTGTGTACATTTTGGTTCAAACTTGGTGGTAAAAATGGCACCTTGTTGATCTCCATCAGGATGTGCACTGTTTTTCTGTCCCTGGCACTCAAAAACAGATTATCTGTTCCTTGGTGGAGTGCCTCATGTCAGTGCTGCCAGGGTGTAGATGTTCAGTCAGACAGTTTTGCGCTGTTCCTCATGTGACCTATGGTGGAAGGCAAATGTGACGGCTGCCTCCCACGCCCCCTTCAGCATGCGATCCTCTATGCCCTTCTTGTCTGTGGAGTGGTGCCACTGGGAGAGGTCAGAGTTACAGTCCGAGCCTGGCGGTGGGGGCCTCACCTGGATCTGGTTCACACACCTACGACACTTCAGTCTGAAATTACAGGTAGAACGGTGTAAACATTAGCGATACAAATGAATCAATGTTGAGACCTCTTGCACAAAGCTTCATAATTCTCAACACTTTCCTAAATTATGTTGCCTTAATTATAAAAGCAATCAGAAACACAATGTCTTGTCACTCGTACGTCACACGCTTTAATTAAAAGGCAACCCCGGATTTGGGCGACGTTGATTACAGCGCTTCATAGTTTGGTTACTTTGAACTGCAATATCTTGGTCATGCAACATCACAAAGACAAAAAGTTTGTGTATTTCCATCTTCATGTTGGATGGTTTATATCAGTGCATATATACATACACTGACACCAGTACTCGAGAATATTTCACTTATATGACAGCGGCCAGCATTATGGTGGGCGGAAACCAAATAGGAAACCCCCGACCATCCTATGGTATCATATACTATGCCCTGACCAGTCACAGTAAAATGACACCAAGCTAATCTGTACTTGACATTATCCCATTATGATGAGTACCAAGCCAGGGAAGTACCCAGATTGCTAAGTTCAAAGTTATGGCCCAACTCAGGACTTCAGATTTAGGGTGCAGAATGCAACGTGGAATTTCCATAACATTTAGAGTCAACCACGGAAACTGTCCATGCTTCTGGGCCATGCATGGAGATCAGAATCTCATGTTGTCTTAATGGTGATATCAATTTTAAAAAATCCTAAGAGGGAACTCAAGAATTTTTCTCTTAAATAACAGCATGAGCATGAGCTGGACTTCAACTCACAGAGATCACACTGGTGAAAGACTCCTGAACTATTGCGCCGTGCTGGTACGCCAAGCAACTTGGCCACCTCAGCCCCAACTATGGTGGAGGAAGATGGTCCTTCACAAATGTTAGACTGCACAATGGCCACACAAGCATTGCTGACAGCTTGCTATCTCCAAGGCCAATGAACAACGACAGTATACAAATTCTGTGTCCAAGGCCAGTTTTGAACCCATCTTGTGTGTCTTAAGGACTGAACAGCAAACACCATCACCACACTTGGCCATAGTCGTCTCTCAGACAAAGAATGGTAAAAAAACAAAAACAGATAACACTTAGCACAATACACTAATGACACCGTCCTGACTGACGACATTTCTCTTACATGTGACCTATGGCAGGAGGCAGCCGTCACATTTATTTAATGATTTTTTTTTTTTTTTTTTTGATTGTTGTTTTACGCCGTACTCAAGAATATTTCACTTATGCGATGGCGGCCAGCATTATGGTGGGTGGAAACCGGGCAGAGCCCGGAGGAAACCCACGACCATCCGCAGGTTGCTGTCAGACCTTCCCACGTACGGCCGGCGAGGAAGCCCCCCATAAGCTGGTCTTGAACTCACAGCGACTGCATTGGTGAGAGGCTTCTGGGTCACTACGCTGCGCTAGCGCGCTAACCGACTGAGCCACGGAGGCCCCTTTTTTTAATGATAATATATTCTTGTTTTTCCTCTTTTTTTTTTTTTACATGTATTTTTGTCCTTTTTAATACAGCATGACATAATGACCAGAGCATCTGGACGTCAGCTGGGAATACTGGTACAATCGTTTGTCTTTGCACAACTAACTTGTCATGGGTGTCGCTGATGGTAGACTCATTCAGTTTGAAGAGGTCACGGAGCTCGCCCAGGCTGAAATGTCGCTCCACATCCTCTTCCTTGTCTACCACACAACTGCTAAGTGCCTTCTTGTGGGTCTGCCTCTGGAATATCTTTTCTTCTATTGTCCCAGTCTGTGAATTAGAAGACAAACCTGTGCTTGTACTCAGACCAGTTTGGCTACTTTCTCCTTTCTGAGGAAATCTGTGAATAGTGCTCATGTTCAGGTAAAACAGCCCATGGATCTCACAAAATTAACATTACACAAAAAAGAAAAAAAAAAAGAAAAAAATTACGAATACACATGTATATAAAAAATATAGTTAGGCAGAGCTAAGATTAAATATAGCAGGAAATGACAAAGCAGAATATGAAGAGCACACAGTGATTTGGGAATGCTTTATACATGAAAAAGAATGTTCTAGAACATCTATGTCGGAAATAAATTCTATAAAATGATAACATGGGAATTCCTGAGATTTCCTGTAAATGCATATAAACCTTGGCTGGTTTCATTTCATCCTTAAGAAAAGGTACTAATTTATTGTATCTACATTAACCAGATATCACATTCATATGTGTTTTCCTACAAGGTCAATTTGAGTGCATTTTTTTCTCTATGAAACAATTTGATGTTAGTCATAAAAGTGAGATTTTTTTTTGGAGTATGTTTATAAACTAAACACCAAGTGGAAACAAAAACAATCACACCTGTAAGGCATTATTTTATTGAAGAACAATGTCATCCTAATTTTTTAGTAACTAAGACTTGCTGTGGGGTAGACAGAAAAAATGTACTTTTTGTGAAGTTTTTGATTGGCACACCAAGACACCAAAGAGCAAGAGATGCACGATATTCACTGTCATGTCTTGAGAACAGAATTATTCCCCCAAAGAAATATGTTGGTACAAAATTTATCCCATGTTACATTATCTCCAATGTCAAAAAGAATCATTTTATTGGCTACTAAATTGTAACCAGAAGGAATCCTGCATTAACTCTTCCTCAGAAATGATGTGTTAAAGCATCATTTCTGATTGAAATTAGGGGTATGTGTGGGTTTCACAGCAATGAGACAACGAGCATTTATTCAAATGTGACCCACTGACAGCTAAATGGAGAACTGTCTGAGCTCCTGAGTTCAAATAACTGTTTAGCTACCCACACGGACTGGTGTTTATCCCTTGTGTAAAAGACAAGACTACACGCACCTTAAAAAAAAAAAAAAACATTTATGAATTCCACCCAGAAAGTTTCACATGTACCAGACACTTTCATGTTAACGCCTAAAACCTTTCTCTTAACGGCTCCAGTTCAAGTAATCAAAGACCAGGAATTTTTTTTCTCTTTTTTTTCGGGGGAAAAAGTCTGTGTTCATTAACTTGAAAATGATTAAACGACTTGTTTAAACCTGCCTAACCCTCCCTCTGCCCTCTTCCTGGGAGCCTCTTACACACATGACACATCCTCTATGTGAGAGCAGCTAACAGAAACACAACAACACCCACTCACGGCAATCAGTCTGTATATATAGCACTGTTTTTTCTGTCCATCACGCCAGCACCTTGCCATGGCTTGCTCATCATTGGCTGGGTTCCAGTCTGGATCAAACATGACAAGCCGATTGGCTCCAATCAAGTTCAGGCCACACCCACCAGCCTTGCTGCTCAGCATGAAGATGAACTCAGGGCACTGTAAACATTCAGCCAAAAGATGTTCCTCTGATTACATTTGTATAAATAAGCAGAGTATAATCATAGCACACATGGGGCTGATAATTCAAACAGGTAATGTTCAAGTACATCTCATCCAACCTAACCTAATGCACAGATTAAATCTTTTTATTTGATTTATTTATTTATTTGATTCATGTTTTACGCCGTACTTAGGAATATTTCAATTATACCACAGCGGCCAACGACCATCCACAGGTTGCTGACGGACCTTGCTATATATGGGCGAAAAGGAAGCAAGCATGAGCTGAATTTTAACTCACAGCAACCACATTGGTGGGAGGCTCCTGGGTCATTGCACCATGCCACAAAGTTTAAGTTTGACTTAACTTTCAATATACTGTTGGACAACTGGATCAGTTTTCTGGCATTGTTGAATAGTCACAATGACCATGCAGCCCAATCTTGAAAAAATCAACCAAGGAGGCATGCTACGGTCTATAGTTGTATACTGTTCCCCCCTCCCCGCCAAAGTGGTATTTTCTATTAATTAGCCACAACTTTAAACATTTTGCGTCTTTAATTAGATAAAAACTTAACTGGAAACTTACCAGTTTGAATGCAAATGGTATGGGTGTGTTTTGATGATTTTTTATGACACAATGTAAAAAACCTAACCTTGTTTATTCAAAATTTACACAATTATTTTTTTCAACACAGACTGGAACATCCCCTATTTGGTTTTTAATATTTATATTAAATATCAATGAGCATGCAAGTATATTCTGATTCTTCCACCACCACTGAGACAAACATTTTGAAACATTCAGAGAAAACTGTGGGGTGTAGAGAAATAATCTGTACAGTGACATAATCAAATCAGTTTTCATAGTAATTGTATGCATAAATTCCGCTGGAAAAAGGTCGAAAAGGTTAAAGATTTACAGTGTTAACTTTCCTAATATTTAAAACCAAGTGTAATCTCCACACCACCTGTTCCATAAAAAGCTGTCTGCAACTCGAGAATGAATTATGAATGATATTCTTCTGTGTGACTGGGTGCCAAAAGAGCCTTACTCATGGTGCAAATTTAGCCAATTAACCCAGCAACTCAAGGAGGGGTGTTCCTATAATGAGAGCCACAGCAGCCTTGAGTCATCACACACAGATAAATGTATGTCTGCAGAGGTTATTAACTATATTATTACACATAGTAGTCAAACCCTAGGTAAAAAAAAAAAGAGTGAAATAAACAATACTTCAAACTTTAGCATCAGGTATTTCATGAAACATAATTCCACTTGAAACTAAGGCTCAGAAAACACATTCATGCACACATTTAGCAGTATTTTTCTTTCTCCATACCTTGGGATCATTAAACCTTTCTACAACTTTTGCCCTTTTCTTGATAGACATGGCTCCATCTAGTCTAACATACTGATACCTGCAAACATAACAGATACAGGATATAATAAATGTTTTGACATACAATATAACTGTAAGTACACTATTTAGTTATTTGATTGGTCTTTTATGCCATACCCAAGAATATTTCACTTATACGAGGGCAGACAGCACAGGAGAGGATCGAGTTCAAACTCTTTCATCTGTAAAGGTAGGAGTCGTCCTACCGTATCATGTGACTTGTGGAAAAAGTTATGCAAGTCTAGTTGAAGATAAGTTACTGATCACCTATCTCAGTGTGTTTTGGAGGCATATATGGCACCTCTTTCCTGCAGGAATTTCTTAAGTTCATAAACTTTCATGTCCTCAATTTTCTCCATCCTCTTATAAATAAGATTGTGTGACTTTTCTCAGATGCCTATGGTAAAGTAAATGTAGCCACCAACAGTTACTTAACATTTCTGACAGGTTAAATGATATGGTAGGACTTTTTCACCATCAGCAATAACAGAGTTCGAACTCAAAACTCCCCTATTAAGAAGGGAGGAAATCGGGAAACCCATGATCATCCACAGGTTGTTGGCAGACCTTCTCACATAGGGCTGGAGAGGAAGCCAGCATGAGCCTCACTGGGACTCACAGCATCCAAACTGGTTAGTCACTACTAACAGCTTTTGCCACGGAGGCCCTCTTAAAGTACTGTAATAGCCCTTGGTGCCTTTCTAGTTGATGTACATGTGTGAGAGAGTGAGTGTTTGCATTTGTGTGTACAGGTAATCCTTTCTGAGAAACAATACTCTCACAACAGCTTTCTATTCCCATTCATTTGTTGGACACCAATATTGCAGAACTCAAACTTTTCATTTAACAGGTTATTTTCACAAGCTGTGTGGCATCTCAGGTTGAACGTTACAGATCTATCAATTATTGATTTGACCTCTGATATCGTATCACATCTGGCCTTCCATTTTCTTTATGAGCTTAAGTTTCTTTGTGAACACTCAGAGTGTGATATGCACACCTACATTTACATTCATATTTCCCAGTATCTTGATGTGTGGAGGAAATGCATCCACACCTCACCAGACCACAGCACACAGCACAGCACCTCAGCATACCACACAGCTCCTCACCATATCACATCACAGTACACAGCTCTACACCTCACCAGACCTCACCAGACCACACCACACAGCAAAGAACCTCAGCACACCACACAGCTCCTCACCACATCACACCACAGTACACAGCTCCACACATCACCAGACCACACCACACAGCACAGCACCTCAGCACACCACACATCTCTTCACCTCACCAGACCGCACCATACAACTCCACACCACTCTAGACCACACCACACAGCAAAGAACCTCAGCACACCACACAGCTCCTCACCACATCACACCACCGTACACAGCTCCACACCTCACCAGACCACACCACACAGCACAGCACCTCAGCACACCACACATCTCACCTCACCAGACCACACCATACAGCTCTACACCACTCTAGACCACACCACATAGCACCTCAGCACACCACACAGCTCCTCACCTCATCAGACCACACCATACAGCTCTACACCACTCTAGACCACACCACACAGCAAAGCACCTCAGCTCCTCACCACATCACATCACAGTACACAGCTCCACACCTCACCAGACCCCACCACACAGTACAGCACCTCAGCACACCACACATCTCTTCACCTCACCAGACCACACCATACAGCTCCACACCACTCTAGACCACACCACACAGCTCCCCACCTCAGCACACCACACAGCTCCTCACCTCATCAGACCACACCATACAGCTCCACACCTCACCAGACCACACAGCACATCACCTCAGCCCACCACACAGCTCCTCGCCTCACCAGACCACACCATACAGCTCTACACCTCACCAGACCAGACCACCCCACACGGCTCCTCACATCCCACCACAGCACACAGCTCCACACCTCACCAGACCACACCATATAACACTTCAGCACAGCACACAGCTCCTCACATCACACCACAGCACACAGCTCCACACCTCACCAGACCACACCATATAACACTTCAGCACACCACACAGCTCCTCACATCACACCACAGCACACAGCTAAAGACCGCACGACCACACCACACAGCACAGCACCTCAGCACACCACACTCCTCCTCACCTCACCAGACCACACCACACAGCTATACACCTCATGACAACACCACACAGCACAGCACCTCATGACAACACCACACAGCTCCTCACCTCACCAGACCACACCATACAGCTCCTCACCTCACCAGACCACACCACACAGCACTTCAGCACACCACACAGCTCCTCACCTCAACAGACCACACCACACAGCACTTCAGCACATCACACAGCTCCACACCCCACCAGACCTCACCACACAGCACTTTAGCACACCACACACCTCCTCACCTCACCAGACCACACCAAAGAGCCCCACACCTCACCAGACCGTACCACACCACATCACACAGCACTTCAGCACACCACAGAGCTCCTCACCTCACCAGACCACACAGTACTTCAGCACACCACACAGTTTCACACCTCACCAGACCACAACACACAGCACTTCAGCACACCACACACCTCCTCACTTCCCCAGAACACACCACATAGCACTTCAGCACACCACACACCTCCTCACCTTACCAGACCACACCACATAGCACTTCAGCACACCACACAGCTCAACACCTCACCAGACCACACCACATAGCACTTCAGCACACCACACACCTCCTCACCTCACCAGACCACACCACACAGCACTTCAGCACACCACACAGCTCAACACCTCACCAGACCACACCACATAGCACTTCAGCACACCACACACCTCCTCACCTCACCAGACCACACCACACAGCACTTCAGCACACCACTTGCCTCCTCACCTCACCAGACCACACCACACAGCCCACCACTTCAGCACACCACTCAGCTCCACACCCCACCAGACCTCACCACACAGCACTTTAGCACACCACACACCTCCTCACCTCACCAGACCACACCAAAGAGCCCCACACCTCACCAGACCGTACCACACCACATCACACAGCACTTCAGCACACCACAGAGCTCCTCACCTCACCAGACCACACAGTACTTCAGCACACCACACAGTTTCACACCTCACCAGACCACAACACACAGCACTTCAGCACACCACACACCTCCTCACTTCCCCAGAACACACCACATAGCACTTCAGCACACCACACAGCTTCTCACCTCACCAGACCACACCATAAAGGTCCTCACCTCACCAGACCACATCACATAGCACTTCAGCACACCACACAGCTAAACACCTCATCAGAACACACCACACAGCACTTCAGCACACCACTTGCCTCCTCACCTCACCAGACCCCACCACACAGCCCACCACTTCAGCACACCACTTGCCTCCTCACCTCACCAGACCACACCACACAACACCACCTCAGCCATGGAGGTCCCAACTTTTCATTACACACCTTCAAGATATGCCAATGATTTTATCACTGTAGCATATATTTCATAAAGGCAAAACCAACTACATGATGAGAATAACTTTACATATTCGTGTTGAATTTTCATTTTCAGGTATACTAAAATTTTCTACAAGTACCTAGTAAAACTGTTGGATGACTGCTGCAAAATAAATATATTATATGTTATATATCTGTGTGGTACAAGCATGAACTCCTGTACACTCCTCAGCACCATGACAAAATAAAACTATTAAATATCCATCCATCAATGATTAAATAAATGATTTGTTAGTATCCATCGATAACATTTTTATCACACACCAAACATCAAACAAATCAAACATCAACGAGTACCAATATCAGCTTCTCTTCTACAGGAAGAAATATTTTAAACAGAGTAAATGCCCTTGAGATAGATTAATAAGATAACTCACCTACTCCTTCACTGTTTGACTGAATTATCTTTCACTTTAACAATATTTTGTTGTATTATAGAATGTTGGTGCACTATCTGCTATATTCTTTGTGAGTTTGCCTTACCGTCGCTGATTACAGAGTTTTTCAAACAGATCCAGGGTTTGTGTGTAGTTGGAGACAAGCACGACCTTGTCATCTGTCTGAGTTTTCACCAGAGCAAGCAGGTAGTCAAGCACCAAGAACTTTCCTAGGCACAACAGAAGACAAAACAAGAACACCACATCATTTTCCTCTTCCAGAACAAATCGGTAACCATCTGTTCAAAAATTGAAACAAGAAACGAAAGAGAATTCCCATTTTAAAAGCTTCCTAGGAACAGCCTTGCACCCTTAATTTTGTCTCCCCCTCCCCCCTTTAAAAGAGTTTTTTTTGATAGCTCTCATGGTTGACTTCATCAATGCAAGTTACACATTTTTCGGACTGACCGCTGGGGCCTTTAGAAAACTGTACTGTACTTCACAGCCATATTTACCCAATAAAAACAAGGTGGAGACTTTTTTTGTACTCTTCTAAACTACATATTAAGAAATAAACACGAAACTGTTTCATGTATCCTTTGATTATGACAGCCAGTTTTATGGGTGGAGGAAACTATAGTTTGGAGGAAAACTTCCAAACTTTGACAATTTCCTGACAAACCATCATACAGAAGACATACATCTATGCCCACCGTATTGGTGCCATACACGTGCACTTCAGCTAATCAACGTTAGAGTGTGCCACACAGGCACATCTGACTGCTTATAGAAACCAATATTCCCCACAAGCAGTAGGAGTGGGGGAATCTACAAATTACCCTGTCTAAGGCCAGGTTGCGGTGAATTTAACATCACCATACAAAATATTACAACAATCAGATGGTAAAAATCATCACCAAAAGTTTATTTTGTAAAATTTCACTAGCAAATTGAAAAACTTATGCTATTCACGACATTAAAAGCAGCTCATGAAGTGCCCCACGTCATGTCTAGACGACACATTAACCCATTTCGGTACTGCATTCGTTTGACACCATATGTCATAATGACCTAGATTAATTTTTAGATAACGACAGCATTTTTTTCAAAAGCGATTTTGGGTGAGAAGAATTCATGTAAAGTCAAAACACACAATGCATCATTTGTAGGAAATTGAATAAGCTTTCAGAATATACATAATTTGAAGGTGTAGGTGCCCCCCCACAAATGTAAGGGGGGGCAAATCCCCCACCTTCTAAAAAAATACACAGATTGACAATTTTGTGATTGTTTTCTTACAGAAGTAAAGGAAGATATTTATTTTCAGTCATCACATGAATGAAACAATTGTTGGAAAGGTAATAATGTTTCAGAATATTGTTGTTTTAGGTTGTACGTGCCCCCCCCCCCCAAAAAAAAACAAAAAAACAATTGTGTCTGAGGGGGGGGGGGTGTGGCTGTAAAGTCACCTCCTATCCCTCTGAATATGTGAAAAAAACAATTTCCAAAACAAGATATTCCCTTTCCTACAGAAATAGAAATAAGGGTCTGAGTTAGTATCACTGTCAGAATCTGCTCTATCGGCGTTGATTTGTTCATTATTTGAGTCCTTATCTGACGTGCCAGTGACAGAATGAGCACTTGGTTCATTGTCACCTCCGCCACTATCGGTATCGGACATGTCATGTTCACTGTTTTGTGCATGTTGTAGTTGTACCTCGGCAAAATCACGAATTTCGATGTCAGAATTATCCTCACTAAATGTGTCATTTTCGTTGTCAAAGTCATCATCACCTGAATCACTATCGGCTTGAAGTTCCTCCAGCACCTCCTGAACTGTAAACCTCGCCGCCATTATCAGCTGACCACGAAAACAAAAACAAAATTCCACGTCGAACTCTGTAAAACTAGCTATCAAGATGGCTGCCTATCGACATGCTGTAAATAGAAAAGGTCTTCCCCAAGATCACGTGACTCCTGCCGTTGATGTTAAAAATAACCTAATTCCCGGGATTCCCCCTATTACGCGTCATATGACAGGTGTGATACTCGCTCGACTGGAGTCGAGCCTCGGCCGTGAAACGAGTTTTTCGTGGCTCGACTGCAGTCGAGCGTAGGTCTCAAAGAGTTAAAGAAAAACAAAAAAGGAATGATTAACTACACAAGGAGCATACCTGAGAATTCTGGGTGTACGACTTTCGGGCTGTAGCCTTTAGGGAACAAATCCAAGGCATCAGAGAAACCCTCTGCTCTCTCTACACACTTATCATAGATCAGGTCAGGATCTGCAGCAAACAGGGGAAACAACTCTCACGAGCAAGCTACTTGAAAGTGTATGTAAAACATTGAGAAGGCTATTAGCTTCCATTCTCCACGAAGATCTCATTTCTTCTTTACTATAACAGTACTGGTGTTGATATCTGACTGACAAGAAATTTAATGCTCTTTCGGATGATCTCACAGTTAACAGTTTCATCTTCAATTTAAAAATTCAATCTTAAATTTAGCTGAAGAGTCAATTTCTGACATGTTTCAGGCGGACAATGTTTCTCAAGGTGGACATATCAGCAGTTGAGTTAGGTTTATCAGACATACATGTATACATTTGCTTTTTTGCCCTTCTGAGGAAAAGGCAAACCTTAGATTGAAGCACACCCACTTAATTAGTATTATTACGGTATTCATAATAACACATCAATAAACTAATGCCATATCAATATATGATGAGATTGCATGAACTCACATGTCATAAGACAAGCAAGAACTTACGGTTGCACAGTTTCTTCAGCTGAGTGATGGATGACAATGAGCTCAGAGCTACCTTGCCATTGGATGTCAGCTGACATTCTGCGACCTTGGACTGGACAAACTGTTTGTACAGTGCTGTCTGGAGAGGAGTCAGTCTACAGCAAATAATCTGCTCAGCTAAAGAGAACAGAAATATCATATACAAGGCTGGTGACCAAAGTATAGATAGGGTCTGGTGAGGTGAGGAGATGTGTGGTGTGCTGAAGTGCTGTGTGGTATGGTCTGGTGAGGTGAGGAGGTTTGTACAGTGCTGTCTGGAGAGAAGTCAGTCTACAGCAAATAATCTGCTCAGCTAAAGAGAACAGAGATATCATATACAAGGCTGGTGATCAAAGTATAGATAGGGTCTGGTGAGGTGAGGAGGTGTGTGGTGTGCTGAAGTGCTGTGTGGTATGGTCTGGTGAGGTGAGGAGGTTTGCACAGTGCTGTCTGGAGAGGAGTCAGTCTACAGCAAATAACCTGCTCAGCTAAAGAGAACAGAGAAATCATATACAAGGCTGGTGATCAAAGTATAGATATGGCCATGTGCTCAATGGTACGAAATACACATTAGGGATATGAATATGATGACCTTAACCATCTGCGTTCACACATGAAGAAACTTGGATTTCCCTGTTTCTGTTCTGAGTGTAGTGTCCCAAGAAGCTGCCAATACAACCCAGAACTACAGCACAAGGTATTCTCATCAAAACTGACATGTATGGTGGAAAACACACAAAAGAATGGCCTGTTTATTATGGATATCACAACTACACAAAGGGATGACGTGTCAGCATTCGTCACGGATACCACATAAAGTGATGACAAGTCAGTATCTATAAAAGTACATGTACACATGGATAAGTAAGTCTGAAATCTCTCTATATGTGAGAAGCTGAAGGATATGGCTGTAAAACATGGTGAGGATAAAGCCAAGCCATGGCAAGGCCAGGGCACAGTGAAGGCATGAATATGGGAGAAATCCATCTGATCAATTGACTGATCAGTTTCATGGGTGGTGGTGGAAACCAGAGTGTGCAGAGAAACTTTAAAATTGTAATAAAGTCAAAATATTGCTTGACCACATAAATTCTGAGTAAGTTATTGTACAGCAAATTTCAGCTGAAATAATTAAATTGAACACACCAAATTTGAAGATTAAAAATTTGAGTAATTCTAAGATCGCTTCATGATCCTGGGGTCAGGAGCTTGGACCTGTGGTGTGTAACTGAAGGATATGGAGGCGAGAGACTGCTATGGGACAAGGTTGCTGTTATCTGAGATAGAAACTTGCAATGTGACAGGAGGAAGTGGTGAAGATAACAGTTTATGAGCTGGACACTTACTCTTGACTGGTAGGTACTTGGTGAGCAGTGCCTGAGTTCTCCTGATGATACATCTATTCACAACTGAGGCCAGCTGCAACAGAAAACACGTCCAAGCACTCAATTTATGTGAGTTTGAGTTATCTCCCCTGCCCAATGAGGTGTGCAGACAGTGAACAGTCTCGCACTCGACTTTCTTGTGAGAATTTCTTGTGAAACACCATTTTCTCTTTTAGAGCTCTTGGCTGGTTGCTAACTCCTTACTCTTCAAGTTCTCCACTGTGTATGCAAAATGAAACAGTACGGCTGTCTCACTGTGCTAACAGAGATTGAAAAACTGACGGTTAATATTTGTGTGACAATTCGTGATAACAACACATTCTGACTTACTAAGCTGAACAATCACTAGGAAAAGGGATTGCACTTTCGTTAGACCAAAATCAGCAACTGTTATGCTCAAATCAGTCCTTTTTAGAAAAACCGGCAGATAAGAATTATTGTAGTACTATATGTTAGGCCATATCATATATTCCGCATCAAAAAATAAAATCATGTTTCATGTGTCCTTCAAGTCATCACATCAATCACTCCCTTAAATGTTCGTTGTGCACTTTTTTGGAGGGAAAACAAACTTTCTGATCATGTTTTTTAACCTAGGAACGAACATGTAAATGGAACAATCATGTCCATGAAATCCTCACAACTATAACGAAAAAATAAAGATGAAATGTAGAGGATTCTGACAGAGCAAACAATAAAATTTTTTCTGATAATTTACCTCTTCAAGCTTTTCCTGTCCCTTTTTGTGGTCAGAATCACTTGCATCTGCATCTCTCCCACGTAAAATTGGCGTCTCAAATTTCTTCTTGAACTCCTGGGCTGTGCCTGAAAACAAAAATTAGTAACAGACATCAATACTGAAAACCAGCTCTCACTTTATTTATTCGCTGTGTAATTCTGGAAATGTGAACAAATTTGAACTTCTAATAAGGACCTTGCAAAGCCAAGGATATATGGCATGTATTAGTGTATCTAACCCATGAAAGAGACAAAATATTCAAATAAATCTAATATGTACTTGTGTTTTGAAGAAAACACAGGTACATTCATTTTCAATACATGGTCAAAAATATGCCCAGAAATCCCTAAAACTTTTTATGCTGGGCAGTCATCACTGTTGTTTTCTACTCTCATATAATTTGAGAAAATTACACAGATTTGAGAAAATCATACAGATTTGCACAATTCTGGAGTTTTCAAATCGATCACCAGAAAGTTACATTTCATGACAACAGCCACAAACACCCCATCTAGAACTTCTGGGTTAAACTTCTTTATCAGCTGGTCATTATTTTGCAACATTTATTCAAACTGTTCCCAGGCATCATATTTTCATTCCTTAGAAATTGCTTATTCAGTTTACACTGTTTGCAGTAGCAGTACTTCCTTATGGATGTACAAAGTCCAGTGAATATTTCACCAGTACTTCCTTAGGGATCTACAAAGTCCAGTGAATCTTTCACTAACACTTTAGGGATGGACAAAGTCCAGTGAACATTTCACCAGTACTTCCTTAAGGATGCACAAAGTCCAGTGAATATTTCACCAGTACTTCCTTAGGGATGCACAAAGTCCAGTGAATATTTCACCAGTACTTCCTTAAGGAAGCACAAAGTCCAGTGAATCTTTCACTAACACCTTAAGGATGCACAAAGTCCAGTGAACATTTCACCAGTACTTCCTTAGGGATGCACAAAGTCCAGTGAATCTTTCACTAACACCTTATGGATCTACAAAGTCCAGTGAACATTTCACCAGTACTTCCTTAGTGATGCACCAAGTCCAATGAATATTTCATGGACTCATGTTTTCTTGAGATCTTTATTATTAGCACATAAAAAATTCTTTACCCAGAATGCCTCTGTTTACAAAATGGACCAGACTGAAGTACTCAAGCAGGTCATTTTGGATAGGAGTTCCGGAGAGTAAGATTCGCCGTTCCACTTTCAGCTCACTCAGGGCCTTGTATGTTTGGTTGTCAGAGTTCTTCAGCCTATGACCCTTCATACAAGAGAAACCAAATGGCTAAGACAATTGAGACGAATAGATCAGAGAGAAAATCATGTACTGTAACTCCATTTAGCAAGACTGAAAAATCACCTTCAACACATGATTATATTAAATGATAGTTCTTAAATGTTATAAGTGATAAAGAGAACAAATGCTGCATGGACTGATGATGGCAAAATAATCTATAGTAATGTACATGTATGATGTATATCAATAAGACATAATCAAAATTATATCTGGTCGTGGGTTTCCCCCACGGCTCTGCCCGATTTACTCCCACGATAATGCTGGCTGCTGTCGTATAAGTGAAATAATCTTGAGTACAGCATGAAACACCAATCAATCAAATAAATAAATAAATAAAGCAAAATTATATCACTCACAGACAAGAATTTCTTACTTACACAATTCCCATCAATTTTTTTGGTGGTAGCACCCAGTGCTCAAAGAAAATCCTCGTTTTTTATTAACTAATAACAAGCTTTTCCACACAAACTGCAGCATGGTTATATGATCAACAGTCACTTTACCTCATCACAGATGATCATGCCCACACTTTTCTTGTGTAACACGGAGGCGTGAAGACGAAATGTTTCGTAGGAGATGATAAGAACAGGCTGGTGAACTCTACGTCCAGTCTGGTCCATGAACTGTACTGAAATGCAGACATACACACGATCAATGAGAAGTGAAGAAACAACATGAATATTTTATTAATTTGATTGATGCTTAACATCATACATTTTTCAATTATACAATGGCGGTCAGTTTTATGGGTGAAGGAACCTGGAGAGCCCAACATAAGCAACCCACCTTAGGCAACTTATTGTGACACACAGATATGCACACCACGATGATGGAAGACAAGTGGGCTTCAGTGACCGTTAGACAGTGTAAACGACCACGAGCGTCATTGACTGCTTACCGTCAGAGTGAGCAGTGAGAGTGGGGAAATTACACATAATAAGTCCTGAGACTGAAATGTAAGTGCCTCTAACCACACGTCCAGGGCTCAGTCCCTGAACATGGATATAGTGCCCTTTTATATGAAAACACGTCATCGAGCTTGAGTTTGATGAAATGTCTATTAATCTGTATTACCTTTCTCATTTTTCTATTAACTTTTCTCTTACAAGTATCAAAATTACTATCTGCTGCTTTATGTGACAGTTCATCTTAAACATAACAGTATGTTTCTGATCAGCTACTGTAATTCTTCATCCATGTCCTACATGTATGTTTGAAAGGTGTTTATTCAAGCATATTCTGAAGGCATTATTCTGTGCAGACAGAAAAAATTAAACTTTTTGTGAAGCTATGAAAATTGGCCAACCCAACCAATGAAACTTTCGTCTCCAAAATCAAATTAAACATGTATATAAATTGCACCGAAAGTCTCTCTTTCATAAGTGAAATGGTTGAAAAATTAGGGTACATACATCTTGGTAGGGGCTCTGTAAACACATTCATGTAACATTCTAGAAAAACGCATCCAAACTGTTTGAGACATACTCCTCGCAATGCATGTGTTGCTCCCTTTGTTCGCTTCACATCACTGCCGCCACCAGCAAATTTTGCACAGAAATCTAGAACAAGGTCAATGTCACTGGGGTCATGGTGATAAGGTAGGAAGCAATGTGACAAAATACAAATCTATTCTTTCTTTTAATACTTGATGCACACATATTCTCTTTATCTAAAATATGTTCAACATAATTGTAACGATCACCTGATAAGTACTGCGCACGGAGACCAGTGGTGGGGATAAGCCTAAACGAACCCATGTGCGCTGCACAGGCTCTATAGGTCAAGCTTGCCTACTGGTGCCAGTGATACAAAGCGAGCATAGCAAGCAGCACACACACACTGTGAGGAGTATGAGTTTGACACTCTCTCTATAGCCAATAATGCCTGTAGAGCTGACCCTGACCCAAATCTCTGTCAATCTGATCCTTTGATCCAGATTCCACCGCCAAACATCTGACTCGTCCATCTAACCATTTGTTAAACTCATTGGCCCAGTTCTGAAATAAAAAAAAAAGCATTTTAACATGCTTTGAAGATTTTGTGTTGATATATGCGCTTAATGAACTGATTTCTTACAAAACTTGACAGTTTTTGTTATTACTTCACAGGTGTCAAATAAAATTTGAATTGACTCAAGAGAATACTTAGAACAATGATGTTCCTGAATTGAGATGACACAAAATACAACTGATAAAAAGCTTAATGTCAAGAATCACTGAAAATAAAACCAGGCCTTAGGATGACTACAAGCCTTAAAGAAGAAGACAATTTAAATATCAGTCAACTACCACTGAAAAGAGTATGCATTTCCTCGCAGGTGTATGCTATAAAAAAAATTCTAATATGTACCTCAAGTCGATAAATTATAAATAAAGTCAGGACCAAAATCTCTGACGATCCACACGACGGACTCCCCGATTTATACCAGCTTTGCCATTTTTAGGCTTTACGTGTATGGCGAGGAAAAATCGCAAAATTATTCAACAGATACCACCAAAAAATGTGATCTTTTCAGCCTATAATGTCATGTTTTTAAGTTTTCTTCTCCTTTAATATACCACAGTATTGTATATTCCTGGGGCCACTTTCATGAAGCTCACTTAGCTAAGTTTGCCTTTAACTACCATGACCACGTATGTTGTAGAGATATGAAGTGCACTTAGTTAAGGGTGACTTAACACAAAGTATGCATAGCGAAACCGGCCCCTGCATCCCAATTACTTTCCACAAAGGAGTGTATTCAGAGTTATCTCCCTTACCTTGACCAAACTGCTTGGACAGACAATAATGACTTTTTCTACTAGGGCGCAAGCATCAGGACTTTGTTTCTAATTGGTGGAAAAAGAAAAACATGGTCAACATCAAAATCTGTACCCTGTTTTTATTATTTCCAGACTGACATGATGGGAGTCCAAAAAAAGTCCAAGATAATACATTTTTAATGTCTTTGGTATAACCTGAACCAGGTTTGATCTTGGGCTTCACGACTCTCAGACGAACACTCTCACCATTAGCCCACCGAAGCGGTCCAAAATGAGTAAGGTAATAATCTTTTCTTGTAGACTTGAGCATAAGACTTCAGGCATGATTTCAAAGGGCAACTATTTTATTTAAAATTCTTTTTCGTGTAAACTGGTATGTGGTTACCTCATGATGCTCTATTACTTAAAAAGACTTCATTCAAATTTCAGATGACATAATTATTGAAAGTAAACACATATAAGTCAACCAGGCCATTAATAAGTCCAGTTCACAAAAACTCCAATATAAAACTTAGTCAAACAATCCTCAGAAACCCTATTACCTAATGGAATTAAAAGCCCCCCCCCCCCCCACTCTTCCCCACTCACCAAAAAAATTCAAGAAAACTTAAAACCTTAAAATATGGTACAAATGTTTTCAGAGTCATTTGTACAGAACTATTTAATCCCTCGTTGGAAATGTTTTCAGTTTTCTTATCAATTAATGGCATTAAACCTATACAACATAATTTCCAACTAAATTTATGCGAAAATGGATAAACAAAGTTTATGTCTGATACCTTACCAGCAAAGTCCATGTTAGAGTGACACACTGTAGAGTCTTCCCCAGGCCCTGAAATGCATAAGTTTCACACTCACAAATCCACAAATTTACACCAAAAAGATACCAGATGCAGTGGATTATTGGCATAAGGGATTTCAAGTACTGGCAAAAATAACCAAAACAGAACAGGTCAATCAATGTCAACATAATGTTAACAGTAATCTGGAGTTACAGTAC
Organism: Liolophura sinensis; assembly: GCF_032854445.1. NCBI lineage: Eukaryota > Metazoa > Mollusca > Polyplacophora > Chitonida > Chitonidae > Liolophura > Liolophura sinensis. The sequence goes on from NC_088301.1 coordinate 10,388,802, forward strand.
ACAGTACACTACATGATACTATATCATAGCTTCAGACAATTTTTCACATCGCAGGTTGCTGGCAGACCTTCTCATGTATGGCTCGAGAGGAAGCAAGGAGCTGGACTTGAACTTACAGCAACTGAGAGGCTCCTCGGTCAATGCAACGCCCTGGCACAATACGCACCAAGGTCACAGAGACCACCTGTTTTACTATAATACAGCGCATTAACCATGACCAAAAATTGGCCACGAGACTGATGATATCAACAAGAGCAAGCCTGCAAATAAGCAGCTTAATATCAAATCACATCTTGTCAGGTACAAATCATCTGGTGTACAACAAAGTTCACATGTAAATAACACAGAAAGTCTTAAAAACACTAATTGGGCTCAATGTTTTTATTTTAAACTGGCAAGTAAAGTTAATTGCAGGCAAGAGAGCCTGGAGACCCTTAGCAAGGATAGAGTTGACAACCTACAAGGCAGGTTTTCCTCACCATTTCATCTGCCATGATACAGCCATGGCTGCCTTCAATCTGGACGCCAGTCACACAGTCATACATGAACTTCACTCCCTGGAAAAAAATTGATGCAACAAATAATATCATTCAAACACATTTAGCATAAATATATGTGGAAATGTTATTCATGAGCTAAATACTGTATTTCATCTAAAGTTTGGTATGTACAAATATATTTCCAGGAGCTTACTAAAGACTTAAAAGTATACTTTCAAAGCTAAAACTCAAGAAAATAATCAAAACTCACAAGAAAATTCCCAAGCAGCCCCATAAGGCAGATGAATCGATAAGAATCAAACAAAATTTATCACCTGAAAAAAACTTTAAACTTTAGATGAAATAACTGTGTACTAATATAGTCAATCGTCACAAAAACTTTGCCTACTGAAATAAAAACAACTTACAAAGTTTATCAAGTTTGATCCTCAAAACTAGTAATAAAATTTCTTTGTTTTAGCTAAATCTGCTGTGAGAAAGAAACCAATGGAGTTTGGTATTCTGAAACTAACATCGTGTAACAGATACATGGAATGTATGGTTTTTAGTTCTTAACATGTAGTTGAGGAGGTGTTCTTACACGTTTAAAGTCAAAAAAGTTTTCCTACAACCTGCAGTTGTGATGATGATAGCTGTTGGCAGTCATACTCACTATCGATGTCTTTTCATCTTATGAACAAAAATACACGGATAATTTTGAAAGAAGACAACTTTTTAAAAAAGTTTTGGCATAATGTTTTGCATTACAGATATAACCATGATTTTTGTTCTAGAGATTCTTTTCACGCATTCTTTAAGTAACCATTATGTACACAACACTGATGATTAGTCTTGTCGTAGATCTATCCTAAATGACTCCAAATGTCGTCCAAGACAAAGTTGCTCCTTGATTCTAAGAGTTCTATTGCTTGTAGAAAGGAGTTTGAGCTTTTTTTGGAAGGTGGGTATCTCACTGGAAAAATGTATATTTTAAGACTGAAAAAAAAAAAAAAATTTATGACATTTATTGGAGTCCACAAATCCACTTTGAGCTAAATTTTAGATCATTTACTTTATTTATTTATGTGATTTGATTGGTGTTTTATGCTGACTCTGGAATGCTTCACTAATAAGAGGACGGCCTGCATTATGGTAGGAGGAAACCCACAACCATCCGCAGGTTGGTGGCAGACCTTCCCACGTACAGCCACAGAGAAGCCAGCATGAGCTGGACTTGGACTCACAGCCATCGCATTGGTGACAGGCTCCAGGGTCATTACGCTACGCTAGCGCACTGACCACCTGACCCATGTAGGCTCCTAAATCATTTACAGTATCTATTTCCAGAAATAACAGGACAACTGCCTGATACAGCCCCTGACTCTCATACCTCCCTCTGGTGAGGCCTCAGGACTTTAGATAAGATAGGATCCACCACCACATGAACTGGTTGCTTCTCCCTGACAAACCAATAACAGACATGGTGACATTAAGTGTACAGACTCTTCAACCAAGCACCTGTGTATTGTGGCAGGGTGATGTCATACAGTGAGGCAGCACTATTAGAAATTTGGTCACACTGAGACCCCTGGCCCCGAGATCATGAAGCGATCTTAGACTTAAGTCAATATTTTACAGCACATTAAAGATGTTGTTTATGTTACTAGGTAAAAATTTTGATTGACAACGTAAATTCTAAGTTAGTTATTTGTACAACAAATTTCAGCTAAAATAATGACAAGAATATACAAAAATGTAATGACTGAATTTTTGACTCAAATCTAAGATCGCTTTATGATCCCGGGGCCTGGTTAACCAAACCACAAACAAGCAACAAAAACATACCTACCATGTCGTCCTGAATCTTACAAGGACTCTGGGCTACCTAAAACATCTACAGCCTACTTCAATGGCCCTGTTTATTTTACTGCAGCAAGACATAGTTCATGCATTAAAATACTGGTTATCACAGTTCGAACGCATAAAATTTAACATCTATTTCTAACTAAAGCATGTCTTTTAGTCATGAGAAATTGCATTTTTGTCCACTGACTTTGACAGCCAGCTTTAGTGAATCCAATCTAGTTACAATTATCCACTTCCAATTTCAAATAACTACACTGAAAAAGATTTAAACTAGGTAAATGTCCCCCAACTTCACCCATGCATATGCAGCACGTTGCCTGATTCAGAGAGTTCTATTGACCTTAGAAAGGGGTTTTGTGGTTATGATTCCCACCGCTCTTTTATCTTGTGCTGCTTCACTGAAATGCCTTACTGAAGACAAGTTTTACCCAAGCCATTATACTAATACGGGTCAACCAGTTGTTGCATTATCCCTTTTGTGCTGAATGCGAAGCAAGGAAGTTACAACTTTCTCTTTTAAGGCCTTAGGTGTGACTCGACCCAGGACTGACCCTGGATCTACCGCTCCCAAAGCAGACACTCTATTGTGGTTTTGTTTGGAAGGTACATGTTGGATGATAAACTCCTGGAAAAAGTTTCAGCACAAATAATAATAGTTTATAACATTTTTGTGGAAAAAAATTTAGGTTATCTACATTTCTTTGTTTCCCCGTAGATCTCACCTTTGCTCCACACCATCTTTAAGCCACAATGACGAAGACCAAGGACAGTTAGTTTGCAGTTCACAGGCCCTACCAGTGCTCTGAAAATACCATCACTACCAGTTTGGGCTCACCCACCAGTTCACATAACCATAATAATAAGAAACTCCACACGACAGATCAGACCAGTCTTGCAAAATCCTTTCTCTTACTTAACTGGTGTACTCACATGTCCACCTTAAGCTTGTCATGGGCAGACAACTCCGGTGGTGTGTACAAGACTAAGGCACCCTCCTCATAAGGGTCATGGAGCGGCTGTCTTGTCCCTTGCCGACGAAGGCCCAAGGCTCGGTTTCCCAAACATGCTCCTACAAACATATTGGCAAACTACTGTAAAATGACTAACATACAAAAAAAAAAAAAAAAAATGAAGAAAAAAAATAAATAAATGACAAAAAAAAAAAGAATGCAGAAAGCTTCCAAATAAAAATTAATACATATGGTAAATGACCTAAAGTTTCGCCCTGGGACTTGGAAAGTGTATCCCATGAATCACTGCCTTGATTGTGGTTGTTATTGACTGGGCCCAGTGGGAGAGCATCAGGGGTGACCAGGGGATTATGCTGACAGTTCAAGAATGTAATAACTTCATGTTTTCCTCAGTTTTAATCAAAATGATTTTAGTACAAGCACTTCGCAACAGGTTCATTGTTTTATTGTCACTATTTTGTGATAATGGGACTTCTGGAGAAAACCCTGTGGAGATTAAGCCTGACTACATAGTGCCTTTACACATGTGGAGTGTCATGTCAAATATCTGCTTATACACTGCAGAGCTCTCTGTATACATAGCTGTAGCCGGGGTAGGAAAACCTACTTGAAAACTAGGCCTACCAGTAGACGAGATCAAGATGTCAAACTGAGATTTAAGTGAGGCCCCTTGAATGAAATTTTAGTGTCAAAGAATAGTTTTATCTATAGGTAAACAGAAGTCACTTACAATCGCAGGGCTTGAAATTTCCATGTGTTTACTCATCGATCAAATGATTTTTGCTGGCGAATAGCAAAACAATAATCTTATCAGTCGACATGTAAATCACATCTTGGCAAAACTGTATTCAGGAAATTTTAAAACATGCATTTCATTTTGATACAAATGACGGTGTTGTGCGAACGCAAACAAATCCTGTCTCCTGATATGCCAGACTCGCGCACAGTGATAGGAGGATAAAAGTAAATCATGCTAGTTTTGGGAAACCTTGCATGGAGTATGTTTTCTGTGTTTAATGGGAGATTTCCTATATAAAAAAAATTGAAACGGAACTCTTCTGCAAGAGGAGGACAGTTCCGGCTGTAAAGAAACAAAATGTGCATGTAGACTGACATGCTAAATTTGAATTACAGGAACACAGGAAGCTAATAACAGATATTTCTCAGTGAAATTCGTTTTTAGTTGAAATACATTTGCATGCATACTTGTTGCATAATGAGGGCTCTCAGCAGACAACCGCTCATGTGATAAGGGCGTGAGGTGACTTTCATGTAGGACTAACCCGAATAATCCATTCGTCCTCAGTGTACGTTGTGCATGGACATTCCTTGTTTGGCGTGGTCATGCTTTGAGACAGTGTTTGGAATTTAAAAGGTTTGGAATAGACATCGCCTGTCTTGATACTTCCTTCGATTTCATTCATTGGTATATTTAGACATGTAGGCCTACTAGTCTAGAGGCCTGCACACCTCATTGTCAGTGACTTGACCTCATGTGACGAGGATCAGCAACCAGAGCTGCTAAGTGCAATGCAGGGTAAAGAAACTGGCGAGGGGCTAACCACTCTCTTCTGTCATCTTGCTGCCAACTCAGATTGTGTGAAAGTAAACGACAGTAACTCACGTGCAAAACTTTAGGTCATTTACCATATATATTAACATCAATACATGGTATATTTATTTACTGATGCATACTAATTACATAATTATATTATCTTTGGGAAATCACAATATGTTCATATAATTCTAATTTCTAAACATTCGCTGTTGTCTGTACTGTCAACAAGAACTACATAGTGAATAAATAAAACCAAATACTGTTTATTACCTTTGTAGTTTGGTATGGGGATTTTGAAAGGTTTGTTCAAAATCTTCCTAATGAATGCTTCCTGTGAAATAGGAAAACAACCTATGCTTTGAATGTCACCAATTAGAGGTTTCAAAACCACAAGAGCATGCTAGACTTCCTTTGTATATAGAGAGACAATCACTGCAATAGATGTACTAATAAAGCTGGGTCCAGTTTCACAAAAATTCTGTAGCCGTCTAAGGTCTGTTAGTTGGGTAAGGGTCATTTCATCAACTACTGTAAAAAAAATTGACTAGGCTGTTTCAGAAAAATAAAACTGTCTAAAGCTCAGTAGTCTTACCATAGCCAGCTAATTTACTGCTCTGCACTTATCTAGATGGTTGAATCAATGCTGACAGTTGTTAAATTATATTGAAAATACAAATGTATTAAATTACTATGTATACAAAATACAAAAAGATGATAATTTCTTCATCACTTTCCTTTCTGACACAGTTTGTTAACAAAGGGCAATAACTCTCACAACAGAAGGTTGAAGCAAAGCAACAACACGTGTTTTGGCAATTTGCGAGCTTTAAAATCAATTTCGTGTGCTGTAAGGTGATTTATTCCTTTTTTTTAGAATCAATAAATAAACTTTAAAAATCGGGCACACAATACATTTAAAGTCAACTTTGCAGACTGGAGGGGTCTACTGTAAGGTGACACAAATTACGGTACTTACAAGGCTGGAGCTGTCTAACAGCAGGGGCTGGTTACAAACGGACTGGAGGGGTTTACTGTGAGATGACACAAATTACGTCTCGATACTTACATGGCTGGAGCTGTCTAACAGCAGTGGCTGGTTACTGATGGACAGGAGGGGTTTGCGGTATGGTGACATGAACTGAGAGCTGGGGTGTCCGTCACCCGACTCTGATAAAGACTTTCGCCTCTTAACCTGTAGAAGAGAAAAAAAAAAGACACCTGTGTCAGAGATAATGGCTAAAGGTACATGAAGATCCCTTTCATGAGAACAAAAAGAGAAAAGTCTCAGTTATCATAGAAATGAAAGTTATAAGTACCTATAGCAAGAATTTTGAATTTTTTTTTTTGATTTTTGAAAAACTACATGGCGCAAAAAAAAAATGAACATAGAAAACCAAGCAGAAGATGTACCTCTGTTGGATTTGCCATTGTCTGGGCCTATAATTAGATCTGTGGTCCGTTAGCCAATGAGAAGGCAGAATTATGGAAATCTCCTTTTGTTACCGACACAAAAGATACATGGCATCCTCGATATAGACAGCGAGGTAAATATGGAAAGCATTCAAGATCATAAGATATACTACTACCTCCAGACACTGAACAGGTCAGTGTCCAATGAGTTGAACATGGTGGCCTTCAAGTATTTGTATCTTTTACTCTGTTTAGTGTACTTTTCCTCATTGTACAACTGAATCTCAAACATGATCAAAACAAACTGTAAATATTCAGATTTATTTGAGTCACTGTTATCTGAAACTTTTTTCTTTTTTTTTTAAAGAACACATAGTACATGCCATGGAAAGTATTATTCTAGGACACTCAGTAGGAAAATTTCTGACTTAGAATGTCACCTGATGTAATTCCCAGTGCTTTACTAACAAAACAAACCTAGCCGTCAGTGTCCTCTCCTATAACTAGGTAAGTGGTTAAGGGTCGGGTAGGGTATGTTTGATCTTTGGTCGACTGACCTGAAAATTAATATGGTCCGTCCTCTTGATAACTGCACGCTGTGCATAAATATCTGTTGAAATCCTTTCAAAACTGTGACCAGTGTTTATTGTGCCCACAGATTTAGTTTGTACACATACACGACATGGTGGCGTGAGCACATGTACATCTCACAACGAATGAAGGGGTAACAGAACTAACAACCTCGATCGCTTACCCTGGAATATGGTCCTGGGACTACCTGTGTTTACCGTAACATTCACCTGGCTTCTCACCTTGTCATTTGCTGTGATGTCATCCTCCACCACTGTTCGTTTACATGTAGGAGTAGCCCCAATCTGACTGGGGGCATGACTTCTTCTCTGAAAATCAGTGAAAAACAAGGGCAATGAACTAATGCATGATATTTCACTGCTGCTTAATGTTACTTAATATTTGGAAAGTTAAATACTAATCCAGGTGTTACATACTGATACTGGCCTGCAGGTCACATCAGATGCTTGTAGGCCATGATTATAAATATATGTTTGTGGGGCATGACCCAACTGACCACTCAAAACCGTGTGTACCTTTTTCTTGGCCTCTGCAGAATTTAACTGAATGGCAATAATTTCAGGTTTTCTAGATAAATACAAGAAATTTGATTTGGTTATTTGAGTTATGCAATGGCAGCCAACATTTTGGTAAGAGGAAACAGAGAAGAGCCTGGGGGAAACCCACAACCATCCACAGGTTGACAGTTGACGTTTCCACGTCTATAAAGCCATAGGCTTATCTTTCTAACTTTGGAGTACTGTAAAGGTAGAGTTTCAACTACAAGGTGAAGATGAGGGGTTTTAAGCTCTTCATCCCATGAAAGACAGGTTACCATGGATACGGAATTCTGAACCATTTGTAGCATACTGAAACAAGATCATTGATAATACACAAAAGCAGGAGACTCTAGTGAACTTTAATGGGACATGAACATCCTTGTAGGTGAAGACTGTTATGGATGCAACATTAAAAGACAGAATTTTTGATTCTACTGTTGCTGGGTTGAATGACTAACAAATGAACTAAGTAACAAACCAACAATAACCCGTAATTTAAATCGGATGTTACAATCTTGTTCTAATACTGCAAAAAAGGTCAGTATTCTTAATTTCTCTTTCTACGGTTACTGGGCTGAATGATTACTTATTGGATTGGTGTTTTACGCAGTATTCAATAATATTTCACTTCTATGATGGCCGCCAGCAAACTAACAGGTTGTTCGCAGACCTTCCCACCTGTACAGACAGAGATGAAGCCAGCATTAACAGATATGAACTGAGCTAAGAGGTAATAAATAAACAATTACCCGTACTTCATCTCCATGATAACAGGTGTTGACGGTCGCGTTAACAGACCTTCACAGTTTTCAATGCACAAGGCAGTCATTATTTGCATGTTGTGATGGAACATGCCATGTTGTGCATGTTGTGATCACGGAATATGATAATCGTATGCTGCAGTACCTCTTTACATACTACAATTACATTTACACTGCATTGATTACGAACTGATCATTTGCTCAGCTAAGAATTTTTACTTAGGTCACAACCAATTTTCGAAAGAGCCACTTAAATGTCACTCCCGACAGTCCCATAAACACCTCCAGCCTTAACATCACCATAGCAACCATGTGCAGAATACAAGTAACGGAAAAAGAGGCACTGACAGACCTATGTGTATGTACACTGTATCTGTGCCAGTAAGCTGGCACAATATCGAGGCTGTGACAAAGACCATATACGTCCATCCACAATCATGTCGTCACGGCACTGTTGTGTCAAACCACACAGCCCTGCCCGTAGGCGACACACGTGTACAAACCAATCAAAATTAAGGAGGTGAAGTGTCCTGTTTTTTCAGGAAGAGTAATGGTGCCAACATGCCAAGCAACAGTAGACAATAGTAGATAATAAATGTGAAATCCGTTGGATAACAGCACACGTGTACATCACGAGAGCTTGTGAACTTTACGACTCCTGCATATTTAACTGTACTGTAACGCTTTCAGCATTTCATCCAGAGAAAAATTCAGGCACAAAAATTTATTGTTTTTCATAAAATAGATATATACATGTATCGTAAATCCTCAATTTCAGTGCGATTTATGCACCTTTTTAATTTGATTTCGGAGACAAAAACGTTAGTTGGGATGTTCAATTTTAGGGCTTCAAACAAAGTATAATTGTGTCAGTCTACATGAATAATGTCCTCAGAATGTGCTTGAAAAACACCATGAAAACATGCAAAAATGTTGAAGATTTAAAGCCGTAAAAATTTGTGGAAGGAAATGTTGGCAATTTTACTTTTAGTTGTGAGTTGTCTGAATTTATGAATTTTTAGCTACTTCATGTGATAATTTATGGTATATGTACATGAATCTAATAACAAGAAAATAATAATAAGAAAATACAATCATTCAGAGACTATGATAAAACGCCAGGTTAGTTTTTGAGGCGTGAAACTATAAGAAGTGGGACCTTGCCTATTGAAGTACACAGGATGTGATTTACGTCATGACAGTGACAAGTGTTTTCTTGGCAACAGAATGTAAAAAGACATCTGCCTTTGAGAGTCACAGAAATGTTGTATGATCTTAAATGAAGCTGATGTTTTTCAGCTTAGGCAGAATATACTTATTTGATGAAACTGTCTGCAGTAATCAATTACAGGTCAGGATTTTTAAATTGCCTCTGAATGGATAAAAAAAAAACACACACACACAAAAAAAACAAAACATAAGGTTTATTCTGGAGCCCAGACTTTCCAAATCAATGTACAAAATTTAGATCTGTTATAAAGCTAGGTTTTCAACTAGTCTACGCCCCTGTGACTCCAAAAGATGGCAATAGCCATTTTATGAAGTCCCACCAAACCTAAAGGGAGGTAATTCGGCACGGCCCTATTCAAGCCAGTAAGTCTCACTCGGAAATTCCTATTCCCAGATCAAATGATACCAGCACAAGATGTGAATGGACTGATCAGTCAAAATTGATATTTCTCTTTGCCTCATTGCTTAAAAAATCCTCTTGGATCATCGACAAGGCAATGAAAATGTACACTTCTAATTCAGGATTAGTGAATAAAAGGGTGTCTTCCTAAACTGTTGATGGCATTAAGCCATAATCATTCATTCATTCCTAAACTGTTGACTGCTTTAGCAGCCTAATGGTTCAAAGCTGCCACCTCGAAGCTGGAAGATAAATCCCAAGCACCCACTCACTCGAAGTCGAGAGAATCAGAATCAAAACCGGATCGGTTCATACCAAAGACTAAAAATGCTACCTGTTGCTGCCTTGCTTGGCTCTAAGCACTGAGAGGTTAGAGCAAGGAAACAAGACTGGCTGGCCCAGTGTCAGTATAATGTGACTGGGTGGGGTGTCATATCTGGTGTCTTTGGCATGATACTTCAGTGGTAGTAGCACTTTGATGGCATGGACTCATCCTGCCACAAGAAGACACGATATATGTATCCACACCTACTGACATCTTATCGTCATATGACTGAAAAATGCTAAGTAAGACCTTACAACCCTAGCATTCATTCATTCATTCCTAAACTGCATTGGTGGATTTATCTTAGAACTGGTAAATGGCTTCGTAAAGACAGAAAAACTGCCATGTTTGAGCAAATCAGTGATTCACATGTGTTCTAACTGTTCACTCCACTTCTTAATTAACTGTAGGAATGAAAGCAAGCTAAAGCAAACATTTCAATAAATGTTTCATATTTTCAAAATAATTACCTGTTCTTGAAATGGAGTGCATGTTCTTTTATTTTCAACATTTCTATTGCTGATAATTTGCCTTCTTCTTGACCGTTTTACTAATTTTGAACAATTGCATGTTGACTGCACAGGTTTTGTGGTATGCCCACCATCTTTAAAATTCATCTTATTTTTCCCTTGACTATTTATGTTTTCAGTTATTACTTTTTAAATTATTTATTCGTCTTTCAAGTGCACTCAATGCTAAAATAATTTTAGAAGCCTACATAATGTACATGTAGTCCACTGCCTTTCTCACCCATTCATAGTAAACATTCATAGCTTTGAAGTACAGCTGTTTTTAAATTATGTACAGGATTTATGTCACAAAAACATCATGAGGAGTATTTATAAAAATGTTATATTAACTATAAAAATTATGAATACTGCCTGGCAATTAACCTCATGACGTTTAAGGAAGGAATTTATACCAATTATTTGAAGAACTCTAGAATGGTGCTTAGTGTAAAAAAACAGATACCTGTATGGGGGGGGGGATATCAAAATACATCAACTTTTCAAAATAAATTAACAAATGCCTTCCATACCAATGACAGAAAATGAGTATCTTACTATATACAGCACTTTCCACCCATGGTTGTCACTTCATGTTTTTCTGAATAATTGTTGCTATTTTTTTCAAGGTTTGTCATCACTGAAAAGCCATACATTGTGTGCTTATGCCTTGGATACGTGTAGGCTGTCTTGTGTGACGTCAAGCCATAATAAATGAGTGCTAGTGACGGCTATCGATCCACCTCACACGACAGGCACCGTTCGAGTCGAGTGTGTATATATGTAGGATACATCAACCCTAAGCTTCATTCCAAGCGAATTTCCGGGGAGGGGATTCAATTTGCAATATCCCCGAAAGCGAAAGAAACCGAAGTATTTCCTCATTACAAAGCTTAAACACGGCAAATTATTTTCCTTTCCGTGGAAAAATTGTAGGCGGATATTTGTGACGCAACACCTCCCGATACTAGAGGAAACACCTACCATCCTTTATTTCAGTCTTGCGTAACAATAACGCTGACTCATAAGCGGTGTGGAAAACACAACCGTCACATTGTTCTACACTCTAGAACATTCGCTGTATCAATCGTCCCCACCAAAAACGCTGATTTAAAGAACCGTCGATCTTCTCAACACTCGTGTTCGAAAGTAGCCGCCATTTTCGTAGAGAACGTAGCCTTTGACTTCCGGCCAGGTCACACGGAGACAACCAATCAAATCGACTTTGGTGGAGACGGCGCTTCCCTTCATGGTGGGACCGACGCTGTTAGTGGGTCAGATTTGGGTGAAAGAAATGGTCAAATTTTGACTTCCATCCTCATTATTTGACCATCGGATGGCGGAAGGGGAAGCTGAGATTTAACTATGACTTTGGAACTTAGACTACACAGCCCGGCCGGGGCTGAGGCCGCCGTGTACAAGTGGCCTTTGCCCACGACGGTAAGCATGCTCTTGGGTTAGACTTCTAAAATTATAGCACGTCCACTTTGTTTGATCAATGGGTTAATAAATTGGACGATTTTTTTAGTTACCTTTGAAGTTAAGTGCATGTGGGTAAAGTTTCTTTCGAAATTGAAGTGTAAATTTTATTTTTCTACAATTTACAGGAAGGAAGGGATGGAGCCCACGAAATCACTGACACAATACGGTAGGCGTTTTCTTCTCTCTTTCCCTCTCTCCCCACCACATTCCTCGTACTTGACCTACATCTAGGTTTCACGTACCGGATAATTTTGTCGGCACGATGTACCTGACGTACCTGACGTCATCAGTGTGGGACAAAAGCATTCACTTTGTTCCACTGACCCACAACTGCACTACAAACGTCAAGACTCTCAGCACAATTGTATAGTTGTCCGATTTTCACACTGTGTAGCAGTATGCCACTAATGATATTGATCAGTGGCATGTTAAAGGATCAGGCATTTTTCACACCATATAATCGGTCCTCAATTCGCCAGTCATTTTCTATTACAATGTAAACTTTTGCAAACAAATTAAAACATGTAGTGGATATCTCCAAAGTATTGTTTGTGTGTAGCATGGGCAAAAAACAGCAGTAAAATGTTGTGCATTATAGTGTACATGTAAGATTATTGCAATAATTTAAGGTTTATCAGTAGCATGTTGAACTTTTGCAGTTTTATTGGTTTCACACTATTTCTCATTTCTGAACATAAGTTTCTTCTTTGAAGAGAAGAAGTTGTCAACATTAACCATGTTGGAGGCTGAGTTGCCTTCTCACTGTCCAAATTGAGCTCTCTTTGGCTTGGTTTTGGCTTTGAGTCAAGAGGTTTACTTTGGGCGTTCCTGTTTCATTCATTCATAAACTTAGAAAATGAGTGAATTTGCCATTAATCAAATAAATAAGTAGATGAGCCATATCAGCATTGGAAAATAAGAATAGGAAAGGTTCTCACTGAAAAATTAAGTACGAGTGAGTAAGTTGTTTCTCAAGCTTTGTTATTAATTCTTACATGTGTACAATCAGTTGTTGCACACTGTTTTCCCTTTAACTTTTCAACAAAACTGATGGCATTGAAGGGTATAGTATTGGGAGTAAAGCATATTGATTATTCCCACTGAACAAAGAATTTTCAAAATAAAAATTTTAAAAAAATATGATGGCCACAATCTAGTTGGCTAGATACATCTAAAAATTATTTTCTGTAGCTCTTCTGTTGACAGTTACATTAAAAGAATTGTACTAAAGGAGACTAATGTACCTTAATTCTGCAACCAATGTTTTGAATCATTCTGAGAGAACTGTGAGGTGTAGAGTGATAATTTGCACAGTCTTACAAATCTCGCATCTTTGATAACACAAATCATTTTTGACGTCATTTTCATAATAATTGTGTGCATAAATTCCACTGAAAAAAGTGGCTGAAAAGGTTGCAGCTTTACAGTATTCAGTCTTTCTGATATTAAAGGCAGTTACATTTGTTAAAATGTCATCTCAGGTGACCTCGTGTGTACGTGAGACATGTCAGCTATTTGTTAAAACTGGAGTTAGCTAAGATTGACCTTAGCACAGCAGGACACAGGAGGGATGGTGGACATTATCCCGAAATGTCACATGACCAGATCTAGAGGGGGAACAGTCTGTAATGTGCACTTGGCCAAGTAAATAGGTCAAGCTTTATACTTGTCTGATGGCTGGTAGTGCGTGACTGCAGGCAGAATATTTTACATATCATATATATGTTCATATGATATGTGTATGGTACAACAATAGCTTATACGTGCTCATGTAGTTCATGGCAAACAGTTTGAGATGTGATATTATTGTGGCATTCTGACATATGATACATAGGCTACATATGCTACATATGTCAGTACTGTATGAGTAATGTTCTCTCAGTTTCTATACAAGAATATATGATAGCGAAGCTTGATCATTCTATTATTTACTGAACTCTTTCTGCAACATTAAAAGGATGTTGTTATTAAGTTGTGTGCAAGGTTCTTTTCAGATCACAGTTGTTTTGTCATCAGCTGGAATTATTTATATCTTTAATATGATTTGACCAATCATTTGTTTGTACATACATATGTAACATGCTTTCTTGTCAGTTGTCCTACAGTACAAACTGCCAGCAACCTGCAGATGGTCGTGGGTTTCCCCCATGCTCTGCCCGGTTTCCTCCCACCATAATGCTGGCCGCCGTCATAGTGAAATATTCTTGAGCATACGGCGTAAAACACCAATCAGATAAATCAATATGGTATAAACTGCTATATATTGTTGAGGATACAAGCTGTTGACAATTTGTGGCTGTAAATATGGGTCTATGAGTAAATCATTCATGATTTTGTTATCGTTTCTAGGTATAATAATGTGTAGGGTAAGGCATGAACCATGCGGAGTGATTTTATTTATAACCTTATACAGTTTATGTTTAGGGCTACAGGACAGATAAATGCTGAGTGATTAATTTTGACATGGGTTGATAAGTTAGTGTATATATACACATGTACATGCATGTACATACACTGCACTTGATGTAGTCCATACATAAATGTGTGAATTCCTAGTAGCTTCTATTTTTGTGAAGGCCAGGATGTCCTGCAGGGAAACAAAGACCTCCACGTTTGACCTACTTATATGTAACTTCATTATGATACAATTTGAAAGCAATAAAACAAGATGATATGATTTTAGGGGCTCCTCAGAAATCATAAATGCACACTTAACAACAAATAACTCGTAAACTGAAAATGAAAAGCTGTGATAATTGTTGTGCGTACAGGGTAAGCATTAGCAAACAGACTTTTATCTAAAAATGTGTTATATTTGAATTTTAAGGTTTCCCTTTATGCTGAAATTGTGGTTTAGTCTGTTCTTGAAGTAGGATTTCTAAAATATAACACTTCTTGAAGCCCAAAAAATTATTTCACATCTTTTGAACTGAGTAGGGTTTGTTAGTGTAAGAAATCTGGTATGTGTATAAAAAACCCATCATACATGCATCTGTAGCTAGCTGGGTAGGCCTACATGTAGATCTCGTACTCAGATATGCTACATAACTACAGGGATCAGGATTCTGACAACATACATGCACCTGTAGCTGGCTGGGTAGATCTGGTACCCAGATATGCTACATAACTACAGGGAACAGGACTCTGACATCATACATGCATCTGTAGCTGGCTGGGTAGGTCTCGTACCCAGAGATGCTACATAACTACAGGAAGC
Source organism: Liolophura sinensis (assembly GCF_032854445.1). Taxonomy (NCBI): domain Eukaryota; kingdom Metazoa; phylum Mollusca; class Polyplacophora; order Chitonida; family Chitonidae; genus Liolophura; species Liolophura sinensis. The sequence goes on from NC_088301.1 coordinate 10,404,137, forward strand.
AGGATTCTGACATCATACATGCATCTGCAGCTGGCTGGGTAGGTCTGGTACCCAGAGATGCTACATAACTACAGGGAGCAGGATTTTGACATCATACTTGCATCTGTAGCTGGCTGGGTAGATCTGGTACCCAGAGATGCTATATAACTACGGGAAGCAGGATTCTGACAACATACATGCACCTGTAGCTGGCTGGGTAGATCTGGTACCCAGAGATGCTACATAACTACAAAGAGCAGGATTTTGACATCATACTTGCATCTGTAGCTGGCTGGGTAGATCTGGTACCCAGAGATGCTACATAACTACAGGGAGCAGGATTCTGACAACATACATGCATCTGTAGCTGGCTGGGTAGATCTGGTACCCAGAGATGCTACATAACTACAAAGAGCAGGATTTTGACATCATACTTGCATCTGTAGCTGGCTGGGTAGATCTGGTACCCAGAGATGCTACATAACTACAGGGAGCAGGATTCTGACAACATACATGCACCTGTAGCTGGCTGGGTAGATCTGGTACCCAGATATGCTACATAACTACAGGGAACAGGACTCTGACATCATACATGCATCTGTAGCTGGCTGGGTAGGTCTCGTACCCAGAGATGCTACATAACTACAGGGAGCAGGATTCTGACAACATACATGCATCTGTAGCTAGCTGGGTAGATCTGGTACCCAGAGATGCTACATAACTACAGGGAGCAGGATTCTGACAACATACGTGCATCTGTAGCTGGCTGGGTAGGTCTGGTACCCAGATATGCTACATAACTACAGGGAGCAGGATTTTGACATCATACATGCATCTGCAGCTAGCTGGGTAGATCTGGTACCCAGAGATGCTATATAACTACGGGAAGCAGGATTCTGACAACATACATGCACCTGTAGCTGGCTGGGTAGATCTGGTACCCAGAGATGCTACATAACTACAGGGAGCAGGATTTTGACATCATACTTGCATCTGTAGCTGGCTGGGTAGATCTGGTACCCAGAGATGCTATATAACTACGGGAAGCAGGATTCTGACAACATACATGCACCTGTAGCTGGCTGGGTAGATCTGGTACCCAGAGATGCTACATAACTACAAAGAGCAGGATTTTGACATCATACTTGCATCTGTAGCTGGCTGGGTAGGTCTGGTACCCAGATATGCTACATAACTACAGGGAGCAGGATTCTGACAACATACATGCATCTGCAGCTAGCTGGGTAGATCTGGTACCCAGAGATGCTATATAACTACGGGAAGCAGGATTCTGACATCATACATGCATCTGCAGCTAGCTGGGTAGGCCTACATGTAAATCTCATAACCAGAGATGCTACATAACCACAGGGAGCAGGATTCTGACAACATGCGACCTCATTGGTCATGGAATACTCAACCTTGGGAGAACCCATTAGATAGCATGGCCAATGTTACGAGGGTCCTGTACATGAACGCTGTTTTAATGTAAACATTTCTGTAGCAGATTCTATAGTACATTTTTACATAGGCCGATCACAGGATCCAGGATCATTGGGTCCATGTCTGGGGTAGATTCAGGCACATGTACTGTGAGATCAGGTTATTGATTCTGTGAAGTGATTTTTTTGTGTCTGTGTCTGCCAGGAACGCAGTGTTGAATGACGCGTGTGGAAATGCTCAGACTGCTGAACACTGTGGTTAAACTAACTGGCCATAATTAATGGCATTGCCTGTCTTCTTTAAGTCTATTGTGAGTATCAAAGAAAGGGTTGCCTTTAAACAGAAACTAATGCCCCCTGGAATTTTATAGAGGCTGTAAAACCTTGCAATCTAGCAATATGTGTTGGGGGTACATAGGGCACTATTCCAAATTTTATGTTCCATGTTTAGCTTGTTGGGACTGAATGCTGTAGTTGTTCTGGAATGGGATACTTTATTTTGTTGGCAGATGGGTGTGTGATGACTTTCCTGAGCTGAAGATGGCCATGGAAAACATTCTTCATGACTACGATCCAAAAAGGTATGATTCACCTGTTCTATTTTCCATTTGTGTTGTTTTTTTAGTTCTATGCATACTTGTACATGGCACACTGTGATTCTACTTGATATGTCTTGATAATAGAATTACATGAACTGTGCTATGTTCGGTGCAATGTTGTGTTTAAAACCTACATGTAACTCTTGCGTAATTCTCTTGCTTTGTTTCTTCTGAGTTTATGGTAAATAAATGAGTAAGAGTAATATGAGCCAAACATTACGTTTCAGTTATGACAGTATGAAGAGTCTGTGTGACAAATATAACCGAGCCATTGACAGCATTCTTCAGCTGGTGAGTAAAAATTTCAATTTTAAAACCATAAGTGACCCCCAGACACTCACAACCCCCCCCCCCCCCTCCCCCACAACCAACCCCCGCCTGCTCAGCCACCCTTCTGTTGTTACTTGTTCCACACATGTCCATATGTTCTCTTAATATATCAAGTGTCCATCTAACTGTATTCATAAGAATGAATGAATGAATGAAAGAATGATTATGGCTTAGTGCCAAATATTCATCCAAAAGGTGATGTGTGCTAGAAATAGGGTTCATACAGTTTTGTTAGATGGCATCTACCAGGTGGACATAATGGGTTTGCTTAACTCTGCAGGAAGGCCAAGGAGGCACATGTGGGATGGTGTGGGTTTGTTTATGGAGAATCATTATCAGAGGCTGGTCATCAGGGAGTGTCGGTTGACGGTCAAAACACTGCCAAACCCTGTAATAATGTGGTATTCACTCATAATTTCCAATGCTTCTGAGATTTGATTTAAGTCCCATGGTCAGACTGTGAGTCAGGAAGGGCTATCAGCTGACATGTTGTCAGTCTGAGTCAGATCTGCCTTCTTGTACTTTCCTCTTCAGCTTACAAGCCTCAAAGCATGGAAATTGAGTTTTAAGTGTATGTTTCTGGAATACAATTCCTGCATGTATCATACTCATTCCCCAATATCTTGCTTGTTGAGCACAGTATTTAACAACAGTCAACAGTATTTAACAACAGTCAAAAGTGAAAGTCTGAAACACTGAAATGAAAACAGTATTTATGGTTGTACATTGTACATGTAATTAAGCCAGTTTACAACAAAAATTGTTTTCCTCCAAGGCCCTCATACCCAAAACAATGTATATTGAAACCAATTGCAGGTACATGTAATTCAGTATCATAATTGGATATTTCTGTAATGAAGCATCTGTATGTTGTAACCCATTTGCTTAGTTTGATTTGCTATTATGTCACACACAGGACTACCTATCAGTTGCAGAGTTTGCTAGTATTGTAAAATTTTGGCCAACTGGTGCTCTGGGAAATTAATCATGAATATCTATATTTGTGTCAGAAATGTCTTCAGTTTGTCATCAAACAAGATCAGTTGGAATAATTTTTAAGTGATGACGTATGTAGTCATTGGTTGGACTTGACTATCAAAAGTTGATTGATAAACATGGCTGACATAATTTCATGATCAATTATGTATGGTAGTGCCTTTTTTAGTGTTACGCTGATGTAGGTATGGTTGAGGTATAAAAACCGTGCAGCTTAATGCAAGGTACTTTTTGGTCTGTTGCCAGTGTTATGACAGGTGTCATGTCTGGTGTGTTTGGCAAGGCATCACAGTGAGGCAGCACAAAAGAGTCAGTCATGATAAGGTAGAAACAATGCTGAAAGCAACATTCAAGCAAAAAAAACGATCAAATATATGTAGGCGGGGTGAATGGAGTAATCAATTCATATTGACTTTGGTTGTAAGCATTCCAATATGATTGCTTTCACCTTGTGAAGCTGATGTTACTTCTGATACTTGTACATGTATCACTGCTGGTATGAGTGTGCATTCCACACTGCTGTTGTGTTCTGAAACTGAAACGAAATTTTACCAAACAGTAAATGAAACCCTTTTGTTGTGAACTTTACCACCTGTATTTGAAAGTGATCTGTGTTAAGAGAACACATGTAGGTTAGTATTGTGAGGTGTATTTACATGTATACACCGACTTTGCCCAGGCAAGTCATTTATGAGAAATATCTGGTCTCACTTCTCATCGTTTACCTCAGTCATGTGTGGATAGGTGTGAAACTGCAACTTTTATCATTATTCACAAATGGAATAAGTAAACAGGACATGATATACAAGTACATGTACTTGATGCCCAGTTAGCAAATCTAGGCTGTTGCTGGATTTCATTTGTTAGTGGCATCCTGAATTTTAGCGGGTAGTCTAGAGCCTAGGCATATATTTATATTCTCTCATGTCCATGTCTTTCATGTACTTCACATCATAATGATACAGAAAGTGAGTTTGCACAAAACACATATTTACACAAGCTCAAAGGATGATAAATATTGCCTCTGTGAGACCAGGGTTGCAGAATAGGTTAATTGTGAGAGCCATGCTACACCTGTCTGTTAGACAGGTGATCAGAGGCCAGAGGTCATCAGAAGTAGAACATCATGTTCTAGGAGCGAAGCCAGCTCCCAGAAAACAATGTGAAGAGACAAGGGTGGGTGCTTGTGGTTCAGGGATGGCGGGAAAACCAGCCCATGCCTGCTGGCATGCCGGCTAAATATAGGGCTGTCAGACAGCTATTTTGAGAGCAGCAAAACGTTTTTATGGGATAAGGGTATTCATTTGTATATGCTGCCTTATGCATCTCATAAAGAAATGAAGCACTGTATATGAAATATGATGAACTTTTGCAGTGTATTTCCATCAGGCCTTTTGACATCTTTTGGTAATGGTATTGAATGTAATAGGTTGATGTAGGACTATACACCCAGTACTTGTGACCTGAAATGCTACATGTACATGGCACATAAGGTGTACATGTAAAAGTAGTGATACTTGCATAGGCAATGTGAGACTGCTGTAAATCAACACTGTTGCAGCAAAACCATGGCAGTGGCAGGCATTGATTAGTTTCGTTGGCTGCACAGGTAGCTGGCTGGCTGGCTCACTGTGGGGCGTTGTTAGTTCACCTGTAGGGCCTGTGTTAAGGCTTGTGCAGAAAGCCTTATACAGGTGGTAAAATAAAACCCTCATAAAGCAGACAAATCAATACATTATAAATGCTGATCTTGCAAAATATCATGCGTCGGCCCCATGCTCATTGTTGTACCATGGAAAGGAGTGCTTACGTCATAGGCTTAGTTCTCTACTTGCGAGAGATGTTTACCAGGAGTGTCGCTAAGTCTAGTCATGGCATGATTTTACGAAAGCATTCAGTTTTTCTGTATGTAATCTCAGCAAATATGAAGGGTGGGGTTTTTGTACCTTCAGAGTGCCTTCCCTGCTGATGATGTGAACAATTTGGTTTGATTTATGTTCAATTTACTTTTTCTGTTCTTAATCTCGTATTTAAGAAAAAAACTGATCAGATGAGTAATTGGAACTGTTTAAGTTGTGAGGACCCTTGACGTGTATGTAGTATAAGTCAAGGCCTAGATTTGCCCGAGTGTGGGTGAGGATTTAGTTAAGAAAAGGCTTATATTGATGGATATTAATTATAATTACAGAATCATTTCCTGTATTAACACTATTAATGTTAGTGAAATAGCCGTAGAAAATACAGGCTATAAATAATAGGATCTAAGTTTAATTCTCCTGCAAATAACATGCACTTATTCTGTCATGGTAAATTATATACATGTCAGTATAGCTTTGCCATTTTCAGAGAAGCTTGACTTGTGCTTGTGTGAAATGCAGCTCTTTATTGTTAAACCACAGAGGAAAATAAAGGTATCATTTATGGCTTGGGACAAATTCAGACACTGTCAGGTAGATGGAGCGTTTAATTGTGGTGTGTACATGTAGGTTTTTGTCAATTATAAAAGATGGAATTGAAGTTGATGATGCATGATTTCCAGTGCTGCATCAGTGTTTTACTCTGTCTGGTGATGATCTGATGCGAAGAAACTATATAATAAAATGTCCCGGCCTGGTGTTTTATAACACCCCCCTGTCCCATATTAAGAACAATGGTCTTGTTCCCTCATCTTTCTGTCTGCCACCCCCCTTCTCTCTCTTTTTCTCTCTGTCTCTCAGACTCTGCGCTGGCTACTGCTCCCCCCAGCCTCTGCTTCTCCCACTGACCTCATTCTCGCATCCTTATTGATTTTCTGTCAGTGTGGCTGGCCTACATGTGCAGCACAGCCAGGCTGGCCTCTATATAACCTTCTCCCCAGTGTCAGGGCTGCTGGTGTCTGGCTGTTAGGCATGCTAGACCACTAAACCTCTCCACCTGTATCCCCAGCCCTGCCAACAACCCACAATCTCCTTGCATTGCCCCTGCAGGCCAGCTTGTCTGTCTCTGTCTTAATGGATTTGTCACTACAGCTGGCTCAGATGCACAGAGATATGGCTAATGTATGGACATGCATTATTTACCCTATGGTCATAATGTGCTGAGGGATTATGCCCACCCGTGCATCCGTCTATCTGTCGATCGGTTGATCTACACAAACAGTATGTAACCAAAATGAAAAGCCATATAACTTAATATATATGGTAAGTAAGTTTGCCATGTTGTTTGTGTCGAACACCATCCCAATTTACATGTAATATACATGTACCTACAGGAAAGGTCATTCAAAATGAAAATTTTGGATTTGATGGCAATAATAATATAGGGAATGTGTGTTACAGAAGACCTTGATAACACAGAAACCATGATAACAGAGAAACCATGAAAACACAGAAACCATGCCATTTCTGGGAAGGTTTTCGAATGTGGGTTTGAGTTTTGCTAAGCTACATGTACATTCATGTTTAATTTTATGCCACATACATGTATGTGATGATCATATGCATAACACATATAGGAAACTAGTTACACATGTACATTGCATTGGGATGTCATTGAATTACATTTGCATGTACACTGACATTCTGTGTTCTGTGAAAATTTGACAGGGAAACCTAAATTTTTTCTTTTGTTACATCATGGTAACTGATGTGTGTACGTGTACATGCATTGTGTAGTGTGTATATGTACATGCATTGTGTAGTGTGTACGTGCATTGTGTAGTGTGTATATGTACATGCATTGTGTAGTGTGTACGTGCATTGTGTAGTGTGTACGTGTACGTGCATTGTGTAGTGTGTACGTGTATGTGCATTGTGTAGTGTGTACGTGTACATGCATTGTGTAGTGTGTATATGCATTGTGTAGTGTGTACGTGCATTGTGTAGTGTGTACGTGTACATGCATTGTGTAGTGTGTACGTGTACATGCATTGTGTAGTGTGTATATGTACATGCATTGTGTAGTGTGTATGTGTACGTGCATTGTGTAGTGTGTACATGCATTGTGTAGTGTGTACGTGCATTGTGTAGTGTGTACGTGTACGTGCATTGTGTAGTATGTACGTGTACATGCATTGTGTAAAGCAGATCTGTGACCCCCAGAGATTCCTGCTTCACAGTATCATAGTCTGCTGTGAGCATTATACATGTCACAGCAGTGAAGTATTGCTGAACATAACCAGGAGCTTATGTACATGTCATAGCACTGCATATTCCTCGGGACATGACTTGGCTATTATGCTGTTATCTGTCCCAGGCCCTCTAGGCTCCAGCCACAGATTTCTCATGATGAACACTCTTTAGGCAAAAAAAACCCTGTCATATTGATTTTTCTGCCGGAGATGCACACCTTTGTAATAGGTGTAGGTAAATGTCTGTGCTTTTTGCTGGTGTCTGGTTGGCCGCTGTACTCAGTAGCTGAGGATAACCTCAGCTATCGATCGCCGCAGCTGACCTATGGCTGTGGGAAGGCCATAGAAAAAGCTGGTTGTTTGTGGGCGGAGAGGCTGTGGTGATGTCACAAGGATGGCCCTACGGCAGCGGTCATCATGAGACAGGTGGCCAGAGATTGGCTGGCGTGAACTGAGGAGTGCTGACGCCAGAGGGAATATGCTATGTGCGCACCGCACTGGGGCTGGTCTTAATCTGCGATTCGTGTGACGTTCATCAGATGAAGGCTTGCCATTGGCTGAGATGTCTTAACACTTCCAAGAAGAGGGTCTAGAAGTGAGCTCTAAGAATAAATCTAAGGGCATTGAATGACTTCGTTGACGTTCCATCCTCTGTAATGTCTCTTTTTATCTGTATCTGTGGCTTGGGGCATTGCTGATTATTGTCTTCTCATTACACATGTAATAATTAGACTGACATGTTTGGCGTCTAACTATTTGAATTTACGCAGACACCTTTTATTCCACGTTTTGCAGTTTACACTGTATAGATTTCATCTGTAACTGCAGTGAGGCAGTTCACCTTATTCATATTTTTATACATCACTGACATCTGCTATATTTTAAATCATACATTGGGCTTGATTATTAAGACTTTTGAATTTTCACTGATTGACACAGGTGTGATTCAGATTCTAACAATTTTCATTAAGCAAACTCTATGAGACTTTCATAATTATCTGACCTTATAGAAATACTTGCAAATTATACATCTATGTGTACCGGTACAGAAGAAACCAGCTCATGCTTCTGCCAGCAACCTGCGGATGGTCATGGTTTCCCACCCACCATAATGCTGGCCGCGGTCGTATAAGTGAAATATTCTTGAGTACGGCGTAAAACACCAATCAAATAAATAAATAAATAAATAAATTGTTAAAAGAAACAGGATTAGTGCAGACCAAAAGGGAAGTGTTTAACAGGTGCATTACAGATTGATCCTTCCCTGACTCGGGTTAAACCTTACCTGATATGAGTGCCATGTGAACCAGGAACATGTTGGCTGTCAGGGATTTCCTATTATATAACCAATCCTGTTAAGGATGGGGGAGGGAGGGGGGATGTGTTTACTCTGTCTTGCTGGGTCACCTCAGGGGAATGCACCCAGAGAAGAGGATTGCCTCCTGTATTACAGGGTCACCTCTCCTTGTGGATTTCTTTTACTTCCGTTTTTTCTTCCTGTTTTTTTGTTTTTTTGTTTTTACTTCTGTTTCATTTAATTTTGTTTTCTTCACTGTTGGGACAAGGTCATGCAGTTGCCTGATTCATGTACATAAAACTGGAGGTGTTTATATATTTGGGTCGGGCTCAGATTTATTGGCTAGGAATTTTTGCCCTCATTGTTCCATTTGTCCATTTTTAGATGCAGATGAAGATCATAAAATGTTGCTTTTTGAAAACATAATGCTGAAACTTACATTTTCCCTAATTCCTCTACATTTCAGCATATAAAAGAGCAACTTTCAGTGCAATTTATGCACATTTATGATTTGATTTTTGAGACAAAACTACTGGGTTGATTTAGTCAGTTTCAGGGCTTCACAAAAACTACAAATTTTTCAGTCAACACAGCAGTGCCTCAGAATGTGCTTGAAGAAACAGCTTGCAGACATGCAAAAGGTTGAAAAATTAAAGTACATCTATATCCAGTTAGACATCACCCTACCTGCAGAAAAAAAACAAAACATCAAGAAAAAAAATTCTTTCTAAGATGAATAGAACTTATAGAATCAGGCAAACAATGGACTAAATTTTTGTCCAAATACACACATGAGCCTTTAGGTGGTCATCATAGTTTGTTGAATTTGTGGTTTATGTTTTTTCAGTGGAAAGGAACAGCACGCCCGTCCAGACTGAACACCCGCCCAACCACTGGCTTGCTTAAGCACATTTTACAACAATGTTACAACCACGCTGTCAGCGACCCTGAGAAGCTGAATCAGTATGAGCCCTTCTCACCGGAGGTAGGCCAGGGGAAGAGCATCCATGTGGGAAAGGGACTTAGGCAGATGTGATGAAATATGCTGAAAATCTTTAAACGATTGTGGAAAACTGCTATAGAAGACATGATTTGGAAATGCATTACCATCGTTTAAATTTACTTCAAATGTCAACAAGTTGCAAATACGATTGCAGTTTGTAATTAAATTTGTATAATGTTACATTTTAGGCTAGAATTTCTTTGTGTTGTAATGACGTCCACTAAACTAATGAATTATTCTGTGACATTCCTTGAGATTATTCACATTTCTACTCTAAGTAAACAAAAGTAAAGTAAACAAAGATAAATTTTTAGTTTATTTTGTAATGCTACATGATAAAATTGAGTACATGGTAAATTGATTCCATCACATGCAGCAGTTGATAAGCTGTTGACCAATGCTGCTTTCAAATCCTGCTCTCGCTTGTCCAGTTCTGGCCTTTAAGTTTGTAAAGGAGCCCTGGGATTGTTTCCTTTAGCCTTAAACCAGACCAGGTTTCCATGGCCTATTGGTTAACGTGCAGCGCAGAACAGTGACCAAGGAGCCTGTCACAAATGTGGTTGCTTTGAGTTCAAGTTCAGCTTTTGCTGGCCCCTTCTGTGGTCCTATATGCAGATGGCCATGGGTTTCCTCCTGGGCTCTGCCCTTTTTCGTCCCACGAAAATGCTGCCGTATAAGTGAAACGTATAAGCACAGTGTAAATATATAAACCAGAGCCTTTCCTTGACCCTTAAAGCAAACTGTGGCTGTGTAAAGTGAAATGTTTCTGAAGTAGACAGATAAATAAATAAATAACTAAATAAATGTCTTTGCTTAGGTGTACGGTGAGACCTCTTTCGAGCTTGTGCATCAAATGGTTAGCTCTATTCAGTTTGGAGAAGATGATGTCTTCATAGATTTAGGAAGTGGTAAGTCACAGCATTTCTAACCTAAATTGTGGTAATATTAAAGGCTGCTTACTAGTGGAACTAGTACTATTGGTGATGTTTTTTCTACTGAGATAATGGTGGTTAACCTGCTATGATGTTGGTGTTGTTTGTTAACAGTAGTTGATGTTGATGATGTTTGTTAACCTGAGTTAATGATTGTGATTGTTAATGAATGTGATAGTTAACCAGGGTTAATGATGTTTAAGTTTTGTTAACTTGAGTTAATGCTGGTGATCTTTATTAACCAGAGTTAAGGCCAGTAATGATTTTTAAAGCTGAGTTAATGCTGGTGATGTTGTTAACCCAGGTTAATGTTGGTGATGTTTGTTAACCTGAATTAATGCTGGTGATGTTTGTTAACCCGAGTTAATATTGGTGATGTTTGTTAACCTGAATTAATGCTGGAGATCTTTGTTAACCAGAGTTAAGGATTGTGATGTTTGTTGTTTGCAGGTGTTGGTCAGGTGGTTCTCCAGGTAGCAGCCTCCACCAACTGTAAGTTCTGTTACGGGATAGAGAAGGCAGAGTGGCCTGCAAATTATGCTGAGGTAAGCTGGCTTTGTTCTGCTACTTAGATAATTCTATTGTGAGAGGTAGAACCACAAGTGGTTGATGTGAAATTCTGAAAATTCCGGGTTAAGGAAAAATTTAAAACACTAACCAAAGTTTTTACACAGTGGTTAACAGTTGTAATGGCACTCACAAAGCCGGCTACAAAGGGAAGTAAATGTTGTAACCCATGGAAAAGCAGTGCCCTCTGCTGACTTAAATCAAAAACTAGTCATTCATTATCACTTGTACTGTTATCAAAAATGCTGGTTTTGTTGTTGAAGTACATAAAGGGCACTATTTTCCCATGAGTTACAAGGTTAGCTTCCCTTTGTGGGAACTGGTGAGCCATATTATGTGTCTCCGAATGTTAGACAGAGCTGTTCATAGGTGTGGAATTTTAACAGTGGAGGATATATCATTCTGTTTGATCAGTCTTGTCATGGAGGGTTGCGAAATTTTGGCATGTTGTCATTGTTGCAGGTAATGGACAGGGAGTTCCGACGATGGATAAAATGGTACGGTAAGACACACACCTCGTACCAAGTCGACAAAGGGGACTTTCTGGAGGATCACATGAAAGAACGCATCAACGGTGCCACGTGAGTCAATTTCCTTTCTGCCAGCCCCGTGAGCCAAAGTTTCTGTAATGTCGGTACCACATGGGCAAAGTCTCCTTACTGCCAGCACCATGAGTCACTTACATTATTGCCATTACCACCAGAGTCAAACTTTCCTTATTATCTTTCCATCTTAAGGGTTAACTGAATTCAAACAATGGTAGAATATATGTATAAATGTAGCTCCTACTTTTCATCAAAATTTAACATAGTCTATATTTTAGCTGGCCAGAATGTCTTGCATACAAACTATACTGTACGAGCTGAAAAATGAAGTTGGTTCTGATAACACGATGTACATTTATCTATACATTTGTAATAAGGTTGTACATTTTGTTTCAGGGTTATATTTGTGAACAACTTTGCATTTGGGCCACAAGTAGATCATCAGGTAGGACTCATTATGTGTATAGACTCATTATATGCTGAACCTTCGTGAAGCCCACTTGACTCTCCGTAAAAGATTTACTTGTGTTGAAAATTTAGGCTTATTTTCAGTTGAGCTTTTGGGTTCATACTGTTGCTAAGCAGAGATTATAATTTTTCTTAAGCACTGTTGAGAGTATTATTTTCTTCTTATGATTAAGCGACTACAGATTCTTAAGCATTTCTTGGGCTTGATTTCAGCTTAAGCTACGGTTTGCCAACATGAAGGAAGGTGCTAAAATCGTGTCCTCCAAGGCTTTCTGTCCGCTTAATTTCCGTATAACTGATAGAAATCTTAGTGGTAAGTCTTCATAATATTGTACAAATGTTCGCTTGGCCTGTTGATTTGTTTTCATGGTTCGATTAGGAAATGCCAAGGGTTTGGATGATTATTTATTCCAAAAGGATGAGTGTTGTGTATTATTTTAAGTGAAAAAAAACGCTGTTAATTCTTTATTACCTTTCTTGTTGACCAGAAAAAATGTGACCATATGCATGTCAAGCAAAGACAGAACTCAAACTGCACATACGTTCTCTAAAATGTTAAAATTGCTCATGCTAACAGATATAGTAACGAGAGGTCGCGGCAATCCTTTTACAGATATTGGTACAATAATGCGCGTGAATGAGTTATCCCCTCTTCGGGGCGGGGTCTCTTGGACGGGCAAATCTGTCTCCTATTATCTTCATACTGTAGATAGAAGTTTGGTGAGTAAAGTGCCCTACCCTATTCACTTAAGTTTACTAACAGGTTCTGTTTCTAGTTGACTTCAATTTCTCCCCTTATACAGTGCTTCACATTCAGTTTGTTTCAGAGAAGACTAAATTTTTGAACCGTTTAAATCTCAGTCAATTATTTGAGAAATACTACAAATATTCTGTCTCAATCGGTTTTATAGTCAAAGTATAATATTTAGGGATGCTTCATCTGCAACCATGTTGTGAATTTGACCTCAAGACAAACCCTGCTTTGTGCACACCTTTTGGTAAAGCTATCTCTATCTCAGGTCCTCTTTGAAGTTCTTCAGTTCACACCCTTTCATAACTTTAGGTTTAGGTTTTTGGCTCAAACCCTTTAGAGAAGTTAGCTGCAGCTCAAACCCTTTTGAGAAGCTAACTCCAGCTGAAACAGTTGTGAAGCTGCATGTAGCTCCAGCTTAAACCGTTTTGTGAAACCAGCTCCATCTGAAACCTTTTTGTGCAGCACTGTAGCCATTATTGAGGAGGGTTGAAGTTCGACTTTTTATGAGTTTCCCAGTTTAACTGTAGCCATTTCCTCCAGATATCGGGACAATCATGCACGTCACAGAGTTGTCTCCCCTCAGTGGCGCCGTGTCCTGGACTGGCAAAGCCTTTGCTTATTATCTACACACCATTGATAGAACTTTGGTGAGTATGCTGAGGGAGGGAGGGAGGGAGGAAATGACAACAACATAGCTTGGGTAATTCTGCAAAAAAGGACAGTGATTTTGAAATTGAAATCAAAATATATTGCTCACATCAGTGTTCACATGTTTATTGGAAAGTTTTGTTAAATTTTCGTAATGGTTTCTGCCTTTACTAACACTTTTGATAATTGAAAGGTAGTGAATTATACACTTTTGAATTTCTTAGTTTTCTTTCCAATTTATTTGAATTGGAATAATTTGGTTCTTTGTTAAATTTATTCCTGGCTGATAATCATCAGGTACTCGTTTCATTTAACAGTCCCTGGGGCTTATTTCTTTTCATCTCATTTCTTGAATGTAAGTAAACTACTTATCTTTATGTAAAAAAAAGTTTCTTGCCAGTGACTGGTGGAAATATAACCTATCTAACTGTTAGTGATATTCTTTCATTTTGTTGGATTTGGGTGAAGTGTATTCATTTGGGAACAATAATGGAATGCTGAGAGTTGTTTTCTTTACAGCTTGAGAAGTATTTCTTGAGAATGAAAAATCCAAAATTGAGGGTAAGTACAACATTAAAAGAATGTGTCTCAGAGATTTTTCAAGTTTCAGGTTGAACATTATCTCTAAATGAAACTTCATGTATTCAATTTTGATTCTGCTTGATGTGATCTACCTATTTTCCTCCACTTATAAACTTCATTATTGTCAATAACCAATAAGGTCCCAGTTCAAATCCAGCTGTTGCTCTTTCGGCTGTGGCTTTGATTCAGTTTTATTGTTAGGTACTTGATAGAGGTTGTTTGTGTACACAGGTACTTTGGTTGGACCGGACTGCAATTATAAGTGAAAAGTCCTTCAGTGTAACATTAAATTAAAATATATAAATATAAGCAAACTATTCTTGAAATATAAATGAAAGGTGAATTTTATTTGATAAATAAATCAAAGCATTTATAAATTTGAAAAATTATGTGAGAAGTAGAACTGAGCAGTTCTGTGTAATAACTGATGCTTGACTTTGTCCTGTTTGACGTGGATCGTCGTCATATAACTATAATATTACTAAGTACATGTACATACAGATTGTTTGTGGTTAACAGGAGGAGGAATGTAAGCCCAGGAGGGATAGACGAGGCCGTGTTATTAAAGAGTCAGGCAACATTATCTCACAGGTAAGTGGTCGTGCAATGATTGTAAAAAGTAGGAAAATAAATGGTATAGGAAAAAATGTTTGTGAGTGACCAGAGCCAGGTGTATGTGAGAGAGAAAACAGCCTGTGCCAACATTACGATAAAATACACTATAATATATCGTTTATGAAAGGTTTTATAACATTAAATTTGAAGGTATCCTAATGGAAAAATATATGTATCCGCACCAAAAGTTGTATTTTATGGCATTTATTTCTTTTTAAGAATGCACTTTTTGGGTGAAATTTAAGCTCATTTACCATAATTGGGTCAAGGAATTTTATTATAAATTAATAACGATGCTGCAGCAATCTATAAACCCACTCGCCATGCTTATTGTGATCAGGATGGAGAGAGTGAGCTGAAGCGTGGCCTGCACCAGGACCACACCTACCAGTCAGCTAAGGAGCTGGACTTTGACAGCTGTAGTAACCAGAGCACAGGGGACGAGGGCTCACTGGTGGGACCCACAACTCGCCGCCAGTGGTCTGAGTGGGTCACCAAGCCCGCCAAGAGCCCCAATTCCTCTGCAGCAGAACAGGAGAATGTTGAAATGGTGAGGGCAGGTCGTGTAGTCGCTGTTGTGTACTAGGTTTGAGCAGACTTGATACAGCTACAAATTGATGATCAGAGGCATAAGCTGCATACGACAATTACTTCAACATTCCATGTTTCTTGATGTGCCTGTACATGGAAATCTTAGTTGAATTAGTTGTCAAAGCAGTTAATGCAAATAAAATTTATTAATGTTAAATATGTTCATTTGAGGAAAAAAAAGTAGAAGAGAAGAAGACATTAAAAGAAATTGCTTGGCTCTTTTTGTGGTATTGACTAATGTGCTGTTGACAAAAGAAATTATTTCTGTGATATTTCAGACGACTGGACCGAAGAAAAAGACCAGAAAAACAAACCGGCCTAATAGGATACAGAATGGTGCCATAAGGGAGAGAACCAAGCGTAATTCTGCACAGAACCTACGTAAGAACATTATTTCAGTGACATGCTGTGAATCTTTAATCAAAAGCTTGTTCATTTAGTCATACGAGTCACATTTTAATTTAGTCAAATTTATTCGTACGAGTTGGTAAAACGGCTCTTGTATGTTGTATGTTTTAACTTTATTAGGACCTGGCTTGCAAAATTTTACTTCGGAAAAATGAAAAAAGGTCAATTACATCACTTTTCAGGTCGTCAACGAAAAGCCAAGCTGACAGCTTCGCGCAGAAAGGCTGCTTTGACTCCTCGTAAAAAGCAGGTTCCGAGTTTGGAATGTTTGAACTTGCTTCATACTCAGACTGTGCTATCCACATCACCAGGTAAGTCCTAAACCTGTACATGTACCATTCTGTATCATATAGTATAGGCACATTATTGGTAATCATGGTAATCGTCAGTTATAATACAGCTGATGATTGCTGATTTTAAAAGAATCTTTAGGTTATTCACAGCAGGTTTTTTTTCTCAGTCGGTTTACTGTCTCCTAAAATCTCTTGCAGACCAGAGCAGCAAGCTAAACTGTAACGACCGCAGTATGACAGGTTTCTCCAACACATACTACAAATCTGCCACTCATAACCACACCCTGTCCAGTATGGACACACCTCCAGGACTCCAGGCTCTGTTTGGTGAGTTTACTTTCAGTATGTGAATAGTGTGTCACAGGTACTGTTGATACCCAACGTTTACCATAAACTTCTTTGTCTTGGAAACCGCTATAAAATCTAAAAAATATAATCTTTTAAATCATTGTGCAGAAAATCCTGATTGAAGTTTGACCGCATACTTAATGCGAGTAAAGATAAGTATGAAAGTACTGTCAAGAAAGCAGCATTTATAAATATGCTAACCTTCAGTTCAAACATCTTGTCCCAAAAGTGAGGGTACACTGTTTCTGCTGGAAAAAGGGGCATTTATTTCAGTGGATTTAGGTTTATTTCAAAATGTTCTTTCTGATGACAACATATTCTCATGACAGCCTATTCTTGTAGCAGCCTGTTGTCATGTCACCCAATTCTCCTATAACAGCCTGTTATTTCATACTATTCTCCTGTAACCGCCTATTATCATGACAGCCTTATACATTACAGTCTACTCTCATGACAGCCTGTTCTCATAGCAGCCTATTGTTATGACATCACATTTCCTCCTATAGCGGCCTATTCTCATGACTTTGTACTGGTTTGTTTTCAGATTCCTACAGGCAGATGTATTTACACATGATGGCCCAAATGCAGACTCCCCAGTACAGGATGTTGATTAAACAGCAGATTGAAATAGAACGGGTAAGATGTTACAGATATTACAAGTACAGCTAGTTGTCTGTCTCTTGATGTGCTTTTAGTGGATGCATTTGGACAGCAGAGAACAGTGGATGAGGAGTTTGTTTGGACTGAAATTTAAAATATCAGGATCTTTTTAAGATCTGGTGACAGTTCTACAAAGCCATTTCTGACTTGAGTAAAAATTTAAAATATGGTTTTGGTGGGGTTTTTTTTGGGCCCCAGAAATTAATTTCTGACCACTTTATCAATGTTATCTCACAATGTGTCAAAATTTTAACATCCAGTACCAAAAACTAAGCAATGTGACGATGTCTTAGATTTTGACTAAAGTCCAACTGAAGTAAAACATTGAGTTATTGGTTGTCATTGTTATTTGGCAGGAGCGTAAGCTGGAGCTCCAGTCCCGAGTGGCTACTCTGGAGAAGCAGATTCTCTATCTACAGCAGGATAGTGTCCGGCAGCTCAAGGAGAGACTCACCGATGTAAGGAAAAAACAGCATCACTTTGCTGTAACCTTGCCTTGCTGTATTTAGGCTGCCTAGTTTTTATGTCAGAAAACTGCAAATCACAACTGTAATCGACTTGCAGTGTTGATTTGTTCATTTATTTATTTATTTGATTGGAGTTTCCCACTGCACTCAGGAACATTTCACTTACATGACAGCGAGCAGCAATAGGGTGAGAGTGCTTTGTTGATCAGTATTTGAGCTGGGCTACATGCCAGTATGTAAAGCGTTGCACCTACTAAAGCCTATCTATGTGGGCTGCCATATTAGAGCTGCGTGTCAGTCCACAGCTGTATACAAAATGTTTTCATGGTTACAGCTGGGCATCTGCTCATCAACGCCTGGCGAATTCCTGACAAAGGCTAAGGAGATTGTACAGTGTCATAAGGACCTGGAAACACAGGTGACCAGTCTGCAGAGTCAGATTACCAGCCTGGAGGCCGAGCAGCAGAAACTGGTCAGTAACTTTTTCTACTGCATCTTAAATGGCCATTCTAAACTCAAGCAGAATCTGGTCAGTAACTTCTTATACTGCAATATAAATGGTCAGCAACATTCTAAACCTGAGCAAAATTGGTCAGTGCTGTTCCAAGACATGTTGTTTCCTGAATTTGAACACAGAAGGTTAAAATAAAATGGGGATGTGGAAGGAGGTAAAAAGGAAATGAAAAGAAAAATCCTAAACAATGAATAACTGAGAATTTCTAGGGTGAATCAGGTGACGTACTGTAACGACTGTATCTAATGCCTGTGTTGTTTAACATTATTCTCCAGGTATTAGAAGTTAAATGGAAGATAATTTTTATGTTTCATCTTTTATTTCAGATATCAAAGTATCAAAACTCAGGAAATTCAGGTCAACTGCTTGAAAAGCTTCTAGGAAAGGTGAGAAATTGACAGCAGTTTATTTGGGTGGTTTATCATTCAGCTAACCAAAGCAAGGTAGATTTAATTTATCATTGCAGATAAGTACAGCTGCATAAAACCTGTTGTTTGTTGTAATAGTGTAAACAGTACTGACATTGCCTTGTGATGTTTTATGGCAACATCGTTTTTCAACATCAGATATGAGAAATTGGATTGGCTCATGTTGAAGATGTTAAGCACAAACCTTCAGATACTTTTCTGGGTGTTAGACTTGAAAAGAAAAGAATGATATTTTGGGGAATGCGGCTAATGAGATAGGTATGCTCCACTCTTTGAAACAGGTTCCGCCAAAGTATTTAGGCCATTATCCCGATTGTGTTCGTTACTGTTTTCAGAATGGCTACCATGTAGGTGATGTGTGTAAAGGCAGCATGTCAAGCGAACCAAGCAGAATGGAAGTGGATACCAAGCCAAAACTGAAGTGTGTCAAATCAGGGTCTAGTCGAGGGACGACACCCTCAGGTCTGTCGCTGTTTCCCCTCCACACCAAGGTGGAGAATGCAGCAGACGTGAAGCAGTACGAGTCATCACGGTCAGACATGGATTCTCAGCTCAAGTCCATCATCACATCGGCACTGATGGAGTCCCAGTCTCGAGGGGGTGACGCTGGAAAGACGGTCGACAGCAAGGACGGGCTCAGATCTAACGCTGCTTACAAACGAAAGAAGAGTCAAAAACAGGGCGCCGACTTGGCTAAAGCAGCTGTGACTCCACCTAACGGTATGAGAAGCTTGCCTGTTAGCATATCCCTGAAGACTGTGACGCCCGAGGGCCTGAGGACTGTTAGTCCGGAATCCCGCCCCAGTCTACCAATCAGCATACCTCTGTCAGAGGTCGGTCGCGATAGCCTCCGACACAAACTCAACTCCAAAACTGTGATCAAAACAGAGGCCGTGGACAGTGAGGCATTAGAGGTGTATGGCAGAGTGCAGACTGTTGTAGACCCGTGTGTGAAGAATGCTAAACAAGAGGTGGGTGCCAACGATCAGCAGCGTAGCTCGAGCAGTACAGAATCTGCTCAAACCACTCCTGATGAAGACTTGGACAGCTCTAGAGAGCCTCTTAGCCAGTCTTGTCAGAGGAGGAAGAAGGCTGTGAACAATTTCCTCTCCATGACAACTGTAAATGACAGCATGGGCGGGAAGCCAGGGCTTAGTGGTAACTCCGTGACAAGGACATCAGGTATGAAGACGGACTACAGTCTGGTTCAGCCCTCTCTGGTTAACAGAGCCTCCCCGACAGTGGTTCAGAAAAGAACTAGTGTGACACAGGTAAGCTCAGGTAGCCGAGACTCTGGAGGCACTGTCCAAATCACCACTAACTGTTACCTCACCTCTAGCAAACCTGGAGCTGATGGACAGACGCCCACGATAACTAACGCCAACAACTTAGGCAGTAGTAAACGGAAAATGAAGCGCAAGCGTCTGACACCTGTGAAGAGCTGTGAGCCGGAGACTAAGAAGCTGGCACTATCTGGTGTAAGCATTGAGGGTCGAGAGAGCAGATCTGGTACCCCTTCAGTGTCTGCTGCATCTACCCAGGGCTCCTCCGTTGGCTGTTCCAGCAAACCTCCTGCATGGAGGAATGGATGTAAGTAACTTGTGTTACTGTACTTGCTTATTGTTATAGTTGTAAGAGTTATTTTTCACAGGCTTTTTTTTTTGTAACATTTGTATCTATCATGTGTAAGTGAAACACTACACTGTATATGCAGCTTCTTATAAAAGAGACCCCTTTTTAAAAATATATCCCCAACACTGTCTAAGTGCATAGCTGGAAAAGCTGCAAAAATCTGGTGCCAAATGCAGATGTGAAAGATATGGACAACAGAGAAGAACTGCCTTTGCATTACCTGTCAATGCATTTTTGTGGTATTGTATAAACTCCATTTGTTACAAGTGAGGTACATGCATTTGCAACATTAGGATCATTCTTGGATGTCCATTGTCCATGCCTGATGCTAAATACATACAGCATTCTCTTGAGTAATGGAAAAAGGAGTGGAAACGATAACATGTCCATTCTAACTTGTCATTTCCACATTTAAGATGTATTATTTAATTCCAGGTTTCTCGTTGCTTTTGAATGTATTTTTGTTGGAGATGTAAAATTCTGACATTAGGCCGTCAGACATTAAACCTGACTTGCCGAATTATTGGTGATTATTAGCCTTGTAGCACTTGCTGCTTAGTTAACCATTGGGGTGCTGGTTTCGTGTGTTTCAGATGTTGCTCACCCTAGTTTAGAGCAGTCATCCCAGCAAACAACAGAATCTCCCAACAAGATGTGGCAGACATTCAGCAGTGGATTTGATGCCTTGGTGGCCTTCGCTTCCTCAGAGCTGGATCGCAACCGCGAACTACGCCGCAAGAGTTCGGAGCCTGAATCACAGCCGTCGCCAGACAAGATGGGAGAGGGGAGAAAGGAGAAGAGTAAAGCAAGTAAGTTGAGCGTGGAGGATTGTAGTGATGATGAGAGGGAAGCGGGCTCCCCCATGATCTGTTCGGTTCTCCCCACCTCTGCTGTATCTTCTACTAAAGACTGCCTCCTCACTGGTGTCAACACTAACAGCATTACGGCTAGACAGCCCCGGGGGCCTCACACACCACCCGGCACACCACCTAGCACTCCACCACCCCTCCTCCAGGAGGAGGGTCAGCAACAGGGGATGAGTGGACCCCGAACACCACCCGGCTCACCTGACACCGCTCCCTCACTAGGCCCCGGCCACCAGGGCAGCCTCTTCAGATTCAAGCCCTCCACAAGGGACAGGTCGGACAGCAGTAGCTGCAGCAGCAGCCGCAGCCGTAGTCGTAGCTCAAGCCGTAGCTCCTTGTCCAGCCGCAGTAATTCCAGCAGCAGCAGCCATAGTCGCAGCCGAAGTCGTGGTCGCACCTTGCGTCACCGAAGCTCCAGCTCTAGTAGTGACAGCAGCAGTAGTTGTGATAGTTCCCGGAAGAGAGGTACTGCCGTGAAGAAGCCAGTCACAACAGTGTCACTGCCAAATTACCACAAGTCCATCTCTCAGGTTCAGAATATACCACGCCCCAGTGCCAACCATACCACCCCGCCCAAACTAGAGAAGATGGTCCCGGTGAAGAACAATAAAAACAACTCAACATATTTCCATAGGGATCAAAGCTGGCAGAGCCAGAAAATCAAGTATAATGGATATCCCAGAGAAGTAGGGACAGGCAAGAGCCCAGTGAAGGCACAGACCCCACAGGGCTTTGTTTCCACCCAGCCCTACCTGGGATCTACCCTCTCTTCAGCCCAGTCCTCCCCATACGACCACAGCTCTCAAGCCACCTTAATGCCAAACACACCCGTGGGAAGAAATTTCCAGGGCCTGTCCCCGACAGTCACACCCACACAGGGCACGCCCCCACGCCCCAGGCAGACCACACCCCAAACCATTTCTCCATACAACACTCCAGGCTATCTCCAGTCCCCAACCTCAAGTTTAGGGCAGGCCTCTCCTGTACAGGCTAACAGCTGTCCCCAAGGGCGAGCCGGGCCAGCTCAGTGCCCCCAGAACCACCCGCCATCCAACATTCCCTGCCCTAATAAAACACCTACAACCATACCCTCAAAACAGGTGTCTAACTGCTACCCCAGCCAGCTTCCCCAGCTACCATTGCCTGACACCATCCCGGTGCTCTTTCCAGACGTCACCCGACCCCCACCTAACATGAGGGTCACTTCACAGACGCCAGTGCTGATACCTCCCTCACTTCCCAAGCCAGCTGTTACAATGAATGGCTTCCCTTCCTCCTGTTACTTCAGCAGCTCACCAGGCTGTGGAAGCAAACTGCATGCCAACAACAATAGCGGCAAAGTGAAGGTAACTCCAGCTGCAGGTCTGCAGCTCCCCAACAGAAAGTCGACCCCCTTGCAGCATCCACGCCCTTCTCTTCTCTCCACCCCAACGGACATGCCTAGACTAGGCTCTTCCTCTATTTCGTGTAATGCAGACTTCAGTCGCCCCCCTCCAAACTATAACCCTCGATTCTGTGTCCCACCTCTGCCAGGAAATGGACTCTTTCTGGGGCAGACCCCCAACATGCCTCCCCCCTTGTTACCTCCACCTCCGCCCATGGGCTCTGGCTCAGAGCTGAAGAGTACACCCGGTTACCTGACCCCCCAATCTAGTGACATGGGGCCCAGCACGCTGACACTTATGGCTGGGAGTTACGGAGGGACACCTGGACAACACTTTGGACAGGGTAAGGACGTTTGGTCGTCGATTGGCGTCACAAGTGTGGGTGGTGGTGGAATTAGCATGGGCCGCTTCTAGCAACACCATGTGGGCATCGGCTCTACAATCTCGTCTAGGTATGCATTCCACTCTCTCTCACTCTTTTCTCTTTTTTAGCACTTTTCTCTGGTGGTTTTTTTCTTAGCTTCTCACCCTCTATGCCTATCTTGGTTACTGTGAAGTGCTCACATCTTTCCCCTCCTCACCTCTTTTCTCTCCTGTTTCACATCTTTTCCCACGGAACATTGTTCTTCCGCAAAACGAGCAGTGTAGAATAGCCTGTGACAGCAAGAAGTTTTACGGAATCCTGCCAATCCCGGACAGCGTGCTTCACAAACCCCGTAGCTGACTTCTCCTAGATTTGCATGTTGCTCTGCTCAGTTAATGCAGCTAACGCTTCATCTCCAAATGTTTATACCAACTGCTGCATGTAACCTCCAAAGTGTGGTTATTTGCCCCTGGTGGGGTGATCTCCCCCTGTTGAGGATTGTGAGGAGAGTGGTGTTGTAGTGGACTGTGTGGTCTGTCTGTGTGTGTCTGTTCTCACACATGTAGATTGCATGTGGGTTACAGGTACATGTAAACCATTTACAATCTAATATGACATATAATCTGCTATCTGTAATACTGCTATGTTTGTTAAATATTAGGTTTCAGGATATATTTTATTCTCTCAGTTCCATCTGCAATCTAATCATATATATGTATTTATTTATTTTACAGACTGCTGTGCATAATAAATTAGTATAATCTTCTATTCAGCATTCCATTAAAATTCTGTTTTTTAGCTGAAAAATGAAACCTTAATTTTATTATTGATTTAATCATGAGTGTAAGGAGAATAAAATTTATTCTTATTCAATGGCTTTTTTAAAAAAAAATTATATGGTTGTTGAAAGATAGACATATTTGTTTTCTGTATGAAAGTTTACATCCTTTAGTAGTGTAGCATTTGCAAATTTGTCGAAGTGTGAATTCTATGCTAAAACTTTCTCATTTCCTGTGTTTACAGGTTGGTTGATGATCAGCTAACACCAACGTATGCCTAAACACACACTCACTCTCACAACAACCACACCTGAACTGACCAATAAGTGACCAGAGCAGTGTGGACCAATCAGCAGCAGTGAGCCATATCACAGCCAATCATCTGTCATCAGTTTTCATATCTAAGGCAGCAACATCCCATCGAACTAGATCCAGGCCATGGTGAAGTACATAACTGGGACAGTAACAACCACTGTACTGATCATGTGACAGGCCTTTCAAGGCAGGTCTACCTCATTACTGGGCATTGGATATTAAGAAAGAGCGCATATTATCATAGTCTATTGCCCCATCAGTATTTATAACATCATGCTTTATTTATTGCCATCCCTGTATTTCTGCCTGAGCAAGGTGAAACTGAAACGTTGCACAAGTGAACAGTTGCAAATCTGTTGTGCAGAGAAAGTAGACAGCAGACGTGGATGTAACAAATGCTAGATTGAGCGCAGAGAAAGTAGACAGCAGACGTGGATGTAACAAATGCTAGATTGAGCGCAGAGAAAGTAGACAGCAGACGTGGATGTAACAAATGCTAGATTGAGCGCAGAGAAAGTAGACAGCAGACGTGGATGTAACAAATGCTAGATTGAGCATGTCGTGGATGTGGACAGATTTGCCACGTATAACAGAGTTTTTGTTTGGAGTTTTTTTGACATTTGACCGTTGGAACACAGGACATAATGCATGACCTTGTGTCCACCATGTCAACAAAATGGCCTGGGTGGATTAAGTACAAGTAATGTATACAAGCAAATCCTAAGGAATTCTGCTGTACTCTGTTTTAAGTGGTACAGATACATTTGTAAGATGGTTTGGTTTTACTTTTGTTTTGTGGATTGTAGCTGTTGTCCTGTGACATGTGATACAAGGTGTTCCCAGGGAACTCCTCAGGAACTCTTACCCGCTGTAGACTCGTAGGTACTATTTAACAGTGTGACGAGAATGTGGAAAAGCTGTTTCAAGTGAGACAGTCGTGTGCGAATCCAATAACTGTCACTGTGTGTAACATTGTGCGTTATTACATGTAGCTACCTCACCACTCCAACATGTTGATAATTTTATATGATTAAAGGAAAAAGAAACAACAGGAGATTTATATCGGAATCTGAATGGATCAGATTCTTATTCACTTATGTGGAATAGTGTTTTGTTCTCCAGCATGATTGAAATCAGCAAGTTGATTGAAGGGAGGCAACTCCTGTGTTATAGGGGGCATATTGTAATATTGTTGGTTGGGAAAGCATAGTCCTAGGGTTGTTACATTATCGATCTCGTAAGAACCTCTGAATATTTGTAGGGTATTTTTATCACCCGGTTGTGTTTGATCATGGAGTCTTCCTGGAGCATACCTGTTTTAATTTTGATGTTAAGTTATTGACGTGCACAAAAGTGACATTTAATGGTTTAATTCGTAACATCACAATCCTGTTTGTCCAGCTGTTGATTTTGGTTTTATGTAAGTGTTACAGGATGAAAATTGGCAGCATATGTGCAGCGACACACGCAGCAGTACATGGCCAAGTTTCATTCCCAGGAGGTGGTTGTCTGTATTACACATGTGCCGTGTTATCTTGCCGCATTGTTAGTTGATTTTGTGACTTTAATCATTTACTGTTATGTCCACCCTGTTACCATTGAGGGCGTTTACAATAATTTTGTCCCCAGATTGGCCTGGCCAGTAACGTTGGATTTTTCTTCATCCCCTTCCATGATCGGTCGGTCGGTAAAAGCTGGCAACTCGAGACTTTCCAGGCCTGTCAGTGTAACGCCTAAATTTGTTGGGCTAAGACTTGCGTGAGTGGTTGTTTCTGTCACAATTAGAGACTCACTGTATGTGTTCGCTGCATATTTTTTCTCATCTATGCAGTATCTTCATGTACTGAACATTCCAAACACAAAACATTACGTAGTCTGATATTATTTTTGTATTCACATTGATATTCATTTGGTTGTCTGGGCAAGATCTTCTATTCACTGCTACGAGTGTGATTATGGAGGAATGAGGAGAGTTTTTGCCAACTAATCAATCACTGTAATAAGAGGCTTCACCGTGTTTGAATAGACCACATGCACAGCAGAACAATGTGCCAGCTGTTGATGCCGTGCACATATAAAATGAAGTAGAGTTCAAGTGAAAGTTACTTAGGATTAGATTTAATGGCAGTGTAGTTTATGTAGCCTTACACTATTTGGTTGTAGCCAGAAATGTTTTAAAACCACTGTGTGGAGGATTGATAATCAGACACCATCTAGTAACCCTCTTGACTCAGACTGCCTTTTTGACTTGATGACCTTCTTGACTAAATCTGACTGCATTGTTGACTTGATGAGCTTCTTGACTCCATCAGACTGCATTGTTGATTTGATGACCTTCTGGACTCCATTATATTGCCATTTTGATTTGATGGCCTCCTTGACTCAGTCTGATGGTCCTCACCTCAATCTCACTGATTTAGTCAGAATAATTTCTGGACTCCACTCATAATAGGGGAGTTTCAAGGTTGACATTTTTTCTTGATAAAGGTAAAAACAGCCCTACTATATTATGTAACTTGTCAAAAATGTTAGGCAATTTTTGTTGACATTAATGTATCAATCACCAGTCGTGCGGTGTTCTAGAGACACAAATGTCATTATGACATCCCTTTCTTGTAAAGTTCACAATTTTATGCTCAGTGCCACAATTTCCTCCTTCATTCGCCTACTCTAAATAACTAATCAAAAATAGTTGCCTCACATGTTTGACAGGTGACATAGTACAGTAAGACTTAGTTTACACTCAAACCTGTTATAATGTTATGACCCGTAGAACTTCAATGGAACTCACCACTAGGTGTTAATAGTAAGACCTGCTGACCGTCACATTAGTTCAGAGATGATCAAAAAAACATCAGGACTTTGTTAGTCGAGTAGCAATTTGGAGTCCGTCATACCTGTAAGTTATTACTCGGCCATTTTTGGCACGATGCTAATAATGTGCAAGTATTCCAGCAATGGAAGTACATTTTTTTTACATATGTGGTTTTCATTCCTTTACATCAAAAAGTGGCAGCAATGCGATGTTAATAAGCATAGTAAGGTTACCAGTTGGCATACAATTGCAACAGTATTAGGTCATGGTCTGGAAAACTATAAAAAAAAAATGTTATGTTAAATCGTTCTAAATGTTATCATTTGTTTCAAGCTGGGTTTGTTCTTTATATGGTCTATCATTTTAATGGTATCTTAATCAGGTCATAAATTGGACTGTCAATTGACCCAGTAAGATCTTCATGAAATGGCCACAGGCCACTAGAAAGTGCCAAATATCTTCAACAGTTTGTGGTGTCTATTGGAATTTCCATAAGCATAAGACATTTGTGGAGTATTTCAACACCGACATCTTCATGAAATATTGCATGCGTCTGCTGGGGGGAAAAAACAATGTGTAAAGATGTAAACCGATGGGTGTTGTTTGTGAGTTGAAGTACATACATGTAAGTGTTTTTTTATGTAAGAGTCTGTACGAATAGCCCTCAACCAATCCGAGGTGCTGTGATATTCTGCCAGCCCGGCACTGCCATTTTGATATGACACAGCAAGCAGACTGTCAGGGATGACACTGGAGCATTACCTTACTTATGTGATATAGAGATCAGCTCAGGGAGGGGGAGTGTGGCTAACAGTGGACAGGGGACTGATTAATAACTGACGTGACTACAGGTCCTTGACGTCACCAGCCACAGGCCAGGGTTGGTGCCATTGCATTGGATACTGTACCCATAAAAGCTCTTTGAGACCTAAATACCAATGCTTCTCAGAAGTGGGTGCTAAGGGAATCAATCTGTGCTGTACAATCAGGAAAACCTGCCTATGAAATGCCCATCCCATCAGGGTAGGACTTGACTGCAGCACCTATCTGGGGGTGTGGGATTCTGTACACCCACCCTCCACCCGCCATAAGACTGACCAGGTTTGGTCGCACAATCCCCCTCCCTCTTTAGTGCTACAGCCCTCACTGCCAAAGTCAAGGCTCAGTACTGTTACATGTCCACTATATGTTTGTATCTCGATTTTTCTTCGTGAAGATTCCACTAAAGTTAGATGGTCTGTGGTGAGAATGTGTTGATCTTTTGTGAATTTGTTGAATAGTGAATTTTGTGAGTTGTTGAATCCAAACGTGTGGTGTGAAAGCATGACCAAACCATTTTCTTTTTCTTACAAAACACAAAATGTTTGCCTCGAGTTAAATTGCACACAAAAATGACAATGTTGTTTACCTGTAGACGCACATACGTCTTTAGCTCTGTAGGGCTGTGATTATGTATACTATCACAGCCTTCTCTTGTTCCATAAGCTTACCTTGAACAGTAGGATCAGTCTCACCAACATAGATCACTAAAAACGTGTCTCAAGTAAATTAAACAACACTGAAGAGAAGGTTAAACAATTATAAAATATGCTAGATGTGTCAGTAGTTACCTCCCTTGTATGGACTGTGAGGAGTATGCATTCAAACATGACGGTTGGGGTAGGGATTTATCCAGTTTCCTCTATAGTTTCATGCTTGTGTGGGTTTACTCGTGATAATACATGGAAACACTTACCTGGAATTGATAACTGAGACTACGAACAGACAAATTATTTGGTGCCCAGCAATAGTATATTGAAGCCTGCAAGGGAAGTACATAGGTGTTCAAGGTAAGCTTATGGAACAAGACAGGGCTGTGATGGTCTTCGTAATCAAAGCCCTACAGAACTAATATCCCTAGTAGTATTTGTCACGTTAGTAGTTTTACAACCGATGTCTACGGTTTCTACGCACACATATTTGCATACTTGACCCTAGTGCATCAGGTGGGTCCTGGAAGGTAAATGCCTTAAATATACCTGTACGAGTTTTTAGTTCATTGATGCACACACACACAAACATGACAGTTGCACGTGTACTGGTATGTATGTAGACTTGTAATACAGTTAAAGTTGTTGTCATCCCTGATTAGAGGTATTTATTTTGTCACTTGATGCACTGATATTTTATAATCAAGGCGACAAGTTAAACCAATAACACGTTTAACTAGCCTGGTCACTTCTGACAAGCTTGTAAATGCCCAGTTTCATGTTATCATGTGCAACATATGAATACCATATGATATATCGTAGAATAAGATGTGATATTCATGCCACATCTTAGAGCAGATTTCTGCATATTTTCTCTTTTTTTTTTATGACATCAGTATGATTTGTATTTTTTATTGTTCGCTGAAAGTGGTACATGTATGAGCTGATTGTGACAGAAGCAGAATGGTGTAACTGAATTTGTAGTGGTAGCTGAAGATGACAGAATTAACCAGTGCACTGATATCACTTTATTTTACTGGCTGTGCAATGACAATGTGCAGCTGCAGAATTTGTTTTTGTCATTTTAGCCATTTAAGTGAACATTTACACCACACTGAATGAAGCTGCAGCAAAAGAAACAGTGTTGTGTTATGAGTGGTACGTATAATAGATCTTGATTTATAATGCTTCTTTGCAATTTAGGACGAGAACAGTGGAAAAGTTGATAATGTTGACGGGTAGTTTTGCTACTGGATGCCAAATATGTATCAAAATGCTAGGCATTTTTTTTTTTTTTTTTTTTTTTTTTATAACATAACCAATTTAAAATAGATTACAACAAGAAGTAGATGCAAGATGTTGGTTAAAAGTTTCAGGGGAAGATTTTGATGCTGCTATAGTTTGGGTAAATCGGGTCAAATGCAACATGTTTCGATGCAAAATGTTGATAATAAAGGTGCCATAACTAATGCACATGTTAATCAGCTGGCATAGATGTTTTGATAGATAATGTGGTTGGAGTCAGGAATGTAAACTAATACCTACAGTGTTACAAACTCTGCTGTAAAACAGCTTGGACATGTATGTAACAAGATTTGATGCCAGATGTTGATTGTACAGCTGGAATAACCAGTATAAACCAGTAGAATGGTATTAGCCAGGTGCATAGCTTCAGTAACCAGTGTAAACCAGATTATGTGATATGAAGTTGTGGAGTGTATTGGAAGCCTTCTTGTATAAGAATTAAGGCTTCTTTTTGTCATTGGCATGTCTTGTATTATATCTGCTGTATAAATGAAGGCTTGTATACAGCTTATTATTTATTTGCAAATGGACTTCTTTTCTTTGTAAATGTATAGTCATTTCATATTTATTAAGGTTTATCTGTTAACTTTTTTTTTGTTTTTTATTATTGAAAATTTTTCTTTTTTTTTTATGAAACCTTTTATGTTAAGATGGGATTGTGGTTTGTCAGATTCTCCTTGTGACTTCTCGTTGATGACTGTTAGCTGATTGTTGACCTGTGTTAAGATGTTTGTTCTTACTGTTGTGGGTGTTGTTGGATCAATTCTGATATTACCGGTCCTGTCATGTCCACTGTTTGGCTGGCAAAGCTGGAGGCTTCTCTAGTCCATGTATCTTGGATGGTTAGAGTTTTGTCTTCACACCAGTTTGTATATAAATTTGGACCCGAGTTTGAGGGAGAATCTGCTACAGAATAAACCCTTTGGTATCGCATCAGCTTGTTGATTTCTTCATTTATTAACAAGCTATTTAGTTTCTTCCTTTCACCTGTTCTACCATCCTCCGATAAAAGGAAGTAAGTAACAAAACCGCAATCCAATAAGGTACAAGTATTTTGGCCGGAAAACAATTCTTCTTGTAGCAATTCCTTTACAAAAATAATATACCCGTATTGTTGTTACAAATATATGCAACAGGAAGAGAAAAATTATGTTTCCTGCCAACAGAAGTTAAAACAAAACGAGTTTTCCCATTTTATATGTACTTGTCACTAGCTTCGTTTTATCTGAGAACAGTATTGATTTCATTGCACTAAGGCAAGAGATTTTTGTTCAATCATGGGAAAATCACGCAGTGACATAAAATGAGGAAACAACAATTGCATTTATTTAGACATCAAATGATCCATGTCCAGAGGACAGTTGTTCGGTATGGGACGATGACAAGTGGAAATATGAAGAAAGTGAAAACAGTTTGTCTGTGCTGATGATCTACAATCAGCAGGGGTCCTTGCTGGGTCAATATAAAGCTGAAATTGCTCTTGAAGGTGCCAAATAGCTCAGATGAGGTGGCGCACTCCACTCTGCTACAGCAGTGCTTACAACTGGAGGGGTTTCAAGGTACCTAACAAAGGGCAGTGGTTTTATCTGGACTAAGGTTTCCTTCCCTCATACCTGTAATCCTAACTATCGTTGATCATTTTTCCAAATTCTAAGAATACTGTTAATTTTAGAAAAGTGTTTGAAGGTTAGGATAATATCCTACAGGAAATTTCAGAACCAACAAGAATATATTATCACATTTATTTGCTTGCAAAAAGTCACTTTTTTGGTGCCTGTTTAAAGTACATGTACAGTGGACATTCTTAAAAATGGCTTTAAACCTCAACCAAGTAACTTCAAGGGCACATGACTTCACAATGGAACTTCCCCACCTCCACGTGCACAGCATAACACATGTACATATACTTGTGACAGACATTTTGCTTAAGTGTCAATATGTCATCTTTTCAAATGCACTGTGAAGGCCTGTCACACCAAAGTTTGCAGAATAATATCTGTGACAGAAATTCTGTCCTGATATCAACCTGCCATCTTCTCAAACACACATCTAAGTTCATTGGATGATATCAGAAATCCTGCCTTTGCATCAGACTGCTTCGTTCACAGATGTACTGGTAATAAGAGCACATGTTCACTGCCATGGGATAACATATGACCCACTAGTGCTATCTCCTCAAGCGTAGCATGAAGGCATGTTTACAAACAGCCGAGTCCACAGGGTAATATTTGTCATAGAAATCCAGAATAAACTCTTCAGGTTTAAACCCAAACTTCTGATAGAGGAGCATAGCTGGGTTTGTGGCAGACACATGCAGCGTTACATCCTTCCCCATGCATGTCTGTAACAACAACAACGAAGCAATCAGAATTTATTTATTTACTTATTTATTCATTTTATTGGAGTTTTAAGCCATATTCAAGAATATTTCATTGATATAACGGTGGCCAGCATTATGGAGGAAGGAATGGGGCACAGCCCACAAGAAGCCCACGACCATCCGCAGGTTGCTGACATATATGTACCTTCCCACATATGACTTGAGCTGAACTTGATCTCACAGCGATGACAGGTGAGAGGCTCCTGGGTCATTGTGCTGCACTAGCACACTAACCACTAGGCCTGGAGGACAATCTGGGCAATCAGAAAATCTACTGACAAGCAACACAGCACACAAACTACCACGAGTCTGTTAAAGACATCTAAAGCTAAAAGACATTATGGGCAAACTGCTTTAGATTTAGTATTCAAAAACACCATTTTATTTGCTGTAGAAAATAAGGCCTTATTCATGTAATCAGAAGACAGCATTTACTTTAAATATGGTAGGGCCTATCCACTGTGTACACAAGAGCCTTATCAAACTACATGTTGGCCACCATCTCAGTTCAAATCTTTATTTCAAGCCAATCATTTTGCCCCAATCCCTAATCTTTTGACTACATTAACAGACCAAGTGGGCTGTTTCCTGTTTCAAGTACATAGGCTGAACTCGTTTGATTTACCAGTACCTTTTAGAGTTTCAACCAAAACTGCATTTGGAATTCCTCTGTTTTTATTTTGCTTGAGACATCTGTTTGAATGAAAAAATCAACCAGTGTTTTCGGACAGTTAGAAATCTTAATTTGATGAAAGCAAATGATGCAGTCATAATTCTTACCTGGATGAGATGGTATAACATAAAAGTAGCAATGCCTGCCTCTCTCCATTCTGGATGCGTAAAGATAAACGAGATATAGGCTTCGTCGTATTTCGTGTCAGGTACCATGAAGGCAAACCCAATCACCAATTTCCTGTAAAGCAAAAACATATTCAAAGATGATCAACCCTAGCTATAAGTACAACACATTTTTTTCCCACATGTGTAAGAATTATTTATGTCTAATCTTTAGATGTCAGTTAATGTATTATTTAAATGTATTTGATTATCCTATAAAATGGATGCTCTACTTTTTTGGCTATCATAGACGTCTCTCACTCTACAGCATGCGTACCGGTGTACTAACTTATCATGAATATGTGACCTACAAATCAAATGAAATGTACCTTGCCTACATGTACATGTAAGTTTAAAAGGCTTGAAACTTTCAAACATCAAAAATAGATGGAGATTGTCACCTAGAGGACCATTAAACAAGAACCAGTCTAATGACACTTCATTCTGACCCGAAGCCGGTATAACGGTTTCCATATGAATACAACACTACACAAGATCAGCAGTGATATAGGTATGATGAGAATCCACGTTGAAAGTAAGAAACCTGCATTAAATCTCAAGTCAGCTCTGGCTCAGGGTTAGACTGACAATCTACAGTGTCAGGGGACAGACCAATCACTTGGGCCAACATTAAAAATATGTTCCTTGGGGATATCCAGACCGGCCTTCCAAAATAGGGTTTTCTGATGACATTTTTTTTTCCCTCAATGTTATTTCCATTTTACATCCCTATCTTTTTCAATAGCCTGCCTAAGAAAAGAAAAAGAAAAATTCCTTATCTGCCGTTACTATTTGTTTTGATAGGGTTGGGTTAACCCAACGAAGACTTTTTAAGGATGGCCTTGTGGGCTCAATCCATATAAACCTTGACTGGGTTGAGGTTACATGTCTGTCTTACTTGACATGGAATTCCAGTGAGGCAGCACAGTAATATATCAGCATCAGTACAAGAGGACATAGTTGTTCTACGGATGTAGTAATGTTGCAAGCAATGATATTTGATTTATATATTTGATTGGTGTTTTACGGCATACTCAAGATATTTCACTTATATGCCAGCATTACGATAGGAGGAAACCAGACAGAGCCAGGGGAATCCACGACCATCAGCAGGTTGCTGGCAGACTGTCCCACGTACTGACGGAGAGGAAGCCAGCATCATCTGGACTTGAGCTCACGGCAACTGCATTGGTGTGAGGCTCCTGGGTGAATGCGCATGGAGGTCTATACAAGCAATGTTAAACACCAAGAAAGCCAACAAAATATAACAGACAGACAAATTACCTGTAGAGAACTACACAGCTGAAGTCTGGATACTGTAAACACTCGGACACTGGAAGAAAAAGATAAGACAAGTGTACAAATATCAGACTACGTGATGGATACACATTCCTGGGGTGATTCTGTATTCAGTACATTTACAAATGTATTTAATTTATACTGAATACAATATTATAACCTTAAATGTCCTCCATGACTTAAGTTACTCACTCTGAGTCTGTGACATCTAGTCATGATAACTGTAGAAAAGTGTTTTGTGGTTTGTTTGAAAGGCACTGTAATTCTTCAACCTTTTCACATGTTTGCACAGTGTTTATTCTGTGTCGACTGATAAAATTATACTTTTTATGAAGCCTTGAAATTGACCAATCCAACCAATGCAGTTCTGTCTCCAAAACCTAATCATAAATATGCATAACTTGCACTGGAAGTCGTTCTTTTATATGTGAAAAGGTTGAGAAATTATTGTAGAATGAAATATGCAAGTTCCATCACCAGAAGACCTTTCTTTGCCTACAAAAATGCAAATTTTGAGACAGATTTTAGGGAAAGTACAGTGTATCAAAATTCATTTTATGTTTATGCTAATTGGACAGAACATTTTTGGATACTCATTTCAGCTCCTCAATCCAACTAAATGTCAGACCTGAATGCGAACTTTCTTTAGTTCTGAGAATCCTGTAAAAGGGATGGCTGATGTTTATTTTAATAGACAAACTATAAGTGGATAATAGCAGGTGGTCTTCAAGAATGGAAGAAACCAGGAAATACTGAATTTATATATTTGATTGGTGTTTTTATACTCCATACTCAAGAGTACGCCGACCCTGCTTCCTCTCACTACAGCATTGTAGTGAGAGGAAGCACGGTAACCATCAAAGTATCCAAAAATTGTGTACACACAGGAACGCTTTGTTTGGTGCTTTACTGGCCACATCTCTGGGGCAGGTCAACTAATAGTACTTACAGTCAATTCCTGGCCAGAAGAACTGAGCACAGAGGTGATTCACTGAAGGGATGTGCTGAGGACGTACATAACAGTAGTCTATCGGGAAGGAGGGCGGCCTTATCCATGCCTTGTCGCCCCTAGCAACACAGGATGCAACAACAACATGATTCTTTGTTAACCTCAAAATTGTGTATGTATACTTTCTGTACATTTTGACAGAGAGATTTGCTCTATGTTTTGACAAGAATACATAAATCAGTATGAAAGATGTCAAACTTTTCAACTAGTCATGACTGATTTCATCTGCAGCTGTCTGCTGTTTTAAAGATATCTTTCTGTGGTGAAACTGTACACAATCTTGTCTTTATTAATCACCATTAACGTGATGTTCTATTTACTTATTTATTTCATTGGTGTCTTCCCCTGTACTCAAGAATATTTCACTTATACAACAACGGCCAGCATTATAGTGGAAAGAAAACGGGCACAGCCTGGTGGAAACCCACGACCATCCGCAGGTTGCTTGAAGACCTTCCCACGTATGGCTGGAAAGGAAGCCAGCATGAGCTGGACTTGAACTCACAGTGACTGCATTGGTGAGAGGCTTCTGGGTCATTATGCTGCGCTAGCGTGCTAACCAAATGAGCCACAGAGGCCCCCTGATGTTCTAAAAGCACTAGTTTCCATTGAACGGCCTTTCATCTGACATATGTACTTCATTTTAGTGGGGTTTTTTTTGCCTTTAAAAGCCGCTTTTGAACTATAAACCAATTTTATCAGTGAACATAACATCAAAACACTGGTTCATCAATTATCATAGCTACAGCAAAATGCCAGTAACATGTTCAGTTACATGTACATGTAAATTATCAATTATATATACTAATGTACAAGTATTAGCCGACCAATCATATTGAGTTACATATCTTACCTGTGTGGGTAAGTCTTAATCTCTTCTAAGAGTCTCAGTTTTAGAGGTTTTGTTTCATAATCTCGTCTGATAAAAGGTTTCAAAGTCCTAAAGCAAAGAGAGACATTTCTATGTTAGATGAATGGGATCTTGTGAAATCAAACACTTGCTGGCCTGCCTGCAGTCTCATGTCAAGAGTTTTTTTTTTTTTTGCATATCTGTCAGTTAAGCAGTAAAAAAACTCTAATGAAATCAGTAAATAATTACAGATAAAAGTGTGCTTTCTAAATTTCAGCCAAAACACCTTTTACTGGTACATTCTTTTCCCCTCTGACCCAATCTACTATATCCACTGGTATGTGCACTGTATTTCCCCTTTGCCCCAGTCTACTACATCCACTGGTATGTGCACTGTATTTCCCATTTGCCCCAGTCTACTACATCCACTGGCATGTGCACACTATTTTCCCCTCTGACCCAGTCTACTACATCCACTGGTATGTGCACTCTATTTTCCCCTTTGCCCCTGTCTACTACATCCACTGGTATGTGCACACTATTTTCCCATTTGCCCCCGTCTACTACATCCACTGGCATGTGCACTCTATTTTCCCCTCTGACCCAGTCTACTACATCCACTGGTATGTGCACTCTATTTTCCCATTTGCCAGAGTCCACTACATCCACTGGTATGTGCACTCTATTTTCCCATTTGCCCCGGTCTACTACATCCACTGGTATGTGCACTGTATTTCCCATTTGCCCCAGTCTACTACATCCACTGGCATGTGCACACTATTTTCCCCTCTGACCCAGTCTACTACATCCACTGGTATGTGCACTCTATTTTCCCCTTTGCCCCTGTCTACTACATCCACTGGTATCTGCACTCTATTTTCCCATTTGCCCCTGTCTACTACATCCACTGGTATGTGCACTCTATTTTCCCATTTGCCCCTGTCTACTACATCCACTGGTAGGTGCACTCTATTTTCCCATTTGCCCCTGTCTACTACATCCACTGGTATGTGCACTCTATTTCCCCATTTGCCCCTGTCTACTACATCCACTGGTATATGCACTCTATTTTCCCACTTGACTCCAAATCTGGGAAAACTGATGGACAAACTCAGTACGATTTGTCTGGCTGCAGCTTTATCTAAAGAGAGTTCCAATATCTTTTTAATTATCATCATATGAGGGGCTTACCGAGTGGTGTAAGGACTGGTGATTGGCTGAAGCTGATTGTCTTCCCTGCCAACCAATCGGGTGCGGAATGAGGATGGCCCAGAAGTTATGATCCTTCGCTCTGAGTGAGGAACCTAAAACAGGCAGACAGAATGTATGGCACAGGGCTATCTTAAACAGAACTCAACCAACGACTGAATGTACTTGTAGGTCTGCTGAAGGAGTGATGAAGTACAAGTATAAGTTACTCTAACAATATGACTCTCATACAAACCACATTCTCACACAAACCCACATAAAACATGTACTTCACACAACACCCACCCCATACAACATGTACCCCATACAACACCCACCCCATAACACATGTACTTCACACAACACCCACCTCATACAACATGTGCCCCAGACAACACCCACCCCATAAAACATGTACTTCACACAACACCCACCCCATACAACATGTACTTCACACAACACCCACCCCATAAAACATGTACTTCACACAACACCCACCCCATAAACCATGTACTTCACACAACACCCACCCCATACAACATGTACCCATACAACATGTACTTCACACAACACCCACCCCATACAACATGTACCCCATACAACACCTACCCCATAAAACATGTACTTCACACAACACCCACCCCATAAAACATGTACTTCACACAACACCCACCCCATACAACATGTACCCCATACAACACCCACCCCATAAAACATGTACTTCACACAACACCCACCCCATAAAACATGCACTTCACACAACACCCACCCCATACAACATGTACTTCACACAACACCCACCCCATACAACATGTACCCCATACAACATGTACCCCATACAACATGTACCCCATACTACATGTACCCCATACAACATGTACCACTTACAACATGCACACCATAAAACATGTACTTCACACAACACCCACCCCATACAACATGTACCCTATACAACATGTACCCCATACAACATACACCCCATACTACATGTACCCCATACAACATGTACCACTTACAACATGTACCACTTACAACATACACCCCATACAACATGTACCCATACAACATGTACCCCATACAACATGTACCACTTACAACATGTACCCCATACAACACCCACCCCATACAACATGTACCCCATACAACATGTACCCCATACAACATACACCCCATACAACATGTACCCCATACAACACCCACCCCATACAACATGCATACCCATACAACACACCCCTATACAACAAAACGCCTCATACAACACACACCCTCATGCAACATGCACGCCATACAGCGTGTACCCTCATGCAACATGCACCCTCATACAGCACACATCTTCAAAAACACAATGCCTCATACAACACGCCTCATACAAGACCACTTCTCATACAACGCACACCCTCATGCAACATGCACTCTCATACAACATGCACACTCACACAACACACCTCCTTACAACATGTGCCCTCATACAACATGCACACTCATACAAAAATGGCTTCATACAACATACCCCAGTACACAAAACTCACCTTCATACAACATGCACAACACACCCCCTCCTACAGTTCATCTCTTCATATAACATATGCCCTCATACAAGATATGACCACATATAAACATTAATGAATAACTGCAAACTAATCCTGACAGTTTCTCACCTGGAACCTGTCCAGGACTCTGCGATCTGAGAGAGAGGATCGGGACATGGGCAAACCGTCTGGGTTTAGTGGATGACTT
Source organism: Liolophura sinensis (assembly GCF_032854445.1). Taxonomy (NCBI): domain Eukaryota; kingdom Metazoa; phylum Mollusca; class Polyplacophora; order Chitonida; family Chitonidae; genus Liolophura; species Liolophura sinensis. The sequence goes on from NC_088301.1 coordinate 10,442,941, forward strand.
GTCTGAAATCAGAATCATACCTGGGATCATTTTATTTACCTTGATATTCATTTAACGTTTCATAGATGGAGGAAACAACCGAAGAGGTATGAGAAAAGTATCGCCCTTGCCAGGTACAAATAACTGACGAACCTTGCTACTCTAAACCCCTGTCTAAACCAGCGGGAGTTTGATCTGAGTCAGTGACATTTAATATTGAAAGCGGGCCCAATGTCTACAGAGAAGTCTGCATCAAAAACTTACTGTACATCATCTCATGACTGTCCATAAGTTCATGACCTTGTCACATGCTCACTAAGAAGTCCACCACAAAGAACACTACAGCCGTTCAAAACGGCAACCAGTGGAAATGGCAATTTCAAAGTATAAAATGATTACTGACGGGCAAAAACACAAAAAATTATTTAAAAACTGTGGAGGGATGCGGATTACTTTCTGGGAATGAAATAAAATCAAATGTAGGTCAATTTTAGCCCTTACCCGGATGTTGCCGTCCTGTGGACCGGGTTGACCTAGGTATTTCCTGACCTCGGCATCAAGATTAAATACTGGCTGGCCGTGTTCACGCTGTAACTGAAAACAGGAAACACAAGGCGTACATTCAGACATGCATATGTAAATCTAGCAAGACGTCAGACGTGATTGTCTCATCAGATATGATCATTACCAAAGGATCTCTCTTCTTACCTGTCTAACAATCAGCTTCCTCTTCATTCTGACCAGGTGTGGTTCTAGTGTACAGACATCAGAGGATCACTCAGCTTACCTGTCTAACAATCAGCTTCCTCTTCATTCTGACCAGGTGTGGTTCTAGTGTACAGACATCAGAAGATCACTCAGCTTACCTGTATAACAATCAGCTTCCTCTTCAGTCTCACCAGGTGTGGTTCTAGAATACAGACATCAGAGGATCACTCAGCTTACCTGTCTAACAATCAGCTTCCTCTTCAGTCTCACCAGGTGTGGTTCTAGTGTACAGACATCAGAGGATCACTCAGCTTACCTGTCTAACAATCAGCTTCCTCTTGAGACTAGCCAGGTGTGGTTCTAGTGTACAGACATCAGCGGATCACCCAGCTTACCTGTCTAACAATCACCTTCCTCTTGAAACTAGCCAGGTGTGGTTCTAGTATACAGATATGAGAGGACCTCTCAGCTTACCTGTCTAACAATCAGCTTCCTCTTCAGTCTGGCCAAGTGTGGTTCTAGTGTACAGACATCAGAGGATCACTCAGCTTACCTGTCTAACAATCAGCTTCCTCTTGAGACTAGCCAGGTGTGGTTCTAGTGTACAGACATCAGAGGATCACTCAGCTTACCTGTCTAACAATCAGCTTCCTCTTGAGACTAGCCAGGTGTGGTTCTATTGTACAGACATCAGAGGATCACTCAGCTTACCTGTCTAACAATCAGCTTCCTCTTCAGTCTGGCCAGGTGTGGTTCTAGTATACAGATATCAGAGGCCTGCTGGAGACGTTGTAGCAGGTGTTTCTCCTCATAATGACTCATGGCTATGTACCTGTAATTGAAAGAAATGTGGTATGTTCAAACATCCTCACCTATAGCCTTATGTCAGGTGATCTGGCAGCCATCCATAAACCTGATCTGCACCATACAAGAGAAAAATCCTTGTATGGAATGAAACATCAATTAAATGGGTAGAGCAAAGCAGAGTGTCCTGTACAAACCACCACCTTTGACAATTTGGGCCTTCCACGGTTTCGTGCACGACCACCTAACACAGCATTGTCACCAAGGCCCCAGGAAATTCCCTGCGCAAGAATGGGAAAGAACCAGCAAGTGACTGAACACTTGAAACAAAAACACCTTAACCTATCAACAGTGTCCCCTCAGTGGCAAAGACATAAAACCAAACCTTCACACAGCTGAATAAAAACTTATTAAACAGTTGAAAAACTCTCAACACTCGAATAACAATTTAAATTTCAAAATCTTTGAATGGCACTAAACACAAAAGTTCATAACAAATACCATAAAGCAAATCATAGTTTGACAAATTACATGTAGACTTGTTGATCTCTGTTTTTACGCAAACGGAAGGACACGAAAATAATATGGCTTCTTCCTGTTTGCTTAAAATGGCTACCATAAGGGATTCAGGACCTTATGATCCTAAGAAAAAGAACTTAAGAGTAGGAGAATAATACATCAACTGACATACTTAAGGAAAACACTAGCAACAAACAAACAAGGGTTAAGAGAATTAGCTTGCTGGTTAATTTATAAGCCGACGAACCAAATAGTATAACCCATCCTTCGAGTAAAAGCTATGACACTGAAAACAACAACCTACAATGAAGTTCATCTATAAACATAAATAAATGTGCTGATTGTATACAACCAAACATGTTTTGTCACCAACCTGATTTCGGGAATTTTCTCAGGCTGGTTGCCCTCCTTCATTCCCGTAGTTGTTGAAAGTTTCCCGGCTGAAGTGTCCGTGTCTGCTGCTCTACTCTCTCTGCTGATATCATCCCCCATACATCGGCTTTCCCCGCTGGCATCACACCCTACCCCTCTACTGTCCTCGCTGCTGGAGCTCACTACAGATTCTGCATCCTCCTCCTTCACTTGGGCCTGATCTAGATACTTGGTCACATCCGATGCATCTGTCTTCAGAGTGAGGCTTGACGAATCTACAAAAGCAGCCAAGGATTTATCACTGTTATCGTATCTGTCCTAATAAAACAGCTGCATAAAGTACATTTATGAGAGAATCAACAGAGCTCTCAAAAATCAGTCAGAATACTGAAAGTAATCATGCATCTGCAGAGGAAGCCAGGTTGAGCTAGACTTGAAGTTACAGCGACTGCACTGGGGAAAGCCTCATGAGTCATTGTGCTGTGGTGGTACGCCAACCATCTCGGCCAAGCTTGCCGACTCATGTTTGATAAAGCACATAAGAAGGTTATCACTTTTATGATGACAGTCAGGTTTATGGGTGGAGGAAATCAGAGTGCCCGAAGTAAATCACCAGTTATGGTCACTCCATCTATACTGACCATCTTCAGTGTTAAAAGGCAACAGGCACACTGACCCCACAAAGCTGTATGTAACCAAGGGAAAACACTGTTCTCACAGCACCACAACATGATCATCATGTATTCATCAAACAAACATGTACTCCTTGCTTTTGCTTTGTTTTGTTGTTTTCAGTTAATCTTAAGATACACAATGTGTCAAAAAGAATGATTAGCAGAAATGACCTGTATATATCCATATTAAATACATCAAACTGTCTTCAACAAAGGCACATGCACTTTTCCTGGTTGACTCCCATCATAATGCTAAAAGTATAAGTGAAATATTCTTCAGTATGATATAAACAAATAAATAAACAACAGCACTTCTTCTTGCTTTTCTTTCCTGTAAATCTAAATGCTGTAAATCTTTCAACCACTAAAGCACTTTTGTCAGTGGAATTTTTGCATACAATTATTATGAAAATAACGCTACAAATGATTTGTTAATGTCATTAATGATGCAAGCTTCGTTAAACTATGCAAACCGTTTCTCCACCCCCCTTATTTCTTTCAGGATGTTTCAAAATATTGGTTACACAGGCTGTTACAGAATTAGGGCATATCTCAGACAGAATGAAATGATGTACACATAATGTAAGTACGCACATACGTCTTACCATCAATAGATGAAAGGATATCATGCAGAGATGGAGAATGTGACATCGGAATTGGAGAGTCCCGAGGAGGGGAAAATGTACCAGGGTCAATCTCCAGGTCACTGTCACTCTCCTCTTCTTCATCATCTTTCAGCAGAAACTGAGGCACTGTCCCTGTCGAGGAGAATGATGTTCATGACTCTAAACAACTATACCACTGCAAGCTCCTTAACCTGGAAGTACTCAAAAGTACACTACTACCTTGGTGCTTCCTGGACCAGAATTTCAAACTCAGGTAACCCTTTATTAGTCATTTAATCTCTAACAGCTACCCTCAGAGAAAAGTTATAAAAAATGACGTTCAAAAAATCTTTGAAAACTGACTGCTTGTGTCAATGACTTACCCAAAGCCCACAAATCTCTCTCTGTCATGTAGGCATCCGTCCGGCTATTCAATGAGAAAACTGACTGCCTATGTCAATGACTTACCCACAGCCCACAAATCTCTCTCTGTCAGGTAGGCATCCATCCGGCTATTCGAGTGAGAAAATTGACTGCCTATGTCAATGACTTACCCACAGCCCACAAATCTCTCTCTGTCAGGTAGGCATCCGTCTTGCTACTAGAGTGAGAAAACTGACTGCTTGTGTCTTCCTCAAGCTCAGCTTTCCCTGCAATGTGGTGCGAGCTGGGAGTAGGGCTGGTGAGTTGACAGGGTGAGTCCATCTCCATCGACTCTCTAAAATTCAGTCAACAATATAAAGTTAACCACATTACTGTAAGGTGACACCAATCTTAGGTTTTATAGTCAAATCAACATAGAAAAACAGTTGGACTTTTACAATCTGTTTAACCTAGTAAAATGTAGTTTAGTAGAATATTTTATTGTATGGTGGACTTTTCTGACCACAATGGGACCAGTGATGTCGCTTAAGGTTTTTGCTACGAAACACACGAGACTGGTACATTTCATCATTCAAAATGCATATATATATATATATATATATATATATATATATATATATATATATATATATAGATCTATGAATACATTCACTGATTTGACCTTGAAACAAATTATTTCAGACCAGAAGTATAGATGTCACTTGGTCACAACAGACCACCGTAGAATCTGGTCTTTTAACACAATTTTATTCAATTAGAAATATTCTAAAACAAATAAATCCAACTATTTTCCTGGGCAATTTTTAATGGTCATTCATCAGATCTGTACTTCATTTTAGAGTGGTCTTTGTCCGTAAGTCGGAAGGTTTGTAGTCATCTGCTGAATGACAGAGGTTTCCCCTGGGCTTTCTCATCACACTTAAATGCGAATACTGCCATATAAGTTATATAAGACTTTCTCAGACACACAAACAGGTGAGCACAACATCAAAGACCCATCAAATGACTAGACACATGACATCAACTACCAGTATATAATTAAGAATAGAACAACTTCTATATGGAAAATCTCTATTTTCCGGAGCATACAAATCCCTCTCCCATAACTCAAGATCTTCCCCTAACTTCACTGATGTTAAAGATAACAAGCCCAAAGAGGATCTTTGACTTCCATATCGTGTCATCTCTCCTAAACCTAATGTACCATGGTCAGGCAGACACACACTTACAAGACTTCTGTCTTGATGGTAACTTGCTGACCAAGATTCCCTGTAGCTGGCACTTCACTAAAATTCCTCTCTGTGTCTATCTCAGTTTGACCTTTGATCCCAGGAGTTGATGACGGGCTGTCAACGGACACACCCCTTTCTTCACTTCCAACACTAGACTCTGATGTGCGATTGTTCCGGCTTATGCGAGATTTTCTCAAATCTTTTGCTTCCTGTACCAAAATATAACATCCAAATTCATGTGAACAAGGAAACTACACATATTTCTCAATTTCTTATAAACCTTCCACATCTTCCTTTCCTACCTTATTTAAGTGGCACTTAACATCCTGCACAGGAATCAGGTTTATTGCTTGAGGAAACTGGAGTGTTTAGGGTAAAACTGAGGATCAAACACGCCGCTTCAGTGGTCAAGGTCCAGACAGTCACAGCAGTACTATAACCATCCAAGCCATAGGGGTCACCTAAGCCATAGGGGTAGCCTAAGCCATAGATTTATTTATTTAATTATTTATTTGATGACGGCGGCCAGCATTATGATGGGAGGAATATCCCAAGCCACAGAGGTGACAAATAGATCCTGTCCACATTAGAGGCGGACAACCACACTGATCACTTACAGTTAACGTTGACCTCTTTGCTTTCAACTCCATAGCCGCTTCAATGGAGGTTTTTCCCCGTCGACTTCGTAAACTTTCCACTTTAACAGGCTGTTCCTTCATCTCTATTTTGTATCTTCTCGTCAGACGGCTTGGCGGATCTGTTAACACAGCCGTGCAGATGTCTTATTTAAATGTAAATGCTAAAACTTTTAGCAAAAGCAAATGTCCAGTGAGCAGTGAGTATCAAATTAGCCCCGCGCCCCCCCCCCCCCCTCCGAACCCTAACTGCATAATACAGCTCGAGATTTTTGATAACGTTATTTAAGTAATTTTTACTTATGAGTAATAAGACTTATACCAACATTAAAATCTGTGTCTTAGGAAGGAAAAACATGCTGTGATATCAGAGCACTCAAACATGCTGTGATATCAGAGCACTCAAACATTGCCTCAGAAATCCCTACAACAGAGCTTAAACATCTGAATGCATCTTAACTCTCCTGAAAAATCTAGAAAAAAATACACGGAAGTACTTTTGTGCATAATTCATCTTTTACCTGTCTTCCACTTGAAGTACACATGGATACCAGTTTAACTGCACTAATGGTAAGTTGCAGGTGGTTACCCAGATCAAAGGTGGGTGGTTACTTATCTTAAGTACAGGACTGTACCAGCTTCATAACAGATGGTTACCTAATTTATTTATTTTATTTATTTATTTGATTGGTGTTTTACACCGTATTCCAGAATATTTCACTTATACGACGGCGGCCAGCATTATGGTGGGTGGAAACAGGGCACAACCTAGGGGAAACCCACGACCATCCGTAGGTTGCTGCCAGACCTTCCCACTTACAGCTGGAGAGGAAGCCAGCATGAGGTTACCTAATTTAAGGGCAGGTGGCTTCATCTCAGCGAGTCTCCACCATCCTGGTTCATTGAGCTCCTGTGCCCCAGACAGGAAGTATGCGGGGCACCCTGACGACAGGGTCCCTGCCACTGTACCATACCACAACGACGTCTTCTTTCTGCAAAACAGAAAACAGTGTCCCAACATTCAAATAAAAACACAAGGGTATATAAACCATCAAACTTCCAATGTCATATTTATTTATTTGATTGTTTTTTGATGCAATAGTCAATAATTTTCCACAATGCTGGTCACTTTTATTGGATTGATTTATTTCAGTCGTGTTTTATGCCATACTCAAGAATATTTCACTTATACTGCAGCGGCCAGCATTATGGTGGGAGGAAACCAGGCAAAGCCCAGGAGATACCCATGACCCTCCGCAGGTTGCTGGCAGGTCTTCCCACGTATGACTGGAGAGGAAGTCTGCATTAGCTGGACTCTTATTTGAGATTAAAAAGAAATGCGTGTGTTAAACCACCATAACTTTGGCAAGACACTGGTGAACTTTCTTCCATGTTATGCACAGGCTTCCACACACTACATATGTGGTCTTCAACAAATGTTGGATTGCACAAAAACACACCCACAATATATCCTTGGGATTGGAAACTATTTTGGATTAAAGTGCAGCAAAACATTATATTGGGGAGAATAAAGGTTAAATGGCTCTGTTGCGTGCTACTGAACGCTGGACCCAACTCTCCTGTCAGTTTGCTACGGTCTGCGGGAAAAGCAGGAACTACTGGTATATAGGTCACTATAATCCACTGATCACTCTCGCTATTTTTACCTTCCGTCTAATGTCAGACCTACACCAGCTGCATGGACTAAATGAAGAGTACACCAAAGGCCAGTCATTTTAACAGATAACATATATGCACATAAAATACTATAAATACAAAACAGAAGTTCACACAAGGTCTTTTTTTTTTCTTTTTTTGTTATTTACTGAAGAAAGTTGTGGGTTTGGATTCACCATATTGGTGAGCTGAACACAAGCCGACATATTGGCATACTGTACCAAGAAAATTCACATAAAATACCTCGAGAAGCCGAAGAAGGTTGTCCAGTGTTTGTCAATGAAGGCGCAGATGTGTTCTTTCCAACGGAAGTAGCCATATTTTCCCATGCCTGATAGCTGAAGGTTGTACAAGCTCAGCATAACAACTTGAAGCCTAAATGAAGGGAGGTAGCCTTGACTGATAAAACTTCCACATGACGGTTACACAAAACGATTATGCTGTGTTTCTGTGAGACAGAATCTTTATAATCCTATCCTGAGTAGTCTTACCACAAGAAAAAAATACCAAGAGAAAAGCAAGATTACTGAGATCTTCTTTTGATGACTTATCTATTTACAAGAATAACACTGTAATTGAAGTTCTTTTTTTCCGCAGTTACCTTTCTCTAGAGCTTAAACAATGTGTACACATGCAAGATAGACATCATACAAAAGTATGTGTTTGTTTGTTTGACTGGTGTTTTGTTCTATACTCTGAAAGATTTTTTTTTTTACAATTCTTCATCTCTACCTGATACATTTCCCTTTGTCTTCATGCCTAGTAGAGTAGTGTCCCTTTATTGGAACTCATAAGCTTTTTGGACATGTACATTTAAAAGAAAAGAAAACTTAAAAACTTGACTCTATAGGCTGAAAAGAGCACTTTTTTTTCTATCTTGTGGTGCCTCCTGCATAATTTTACAATTTTTCCTCGCCATATACGTAAATCCTGAAAACGACAAAGCTGGCATAAATCACTGAGTCCATCGCGTCCTCCATCTATAACACCGTGTTATTTATGCTGGGGGCGTGTTGCCTCTCAGACTATGAGAGTCGTTAAAACTGGCGGCTTGTAAGTGTAACTCAGAACTCAGAACCTACGCCCAACATTCCGGTTTCGTCAAGCAGAAAACGAACTGTACTGTTCGCAACATTCGGGGAAGAAGAACTCTACCGGAAATGTACGAACTGCCCTTCGGCGGTTTCCAATGGTAATTCTCCTTATAAAACAGAAGACTTCAGAACTAGTTCTTAGGCAAAGTGAAGTCGCCCACAGCAGATTTTGGTGCTGACTTTATTTATAATTTATCAACTTGAGATACATATTAGAATTTTTTTATGGCATGTACATGAGAGGAAATGCATACACATTTCAATGGTATTTGATTCATATTTAAATTTTCTTCTCCTTTAACTGAGATAAAGGCTTATGCATTCAGATTGCCTTCCCTCTTTTTATTGAATTGATTTAACTGTTTATTTCATTAAGTTTAATGATGTATTCAAGAATTTTCACTTATATGTATCTGCAGGTGCTTTATGAGCTCAGGCCAAAGGGTAGATGTGGCCCAGATAAAACCACAGCCCTTTGTCAGGTACGTGGCAAACCTGCACACTTTAAGCCACCACTGAACAACCCTAAACTGGACTGGGTTGAGGTAAAATTGAATCAGGGCTCCTAATAATAGTCACTGAAAGTAAAAAGGTTTGCAGATACATGCAATGTAGATGGAACCTAAATCCCCCACCTTTCCACATCTGAAATAGCAACTTTACACATTATACAGAAATGAGACTACTTGAGCTGTGTTGGCAAACTTCATAGCTTCAAGGCAAGTGTTCTTTTGTTGATCTAGATGTCAACCTTTCTGCATATGATATTTATTTATTTATTTATTTAATTGATTGGTGTTTTATGCCGTACTCAAGAATATTTCACTTATACAACAACGGCCAGCATTATGGTGGTAGGAAACCGGGCAGAGCCCGGGGGAACCCACGACCATCCGCAGGTTGCTGACAGACCTTCCCACGTACGGCGGGAGAGGAAGCCAGCATGAGCTGGACTTGAACTCACAGCGACCGCATTGGTGAGAGACTTCTGGGACATTGCGCTGTGCTAGCTAACCGACTGAGCCACGGCGGCCCCGCTGCGTATGATATAGCAACTTTGTATCAATTTATATACACACAAAAACTGAGCAAGAAGATGAGAACTAGTGGGTTAGCAAACTTCAGAGCTTCAAGGAAAGTGTTATTTTGTTAGTCTAGGCACCAGCCTTTTCACGTATGAAATAGCAACTTTAAAAGCAATTTATCTACATGCAAACACTGAATATGGAATTTAAACTACTCTGGCTGTGTTTGCCAACTTTACAGTTTCAAGGAAAGTGTTATTTTGTCAAACATCAAACTTTCACATACTGTATGAAATGGCAACTTTAAATAAAATTTATCTACACACAAAAATTGAAAATGGAAATGAAACTACTTCAGATGTATTGGCAAACTTAAGAGCTTCAAAGGAAAGTGTTAGTTTGTAAATCTAGACATCAAATTTTCCACATATGAAACAGCAACTTTAAATGCAATTTATCTACAAACAAAAACTGAATATGAAAATGGAACTAATGGGCTGGCAAACTTCGGAGTTTCAAGGAAAGTGTTATTTTGTTAATTTAGACATGACAATGTATTCCAAAAAACTGAACAAATATAAACACCATCAGTACATGCAAAACAGTTGAAGATTTAGGGTACAAGCAGTTCATTGTACTGACCATTGCAATTTGAGCCTCTCAAACTCCTCTTCACCACTCTCTGAGCATTGCTCACAAACAAACTGGTAGAGGATGTCCCCCTCCAGAGGAGACGGCCTTCCTGACTTCAGACAACCTGTGAAAAAAACAGACAAAACACTGAGTTACATATTAGCGTTGGGAAATGACACACGACTGAATCAATTTTCACATGTATCTGATTTTGATGCTACCGTGCATACAACATTATTGCATGGCAATGTTTCCATGGAGGAGAAACAGTTTTCATTAATGTTATTGTATTTTATGTGTTGCCTCACAGAAGCATATGTAGAAAACACCAGACATGACACCCATCCAACCAGTCACAGTATACACACACCCCAGCCCAACCAGTACTTGACCTATAATCTGATTCCAAGCATCCTGTGAACAAATACAAAGACTGAGTGTTTGGCTTGGTTCAACAATAGATTTACTGATTAATGGATTGATTGATTGTTGTTTTATGTCATACTCAAGTGTTTTCATTTACATTGGCTGTCAGTGTTATGGGTGGAGAAAAGCAGATTATCTGGAGTAAACCACAGACCTTTGGCAAGTTACTGATAAACTTTCCAAAGTGTGACTTACAAATTTGCCTGCCAAACTGATGGATGACAAGTGGTGATTACCAAACATTAGGGTGCACAAACAGCTCTATGTGCTGACAGTTTATTACCATGAGAGTCCCACAAAAAGTGAGAACAAAAATACCACAGAAACAAATCAATGGCACAGTATAAAAGCTTTATTTGTTGATTATGTTTATTTGATTGGCGTTTTACGCCCTACTCAAGAATATTTCACTTTAACATAAAATGGCGGCCACCATTATTGCGGGAGAAAACCGGGCAGAGTTTGGGGAAACCCACAGCCATCAGCAGGTTGCTGGAAGACCTTTCCAGGTACAGAAAGAAAAGAAGTCAGCATGAGCTGGACTTGAGCTCACAGCAGCCCCATTGATGAGAGGCTCCTGGGTCATTGTGCTGGCACACTAACCCCCTTGGCCCCTCTAAACAAAAACAAATCAAAACAAAAAATACTAAAAATATACAACTACATGCAGTTACCAAGATGGAAGAATTTCTTGCATCTGTCACAGAGCATCATGCTGGCCTCGGCCACATCAAGTCCACAGTAACAACCATTGGCTAAGGAGGACATCTTGGAAAATTAAGCCAGTATAAATGTTTAATGAAGATATTTATCATCATACTTCATCCTACAAATGAATAAGAAACCATCTATTTATGCACTAATTACAAAGAAGCCAAATTTACTGCAGTAGTAACAATAACTTGCCAAAAGCTGGAACCGCCATTTCTAACCAAGAAGGAGGAAAACTGACTGAAGAGTCAACTGGATCTATGTTTATTGGTCAGAGGCTATTTGACTTAATTGATTCAGTACTGTTATTTATCCAGTATGTTTTAAATGACAAACGGGTACGCCTAGCAAGAAAAATAAAGGAATATTTCATTAATTATACTCACCCTTCATCCTTGCTACATGCACAATTTAGTGGAAATTATCAGTAGATGTCCAGCCCTCGACAAGTTGCTTGCATGTTCCAGTCCAATGGCTCGGCTGTGGATTTACATGAAGACCATGGTTCATGAATTACTAGTATATAGTATGTCCAGACTAATACAGTAGTGCATTTGTTTAATTTAGGCTCTTAATACAGTTTCCTTCATGTGTGAATCTGCTAATCTGCCTGCATTTTTCTGGAATCTTTAACCTTTTCAACTCCTTTTGCAGTCAATATATTGAAACATTCTGAGAGGACTACACGGAGTAGCTTACGTTTGGCGAAGAGGGTGTCTCTGAAAAGCCCTACTGTGACAAAACTAAGACAGGAGAGATAGGGAAAATAGGAGAAAACTAGAAATGAGACAGCCTGATTTCAAATTCTGGCTAAATCTATAGGGAGTAGAGAAATAATTTGCATAGTTTTATGAAGCTTGCATCTTTCGTGACACAAACAAATTATTTTAGTGTCATTTTTATAATAATTGTGTGCATAAATTGCACCAAAAAAGTGCTTTACAGGCGGAAAAGGTTGAACATTTACAGCAACTCTACATATCTGCGCACTTTCACTGCCATCACAGACGAGTACCTTGTTAAACCTGTTTTTGTTGGTGGTATAAGTACCGGTTCTCAAATATAATGTACAACGACAAGTGACAGTTGTGGATGAAGGCACTGCATTTATTTGAAGAAATCATGCGCAAAATATCTTTCTTCACTCTTAGGGAGCTATGATACATTGCAACTCACTTCTCAATACAGAGTTACATGGTAGCAACCATACAGTGCATACTTTTACTTTAGTGTTACTTGTATGTAGTATGGCACAGTTCTAGTGAACTATTTATTTATTTATTTGATTGGCATTTCACGCCCTACTCAAGAATATATCACTTGTACGATGGCTGCCAGCATTATGGTGGTAGGAAACCGAGAAGAGCCCAGGGAAACCTACAACCATCCGCTGGTCGCTGTAAGACCTTCCCACAGACACATACCGCCAGAGAGGAAGCCAGCAAGAGCTGGACTTGAACTCACAGTGACCGCATAGGTGGGAGGCTTTTGTGTGATTGTGCTGTGCTGGCGTTGCTACCCCTCTTGGCCGTCTAGTAAAGTAAGATATATATGCTTGTGTTCAACTCTGTGTAATTCCCCAACCATCTCCAAAAAGTAACCACAGTGCGCAACTGGACTGACCCAAAAGTTTAAATGGTATGGTAAATTAGGCCTGGCTATATTTTATTTGTTTGTTTTTTTTTTCTTTTCTATTTTGAACAATATCCAAATAAATGAATTTAGGCCTCCTTAACTTGAACATTACGCAAACTGTCCAAATGTTTATAGATCCCCATCATCACGTGTCTTCCGCTAATTACTCCAATATGCATATAAGGTAACTGCAACAACAACAACGGCTAAGGGAACCTCGACAGTGTTCCCTCTAGTCGTAATTAAGGACATTTATCTGAAATCCCAGTAAGAGATGATACACACTTGAAAATCAAAGCATTTCGACATAGCGACACGGAGACGCATCGGTTAGTTCAGCACAAAACATCGATATTCGATCGTACAATGCCTGTTTAAGGGCGGCGCCATGACAGATCTCGCCGACTCTCGCTTGAAGTGGCAAGTGGGCGCGATATTCTCGGGCGGCTTGGAGGTACTTCCTTGTTATCGATCAGGACAATATAACACATCCCATTTGTTCACCTTTTCTTTGACGATGACTAGGAAATAATGGTTCATCATTCCCCCAAGTCATCACTAAGGCTGTTGCGGTATGTATGCTTGTTACAATTGTGACAGAAATGTGCCCCGATGCGACAAGCCGTTGATGGTCGGCTCGAGTGGCAACCACTTGCTTCCCAAATGTTTTTTTCCTGCGCGTGAATGTCATGCCGTACAACGACAGTGGACCTTACTTAGTTGGACAAAGACACGGGTGCTGGATCCAGGACAACCGGCACTTTTGTCTCTATCCCTCCCAAGCAGACTGCTCTTCCAAACAGCAAATGCCCGGCTGTTTTTTTTTTTCTTTTTAGAAGCCAACCTCCCCCTCGTTTCCCCCTGCATTTGATTTGTAGCTCCAGCAGTGTGGCCTTCCGTGCTCAGCGATCGGACTGACAGCTGATGATCTAGGATTTGCATCATCTGATTTTCTTTCCACCCATTATGACACAGTCCTGCAGAATTCATATCTTGTCTTACTGTTGTGGCTGTATTTGGTGTCAGCAGTAGCTGCTTTCAGCATGTATATCACACCCGATAATTATGATTTTTGACACTTGCACGCTGTTAGCATTGAAGCAGCTATTGGCTGTTCATATAGGCCATATATTAAGCCATACACATTGTGGATAGAAAGACAGTAATAGACCCAGTTGATAAGATCAGTTGAGCCATATACATGATAAAATAGTGAGATGTCAAACACCCCCGCACATCCTACATTAATCCTTCCCACATATATGCGTGTCAGTTTCTTGAGTTTATTTAAGCCTGTATGTAAGGGTTATACACATCAAGATTTGTTACCAAACACTAGACATTGCACCATTTATTAAACAGTTTCATACCTTCATTTTGTCCTTGTATGGAACAGGTCCTTGACATTAATATGTAAGCCTAATTTTGAGGCAAATCTTTCTCTTATCTTTTAATGTTATGAAAGTAAGATATTTTATCTATCTAAATAAAACTATGCTTCTCATGTTGCTTTGTATTTTTACCAGGTCCACCATTTAGTCGTTTAACTCTCTTTAACTGCCTAGTAATCTGCATGTGTCACCCCTTATCATTCTTTGTTTGTTCTCCATCGTGCAAACATTGCAATCTAGGACAAAAATGTGCTGTGTGTCAGAAAAAGTAGGGTCACCATGTCTGCAGTGCGATTGCTTGACAGGTCTGCATGGAGATGAAGTTGGTGAAGTGAAGGGGCAGGGCAATGATAGTTTTATTTGGATTCAATGTGATTTTGAGGCAGGAGAGATTTTCTCCTGAAGTAATCGGTCTGTTTTGAAGCCAAAGATCTGCAGCCATTCACACCAGCATGAAGGTGACGCTGATCCATGTTTTGGTTGACAAATCTTGCTTCTCAACAAGTCTTTTGGTCTGAAACTAAATGAACCTTGTGAGGTCATCGTCACTTCTACCAAATGAATGACATCACAGTGCTGTGATGTCACAAATTGTATTGCAGCTGTCATGTCAACATGGCAATATTTAGGACACATTTGGCAAAATGTTGCTTTCCCCACATCTAATGAATGACTCCCTCACTTGTACCTGTTCAGTAAGGTTACATGTAGGCCTCCGTGGCTCATTTGGTTAGCGCGCTAGCACAGCTTAATGACCCAGAAGCCTCTCACCAATGCGGTCGCTGTGAGTTCAAGACCAGCTCATACAGGCTTCCTCTGCGGCCATGCGTGAGAAGGTCTACCAGCAACCGTGGGTTGGTCGTGGGTTTCTCCTGGGTTGTGCCTGGTTTCCTCCCACCATAATGCTGGTAGCCATCATATAAGTGAAATATTCTTGAGTATGGTGTAAAACACCAATTAATTAAATAAATAAATAAGAATACATGCTCTAATCCAGCTCTCACTGGTTCTGGTGCAGCCTTAAGTCAGGGGATTTTGTTAGGTTTACTCAGGACATCCACCCATCGTTGTTATCATCATTGAATACTTGTGAATTTTTTTTAGTATGGCTTTAAAACCAAAAATCAAATTAATATATAATTAATGAAACAGTTCACAATACAGTTAGGCCTGCCTCTATTTTTTTGTTTAATTATAAATTTATTATTTGTTTTGGAACATTTCTACATGGAGTTAAGAAAATCAGCAGATAATATATCTTAGTTATTTCGAAAGAGGGATGAAAACATGACTGAAAAGCCTTTTTGTTTCTGATGTGCTTAGTAACCCTATAAATCAACTTTTAATCTTTTAATTTCTTTTAAAGATATGAGATACACCATGATAAAGAAACCAGAAATGCATTGTCCCGTCACTTGTACCCTGTAATGCTCATATGGTTGTAAGGTATTCGTGAAACAGGGATTTTGTGATGAGCTACATTGAATGGTTAGAGAAATAACCTGGTGGCACCTTTGATTTTTATAAGTGTGCAGGATTTTACCGTCTTTGAACTGTGATATTTTGGTTATGACAACATCACAAAAAATGAAAATGCACGCTTTTTAAACTTTATGTGGGATACTTTATCGATGCATTCTTGTATATATACATTTAGGATTTAGTTTAATATTCTTGAGTACGTCCCAAAACACCAATCAAATAATAATTGAAAGCTTGTTTGATTGTACAGATTTGATTGTTTATTTATTTGATTGGTTTTCTTTACGCCATACTCAAGAATATTTCACTTATATGATGGTGGCCAGCATTATGCTGAGTGGAAACCGGGCAGAGCCCGGGGGAAACCCACGACCATCCGCAGGTTGCTGGCAGACCTTCCCATGTATGGCTGGAGAGCTAGCCAGCATGAGCTGGATTTAAACTCGCAGAGACCACATTGGTGAGAGACTCCTGGGTCATCACGCTGCGCTAGCATGGTAACCAGCTGAGCCATGGAGGTCCCCTTGATTGTACAGATTGCATACTACCCCGTTTTCTTTTAAAGTAGGGTTTTGGTTTGCTGATCGGCCCCTTTTCTCTGAAGGTGGTGAACCTACATGTATTAATGTTTTTTGAATTTTGGTCTCATGTTACACACACCTGTGTACTTGCAATATGAACTTTTACATATCATGTAAAAACACATTTGTAGTCATTTACCTAAAATTTCGCCTTACTAAAGCACATTTTTGGAGGCAAAATAAAAGTATCATAAAATATACTTTCTGTTGCTGATATCTTATCTTCCAAACAAACCTAAAAACACCTGCGTAAGTTCAACAGAACTTGCAGAATTGAGCAAAACAATTAACTTAAACCAAAGAGTCTTAGGTATGAATTACAGTATTCAAACAGGTGACTTCCCGGTTGTGTGGCATGGGTACAGAGATCAGTCTTGTAGTGACCCAGTTTACATGTAATCATATGTGACCTGTGACTTAAAGATGTTACATGTTAGTACCCACATGTATTTAGAAGATGGTGTATTCTGTTAAATAGTCTATATTTTGAACTTCCTTTAACATGGAGGTAAGATTTACATACATGTATGTTATCCACTATCTGGCACAAAAAAAACAGACCAGGAAGACCTCTGCATACGTACATGTTTTACATGTAGGTGAATGAGTATAGATATATGGAATTGTGAATTTTTTTTAGTTTGCCTGTACATAGTCCTACGTTAACCCAGTTGGCAGTGTTTTGTTAAAGCTGTATGGAGTACATGTACATGTTAATTACCATAAATTTCAAAATTAATGAGAGTATCTATTGTGTATTGAAATCCATGTTAAAGGAAATGCGCTAAATGTTTATGAATTGAGTTAAAACTGTTTGTATGAGCTCTGTGGTAGCCTTGCCCCCAAATCCGGTTTTTACTTCATGCAAGCAATGATTAAGGAAATGTTAAACAAAATTGACAGTATAGATTCTTGTCTTACCCTGCAATGAATTTGACCTCACTTTCACTCAAATGAGTGCTGAGAATTTGACATCTTTGTTAATCATTGTGGGGGAAAAGAAAAAAAAACATGGTACATTTACATACGATTTTGTGTAAGGTTATCACTGTAAGAGTTTTTTAACACAGTGATGCAAATGGCAAGCATGCTGACAACTGTCAAACAGTTATGTTTATGTATCCCTGCTTGTACCTTAATTCCTCAACCTTTTCGCATATGAAAGAGCTACTTTCAAGGCAATTTATGCACATTTTTAATTTAATTTTAGAAACGAAACTACATTGATTGGATTGGCCAATTTCAGGGTTTTATAAAAAGTATAATTTTATCTACACAGAATAATGCCTTCTGAATATGCTTGAATAAACACCTTGGAAACGTGAAAAGGTTGAAGAATTACAGTACATATGTATGACTTTTGTGAACATGTATATTTCCTACCTTCCTTTTATACATTCTGCATGTTAAGGTTTGCATGCACTCAGCTCATCTACTAAGGAAATATATTTTCTGATTATTGTTTTGATTGACATGTACGCAGTTACCTGTTTATGCGTATTTTCCACTTTGCCTTCTGCCTATAAATTAGACATACATTTTGTCATTCCTACCTTTGTTTGTTTTCCAGTCTTAACGGCGCATATTACTCTACCTGAGGAGAGGTACACTAGCTGTACAAACTGTTTTTCTTGTGGGGAGAACCAGACCAATCAGATATATGTCCCAACTCAGGCTTAACTCACCCAAAACTCAGAAGATGGCCGCTGAACCAATAAAGGAGGTGAAAGAGAGCGCCTTCTTTTTCGGCCGAATCACACGCGATGAGTCCGAGGCCATTCTTCAGAATCAAGGTCATCAGGAGGGGCTGTATCTTCTGAGGGAAAGTATCACCCCCGTCGGCAATTATGTCATCTCCATCTGCCACAAGGACTCGTAAGTTTACTCCTGGTGTTAGTGTCGTTTCAAAGAGAGCAAAATTCTGCTTAAACTTGCCGAAAGCTAAATGTAAACAATTCCTTTTAGACTAAAACTTTTTGTGCAAAACCCCTTTATGCTGGAATAAAAAAGTCTTGAAATCTGCGTGAGGACTTAGTGAAACCTGCAGTCCACCAAAACTGTCATTTGAAGTGAAAATGTCATTCCGTCACTATAGAATTTGTTGTGTATCAAAGAGGTTGGCTTATTTTTTATGTGTAGAACTTTATTCCAAAGATTGGAACACCAGGGCCCAGTTTCACAAAGCGGCGTACAACAATTTTTTTTATCGTACATTTATAACTATATTTTGTGGGTCATTATTACCGTACCACTGTCCTATATGTACCATTATTGTATATGTGCGTCATCTTTGTGAAGCTGAGCCCTGTTCTCTTCGTCTGCTGGCATTTTGTCAAGCACTCATGCCTGACTTCATAAAACCTGTCTACTTGTAATGGCACTAGAACTCTGCAAATGGCAGCTTCCACTTGACTGTTTTTAGTTAACTGTTTAAAGGAAAAATAAAAGAAAAGTATGAATTAAATGTTTGGAATTAACCTTTATCGACAGCTTGATAATGCAACCATTTGCCTCAAACCACACGAGTGCTCGCTACACTCATTTTACGTCACTGCCACTGCTAACAGATTTTGTACAGATGTCTTGAACAGTCAAGGTCAAATCCAAAAAAATCACAAACTTTGTCTCGATGTTCATACTTAATGATCACAGCTAACAACAAAAGCCTATTTATTGATTTATTTATTTAGTTGGTGTTTACACCGTGCTCAAGAATATACTCGCTAATACAAAGGCTTGTTTTTTATAATGATTTTTTTTTTTTATGGTATGATTGTTGATTATAAATGTAGGTTCACATGCAAACATACATATGTTTTGAGGCTCACACTAAGCAAGCTCATAGGTGTCAAACTTGATCAGTGATTGTGTTGATGTAAAGCAAGCATACCATGCAGTGCAGGCACTGTGAGGAGCATGATGAGTGTCTTGGACCACTGAAACGTTAATCCTAGTGGCTAGAATCAGAATGTAAAAAATTAGAGCTCTCAACAAACGAAAACTTTGGTAACAAGTGAGGGATCTGTATTAGATTAAGAACTATGCAAGTGAAAATGGTTTGTCAAAGCTTGACTGGTTATTCTGCTCTATACGTGTAGATAGCACTGCTGTTCCAGGAGTTCCAAGATTTGCTTCCCTTTGAAGAGCTCTTGAGAACCATATGTGAACTATTGTGATCTTACTTGTACATGAAGCTTAGTGGAGATGACTTGCCCTCCCTCCACAATCATGGCCCAAATGCATTGAAATTTGAGCATCATGTGTGGGAAAGTTACTTGCCAAAGGCAGATGGTTTATTCTAGGCACTGGTTGATTGATAGAAATCTTTTATGTACCCTAAGTAATCCGGTATGAATTAGTCATACAAGACCTTTCTGTCAGTTAATCAAGTGACTCCCAGGAAATGATGGCCTTGTTCTTGTTGTTGTTGTAGTGTTCATCACTACAGTGTGGAGAGGCAGCTGGATGGCACATACATGATCCAGGATGGGAAGAAGTTTAAGGACCCGCTAGATCTGCTGAGGTATCACAACAAGCACCTGGACGGCTTTCTAACTCACCCCAAAATCCCCTGTAGCCGCTCTCCAGGCACTTCCCCGCTCAAGTTCCGCGGCATCACCTACGAAATCCTCGAACAAGAGCTGAAGAAAAAGGTGGACAGCATGAAATTAAAGGTAAGCACTCCTTCATGCTCTTTGTGACGTTCCTGTTTTTTTGGAAAACTTTGGCTATATGTGGTAGGTGCTGAAATTTAGACATTTGACTCTGAATAGCTTGGCGTTATAATATGCAATAGATGTGAGTCTCCAGGGCAGTGATGTCCTTATAAGGGTATGGGTGCATCATGAATGTTATCTGCCCCCAGATGTTATGCCTTCAAAGACCCGCTGCATTTGTCAGAATGACTGTGTCCTCAGGGAACTTTGACCGTGTTTTAAGAATGAATTCTTCATGGAGTTACTTACACTGTCTGACCCCAGGATAATGCGCTTACCTTCACATTTGTGATGAGGGAAACTTAGGCATTCTTGCAAGGGAAATGCATGAGAATACTCCTTCTTGTTCTGCTAGATCTTTATACTCACAACTGCTGCCAACTTCACAGATATATTAATAATTTTATAAATGCAAGGAAATTGGTTGAAACAGTTACACCAGGAAGTTATAAATAAAAATAACATTAACAGGGCCCTGCTGTATTTCAGAAGTGTATTAGCAGTTAAACAATTTCAAATGATAGTGTAGATTAAAAAAAATATGCAGTAGAGCAATTTAGGAAAAGACTAGAGGAAACATAACATATTTGCAATACAACATTCTGTTAGAGGAAATGTTTGATGTTCCATGATGGAACAATTGCATTGGTCAAATGTTTGAAGTATCCTTGTCGTTAGTATGATGACCTCTGCATGATTTTAAACCATCACAGATAATTTGATGTTGTCAATCCATAAATGATTGATTTATCAGTTTTGGTTTCTGCTTGGTGTCAAAAAGAACATAGGCATAATCTGTCTGGAAGTGACATATACTTAGAAAGGTGGGGGGAGACAACTCTACCTAGTTTCTTGTGTATTAATATACAAAAGGGAGGTAACCGTATCATCACAAGAGACTCCTGTCATTTTGGAAGAAAGGTGCAGTCATGCAAACTTAATAAATATAGAGGCATCTCTTCACCAACAAACAATGAATGGAGAGTTAAGGACAAGAAATTTTTATCAAAAAAAGGGTACATGTATGTCTAAAGGACTTCTAATTGCCACATTCTTCAAATGATGTCCAAGAGGTAATTTCATGCAAGTGATTTTTTTTTTCAGATCGTAAGAACGACAGAACGTTTAGACTTTCAAATATTAACAAGCTTAGGCATAGCATTATTACTCCAACATGTAGATTTGGAAACTCTTAGTAGATAGTAAATATCTTGTGCCAGAAGAAGAACAAATTACAGAGGCTATTTAGAGGAATAGATAGACATAACGCAGCCAGAATGAGGGTAAAGATTTCTTTTTTAAAACTATCCATAATGTGATTGTAAGATATAAACATGTCCTCTCACAGGGAATTTGTAGTCAACTTGTTGTTTGTTTGTACAATGTAGGTATATATTCTCTCTGTATCTTTTTTGTAGGGTAAAGAACTGGAAAAAGCTTTAGGGAGGAAACGAGATCAGTTTGTGAGCTTGGTGGCAAAGGAGCTACATAAGGATCAGCCATGGTACCATGGTTACATAGAGCGGGATGAGGCAGAGAGTAGACTCCACAATGACGGCCATGAGGACGGAAAGTTTCTGTAAGTCTGCCACTTGTTCCTCTCCATTGAGATAAACTCTGCTAAAATTCTTTGATCAGAGATAGCCTAAGACATTTGTCGAAAGACCATTGAAACTTCTCGTTAGTCAAATAAATACATGAATAAATCATACAGCCCGCTGTCATATAAGTGTAATGTTCTTGGTTTGGCAGATTAAAAATGGCCTTGACTACATTGTAAAGAACTAAACAAGGAATGCTTGATTGGCCAACTAGCTGGCTTATTGAACCAATTTTTAAAAAAAATTTTGCTATAATAATGTGATGGACAACAAGTTTTTCAAAGATTGCTCCCACAGTCAATCATATACCCTTAACATGTTTAAATTACAACAAGTCAGGATTGTCTTTACAACACATTGTTGGAGCACATTAAAAAGTTGATCAGTGTGCCAAAGGTCAGTGATTTACTCTACGTTCTCCAGTTTCCTCCATCTGTAAAATTGACTGCCATTGTAGAAGTAAAAAATGTTTATTTATTATTAATAATAACAAATTAATAAATACATAAATGCTGAGTTAGCGTTATCACATCAGGGACTTTTCTATTTTAATGAAAATATGACCAGGTTTGTTCTAATAGAAAACATATTCATCATAAATGAATGTAAATGTTGTTGCAATGACAACAGAGTACGTGAAAGACGGGATCGTGACAACAAAGGGGCGTGCTTCGCATTGTCAATTAGCTTCGGTGAGGCCAAACACTACATCATCGAGAAAGATCGAAGTGAACATTACTTCATAGACGAAGGACCAAAGTTTGAAAATCTAATGCTGGTAGGTAGAAGATTTAAACATACGTTCTTCTGTGTTTCTTTATGCTAGAAATATCTTGTCTCCATGTATATTTTTGATTGTATGTATAGAATTTTTCCTGGACCGGAGAAAAAGTTACTGACATATGGAAATCATTACCAGCATGACTGGTAGCGAAAGTGTTGAAAATTCCAAATACAATAAGAACAAAATGCACATTGCCTGAGTCTGACTTGTGCACAAAACCATTCAGCTTCTGCCATGCCAGTTTTCTCGTTCTCCAACTGTTTACTTAAAGTAAAGTTGAAAAATAAGATATCTTTAAGTAAGATGTCTTGTCAAGTTGTAAGTTAAGTTGTCTAAAGCAAAAGAAAGTGTCAATGTGTTCCTCAGAGTTCAATGACTGTTTCTGCTTACAGAAATAAAATATGAAAATAGAAAAGGCTGCAATTTATATTCCATTTCTGCGAATCCATCATGAAATAGCTTTTGTCCCATATTCATTCAATTAGTTGAATTTGAGGGGTCAGTACGACATATCGCACTGTGTGAGCGCAGCCTAATCTCGGATAAGAAGGTTTGTGCTTAAGCTGAATGGGCCGTAAATACACTGGAAAACATATGTTATTATGTTCTTGAAAGGCAGTTTCTTTCTCAGATATCTATCGTGAATAAGTAAATAAATAGATAACGGAAATGTAAGATCAGCATTCATTCAATATTTTAGTTTATAGGAAGACACATTTTGTATGCATACAAAGCACAAGGATGCAGGGGAGATATTCCATGGCTGATGCTCTGTGAGCATATTAATTACCATAAATTACCAAATTCGCAGTTCAGTTCTTTATGTTTTGAACTGAAGTTTTGCATTCTTGTGTCTCATTCAGGTGATCTCTTTGGTAACCTTGCTACAAATTCTAAGTTACTTAATCTTGTCTGGTCTGTTCTCACCTTTTTCCAGCTTCGGGTTTTTGGCAGTGAGTCATCTATGTTTTCAGTGCAGTGTTTTAAAATTTCCATCTATTTGATGGTAATGCATTGGGTTTATTTACATCAGTTGGTTTTTGATTATCAAAAGTTGAGTTATAGTTTTTTTCGTTTTGTATGAAAACAGTATAATGAATTCTAACTTATTATTCTCTTCCTAATGTTTATACTTGATTTGGGTCTGCTGATTTTCATTTCTATTTAACATTTTTGAAAATCTAATGGTATAAAATAGTCCTGAAATTTTGTAATTTTCACATGTAAAGGTTTCTTCATATTTTAAACTTAATACATGGAGATATTATATTCTCATAATGTAATATTCCTGTCCAAAATAAGTTTCTGAGACCAATATTTCATGCTGTCCAACTGATACAGGTGTGCAGCAGGTACAGAATCGTCTGCTTAGTTCAGAGTCTCTTCTTCACTTCTATACCAGTACAGCCTATGTGCCCCCGATAGATTATACGTTTTGTGCCCTTTGTGAGGTGACAGAAGCAAATATGGCTGCAATTGTGGCTCTAACATTGCTTCTGAGACCAGTATTTCATGCTGTTCAACTGATACAGGTGTGCAACAGGTACAGGAGACCTCTTCGATGGCTTAATGGTTAGAGAGCCCACCTCGAAGTCGGAAGACATCGGGATCAAACCCAGGTTGGGTCATACCGAAGACTTCAAAAATGGTACTTGCTGCTGCCTCAATTGGCACTCAGGAGTGAGAGGGTTAAAGCAAGGAAACATGACTGGATGGCCTGGTGTCAGTATATTGTGACAGGGTGGGGTGTCATGTCTGGTGTCTGCAGCATGATGCTTCAGTGGAGGCATCACTTTGCCTGCATGGACTCACCCTGACACAATTTATGTATGCACTACTGATGACTGAAAAACTGCCAAGTATGTCATTAAACTGTAAGCACTGCTTAGTTTCTTCTTCACTTCTATACCAACTTTACCTCTTTGAATTTTTCAGCTAATTGATCACTACTACAACAAACAAGCTGGACTGATCTGTAAACTGAAGAAACCATGTTGCCGACCTGACTATGACAAGAGGAAACTGGAGTGTAAGTATTATATCTGTCAAGGGGCTGTTTCTCAAATGGTACTTATGACCGTCGTACACCTGTCTTAAGTCACAAAGTCTATGCCCTCGATAGATTATACATTTTGTGTCAGGTGACAGAAGTCCAAAATTGTTCAAACATGGCTGTATTTGCAGCCCATACACTCCATGATAAGGGGCTTGACAAAACTTTTCGCTAAATCGGGAACAAAGGGTGGATGATGGAAGAATCTAACAGCCTTTAACAGAATCATGTTATTGTTGTCGAGTTTCTATGAAAGCCCTTCAGGTCAATTTCTGAATTTAGTTAAGATATTAGACATTTTTTTTTTTTTTTTTGAGGTTTTGAAGTGTGATAGATGAGCTCATATCTGTAGTTGTACAGATACTGTGACCATGAAGTTCAGAATGTCCAGGAGTTTTTTGGAAATTTTGCAATATGATGAATTCATTCCAGTTGTGTTTTTAGCGTAACTCATTTTTTGTTTCTGTATCTCCGTAAAACATTGCTGTGAGTAATTATAATTGCATACCCCTTCAGCAGTACTGGTGTTAAAACATGTTAATTTGTAAATTATCCTCATTGGTTTTCAAATGTTTCATAATTTACCCACCAAATGGAAAACAAATTTCTGAGTACCGCACACCACAAACATTTCACATGCAAGCCACTATTGTTGAGAACCTGGTTGACTGCTGCTGTGGGCTGTAGGCATGAATGACATTGACTGGTGTATATACATATTGTCTCTGTCTCTTCTCTCTTAGGTTTTGATTGGCCATCCATTGTCAGAGAAAATCCTGCCTATCCAAACTTCAGTGAAATGGTTGTCACGGTAAGTTCAAGGTCAAATATTTGTCGAGGTCATGGGGTCAAGAAGAGTTAACAGATGGAAACTAAAATGACATACTAGTAAACAACATAATGATAGGTGTAAATGGCAGTAGTATCGGGTCTCATGTCACACTTGCTTAATTTTTATGTGAGAGTGTGTGTGAGTGTGTATACTCTCTTCTCTGCAGTGCCATCTATTTTGGTTGAAATTAGATTCTCGTTACATTTTATGGACCCGTTTTCATTTCCTCACCTGGATTACCTCATTCATGTCAGCCTATGCTCACCAAAATATGCTTGACAGCAAGGTTTTATTTTCATTGCATTAGATTGTTTTTCAAAATTATATCATTTTGACATGCTAATATTTGCACTCTAAAAATGCAGCATTTTTGCTGTAATGTCAAGTTCAACCTCCCTGCCTCTTATACTGTTGTACAGCTGTTCACACTGACCTTTGCATTTTACACTTATGATCAAGAGTAAAAATTATCAAAAATTATGTATTTATTGCCTTGGTGAATTGGTGTGCATTGTTTAATGGCTGTGTTTTCTTGGTATTCATATGATCTGTTTTTATATTTTAGTTCCCCATTCATTGTACATCTTTCATAACCGTGCTTCCTAGGCACCGGTATGTGGTGTGTAGTTTTAACCAGGTTTCCTCTTGGTGTTATGCCTTTTACAACAGAGTTTCTTATTGTTTCTTATTTACTGGAATGTTACTTTGTTTGGGTGTCATACTGCTGTGTTTCCTGTTATATGTAGTGTCTTGTATGCGTGGGCCTCTTTTGTATTTTGTCTCCTTATAGGTTGTCTCTTTCATAATGTGGTTTCCTCTATATGCTGTGTCTTTTTTAACCGGATTTTCCCTCAATATAGACATTCACATCTGGAGCTGCTTCTGAGTACTTCAGCCATCAAGATGTTGTGAGTTATCTTCAACTTTATCACTTGCCTAAAGAACATCAATTTCTCCATAAAGGTGATAAGGGCAGAATTTGAAAGTGACTGTCATTCTGTACATCTACATGTGCATGTACCCGGAAGATTGAAAATACTACATGAATAATGCTCCTGTCTCAATAAGTGCTGCCGTAGATCTAATTTCCACATTAGTGCTTGTAGTGCAATAATTATAAAACCATGCATAATTCATAAGCTTTCCTCAGCATGCATGTTTTGCAGGTGTAGCCAGTGCTAACGTGGTAGGACTTATAAGGGAGGTAACTCAAGTAAACCATTCAATGTACATTATTGACATTAACAAGGGCATTGTAAGGGTTTCTTTAGAAACATGGTCAATAACGTGAATAAATCCCCCCGTCCCCCCCACATTGACATTAGCATTGTAAACAAACACCAGACGTCACTAAAATTAGCATATTATCTCTGATAAAGACACAGCGTCTTTCGGGTAACTGGGTCTTTCTGTGTTTCCTGTTGTATAGCTAACCTTTTTGTTATGGTCCATTTTTACTCCAGTTTACTGGCCCAGTTGTTACATGTATACATGTAGTCAGCACAACATGTATGGAGGGGAACATTGTAACTTCAGCAGATTTGATGCATATCAATTACTCTAATAGGACATTAAGTTGTAATATATCAGAAATAGGCATTTGTCTCCGACTGTATGAACATCAGCAAACATATAACAACGGGGGAAAATGACTAAATCAACAGATTACAGTGCATATTAATTGTTATAACAGATCAGATAGAATTTCATTTTTCCAGATTTTTTGTAGAAAAAAGTCCTACATTCTGCAGCCGCATGGCGTTGGCAATGTCGAGTTCGTTGCCTGACTATTTATATGTGGTGAGGCTACACTCTTCGTGACATATGCTTGAACGGACATTTCAACGCTATCAGTGACAATTTATTGATAAGCGTGTTATTTGCATACATTAACGACTTTGTATGTCTGGTCTACACAATATGCTGAAGCCCTATAGCATCAAGGTTTTTGTTTTGGCTAAGATCTACAGGAATTATGGCCAGTCAGTGCATGTAATTAACATTAACAGGCAAGTGATGAGACAGATCATTTCAAATTTTAAGCTTCTATAATACACATGAACACATGATAAACGCCATACTCCTATCAACGCATGTGCCACACCCTACTCTCGCTTTAAATCACTGCCACCACTAGATAAGCTTGACCTTTGGAACATGTGTGACACACGTAGGCTTGTTTAGGCTTAGCCTTACCACTTCGGGAGGAACTGAATTGAATCACAATTCATCATAAAAGTTTCAGGGGTTGGTGAAATAAAGGTGTGCATATTTTAGATAAAGGGAATGCATGTGTATAAAACAATTTTAGAAACAAATGTTGGGACAGACATTGTGTTTTCTGACATCACTTCCTGCCTCCTCACTGTGACCCCAGAGACTTCAATGTTGTTCAAGATTTCTATACAGAGTTTGCTAGTGGTGACAGTTATTTAAGGCAATCGTAGAGGGCAGTGCGTGTGTTGTTAGGAGTATGGATAAACGTCAGTCGTGCAAAGTATTTAGTGACAGCCAACCAGCCTGCCTTTTATAGATGCCTAAGTTGTTAAAAATTTAGTTTTGTTTTAATTTTGTTAATTTTCAAGTCTGTATGTTTTTGCAGAGCATTTTTCTAAACTTAAAATAATAAAATGACATTTATTACCTCCATATTTTTAGCCATATCACCTTTTATAATTCTGACTCAGCAGAGAGTTTTCTGCCAACTCTCCTCTACCCAAAATGCAATGGTCTGCACAATACTAACACTAAACTACTGAAGAGATGTGGTTAATCCAAGCAGTTTTGACCTGATATCAATTAACTACACCTGCATGCTTCAGATTTCACAAAGATAATAGTGACCTTTTAGCTTTAATACTGTTGCTTTAAAATTTGCAGCCATTTCTTTGAAAAGTACGACTAATGTAACAGTGATCTTGACATTACTGGCATTATTCTGTTTAAAGTAGAACAAATATTTAAAAAGAAATACAAATATAATTTTTTCCTTCTTTCCACAAATAACATTTTATTTTCTGCAGATTGAAAACAAAAGAGGGGTGAGGAGGGCATCTTTAATATCATTATGGGTTCAGTAATGAGGTCATTTTATAATTTTTTTATTAAATGATATTGTGTGTACATATATAAAAGGATGTATGTAGATTGTCATAAATCAGCAGGTGTTTTCTTTTTTAAATGTGGGATTGAAGTCATGAAATGTGGGATTGAAGTCATGAAATGTAGCCATGAAATGTGGGATTGAAGTCATGAAATGTAGCCATGAAATGTGGGATTGAAGTCATGAAATGTGGGATTGAAGCCATGCAAGAAACAGAAACAGTCTTACTGATATTATAAACCATACCTGCTTTTTCTTGTAATATTTTATTGGCTGATTTACAAAGAATCATTGTAACATTGTCAAGTGTGAAACAGTCTTTGTCTTTTCATATCCCATTCCTCCCCCCCCTACACCCCCATCCCCGTCTCAGGGAAGCCAGTAGGGGGTATACTGTAATCACCCTGTCTGTCAGTCTGTGTTTGGGTAGACATTATTTTATGCATGAGTCTCCAGTCAGACTACTGTGTTGATTTAGTGAAACTTTCCATACACTTTACCTATCATCTGAACTTTTGCAGTTCAATGGCAGTTGGGTAATTATTATATCTACCACCATTTACTACTTTGCATAATAGTGCTTGTGCGTGGATTCAGATTTTTTTTCCGTGGAGCTGCTCCTAAAGTACTGAATGAAATTTTACTAGCATAAACCTTCCCTATCATCTGAACTGTTGCATGCTTAAGTTCAGGTTCAGTGGCTTAGTGTAATAATGGATTTAGTATTGTTTGGAAATGTTGAGGGATGGAAGGGGGATATTTCCCACATTGGGATTCTAGTTTCATTTAATTTTGTTTATTATAAAATTATTTCTTCTTTTCCTTAGTTGAACAAGTTAATTTGATTTTTAAATAAATGAAAACATAAAAATATAAACATAATTAACTTTAATTTCTCTATCCAACTCATTAAATTAAATAAGATATGTTCCATCTATTGAGAAGGGGTTACATGCAATACTAATGCAATACTTCTCCTTAAACTTACTATACATCTAACTAACCAGCATAAGTAAAAAGTAATTCTGCTGTTTCATTCAGTTTAATAGAAAAGTGTGGAAGACTTTGGCACCTTAATGAATAAGATTTCTCCTTAAAACAAGTAATTCTAAAGCCTAGCTGGACGTAGAGCAGACTGCATGAAATTCATTTGAACATGTTCCGACCTACTTCAAACAGAATATTTTTGTGGCGTGCATTTCTTGTCAACGGAGTTGTTTTCTACCTGTGCAACTACTGTAGTCTTTCAGCTGTTTTGCATGTTTGCAAGGTGTTTATTCAAGCTTATTGTGCAGGCATTATTCTGTGTGAACTGATAAAAATTATACACTTTGTAAAACCCTGAAACTCGTATCCAACCAATGTAGTTTTGTCTCCAACATCAAAGTAAGAATGTGCATATATTTCACTAAAAGTTGCTTGTTCAATAGGGAAAAGGGACTTCAACCTGTTTCTTCACTCTTTCCTTTTGAGTCATACTCTGATTAGTCTGCTATTTCTTGATAGCATGTGTAACTGCTTCATCTTTTGCTTGAATAAGAACTGCTCATGGGCTCTGAGCAGGGTGACTGTACCTGTAGTTTGACGCATTCAGCGGTCATGTCACCCAGCTATGCAGTGAACAGGGGACCCCTGTTCATTACGTTTGGTTTGATACAAGCTTTCGCATTTGAATCATTTTAATGTTACTGTAATTCTTCAAACTTTTCAACCACTTCTGCAACCAATATTCTGAAACTTTCTGGGAGGATTACGAGGTGTAGAGAAATAATTTGCAAAGTTTTATAAAGCTTGCATCTTTAACGTCACAAGGAGATCCTTTTTGGTATCATTTTCCTAATAATTATAAACATAAAAATGTGCTTTCATGGTCGAATAGGTTGAAGATTGAAGTATTCATAGTTGATTATATAGAAAAAAATTACAGTAAGATGGATCTACTTAAGTACGGTATTAAATGACCAAAAATTTCAACAATAAATATGTTGCACATTTTGCCTGGTTCTGAGAGTCCTGTTAATCTGAGAAAGATGTCATGAGGGTTTTTGGGATGTTGGATATCCAACAAGGAAAATGAGTTTCAGCACTAATATTTTATGATATTTACTTGCTTCCAAAAATGTGCTTTTTATCAAGATTTTAGATCTTTTAAAATTGTTGTTTCGCGAAAATAGCTCCTGACAGTGGTATGATAAAATGCTGAAATATCAGGCGCAAAATGGTTTCCTTTTGTTACCGTGTAAAAAGATAAATAAGTCGCCATACGCTGCCATAAAGTGGCGACACCAGTCTCTGTAAGTTAGGCTGCGTCTGAAAAATCTATATGTTACACATGTGCTGCTGCAGTGGCCTCACTGAGATTCCCCTTACAAAATTCCTCTGAATTTGTATGTTGATTAACCAGTAATGTGCTCAGGAGTAGGTGGTAATGCTCCTGACATTTTTGTCCAGTAACAGTTAAAGCAATGTTAGAGTAAATGTTAAGGGTGGTATATCAAAATACACTTATATAAATATGCTTATAAAAAGTATATTTATTGAGTTCAGTTTTGTGTACAAAGCGTACTAACACCAGTGGGATGTTCCGTTCTTGATTTCATGCATGCATATTAATAAAATAAAAAAAAATAAAATAAAATTACTAAACTCATGACTTAGCCTCAGGTATATTAAAATCAGTGTTAAGGTAATTGTTAAGGGTGGTCTCTCGAAATGCACTTCAGTGTTGAGCTCAGGTTTTGCATACATGTAGAGCACAATAACACAAGGGGATGTTCCGTTGTTGATACTGTGTGAGCATATAGATTATAGGAATTCCAAAATTCAGGTTGCTTGTGTATGAGAACCAATGTTAAGGTAAATGTTAAAGGTGGTGTCTCAAAGTGCAATGCATGTTCTGAGCTCAGCTTTTACATGTATGTTAATTGTGTTTACTTGTATACATGTTAAATTGGAAACCACAAATTTCATGGCCTTCACATCTTTTTTTTTAAAAGACCGAGGTTAAGCTAAATGCTTAAGTACTTTATGTATTGAGCTTAAGTGTAGAATTCATGTGTTTGCTGTGTTTGCTGGTAGCCATGCACCAAATCTATTTGTAATTCTTTCTGATTTTGATTTTGTGTTTGTCTTGCTTCAGTCAGATAAAAGCATATGTTGTTGTTGTTTAGGCTGTTTGTTTTTGTTTTTTGTTGATGTTTTTTCTTTTGTATACTTTTTAAGGATCACTTCAGGCTGTAAACAAAGCAGTTTCTATCCTGACATTAAATACATGAACTGTTGTACTTTTAGACACAGGAAGCCGCCCCACCCTTGTCACAGGCCTCCTTCCCAGACGCAGGCTCCCCCAAGAGGAAGCTTCCCTCACCCCCAGATGAGGAATGGGAGGTTCCACAAGATGGTGAGACACAGAATAAATGAAGTATCGATTAATTTTGATTTTCTTCATAGATGGATTTGAACCAGCGCCTTTGAGGTTAGTGGGCGCCCAGGAGAGACCCTTGGTTCACTTGATCTGCCAGCAGTGGATCGGAGTCTCTTCATTAAACTTTAAAACGCCGCTCACGTTGGTTTTAGAATAGAAAAAGGACATTGTCTGGTGAAAGTGTATGCCAGTAAAATGCATATGTATGGGTTTTTACTTTAAAAGCTTTTGGTAATGTGTTTGTTTTGCTACTCTGTGAAGAAAGTAGCTGCCATCATGACAGGGCCAGACCTGCACAAATGCAGATAAATGCCAATGAAATAAGTAAATAGAAAAGCTGACTGAGATGTATTTGAAACTATGCCTCCAGAGTGGTTTCTGTGTGTTCAGGATGTAAACTTGTATCAAAAAGTATCTAACATTTTCTGTAATGTACACCCAATGTAATGTTTTGAAGTGAAATATAACGGTGGTATATGCAATGGCTTTATTATTTATTTAATACATTCATGGATGAACAGAACAAGACTCAAAAAGTTGGTGTTGAATTAATGAAAAAAACAATACCACTAGACACCTATGATGTTTAATCATCTATACCTTCACTGCTTTAGAATGTGCTGTGTACTCATGAAGATGTTGTTATGGCCTGTGATTGACAGATTCCGTATCCAAGGGGGCGGCGGCCTTGGCCAGTAGCCAAGTGTTCGGTGAGGAGGATGCTGAGGCGATTTACGGTCGCTATAGGAGAAGAGAACCCTCAACGTTCACTCTACAGCCAGAACATATCACACTGGAGGACTCCTTAGGTATGCAAACACTTTCTCTTTCCATGCCATCATGTATGAGACCATGTAATAGTTTGTGTAGCCCTGTGATTATGCTTAAGATCATTTTTATATGCCCTTGACATTATGCGGAGCATATTGTGTTATAGTGATTTTGTCAACCTGTCCGTCTGTTTGTCCGTATTTGTGTAAGGGCTGTATCTCCAATTGTTTTCTACAGAGAGTTTTACTTTTTGGTGGAGACATGTACACAGATGATGATGTGTCGCAACTCAAGTGTGACCATTTTCGCAGTTGTCACGATAACCAGATAGCCATTTTCCTTATATATTCTACATAGATATGATTTCTTGTCCAGGCTATAACTCCAACAGTTTTCCACACAGAGTTTTAATTTTGGTTGATGATGATGTGTCACAACTCACTTTTGTCATGTAATGTCCCATGGTCTTAATGACCATTAAGTTTTAAAAATTTTCTCGCTCTCATATCAAAATTATATCTCTTTCTGAGACCTTAGAATACTGAGGTTGTTGTTGTTATCAACCCATCGTTAACTTTGTTCTGAAATTACTACATTTTAGAAGGTTGCCGAGGTTTATTGGCGATCGTTTTATCTATAAATATTGCTACAAGTACTTACTTGTGCTTTAATCTTCAAGTCTCATTTGTTTTTATAACCACATATTGACGATTTTTGTGCAGGGGGACGGCAGTCGATTCCATGCCGTCTTTCGTTGTCGCATGTTGTCACAATGCGTAAGTGCCTCATTAATATTCATGAGGCTTGAGTATTAGTAGCAAAATTTTCCTCAAATCTAGAGGGAGACGTTCCTGTTTGTCCCCTGAAGATGGCACAAGTGTCCATAGATGCTGATGAGACAGTAGTGCATATTAACGCCTTGATTTAGGGCAGTAACTGTTGGCGTTGAAAATACAGTTGTTTTCTGAATTTATCAGTCTTCTAATCTACTTTAGTCATTAGTTTGTGTTTTACAAACACAAGGATTGCCATACAGACCTGGCCTCTTAATTCATTTGTTAATGCTTTTTTCACTCAAGGGAAAAATTGCCCCAAGAATGGGAGTAAACCTTAACTAATGGATAAGCGCCCTGAGACTTGTCGCTGTACTGAATTAAACACTGAAGGCCTTAGTCAATTTTCACAGTTGTCATGGTAACCAGATAGGCATTTTCCTTATATATACCATATATAATTTCGTGTCAGGTTTACTACTCCAACTGTTTTCTGCATAAAGTTTTCATTTTTGGTGGACACATTTGCCCACCTGCGCGGTTGTCATGGTAGCCACATACCTATTATAAACGCCCATAAAGATTCCCCTTGGGTTATACTCATCACAGTGCTGCTGGTATTCTTTCATACATTTCAAACAAATGCATTTGTGGATCAGTATGTTGTGTTCACCTGCACTTTTGTTGACCTTTGATTTGATCAGTACAGATGATATGTTTTATTTTATGATTCAATTAAACTGCTTCATGGACGGGTAGTTGACAATATCAGGCTGTAAGATTTTGCTGTTTTTTGACACTTTTTGAGTGTTGCTACATGTAGGTACCTGTTAAATGTCTCTTCCAGGCACTCCGGTTTTCTTCACCCGTAAACCTATTTGACATCATATACCCTAAATGACCATAAATTTCGACAATTGCTAACTTGCCCATCTTTCCTGATTCTGAGAGTTGGGAGGTTTGCTTGGAAGATGGGTTGATATTCTGCTGGAAATTTGAAGTTTCAGCACTTAAATGTTTTGTGACATTGGGGGTAAAATTTTAGGTCATTTAGGGTAAGTTAATAAATTTTGAGCCTGGCATTAAACACCAGTCAACCAATATGCATATACACTGGCTGGCAGACTTACTGTGTATGTCCAAGTGCTGTATTCTGTGATGTTTAGGGGCTGGGAACTTCGGGTCTGTGATGAGAGGAAGATGCCGTACAAAGTCTGGAGAAATACCTGTAGCGGTGAAAACCCTCAAACAAGAACATGTGGTTCAAGGTCAAGAGGTGAGCCAGTAAACGTGGTTTGTAGTAAAGATTCTCACATAAATACCAGGCCCCAGGATCAGGAAGCAATAGTAGATTTACCTCAAAATTTCAATCATTAAACTTTGTATGTTCCTTTCTGAATTTGTTTTCCACTAACTTACCCAGAATTTACGTTGTCAAGCAGTATTTTAGTGTTGTTTTGTAAGAAATTTTGACTGAAGTCTCAGATGGATTTTTGATCTAGGGGCCTGTACCTGTCTCAATTTACCTGATATAAAAGGATACCGAGTGGAAAGTGATTTACCAACAGTAGATGTAGAATTCCCCATGTTAAGCCCTATACCCTTGGTTACACTATAAATATACTTAAAATTTCAGCTTTAAATGAATCCACTGAATTTCTCACAAGTAGTCACCATTTCTGCTCCTTGGGATAAACCAAGACTTTTGTAATGTTATTTTTTCTTTTGGTCAACGGGTTTTGGGGTGAGGGTAATGATAAAAATGATGAATATGTTTGCGATACACATTTATCTAAATATGTAATAACATAAGTGATCCTATAATATGTGAAACAATATCAATTTTCATATGTGGAAAAAGTCCTGATATTTTTTTATTTTTTTTTTCCAGCCGGAGATTATTCGAGAGGCCAAAGTAATGCAGAATTTAGATCACCGTAATATAGTCCGCCTAATAGGTTAGTGCCTCCACTTTATTCCAGCTTACAGACTGTTTACATTTATGTCATATAGCTGATGGAAAATATTATTAAGAAAATGTGCAATCAAAAAAGTTGAACAAATTCAGTCTGCATTGGGCAAATACAAGTTATGGATGCCTTTTGATGGAGAGTTTCATTGGCTTTATTTATGGCACCTTAGGCCATTTCCATTGCCTTTGTTCCAAAATTTCTTTCCATAAATTTATGCTGTCTGTTTCATTCGTCATGTCTCTTATGCAGGAAATTTGACATACAGTGTTTTGTGAAACTCTTTAGGTTTTTTCAGGTGTGTTTGGAAGAGTTGTTATTATTGGTTCAGAACTAATTTGCTTTTCAAACCACTCTTCACATGCCTCTGAACAGTTTTCTTTTTCTGTTACTCTTCTTCCTGGTTGCAGGTTTAGTATGAGCAAAGCACTGAAACAAGCAATCCACTAAAGCAAACAAGTAATCCACTAAAGCAAACAAGTAATCCAATCTGTAACATTTCAATGAAAAAATATTTTTAGGATGCTGTATATTTTATTTTACATGTAGTTTCCATAATCTCCAAAACTTGATTCAGGTTGATTGGTTACATCAAAAGTCTGTCCATCTTTGTCTCTGCTCTTTTCTAACGGTTTCTTCAGTGCACCAGTAAAAAAAAGTTTTAAATTATTCACCAACTTTGTGTGTACGTGTACATCTGTACCCATCAGCAAAATGAAAGGTAATGCAAAGAATGTACATTTAACCTATGCCCTGCTCATACCTTGTGCGTTTATTTTACAGGTGTGTGTAAAGGAGAAAGCATCATGTTAGTAATGGAAATAGCTCCTCTCGGCCCTCTAAATAAATATGTACAGCGGAATAAGTAAGTACTATCGTTGACTGTTGTCATGCATGTGTATAGTGAAGCTGTAGAAAATGGTTATCTCAATTTAGTGTGTAGCACAAGAAAGGCTGAACTGTGGGTACATCTATTTAGTTTGAGTATTTCAGTGGATAGGGATTGAAATATTAATCTCTTTCTACCTGCTTCAAAATGTCACCAACTGTGTACATCTGTCTGATACTGATGTTTGTCCCTAGATAAACATCAGGCTTCACTTCTAACAAATACGGCCGTAAGTGGGAAGGTCTGCAGCAACCTGCGCATGGTCGTGGGTTCCCCACAGGCTCTGCCCGGTTTCCTCCCACCATAATGCTGGCTGCCATCGTATAAGTGAAATATTCTTGAGTTTCTTGAAACTCTTGAAATGTGTAATTGTTCTTTATTTCCCTCAAAATATTCCAGAAATTTCCAGGAGTTGTATGCTAAAACACACCGTTGACATTTTATTTTTACCTATCACTCAGAAAAATCACCTTTTGGGCACAAGTGAACACTGTGTTATTACAAGCTTTAAATGGATCATTTATTTCCTCACGGTTCATGTAAAAGAAAACAAAAAGATAGGTATTTCCAAGGACATTTTATAGTGATTGTTAAGTATAGCTTTAATATGACCTATCATAAAGGCTTAAGGGCCCAATGCTACAGAAACCATCTCATCACTTCATCTCACGGGTTATTTATATTTATTTCAGGAACATGCCTGTTTGGAACCTTCTTCACCTGCTACATCAGGTTGCCATGGGAATGGAGTATTTGGAATCAAAGAAGTTTGTTCATCGTGATTTGGCAGCTCGAAATGTTCTCCTTCTCAACCCAACCTTTGCTAAAATTAGTGATTTCGGCATGTCAAAAGCAGTGGGCTCAGACAGTGATTATTATAAGGTGAGGTTAACTTGTTTGTATTTGTTAATTTTTGTAATACTTTTACTTTATACATGGACCCAGTTATTGAAACATTGTTGTTTTGTATAAAGATTTAAACCTGGCATGAGATTTACTACCCTTCTGAGCATGTGCATTTAACATGCCAGTGTTTGTAGAAATTTAGGACATGGTGCTCATAGTATATCCAATCCACTTCTGTAGAAGAAGATTCAGTTGAGTGGTAGTGATCTTTTAAACACTTACCAAAGGTTTGCAAGTAGTGAGCTACATGTAGTGTCACCTTAGTGAAAACCTACACACTGCTGATGGATCCAAGTAGTGAGCTACATGTAGTGTCACCTTAGTGAAAACCTACACACTGCTGAAGGATCCAAGCAGTGAGCTACATGTGGTGTCACCTTAGCGAAAACCAACACACTGCTGAAGGATCCAAGTAGTGAGCTACATGTGGTGTCACCTTAGTGAAAACCTACACACTGCTGATGGATCCAAGTAGTGAGCTACATGTGGTGTCACCTTAGTGAAAACCTACACACTGCTGATGGATCCAAGTAGTGAGCTACATGTAGTGTCACCTTAGTGAAAACCTACACACGGCTGAAGGATCCAAGTAGTGAGCTATATGTAGTGTCACCTTAGTGAAAACCTACACACGGCTGATGGATCCAAGTAGTGAGCTACATGTGGTGTCACCTTAGTGAAAACCTACACACTGCTGAAGGATCCAAGTAGTGAGCTACATGTGGTGTCACCTTAGTGAAAACCTACACACTGCTGATGGATCCAAGTAGTGAGCTACATGTAGTGTCACCTTAGTGAAAACCTACACACTGCTGAAGGATCCAAGTAGTGAGCTACATGTAGTGTCACCTTAGTGAAAACCTACACACTGCTGATGGATCCAAGTAGTGAGCTACATGTAGTGTCACCTTAGTGAAAACCTACACACTGCTGAAGGATCCAAGTAGTGAGCTACATGTGGTGTCACTTTACCGAAAACCTCTGCTAAAGGCGTGCTAGTTGTGAGCTAGCACTACACTTCTGAGAACCTAGACATTTGCTAAAGACGTGCTAGTTGTGAGCTATCACCACACTACTGAGAACCTAGATCTGTGAGCTAGCACCACACTTCTGAGAAGCTAGATAAAAGTGCACAAGTACTGAGCTAGTTAACGCTACTGAGAACCTAGACACCTGTTACAGATGTGTTAGGGCCATTTTGTGGATTCTCTCTGCTCTCACTGTTCATGAGACCTTGTGGGCAATCTAAGCACGTGACATCACTGTCTTCCAGGCTATTCTCACAATGTTACTTTTGTTCAAGACAGCTTTTCTTTCAACAGTTCTAATGTGCATATCTGTATGTCACAAATGGGGAAGTTTAATCACTGAGTTAATTGGCCATAGGCATTGCTTTGGGCTCTTGGGTTCCCTCTTTCATTAAACTAACCATCATCGTATAAGTGAAACATGGCATTAACCAACAAGCACATAGATAAATATATAAATCTCGTATGGTGTTGTTGTGCAGGCTAACTGTGCTGGGAAGTGGCCACTGAAGTGGTACGCTCCCGAGTGCATTCAGTACTTCAAGTTTGACTCCAAGTCGGATGTGTGGAGTTACGGAGTCACCTTATGGGAGGTGTTGTCCTACGGAGAGAAACCCTATAGGGTGAGTAGCTTTGCCCAGTTCAGGGGTAAATGTGGGCATTTTTTTTTATGCAGTCATAAATTGCTGCCCAAATTAGAGCTACAGACAAAAAAAAACCCAGTTATTAAGAAGAAATTTTAAAAATATGTATATTTTGATTTGTTTATAAAATAATGAGATAATATTATGTTACTTCCGAGTCAATCAGTATCCTTGTTATTAAGTTGCATTTTAGCCTGATATAAAATATAGTTCCATAATTTCTCAATTTTGATCCTGTAGATGTAGCTGTTGCCAGTGGTGATCTTGTAAGATCTAAGTGATTCCCATTAATTTTTGATGGTCAGTAGGTATTGTAAGATCTAAGTGATTCCCATTAATTTTTGATGGTCAGTAGGTATTGGTATCCAGGTTAACATCAGGACTTTCCTATACCAGCAGCTGTGATGCATACGTTTTAACAGTGTCAAAGGGTGCCTCATTTCAAACTGTCGTCAGGAAAACTTGCAACCTTTATGTTGTACATCAAAAAAGGCTGGTTGGTAGAAGGAAAGACTTCATACCCTAAAACATGGAGGACAACAATCCCTAAATGATAAAGATAATTGACCATTTTTTATGTATATTGGATTTTTTTTATGGCAAAGTGAATATAACCATTTTGTTTTTTGTTTTTTTCAGAAAATGAATGGTCAGCAGATGTTGACATATATCCACTCTGGGCGACGGTTACCCCAGCCTCAGGCGTGTGATGAAGAAACTTACGGCGTAATGCTCAAGTGTTGGCAGGAGGAGTAAGTGGCACGCTCAACATTACATGGGCACAAATCTGAGCCCTCAGATTCAAGTGTGGAAATTACCTGTAAAAGGAGTGAAAACGTGGAAGTGGTGTAAACTTCATATGGAAGTCTGTCAAAAGCTATTTGTAAAATATTCATGAATGAAGGAATGGGGGCCTCCGTGGCTCAGTCAGTTAGCACGCTAGCGCAACGTAATGACCCAGGTGCCTCTCATCAGCACGGTCACTGTGAGTTCAAGTCCAGCTCATGCTGGCTTCCTCTCTATGGCAGACCATGGGAAGATCTTCCAGTAACCTGCGGATGGTCATGGGTTCCCCCAGGCTCTGCCTAGTTTCATCCCACCGTAAAGCTGGACGCCGTCGTATAGGTCAAATATTCTTGAGTACGGCATAAAACACCAATCTAAAATAAATAAATAAATGGATGAATGAATAGAACTTTTACATAGAGATGGTAACTCTGCCCAGTTGTACAATTTGCTGTTCCCAGAGGCTGTGTATACCTCAAGACATGGACAAGTAGAAACAGTATATACAATTTTATTGGTTGAAACATGATGACAACAGTAAACAAAACATCACTACATACTTTGTGTACATCAATTGAAATCATAAATAGATAGGCATACATAAATTTAGCGGTTGAAATCGTTTTTCAATTATGGTGACCTAAAAGCAGAGTGATGGTCTGTCCTGATTATTCTTTAAGTAGAAAATGGACATTTGTATTTCTTGCATGCTGGGTATTTGGAACCAATTCTTGGTATAGCTGAATGCATAGATATTCCCTAAATGAACATGTAATTCATTTTGCATAAATTTATTTGAGTGGAAATTAGATGTTCTTAGCCAAACACATACACTGTATCTGAATGATGACAATAAGTATCAAATGATATAAGTATAAGTAAAATTCCGGCTTAACATATATCTTATGAGAAAAGACCAACCTGGAGCACAAATGAAGTTTGCTGACTTCAGGTATGTATCCCATGCTTATATAGAACATTTTCTTTTGCATGAATATGTCGGCAAGTAACTTTGTGTAAATGTCTACCTTATGATCCCCTGAACTATCCAAATTGTGTTTACCATCAATAAATGATCTGTTTTCATTTTGTCTTTTCAGCAAAGCGGCACGTCCTTCCTTTTCTGAGTTGGTCCCGATGATGAAGAACTTACACGAAAAGCACAAACTGACCCAGGCCTCTGGGATAGGTATTGATTTAGTGTGACGCGAATTGCGACAGATTGCAGCAATGCGACAGAAGTGGGGAGTTTCTCTTTTAGCAAGACAGGTGTGATGACAGCGTTACATGTGATGTGCCTGGGACAAACAGTGACAGGTGCGTGTTCATTACAAGAGATCTGAGAGACAAGAGCGGGATAATGTGTCAAGGAGCATAGCTTCTCAAGGTGATCAGGTCACGTCGTCACAGTGGTTATCGTTTGTGTACCTCTGTATACACCGTGCTTAGGATTTGTGTCAGCAGCTGCTCATCACTGTAATAGAGCAACACTGTGCTGACTTCATGACTGAGAGGATCTCATCACACAACGCACCCCCCCTCCCCCCCACCTTTGATCCCGTCACTTAGGATCACCGTGGTTAGAATCTCGTCACGCTGTCATTATCGTCGTAGTGTAACGCCCTCTCTTCTGCCAGAGTGGTACAGATCCTGTTGTGACAGCCATGGTATTGTAATACAACGTCATGCTGACAGCGCCCTGACCAGTCACAGTATACCGTCAGGAGTGGCTGTGACCATGGCAACTGTCACACGTGTCATCGTCACAACACTGTTACTGTCATGGAATCATTCGGCAGTGAGTGTGCTGTGTTTAAATGCAGGGGGGAATAATGTTCACAAAGGTCAGAGGTCAACTGTACAGACTAATACAAGGTGCACTACGCATAATAGATGTAAACATTGTTTTATATTAATTTTAATTCAAGTATCTGTGTTACTTCCAGATTTTAAGTTTTATTTTATATTTTGTACATAATTTATCGTTGTTTACTGCAAAAGTGGAATTATTTTGGCTTGATGAGTGACCTGACTTTTATCTGATTTACAGCAGAGAGTGCTATATAAATACATTGTATACATACGTACATATAGATATAAATATAAATATAAACATATATATATATATATATATATATATATATATATATATATATATATATATATATAGGTATCCGTTAGAGTGTGTGGTCTCAGTAGTGCCTGACCCTTGGTATTTGACATCTCTAGGCCTGTAGTAGTCTGTATAGAACTGCCTTCCTCTGGGAAATCCATAAGTATCCTACATCTCTGTAGTTGACCAGGAGCTACCAAATTTTTGTGTCATTGCCATAAACTTGTAACTGTATATGTGCTGCATAGTGGCTGCATGTACAGGCATTATTACGATCAAACTGCACTTGATTATCTCCCTTGTCTTTGCTCTCCAATGTTTTATTGGTTCAATAATTATGGCCATCCACATCACCAAAACCAGTTCCATACATGTACCTGTATTTGTAATAGACAAACCATTGTTGATGTATCATCCTTCCCACATCATCACCTTGACCATGCCCAGCCTTTTTTCTTCATATTACCACTGGAATGACGGGAATTAGTTTGAGTGAATCAGTTCAATTATAGTTTCATTCATCATGTACTCTCGTTTAATGATGGAGAACTTACATGTATAGCGATCGCTTTTTCTCTCCGTCCGCTCAAATTTATGCGGAGCATATCTCAGCAGTTATTAGGCATACTATTCTTAAATCACACAAATTGTGCAAATGAGGTTATTTTTTCACATTTGGATCTTTTTTAGGAATTGTCTGCCCTTGCGCATATTTTCCAGGCCATTGATATTTCAGAGAAAAATTGTGCAAGCCATACCTCAGCTATTATTTGGGATGGGATTCTTGAAGTCAAATGACCTGCAGTTGAGCACCGTTTAGAAACTTTTTCACATTTTCATCGCTTGCAGGAGTTGTCTGCCCTTGTGCTTATTTTGTGGTGCATATTGATTAGCTAATTTGTGCTTGCACTTTCCTATACGTCAGAATATACGTGTATATATATATATATATATATATATATATATATATATCGGGTATCTCGCCCTGATATGGCATACAGTTAGGCTTCTCCACAGGACCCTCTGTGGCTGAGTGGTCTAAGGCGCTTGCCTGATGTTTTCTCTAGCCTCCCACTAATGAGGTTAAAACTAGAATCCAGCTCATGCTGTATTCTCCCTGGTTTTAATTGGGTAAACTTGTGTCAGTGAAGCTTGCCGAGGAATGGGGGTTCCCTACAGGCTGTCAAGCTTTCTCACAACATAATTTACAGTCTGCAGTCATATTAGCTGATTATTACCCAAGCTAGCAATCAACCAACCACAT
Source organism: Liolophura sinensis (assembly GCF_032854445.1). Lineage (NCBI taxonomy): Eukaryota > Metazoa > Mollusca > Polyplacophora > Chitonida > Chitonidae > Liolophura > Liolophura sinensis. The sequence goes on from NC_088301.1 coordinate 10,486,165, forward strand.
ATGAGAATCTGATACATATATTTATTATTTATTTGATTGGTGTTTTATGCCGTACTCAAGAATATTTCACTTATATGACGACGGCCAGCATTATGGTGGGTGGAAACCGAACAGAGCCCGGGGGAAACCCACAATCATCTGCAGGTTGCTGACAAACCTTCCCACTCTGATACATATAGGATCTTAAGTGGACTGTTTGGTGTCAAAGTTTAACTTGTAAGTTTCTGGAACTGACACAAAGTGTGCAGAATGATCTGAAGTGACGAACATGTATAAGTGTATCGCATCTATTCTCAGGCGTTTGCCCATGTTATTGAATCCACACCTCTGCAAAGTACATGTATGTCTTTTTTGTTGTTGTTGTGTTTTTTTTTTTCTTTGCGTCTTATTCAGGTGGCGTATTTACACACAAGTACATTCGATTTCTTAAAAATATATCAATTCTGTGCAATGGCTGAGTGTGCTATATTTGTATTTTTCTGAAGGGGAGGGGGGACATACATCTTTGCAAGCTCTGCACACACTTTATATCCCATAGATTTGTCTCCCTGAAATCTTGATCCCGGTTTGGTTTTGTTAGTGTGCCTACATTCCATTTTCTACAGTGTTCACTGTCCTCACTTCTGTTAGTTAATTTCTGTTTTGCGTTTGTTAGTGTTCCTCCGTTTCCATTCTCCATCATCCTTTGGCTCTGTTACAGGCTTTCTCAACAATTCTAGATTGGCAATATTTAACCAAAGGTTCCAACTTTTTACCCAAAATATTTTCTGTAAAATTGATGGGCAAAATTGAAAAAAGTTTTCTTAATTTTACACAACCATTGCTGTCATTTCATCCATTGATATTGTTTCCAATATCTGTGTTTTCTAGCATTTTGACCAACCCATAATTATTTCAGTGCAACCTGGGAATTATTGAAGTCTGGCTTGGTGTTACCATTACCATACAAATCACCCCGGAGTTACCATTATCATTACCACACACATGAGCCTGGTGTCACCATTACCACACACATGAGCCTGGTGTTACCATTGCCACTCAAATGAGCCTGGTGTTATCATTACCGCACACATGAGCCTGGTGTTACCATTACCACACACATGAGCCTGGCGTTACCATTACCACACACGAGCCTCGTGCTACCATTAACACACAAACGAGCTTCGTGTTACCATTACCACACACATGAACCTCATGCTACCATTACCACACAAATGAGCCTGGTGTTACCATTACCACACATATCGACTTGGCGTTACCATTACCATACAAATAAGCCTCATGTTGCCATTACCATACACATCGGCTTGGTCTTACCATTACCACACAAATGAGCCTGGCGTTACCATTACCACACACACATGAGCCACATGTTACCATTACCACACACACAAGCCTCGTGTTCCCATTACCACACACATGAGCCTCGTGATACCATTACCACACACAAGAGCCTGGCGTTACCATTACCATACACAGCAGCTTGGTGTTACCATTACCACACATGAGCCTGGTGTTACCATTACCACACATGAGCCTGGTGTTACCATTAACATACAAATGAGCCTAGTGTTACCATTACCGTACACATCGGTTTGTTGTTACATTGGAGTTTCGTGTTTATTCAGGTGTTCACACGTTCTTTTTGCAAGATAAAGCTTTAGCTATACACATATAACAGCAGGGCTGCAATGTACCAAAACTTAGCTGCAATTTTCTGTACTGAAATAAGTGAAGACCATTGAATACACCTGCTCTAATGAGAATCAAATTTGTGTTTTCTATTATTTTTCTTGTAGTATACACACGAAATGTTTCATGTTGCAGGGATACTTTTCATATTTACTCTTTTATCAAATGAGACATTTTGCTTATTGTTTCAAAAATAAAACGCAACTGATAATGTTGGCAAATTTTATGACATCTACATGTAGTTGTATTGAGTGAATGTGATCATCTGCCGACTAGGCCCAATATCCTGGTTGTCATACAGAAGAGAGCACACTTTAGTTTAAATGTGGAATTCAATTCAGTATGATGCTCAACGTTCAGTCAAGTAGCCTAGGTGTTGTTTAGTAAAAGAAACAAACTGTTAAAACCATCTCGTATGACAATGCCTTTTAGCACCTTTTCTCAGAGCAGTATTTCCCTAATTGATCATAGACCCCTTAATTACTCCTGTGATACTATACCCCAGTAATACCAGATCTCAGTAATACCAGACCCCAGTAATACCAGATCACAGTAATACTAGACCCCAGTAATACAAGAACCCAATAATACTGAACACAAGTAATATTAAACTCTTTTAATACTAGATTCCTGTAACACTAGACCCACTGAGCATGACCTGTCATTCTCATAAGCAATACCCTCAAGTTGCAAGATAACCCATGTCCCTATATGTGAGATAGGCTGTGTTTCTTGATGTGGGATGGGCTGTGTTTCTTGATGTGAGATAGGCTGTGTTTCTTGATGTGAGATAGGATGTTTCTTGATGTGAGATAGGCTTTGTTTCTTGATGTGGGATGGGCCGTGTTTCTTGATGTGAGACAGGCTTTGTTTCTTGATATGAGATAGGCTTTGTTTCTTGATGTGAGATAGGCTGTGTTTCTTGATGTGGGATGGGCTCTGCTTGTTGATGCAAGATAGGTTATTTCTTGGTGCGAGATTCAATGTCCAGAGGGTCAGTGTGTCTTATATTCCTTTCAATATTTTAAACATTGACATTTTAAGCACATATCTTAAACATCTCCAGCCAACCAATCTCAGATCTACGATGATGATAAACTTGATATGATTCGTCCAGGTTGTTCTGATAACGGCAAATTTCCATATAAACTTAAGCAGCATTGGAGTTATATTTTACACCAATTGACAGGTTCATTCATATGTCCTGTTACATTCACCCAAAAAAGATTCAGGCAGGATGCTAAGACCACTTAAAAAATTCACTTATTTTATCATTGGTCAGTTTAAAGTGTGAAACAAACTCATTTTGATGATGTTTATATTTCCTCCATGTGACAGGAAGGATAGGCCTAGAATAGCTAAATAGGGTGTGGATAAAAAGGAATACATGTAACACATGGGTGTGGATAAAAAGGAATACATGTAACACATGGGTGTGGATAAAAAGGAATACATGTAACACATGGGTGTGGATAAAAAGGAATACATGTAGTACATGGAGTGGATAAAAAGGAATACATGTAACACATGGGTGTGGATAAAAAGGAATACATGTAGTACATGGAGTGGATAAAAAGGAATACATGTAACACATGGGTGTGGATAAAAAGGAATACATGTAGTACATGGAGTGGATGAAAAGGATTACATGTAGCACATGGGTGTGGATAAAAAGGATTACATGTAACACATTGGTGAGGATAAAAAGGAATACATGTAGTACATGGGTGAGGATAAAAAGGAATACTTGTAACACATGGGTGTGGATAAAAGGAATACATGTAACACATGGGTGTGGATAAAAAGGAATACATGTAGCACATTGGTGAGGATAAAAAGGAATAAATGTAGCACATTGGTGAGGATAAAAAGGAATAAATGTAGCACATGGGTGAGGATAAAAAGGAATACATGTAGCGCATTGGTGTGGATAAAAAGGAATACATGTAACACATGGGTGTGGATAAAAAGGAATACATGTAGCACATGGGTGTGGATTAAAAGGAATACATGTAGCACATGGGTGAGGATAAAAAGGAATACATGTAGCACATGGGTGTGGATAAAAAGGATTACATGTAACATGGGTGAGGATAAAAAGGAATACGTGTAGTACATGGAGTGGATGAAAAGGAATACATGTAGCACATGGGTGTGGATAAAAGGAATACATGTAGCACATGGGTGTGGATAAAAAGGAATAAATGTAGCACATGGGTGGGGATAAAAAGGAATAAATGTACATGAGTGAAGATAAAAAGGAATACATGTAGCACATGGGTGTGGATAAAAAGGAATACATGTAGAACATGGGTGTGGATAAAAAGGAATACATGTAGCACATGGGTGAAGATAAAAAGGAATACATGTAGCACCTGTGTGAGGATAAAAAGGAATACATGTAGTACATGGAGTGGATAAAAAAGAATAAATGTAGTACACAGTGTGCGTGGATATGAATAAGGCATTGCTAAATGAATAGCGAGGGGCAGTGGTTTACTCTGTTAAGTTTGGTTTCCCTTACCCATTAATATTACAGGAGTCCCCTTCAAATAAGCAATGAATTGAGTGCGGCATTAAAATTGATCAAATAATAAATCAAATAAATCTGAAGGGAGGTGTTGCAATCAGATGAGAATCTTACTTGATGGTATCAGAAAGAGAGGATTGATTTGTACCAGTGAAAGAAAATGTCATTTTTACGTAGTGTAATTATTACATTTTGATGCACATGTATTTGGGAAGTAGGCATAAAGGTCAGCAATGGTGTTGGGTTTTATTTTTTTTTTCAAAGAACACAAAACAGTCCAACTGGTGTGGAAAAGGTATTCGCTGTATGGCATATAGTAAAGGGCAAGGCAAAGGGTGCTCATGGCACAATTTTAGAATGATGGTTTTGCACAAAGTAGCCTGTAATTGAGCAGATACCAAGGTGTGAAGTAAACAGTTCAGCAGATTAAGTTGTTATGATCTTGTAATTTCATGAAGGATGTGTCTGTACATAAAACATAGAGCAGCACACTGGAAGCAGTTGAGCAAAACAACAAATATTATCATGCAGCAATGAAGTTTTCTTTTTTTTTTCTGTTAATTGTTGTTGTATTATGTAATTCATCTTCTTGTAAATACTTCCTGATTCATCCTCCTTCATCTTCTTTTTTTTTGTTTTTTTTTTTCGTTTTTCCTACTTTTGTCTCATTCTAGAGAGTGATTGCTCGAGATAATGCTACTTTGCTCATTTGCCCATCTTAAATATTAAAGATGTCAAATGCGTTTGAGAACATGATACACTCATAGTAGTATAACCAGTGCTGTTTAGATTTGTGCGAGTAATTACATTCCTTAGTTGTACATTCCATATATCCTTAGTTGTACATTCCATATATCCTATCTGTCCCAACGTTGTGCAATAGAGAGATGTGAGGTGGAGAACACATCCAGAAACATACCCCGGTTTATAAGACATCTATATTCTCACTAACTTAAATTACATTATGCAGAAACACTTAAGTACAGCTTTGTCATTATTGTACTATGTTTATATTCTTATCATTATAGCGAACATTCCATATTTGTAATAGGATGACCTAAACTCTTTGTTCTTAGTTGGAAAGAGCCAGCTTGTGTGAAACCTAGCAAGTTGATCTGTCTCTTTGAAACATTTGGCATATATTCTGTCCCACAGAGAAAGAATGCTGTGTAAGGCATCCATTCCAAGAAAAAAAGTTTCTTCAATCAATCTTTTGAGGTTTTACATAAAAGAACCATTTACTGGAAGGCAAAGGCTTCACCCCATTGTCATCAGCAAGAATTTAGTGGTGTTTTCATGAAAGAAATCACTTGTGTTCATGTAGACATTGATACCATGACAAGGTCACTCGTTCAATATTTGATATACTGTAGCTAAGATAACTGCTCTAGATTTGCAGGTTATATTCTTTAACTGCTGAAGACTTCATGACGAATGCTTTACAAAAGATGAACAGTTCCATGACTTTTTTTTTAATGCTGGACAAATTTTAGACATTTTCTGTGAATTAAAAGTGAAAACTCGTACTGTTTTAGTATTATTGTAAATGTTATTAGTTTTATCATCATGAAGGCATTCACCCCCAGTTGCTCCAGGCCATTCAACTAAAACTGAACTGTTTATAAATGACAATGGACAAAGACTAAACTTACAATTTTTTATTATTATTATTTATTTAAGTGTATATTCTCTGTTGTGACACCAGCTAAATTGTTCTTACGCCTTTGGATTGGTTGGAACAGATATGTTTTCTGTTCAACTGTACAGTGACATGTAATTTTAATTAGGTAATTAGTGACACATCAGTGCTGTTTTTCTCATTGGATCAGTGACCATCAAGTCCACAAAGCCCTTGGTGTTTCCCCATTAAATTGTGGCTGCACAGGATCTAAACTGCTTTAAAGACACCTTGTTGGCGAGGTCTCAAATTGAGATGGTCCCTAGATCTGGCATCCTGTCACCTGATGTTAATTTGAGATGGTCCCTCATTCCATGTCTTGATGTATTTAAAGTCATTGTACTGTTATAAGTCGGACGCCGTTGGAACTACCTTAGATATATATATATATATATGTCGCGCAAGCATCCTGTGGGCGAGTAACCAAATAGACTTGTGATACAGTTGTCATGGTAACCATGAAGGTTACATGGTTACCATCTAGCTCCCTTCACTCAGCTTCATGTTGGCTCAATCTTCTTTCTTTCAAGTGCTATAGAAACTATAAACTTTGTTCACATTTTTGTGGATGTTTTTACTTTTTCAATAAATGATCAAAATGATCTTCAGTTCAATAAATTCTTCCTAATGTAAAACCTTTTTACTTCGTTTTTGTCAATTTTTTCGCTTTCTTCACTGACAGTTGTAGCAGGACAATGGGCCCCATCAAATACTCCCAGTGGAAATGTGTAGCAATACCACTGTCACAAACCTGCTTCAATTCTATTGGTTCTTTAAAACTATAAACACATTGCTTTGCTTTCTGGGGCTATAACTAAACACTTCAACAAGAAAAGGGAAATGCTGAAATAAATGGGGTATCTTTTTTCATATAATGGCATCTCGGTCCATTCCCATCTGGATTGACTATTATTCTCAGGTGACACATGGGTACAACCAGTTTGGTCAGAAATCATAAAAAGCAGGAATCAATACTACACTACAAAGCTTGCATTTAAACATGACTAACTTACTTATCTTGCTTCATTCTGCTCTTAGAAAGTTGGGTTGAGGTTTGTTTGAAAGGTAGGTGCAAGTTTCAGCACCAAAGTAATATTTTAGGACCTTATTTGCCTGTAAAAATGTACCCTATTGGGCGAAATTTAAAGGAATGTTAAAGTTTCATCCACACTGGATTTCCAAAGTTTTGTGAAAGCGACCAATAAGCTGGCTCTGTACCAGAAAATGGAGAGACTATTGACAAAGAACCAATCAACCACTGACTGGGACCTTAACGTCTTTATTCCTGATGATTTACTCCAAATACTTGATAAAAAGTAAACTCCGGATACCCCAGATAAAAAGGTTTCCACTAGACTCTTCAGTTTCCTCCAGGCACCCAGGTTTCCACCAGCCTCTGCAGCCTCCTTCATTTACACAAGTTTCCTCCAGGCACACAAGTTTCTCCCAGGTATACAGGTTTCCTGCAGGCACCCAAGTTTCCACCAGGCTCTGCAGTCTCCTCCAGGTACACAGGTTTCTTCCAGGTGCTGCAGTGTCCTCCCATCTTTTGACCAAGCAGTACAAAGTGCAAATGTGTGTACATGTATATCACTAAATGAATTACCAGTCATGCCAAGAAGCAGTAAAGGCCATTGATAGATATCACTCACTTGGCTGGGAATAGCCATCACACATTGCAGGTGTTCACAGGCATGCTTTGAACACACGTATTTCTTGGGAGAATTTACAGTATACTGATTACACGGAGTCATTTATTTCATTGGCTGTTGTTTATTATGCCTTTCCCAAGAATTTTTCACTGCTGAGTACCCTTTTTCTTCAATCTTTTCACATGTTCCCCTGATATTGTTTTAAGGCCATTCTGAGGATATTTCTCCCTCTGGATTAAAAACATGATGCTTTCTGTGAAGCCCTGATGTTGGCAAACCAACCAAAACACGAATTCTCACCATTATCGAAACATTAAAGTAGATACATTCCATGTAAAGTTGCCCCCAAACATGCAGAAAGTTTGGAGAAATGGGGTATGCCCTAAGGTTGTCTGATTCCAAGAGTTTTACCATTCTGTAATTGGTGTTTTGAAATTTGTCTGAAAGATAGGATACCATAATGGAAAAATGTAATTTTCAGCACAAAAAGTAATCCTCAATTGTTTTTGCTTTTGCAGGGAGGGGGGGGGGGGATAAATTTTTGTGTTGAATACAATATACAACAAACAGTGGTTATGTAATCTGGGAAGAGAAATCTGTGGGTAACTATTGCCATTCCTTATTGATGTACTGGAACATGTATTGTAACCAGCAATCTACATCTATAGCTATAAGCTTGACATCTCACCTGAACCATTTAGCAAATGCTGAATTTGAGCCTGTGATCTGCTTAGAAAATCCTCAGCTGTAGAAAGAACACCATTTTTACAGCGAACTGAACCAGCAAGGGCTCCTACATGTACTGCAGTACTTGCACCGAGTTTAGCATTTTCCAAGTGACACATTTTGCTTGATCAGGTGTTGGCACCAAAAGTATCACTCTATATCCTTTATACCCTTCCGAGTTTGCAGGTGAGATACAGTTCTTGACAACCTAACTCATTTCTGCAGCTGTTAAAATCGATATTTACATATTCATCAGCGTTGAAAACTGCCTTTAATCAGGATAAATATATTATGTAGATTTCACACATATATTTTTCTGTCCTTCAGTCACAAACACAAAACAAAGTCATTTTGCACTTTTTTTTACATTTTATTAGCAACAACAAACAACACGTGTGGTATTTTTCTTAAAAATTTGTATCTGAGAAGACAAGGTTTGTAACAGCACCTAGCCATATTTCTCACTACAAAAAATAACTCTAGGTTAAAATCAACTGACTTCTGGACTGTATTGCCATGGCGATCCGATATTGGTTAAATAAGTCGCATGTGCAAAACAATCTAGAACCTTTTTATCCGCTAACAATTTCAACCCTTCCTAGCATTCCTGATCCATTCCCAGTCTATGAAATACTGATCAAAACTAATTGCCCTGAAATCAGTGACAATAGTTACTTCATCTGACACAATTTCTTCTGAAGTCAAAAACGTTTTACCTGTAATTAACACTCTCACAGTTGATAAAAGAAACTATGCCCCCCACCCCTCCTCTTTCAACCACCTTTACACTGAAATTAGAATTTGTTAAATTCATTTGAAAACATTCTACATTTCATTCAAATGGAGATCAGGCTCTATAAATAAAAATCAGTGCTTAGTTCAATGAATTAAGAAATAGTGTAATATTAAAAACTAATAAATGTGCAGAAGGAGGAAGGGTTGATGACATTCTAAAGGGAGACTTTGTACTGGCTCCAGATGAAACTAATCCAGAAACAAAGTGTGTTTCATACTGCCGCTACATACTAGGATTTGTATTACTAAGGGTGAGCTGAAAATAATGACAGGAAAGAAACTTATGTAAAAAAAAATTTTATATTACATCCCTCAGTAAATGGTATAAAACCTCAAAAAAAAAAATATACAAACATGTACAAAATGAAATTTGTTGTCTGTTGCGGTATACCTGCCATCTTCCCAAAGTTTCATTTAATTCCCACGTGGGGTTTAAGATACATTCTATACATGATATAACATAACAAAGACGGCCGAGACAGTACAATAGTAACACCTGGCCCGTCCAATCACAGATTTTCCTACCCAGTCAGTAACAATGGCATTCCAGCCACCAGATCCAACAAAACAATAACATACGCCTCATCATTTCCTACATGAGTTGATTGTGAGACATTACATAACCATCAAATCAGAATTTGGCAGATCCCAGACTGATCCAACAAATTGGAGATCAAAGGCCACTTCCACAACCTTCATAAGTCAACTTTCCTTCACTTAATTTTCATAAATTTTGTTGTCTTGTTTATCATGCCATAAAGCGACATAATTTATTAGGAAATCAAGTGAAAAAAATTGCGAGAAATCTTGTGAAAGAGGCCCCAATCTCACTAAAGTCTTATCTAGCTGACAGTTTTTACACTGACTTATCGTTATTGAGCTCCTCCTGAAGGAGCCTTTCCCTCCCAAGTAGCCCTTGACATCTTTTTGGATGGAGAGGTCAAACTTTAGTATCCATCAAAGGCAAGATACCAACGAGAGAAAGACCTGATATCCCCTTCCACAATACACCAGCTGGAATCCAACAAGATTATCAGTTCTAACGGTACAGATATTTCGTCTAGTCTAGCAAGAGTCAGTTTAGGGAGTGGCTACTTGATGAGACTTCAGTGAAAATGATCAAAGACTATAGCCACCCCACAAACTTTGGGCCAAATGCAGCAGGAAATTTGGCCATTTGAACTACAGTAACAAACCAATAACAGTGAGGTAACCAAGGTCTCTTGGAAACCAAACTTATACCAGCCAATCACAATGATCGTATCATGCTGCCTTCCACAGTCCTCCAGTTCCAGGTGTTTTCAGAACCAGCCTATGACAGACTCTGTGCCCCCAATACATGCACAGTGGCTATTTCTGGTAAGTCTCTGATAAATGAAGAAACTCATCACTAAAACGTTAACTAAAGTCATCATATGAGGTAACCCAATGACACTACATGAACGATTTATATCAATCCATGACCAGAGTGAGTTATAAAAACAGTCAGAAGATATGGTAACCACTACCCAGTCAACTCCATTTCCAACCTGCCTGTCAACACAGAGAATACCATTACTGTACCTCTCTAGAGAGACAATAAATTAACATCTAGACGAACACAGTCCACCTGGCTATATACACTCTACATGCGTCCATGGGGACCTTGCTTATCCCCCCACCCCACTAATGCTCAACCCTTGCAAGGCGCTAAGCCCTAAGCCCTCTAAAGCTCTCTTGTCATGCCAACAGCCTGTGTACAGCTTAAATAAACAAAAACCTCTGTAAGTTGATAGTAAGTCTACAGATGTACAAGTATATACAGATAAACGTAGGTCATTCAAAAGCATGACCGAAGACGAGACAGGTATGTGCTAATGGTCCTAAATGTACACGACAGAGAAGAATCAACCCATTTCACCCAAGATCCTAAAGGAACTGTTGCCAGATAGTTCAAGCCAACTTCACCAATATCCCACAGATCCAGATGTCGGTACTTCAAACAAATTTCGAACAAGAATCCAAGTCACCCATTTTCCAAACACTTCAAACATACTTCAACCATTGTAAAACTGGTGTCCAGACATCGTAAGCCAACAAGATACAAAGAAACTCTTTCCTAAGATCATCCTTACTCTGAGACCAGTTTCTCTGAGACCAGTTTCATATTACATGGAAATCCATTTTCTCTCAACTTCATTCAGAAAGGCTGTAGAGGTTGATCACATTGCAAGACAATGTGACTTGCAAGACAATGTGATTTAAAGGAAAAGTTTAGCAAAATTCATCAATACAGTTTTATTTAAGTTTGCCCAGTTAAAATAACCAGATGACTCTGTAGAGAGAATATTAACTGCCCTCTTTTATCTCAACTCCATACTGCTGAAGGCTGAACACTTAATCTACAACTAACAGTATCCTTGTTAGCAGAACAAGAAACTTTTTAGTTCCTCACTTAACCTGGAAATTCCGTTCTTCACCAATCCAATGATATTATGAAGTTACACAAGTATGCTAAACTACGACCTTGCTTATTGCAAAACTGCACGCTTATTAAGAAAGATTTCACACAAAAGTGGAATTTTCTGGACTTGCATAGATTTGTAGTTTTTGTAAGTGACATGTGCAACGCCAAACCGCCGATGGAACCACAGACTGAACAAAGCTTGTTGACTACAGGAAGATCTAGCAGCGTTATTCTTACACTGAAATACATGTAGAATTTGTAGTACGATTTGCATTCTAATACTTCAGTCAAATTTAAATAACATTACATTTCATTAAACTGCCCTAATTAACTTCATCAGATTTCCACACTTTTGAAAGACTTCATTTCATGTTAGTTTATCTTGACTTCAGTATTAATTATTTGGGCACTCTTATTTTATTTATCTGACATCATGTCAATTTGATAAAGAAAGTAACACCTCTATTCAAGACCAATACCGAATGAATCTGATTAGATAAGTTTTTACTCATCCAATCAAATTTCAAGGTCAGCTTGACCTTGCTTCCGAATTTAACACATATGTACTAAAGATTCTAAAAACAATATCGAAGTATGTCACAAGTTAGACACGAGGCAAGACGTAAAGCTTAACTGGAAGATATCCCTGTACAAATTTAATAACATTTCTTTTCCATTTTCTTTTTTACAAAAAACTGAGGTAGGTAATTCTGCGATTACAATCTGTTAAGCCATTTTCCTGTACACATGTTATAACATGAGAAAAAAACAAAAAAAAGTGACTGTTTATTTAGATAATAAGGCATTGAATAACAGGTGCTGTTCACTGAAAGCCACTGTCATATATCCAATACAGGCAAAGTCATCTGAGCATGCACACATTGGTTAAGGCAAAAACAAAATGGAAATGTAAGTTGAGAGATAGAGAGGGTGGGTGGGTGGGTGGGTGGAAAATGCCTCTCAGTTTTACAAGTGTTTTGATAGTGTTGCTAAGGCACCCATCTGCATCAGACTAGATATCTAACTACACATCAATCCTCTTTTCAGCCCACTGAAACTTTTCGTCCACATTGTTGATTGCTCTCAATCTACGGAGTCAAAACAGCAACAAGATTTGCATTCATCACATACTTTAAGAAGAACTTGAAGAGAACATGTTGATATATAAATTATCATCATCAAAGACAAAGATAACATAAATATTAGCCATTTCTACTTGAAGACTGGAAATCAGGGAACGATGTGCCATGTTGGTTTAAGAATCGACACATAAAGCTGTGCGCTTCGTAAATTGTCCCTCATTTAATTAAGAAAAAAAGACTTTCTAACACAGTGTCTTATCAAGACAGTCAGGGATGTATCTAAATATGTGAAACTCTGGCCTCAATCAGTACAGTCCTCAAAAACATTGCAGTAATTTTTGCACAGTACAATCGTCAACAATATTACAGTAATTCTCAGTGTAATTCCCAAAAACAATACTGTAATTCTTAACTAATCACCATCACAATCCTCTAGAACATTCATGCAATTCTTAACCAGTACTTGTAACTAATCGATTTAAGGTTGATAAACTATGGTAATTCAAGATTTCAGTTCAGTTAAGATTTTCACACATGTTAAAAAAAAAAAGTTTAAATGTTGAGAAAAGTATAGCAAAGAATCAAAAACCTTTTCTGGTGAAATTGCATGTTACATTGATTTATCCATTTCAGCAGGCAGAACGTGTTTACAAATCACCATTTTGTGTCGCTGTGTGTTACACAATACATTGAATGCAGCCTATGCACACAAACACACCCTAAGACATGTATAATGACATTGTCAGCGCTACATACCAAGCACTAACTTTATCACCCAAAATTGTTGTTCTAGAGGCATTTGTACAAAACATGTTATTCTTTTTTTAAATAAAACAGGTTATTTCAATATATCATCAAGATCAGATCTTGCAACAGCACGGATAAAACCAGTCTATAGAACGCTGTAATTCTAAACAAAGGCAACAATAAAAACCACAATAATCATACGTACGCAACAACAACGTTCTCCAAAAATACGCCATCTCTGTATTTTGGGGATTACTGCCGTGAACCAACATTGTGTGTCTCTAAATAAACAAAAACCATCATCGTTCACTGAAGATGAATAATATCTTCACTAAAATCATATTGTTAGTAGCAACAACAGAACAAATTACTACAAATGTCTACAATCTATTAAAGTCAGTTAGTTTCCTTCAGCTTTAAAGTTCCCTCACTCCCAACCCATTTCCCAACCCCTTCCCTCTGAATATCTGCAGTCCACATCCTCCATGTTATTTCTTCACGCATGGGTGAACCGATAATAATGAAGACTAATCAGTTGCAGAGTATGGGCCAATCAGTTTGTGAGTAGCTTCAGAGTATGGACCAAAGGCCTGCAGAGTGTGGGCCAAACAGCTGCAGAGTATGGACCAAAGAGCTTTTGAGTAGCTGCATAGTATGGGCCAAAGGCCTGCAGAGTGTGGGCCAAACAGCTGCAGAGTATGGACCAAAGAGCTTTTGAGTAGCTGCAGAGTATGGCCAAACAGCTTGTGAGTAGCTGCAGAGTATGGGCCAAACACCCCCACCTATTTTTCATCATATTACATACAGCTTTGGAATTAACTGTTTTCTGTTGTTGTTTTTTTTTTAAGAAAAAATTTGAATCAGGTAGTAAATTGGTATTTAATACATATGGGAGCTACATAGTAAGCAGTGGGCCCAACACAATGTATTTCCACATTTATGACACTGCTGATAAATCTGTTCACATGGATAAATTCCTGGGACATTAAGTTATTAAATACCAAATATTTTGGATCCTTTTTTTTCTATCTAAAGACCCCAACAACACAGCAGGGTATAATTTTTTCACTATGAGATTGACTCTTGGCTTCTTTGACTTTCCCACCCCCGACACCACCATCTTTCCCCCATTTCCCTTCCCTACCCTGTCTCCCTGAATCTGTCCCAGCTGTCCCACACTGTTATTAAATGTGAGTATAAAGAGGGCTCAAACAGGCCATCTTAGTTTACATTTATAACTTAACTCTCTGTACAATAAACAGGGATTACAATACGTATCTACGACCAAATGATAAGAATAAAATAATAATCATAGATTAATAAACGAGGAAGACAACAACAAAATATACACTGATATCACAGTTCTGCAATATGGAGAAAATAATACAAATAGTAAATAATTCAAAACTGAACCAGATAGTGACTTTCCTCTTCCCTACAACTCTAACCCCACACATACATGTACACACACATGGAAATTCTTCATAAAACAGGTTTGATTTTCATACAAAAAACAATGGCAAAAAAATTGCATAGATGGTTTGCCAAACTCAGGTGAAGATGGAACATGTTTAGCAGTTGAAGTACAGATGTACGACGAAGCACTAATGGCAATACAATAACAGGAACAAATACATGGGACAAGACATCACAAGTCCATACTAAAAGCAACTACCTAAACCATATTTAGCCTACTTTATCAATAATACTGCAGAGTGTCTACTGTTCTCTGCATGGCACGAGAGAGTCATACTAGCCTGTATATTAAGACTTGAGCCCTGTAATTATCTTTTTCAGGGTGGAATAAAATTTTCACTATCATAGTAATATAAATGTCTTACAATGAGACAAATTAAAAAAAAAAAAACCTTTAATACACTTTTGAACAACCAGTTCCAGTTCACAGGGATTAACAGTGCAAGAAGTACAATTGTGAAATGTCACCTGCAACACCTCCACCAACAATTTCCTGGTGAAACTAGCCTCTGATTATCAGGATAGACAACTTACTGAGGTTTCACAATTGATAGTATATGTGCTTACATGTCACTATTTGCACTCGTCAGATTTTTACAAAGAAACTGTAAAACCCAGAGAATGTTTAGCTTATTGCTGTTGTGGACTTATGCCATCATCAGGGACCAGAGTACAGAAGCAACATTAAGGACATGTAACATAACAACAAAAATACATCTTAACATAGCTACAAAGCAGTACTCTAGCATACCTCCCAGTAGCAAAGGTTTTCTCACCTGTACTGCTCTTCTGTATAGAAGGTGAATAAAATAAAAAAAACTTTGAACATGCTTAAAATTTGTTCTAAAACTGTTTGCATGAAAATATACAATGTATATTCACCAAGGCCGTCACAGATACCTACATAAGTTTTCTGATGAGTATGTTTCTATTAACCAACCACTCCACTCCAGTATATGGATGTTAGTCTCTGTTCTGCTGAGCTCCTGACCATTCAACTGCTAAACCTGCTCCGTCCACTAATTAACAACTGTGACATTTCTCATCAAGCCGGCTGTACACAGAAAGGGATAAACATAAAAAACAAACTGGTCAATAAACCCTAAAAGCACTCTAGCTGCCCACACAATCAGTCACCTTAGACTAGTACACATAAGATTAAAATAGAGAATAAATAGAGTGTAAACTGGAGCTTTGGCTCACTTCTCGTGTGAGGGCTCGCCGGGAGGATGCTCCTGCCTATGACATCACAGCTCGTGGCCAAGTTGTAGGCAGGCCTTGAACCTGGAAGAGAGTACGATAGGAACATTGCATAGCTATGCCAGTGTGCTAAATCAACACCTGTCTTGCCCTGTGGTTTAAGTCATATGCATATGTGTTACCAAATTCTGCATATAAAAAACTTACATTGGTAATGCAATACAAAAAAAAGGGGAAAAAAATGGTAGGCAGTTGGTAATCCACTTGCCTGGCCTGAAAGCACCTAACGCATTTTGCTACTGCAGCGTTTTGAAATACTGATTGTTTGCAGGAGTATACATAGGTATATACTGTGCATGTGTAAGGGACACTCCTAAGATTATGTACAGTCTTCATAATTTATGTCTGTACATAAGAGACAAGTTCACTAACTACACCAACATAAACATTAGTCATTAACAGTGTCATCCCACAGGCCCCAGGGATGCCGAGGAGGTGGGGGGAGGGGTGAGTCGACCACTACACAGTAGACATTAACACAACACTTCAAGCAACAAACATCTACAGGCTGGGGGAGGGAGAATGTGCAGGGTCAAAACAAAGGCCCTGAACTCTTACCGACATGGAAGATAACTCATGGTTGACTTTGGTACAAGGCGAATAACATTACTTAATATAACACAACTAATAATAAATATGGAATTTACAAACTGTTAAATAAGGTTAAGAAAGAATATAAGAAAAAAAAACACATGTTCAAATTCACTGTGAAGAGCGTTCTGTACAATAAGTCATATATTACTATCTATCTGTGTAGACTGCGGGTCAGATAAACTAGTGGTAACACGCCTACATACAGCAATAAAAACATCACAGTCAAGCTCCAGCACTTTATACAATTAACAGTCAATTGATGAGCTAATATCACCTCCCTCGAGGAGATCGGCCTGCCGACCTCCCTGAGTATGACCGGGCTCCAAAATCGGGTGATGTCCAGGTGCAGGTGCCCTGAGGGGCCCAGGTCTACGACTCTACCCTCAAGTCTGCTGGCCTTGACTGGAGGGTTTGTGGGGTGAGGTGTGACCTGTGTTGCTGCCCGCGCCCTGAGCTCCTGGGGGTGGGTGAGGAGCTGGGGGAGGGGGGTGGTGCTGAGAACCAGGCGGGGGAGGGTGGTGACTGGCATCCATCCCATCACCGCTCTGAACAGGGAAGAACCTCTCTACAACAGCAAACATCAGCAAGTGATTAATAACAATTCTCAGGCTAGACAAGAAAAAAAGACCACAGAATTAACACAATTCCTGCTGCTAGTTAAAAATATAAAATTCAGAAAAGACTAAAAATATGGCCCTTTAGAAAAGGACTGTACACTTGGAACGTAAAAATGATGGTATTTCCAGTCATCAGTCACCAGTATTACTGTATTAAGTACTGTTTTCTGTATAAAGTCAATGTGATAATGATACACTGCAAACTGTTTCACCACTGAATAAATTCAATGCTGGTACAAAGTCTACATCATCTCAGAGAATTCAGGGCCCACTTGCATGAATCCCTCTTAAGTATGTAACTACTACGGCAACCAGCACTGTAGGCATTATTTGATTGATTGGTGTTTTATGCCGTACTCAAGAATCTTTCACTGATACGACGGCAGCCAGCATTATGGTGGGTGGAAACCGTGCAGAGCCCAGTTGGAACCCACGGCCATCCACAGGTGGCTGGCAGACTTTCCCACGTACGGCGGGAGAGGAAGCCAGCATGAGCTGGACTTGAACTCACAGCGACCACATTGGTGAGAGACTCCTCGGTCATTATGCTGCGCTAGCGCGCTAACCAACTGAGCCACGGAGGCTCCCTGTAGGCATTACATCGCCATGGTAGTTATGACCTCTTAACTTTAAGGGGCTTCATGTAAGTGGGCCCTGGCACCATTCACAGAATGTTAGATTTTTCACCTGCTTCTGTTGTAGTGAGGTTTGCAACTTCAACTTGCTCATACAAGTATTGTATAAACAGTATATCAATAACATGACAAAACTACATGTGCATACACTAATTCTTTCAACCACCACTGTGAAAAATATTTTGAAACATTCTGCGAGATCTAGTGGTGTAGAGAAATAATCTGCACAGTTTTATGAAGCTTGCACCTTCAGTGACACAAATAAACCATTTCTGGTGTTATGCTCATAATAAATGTATGCATAAATTCCAATGAAAAAAAGTGCTTTACAGGTCCAAAAAGATTTACAGTAAATAGTTTTGATGCTGCTTTAATTAAACGATCATGTACAGACACATCAGACTTGACACCCAAATCATCCAAAACCAGTTATACTGGCACCAGATCAACTCCCAGGACTTTTTCCCTAAATGCTTCTACCATGAGCAGAAGACACAAGCATCTAGCCCATATCAGGAATATACTCCCAGATCACTTACAACCACACTAAGACAATTTTACAGACTGACCCCTTTTTCAATCTTCCGAGCCAGAAACTCAGTATCAAGTAAGAGTCAAGTACAACTGTAGACTTTAAAGGGATACAGAATTGATTCTGATTAGCTGATCTGAGAGATAGGCAAGATACAGGTATGCCTTGCCTACGCTGAATTTTAAGTATGGTACATTTTATTCAAGCATGACCAAGGCTTCAAGATTTAACCCAGGGAACTCTATCTCCACTCAGCCCATGAGCAAATAATTCTGTTTCCTTTCAAAACTAAGTATGGTACATTTATTCAAGCATGACCAAGGCTTCAAGATTTAACCCAGGGAACTCTATCTCCACTCAGCCCATGAGCCAAATAATTCTGTTTCCTTTCAAAACTAAGTATGGTACATTTATTCAAGCATGACCAAGGCTTCAAGATTTAACCCAGGGAACTCTATCTCCACTCAGCCAATGAGCAAACATTCTGTTTCCTTTCAAAACTAGCAATCCTTATAGTAATTCCATGGCTCGCCAGTCAAAACAGCTTGTACTCTTAGCCCGGTTTCAGTATACTGTTACTAGCTCTGACACATGAAAATTTGAAATATGATTATAGAGTCGGTTTTTTGACCCTGTAAATTAAAACTGTGACCACCTCACTAATTTTATCTAAGACAAATGTGTCAAAATTTCAACTTCCATTAGCAAAACCTAAACATTGTGAAAAGATTTTTAACATTGACCTAAGTCAGAATTGGCACAGTGGAATTGTCTTCATAAGGTTGCATGGTTCATGCCACAAGTGACATTAGGACATTAGCAGCCAAGCAAACGAACAGTCAATGACTGCCTCAAGAAGACAGCCACGTACCTTCATTGAGCAGGGCCTCCTCCGGGTTGACCCCATGCACCAGGTTAGCTATCATACTGTAGTCCATGTTCTCATCAAGGGGGATAAATGGGGTGGTCCAGCGCGGGATTGGGGTGGAGCGGGGTGTCGTCCGAGGAGTGGCCACCGGTGAGGCAAAGAAGTTTAAGGTGGTGGGGCTGATGACCCCACTGATACCCTGGACGGGGCTAATACTGGGATATGTGAACACCTGTGGGGCAGAGAGAATAACATATGGAAGCAGGCTGATAAAAGACCATGGAACAAGCCCAGCCATCTGGACCATTGAAAGGGAAGGCATGTTTAAGAGGATCCATTAAGTTATGTGGGAAGGAAAGAAATTTAACGAAAGTTTATTTTGTGTTCATTTTTTTTAGGCATGTTTTATATCTTTTATTTACTCTTTTGTTTTATCCATATTTTTCATCAGTGGTTGGTAATTTCAGGAAATGTCAATGGCGCCTAGATAAGTGACCCTTTTCAAAACTTTTGCGCTACAGAGTTGCTTTCACAGTATCACTCATGACACAAAAACATGACTGACTTCTGGCCACTTTATTCCCGGACTGACCACTGAGGCCGTCGTGAAGCTGAATACTGATATTTATTTACCAATATATATTTCATAAAGGCTACCATTAGGACAAACAATGAAGAATGTGGCCTGCCTAAAACATGTCATTCCAAGCTGTGTACTCGCCTTCTCATAGTTTCAATATACTGTATTTCATTTAAAAATTAGCATTTTTCAAGCAAACACATTTTGCTTGATTCTCATTGATTCATCCACCTTAAAGTGCCATTAAAGAGGTTTTGGTGAAGTTTGATTATTTCTTATCAGAATAACTTCAAGGTATCATTTTTAGGTCTTTGCTTCTGAAAGTTTTTTTTATCTACAAATTTCAGGTCAAATGGTGCAGCTGAGTTTGTAAAGCTGAGTAGATAAAAACCCACTGCAGGTTAACTGATGAGAATGTTTTTACACAGCTTGAAAATGACTACTGTCGACTAGAAAACATGGGCAATCACACCCACTGGATTGACAAAAGATTTTTAAATGGTGTTTCAAACGGTAAAGGTCTTACCTGTTGACTCTGGGGGTGGATATGTGCGAAGACATGCTCAGGTCGGGGTGGGGGGAGGCGGTGAAAGGGCTGGACATGATCGATCGGCTGACCGGGGGCGTGCCCGGAGAACTGGACACACACAGGCTGACCGGTCCAGATTGACCATTGCCAGAGACAGATGATGCTAAAAAACAGAATGCACCAAATCTGATCACATAAAGAAATGGCAGCAAACTTAGCACCCTATCATTAGTGATAAAATAGACATTTGTAGAACATTTTTTTCGAAATTCTTCAGAATGTCACTAAAAAACCTAAACTAAAATAAATATACAAATTAACTCAATATTTTTTTATATGGAACAAAAAATCAATTATTTACTTTAATATTTCTTAAAAGTCAACAATTTCTATTTAATGACACCTCATCTATTTTTCCATTTGTCCATGATCATTTAATTTCCAAAATTTCACTTTGCACTGAATGTCCCACAAGTCAATGACTGTGGTTAACTGAGCTGACTTACAGACTGTGGCTGAGGTGTTAGAGCTGCTTCCCACCACAGTCTGCCCATCTGATGTCTTTAAAATAGCCACAGGGCGCGCCAGATTCGGGGGAGGGGGAGGTGGGGGTGGCAGCATACCAGGTGCGAAAAAATGGGGCAGTTTGGGGTTCTTCATTGATGGTGGAGGCGACCCCGTCTGTCAACAGATACAATGGCCCACATTATCACTGTCCTGTCACATACATGTAATACAAGTGCCATCAATGTCTACCTTAGGTATAATGAATCCAGGTATCAGGAAAAAAATGCTAATTTGATAGAGTATTACGTTACAATTTCATACCTTATTGTGAAGATATCTACTCTGAGCCCTCAGTATACAACAAATATTTGTACATACAGCTACAAAAGGATTTCACTGAGAATATCTGTCACCAACCTCCTGTATAATTTGAATGAAGTATATCATCCTACGAGCATATTTTGCTTTGTTACAATCGGAAATGTCCTCCTATTGCAGCAGAGTTACCCTTCTCACATTTTGAAATTGGGAACCACGGAATTAAACATAGAAAATATAGTTTCCAAACACTACCAGGAGTATCTTTGACCCCTTTTCGGTCGCACTGTCCGGCATATCGGGGGTCAGACAGGATTTGACCGTGTTGTTGACATATTAGATGTTCTCACTAACTGGTTATATATCAAATTAAGTGCATGTTTTATGATTACCTGTATGCAAATGTGCCAGGGTGTTGCCAGCAACAGGTAAGACTATTCTTTTGCCTTAAATCATGCCATCAACGGGTATAATAACTAATAGGCATGTGGAGATTAACAGCCCTATGATTGTAAGTTGTCGTTTTAAACGCAGCTTCAGTCATCATCTGCTGGTAATTTGCCAGTATAAGGATTTACGGGGTGCTAAGTCCTGTAATAGCTTTGTACATGAAGAGCTCTGCATGCATATTAATGGATATCTGACATGCCACTCCACATGTGCAACGGTACTGGGTCACCAACGCCGCGGCGCCCAGTCAGTAAGAACCACAATCAACGCAGTGAATCATGGGATATACTTTCCAAGTCTGACGGTGAAACTTAAGGTCATTTACAGTAAACAAGTACATGTAAATCCAAAAATGGTATCATCATAATTCTTAAAGTCAATAAGAATTGCAAGTTGCATGGCTCAGTTTTCATGTACACTTCTACTATAGACAGATACCCTATAAAACGACCTACTCTAGTTTGGTCACCAATATTTGGCCACCAATATTTGTACTCAGTTTTTCCCAGTTCTGAGAGTTCCATTTATTTTAGAAAGGTCTTTTAATATTTGTTTGGAAGGTAGGCTGAAATCCTACTGGGAAAATGCAAGTTTCAGCAGAACAAAGAATATCTTATGACATTTACATGCCTCTAAAAATGCACGTTTTTGGTCAAAATTTTAGGTCATTTAGGGCAGAATCTCCGACTGGAAAATTATACCAGGTGAGCAAAAACTTACAGGTACTTGACCCTGAGTGTTCTGCGCCTCCTGACAAACCAGTGTGACAAAGTCATTAAAGGTGTCTCCCCCAGGGCCATCCTGATACCTGCTGGAGGAGCTCTGGGAGCCATGACTGGAGTTAAGGCCTGTCAGCTGCTGAGGAGGCTGCATGCCTGCTGATCCTACAACACCATATCACAACAACATATTGTAGGCCTACAACAGCATACCATAAAAATGAGAAAGACAGCTGGAGAAGCTACACACCTTACTCACCATAGTGAGAAAGCTGCTGGATTTTTGTATGCAATTAGAAAGAAGAAAGAGACAATGCATATGTGCAGAATTTTCTGAGGGAACTGGTAGTGGCCTGTACTGATCAACAGTGAAGAGGCATCATATATATATATATATATATAT
Organism: Liolophura sinensis; assembly: GCF_032854445.1. Classification (NCBI taxonomy): domain Eukaryota; kingdom Metazoa; phylum Mollusca; class Polyplacophora; order Chitonida; family Chitonidae; genus Liolophura; species Liolophura sinensis. The sequence continues at coordinate 10,509,001 of NC_088301.1, forward strand.
ATATATATATATATATATATATATATATATATAGGTCTTTCAAAATATTTTTATTATTTTTTTTTCTTGTTAGGTTGTCCTCAGCTGCTTTCACTGAAAAGTATTAAATGCTCCCAGGCAATAAAACTGCTGGAACTGGTTTTGTTAAACATAGCTGGACATCTGAAAACTAATAAACTAATTTGGTTTCACTTCCTATGGATACATGTACATGTATGCACAACAGTATCAGCTAACATGGTAGCTGAAGGCACTGAATCAGCTAACATGGTAGCTGAAGGCACTGAATCAGCTAAATATGGCAGCTGAAGGCACTGAATCAGCTAACATGGTAGCTGAAGGCACTGAATCAGCTAAATATGGCAGCTGAAGGCACTGAATCAGCTAACATGGCAGCTGAAGGCACTGAATCAGCTAACATGGCAGCTGAAGGCACTGAATCAGCTAACATGGTAGCTGAAGGCACTGAATCAGCTAACGTGGTAGCTGAAGGCACTGAATCAGCTAACGTGGTAGCTGAAGGCACTGAATCAGCTAACATGGTAGCTGAAGGCACTGAATCAGCTAACATGGCAGCTGAAGGCACTGAATCAGCTAACATGGCAGCTGGAGGCACTGAATCAGCTAGCATGGTAGCTGAAGGCACTGAATCAGCTAAATATGGCAGATGAAAGCACTGAATCAGCTAACATGGTAGCTGAAGGCGCTGAATAAGGTAACATGGCAGCTGAAGGCACTGAATCAGCTAACATGGTAGCTGAAGCACTGAATCAAGAAGAATATACATGTATTTATATTTCTTGGACATTTTTATTTTGAAGCCTCTTCAACCACTACCACTATCTATGTGAAAATTATATGACTTCTGAACTCTAAACAAAAGGATTATATAATAAAAGAATTTTTTTCACTGTCACATGCACAAAATTCATATCAATTCAAAAGATGCAGTGATAAACAGGTGTTTCAGAGCATAAGACAGCCAACTAAAATTAGCTTTATTGTGACAACTACTTATAATATGTCCACATCATACACGAATTTGAAAAGTAGACATACATCGTATCTATAACATGAAAAGTATGTCCCTAACTATTGTAAGCATATACTATCAGTAACAACCATGTCATGAATAAGCACAAGTACAAACTCAAGAAACAGACAAAAGTGACAAATTTAAGATCAAAGCTTGAGAAACATAAAACAGGCATAGAAACGTTAGTACATGAGAAAGTCTACACTGAACTGTGAATGAAATATGGTTTATCTGACTGTATGTGGGCTGCAGGGTAGAAAGCCTCAGCCCAAGACCGTCCCCTACATGATCATATAAACTGAATTCACCTGTGCCACTGCCGGGTGGCGTGTGCTGAGGCTGCGGATGGGGGGTACCGGCTGGTTGCATTCCTGGAGTGTGGGTACTCATGGGTCGCGGGGGAGTGGCCACGTGGGTCCGCGTGGCATGCGCCATTCCTGCTAATGAAGATGTGGAGGTGATGAGGACTAATGCATGACGAGGAAAGTGGCAAGACGCAGGGCGACAGGTGAGGAAGGGGAGGTAATCAGAGTAACACCTGTTCACATGACTGGGTAGGATGACGAGGAAGGGAGAAAGGGAGAGGCTACACAGGTGACATAACAGTGGAGGATACAGGGAAGCTGGGTCAGGATCGGTCCCTCATACAATGGCACTTAACTAAAGGCTTCTCACGCACAGCCTGTACTGCAGACACACTGAAAGCAGGGGAGACAACTGCCACAGCCAGAAGCAAAGCAAAATATTTCACAGACAACTCTCTGACGGAGAGCACTGCAAGCTGTACAAGGCAAACTTTTATACTCTTAGGGACAGCTGATACTGAAGTATCAATAGTGATATCTACATGGAATACTATTAACACAAGACAAGTAGTTACTCAGTGGTTTTCTAATGAAGGTTGACTGATAGAGGAATGAAATAATTTCCATACGATAAAAAATTATGAACAAAAAGATGCCTGCTGTAAGTGAAACTGATTTCTGAGACATCTACATGTAAGTGGTGCTATAAGAAAATTCAAACCTCACATGACATCTGATGTTATGATTGATGATTTGCTGGTTGGTCTTGTTGTTTGTAAGAGAATGCCACACCCTTGTGACTGCTGAATGCTAAAATGCCCTAATGATAACTTAGCATGTTAGATTTCCTAACTCAGGCAATGTCAAGAATGTCATATTCAGATGACAGTCTCATTTTGACAATTATGAATCTCATTTATGTATTTAGATGTAAGAAAAAGCAATGATTTTATGCATGAAACATAGAGGTTAGAAAAACTGCTGGATGCTCAACCATGGTCAAGTTCATCAGTGCATGTATGTCACTAGTTCATGTCCCTTGTCCATGTGGTTGTTGACGTCAGCACACACATATAGTGCTTACATTTCCATTATCACACATCTGTGGGTATAACATGTAGTGTTAAATGATTGTCCCTTGTACATGAGTTAGTCAGTACACAGACATAGTGCTTACATTTCTATCATCAAACACCTAGAGGTATAACATGTAGTGCTAAATGAATGTCCCTTGTCCATGAGTTAGTCAGTACACAGATATATTGCTTATATAGTGCATTGATACCTAGGGGTATAATGTACTGCTAAATGATTATCACTCGTATCTGTCTGTAAGTAAATCAGTGCACAGATATAGTGGTTATATTTCAATCATCACACCACTAGAGGGTAGAACATGTAGTGCCGTTTGTCACTCCTATATGTCCATGATTAATTCAGTGCACACATATAGTGCTTATATTTCAATTACCACACATCTAGGAGTGCTGAAAGTCTACTTCGATTAAACCACGATTATGTCAGTACTGCTCTCTACAAGTTGTAAACATGCTGTGTATGTATGGGAATACAGTCAGTGAGAGTCAGTGGACAAGAGAGGGGAGCAAGGGGAGGTAATTTACCCGGATCCATGGGTTCACTCTGCCAGCCGGAGGAGCTGCTGAGACTGGCAGGGGATTTGCCGTAGTAACCAGACATATTCTCGGCCTCATCACCGACGCTTTCCACCTCATCATCAACCGGAGACATGGAGTTCATGGGGGTTCGCTTGAGGCGCTTGTGGGGGTGCCCCGAGGGGCTGAGGGTGGACTGGCCGTTCTGCATCCCGTGGTGCATGCCCACCACCATGGCCTGCTCGTGGGGGCTGTACGTGTAGTAGTTAGGGCTATCCAGCTTGGCCTGCTGCATCATGTGGGTGCCGTTCTGGGGCATCATTATGGAAGCTGAAACCCAACACACACAACCAGTCAAAAAACACAGGTAGATGTTCAGCACGCTCTGAGTTCCTGTTTTATCTATTTATTTATTTACTTATTTGATTGCTGTTTTATGCCGTACTCAATAATATTTCATTTATACGACGGTGGCCAGCATTATGGTCAAAGGGAGAGCCCGGAGGAAACCCATGACCATCTGAAGGTTGTTGGAAAACCTTCTCACTTACGGCCGGAGAGGAAGCCAGCGTAAGCTGAATTCCTGTTTAAAAACTACATGTCAGATAATACAAATGCACATGTAACCCGTACTGTCTTTCACCTAAAGTTCAGGTTGTTTTGACACATTCTGCATCATTCTGATTGATTCATCCACATTTACAGAGCTACGTATGAGCTTTTCGAGAACTTTGATTTTGTAAGCATTGGCAAGAAAAGTATCATTTTACGGCCTTTAAGTGCTTCTTGAAGTGCAATTTAACGTGTCAAACTACACAAACTTCCAAATATAAATTACTGTTAATAAGAAAAAAAACTATTCAGTGTTACAGCCTATTTTCTAACACCTGTTTTATGATATACCATGAAATGTTCACCATACATTAGTCACAGTCTACTCAAATTAAAACAACGACTTCAACATCCTGCCATTTAACTGTTTAACGTGAAAAGTACTGGGTTGAAAAGGCTTAGATGAGGTAAACTGCTAATACTGTTCAAGACTACATGTTGGTTTGCTCATGCATTTGTTTGAAGGTTTTTAACTCCACACTCTTACATGATAGCAGTTCACTTTTGTGGAGGTAGATGCATTTTTGACACACATATCAATGGACATATCATTGCACATGTAGTGCGGCAATGTCAATACTGTTTAATTTACCAAAGTGCTAATACACACAAAATATATACTAACACAGGCTGTAATATACAGGTACACCTAGAATTATGAAGACTGCAATTTATGCCTATGGTTCTGCAGGCTACGTTTTGGGCTTACACAGGTTGCAATACAGGCTTACACAGATTGCAATACAGGCTTACACAGGCGGCAATATAGGATTGCACAGGCTGAAATGTAGGCTTACACAAGCTGAAATGTAGGCTTATATACAGGTTGCAATACAGGCTTACATAGGCTGCAATGTAGGCTTAACACAGGTTGTAATATAGGCTTATGCAAGCTGCTATGAAGGCTTCTACAGGTTATACAGGCTGTAATTGAGGTTTAAACAGACTCTTATACAGACTGTAACTGAGGCTTAAACAGGCTGTAATATATGCTTATACAGGTACACGTGCTGTAAGAGAGGCTTATACAGGTTGCAACAGAGGCTTATACAGGTTGCAAAAGAGGGCTATGCAGGTTGTAACAGAGGCCTATGCAGGTTGCAATAGAGGCCTTAATATACATGCTGCAATACTGGCATATACAGGTTGCAATCAAGGCTTATACAGGTTGCAATCAAGGCTTATACAGTTTGCAATAAAGGTTTATGCAGATCGCAACAAAAAGCTACAATGAAAAATCTTCATAATGTTCTGTTTTAGTAATGAATAACGTACAGCATGAACTGTTCGAAGTAAGAAATATCTGTTCACAAATTCATAATCACAGACTATAAGAAAACCTGCAACATGCCGTAAACAACACTGTTACCTTAACAGGTGCAGTAGTTCTAAATTTTACACTTCTCATACATACATTAACAAGGTGCACATTCCACCCCAACTCAAACTGTCATAGATTACCCACTAAAGTTGATCCTGTTTATACTCAAAAACAAATCAAAGCTAAAGAAGCAAAAAAAAAACAAAAAAAAAACAACAACAACAAAAAAAGCGGGCAGTACGTACACGAGTAATCCTGAAACTTACGCCTTGTGACCCGCAACAGCTCTTTAGCTGAGAACACCCCAGTAGCCATAATACTGTCATTGCCAGACACACCTGAGTGGATGTTACCTGGAACTGAGAAGAGAGATCAAAGGTTAGTCTACCTGGGCTTATCGAGATGGACAAAGGTGAGAGTCTGTCTGAAATTGTAAAGCACAATTCTTTGATATACATGTACAACAAATCAACAAAAATTTGTAGTCTGCCACATAAAATATGCAGTGTCACCATTTTTTTTTCAGCAACATTATCTGAGTGATTCTGGTGTGAAAAAGTTTTAAAATACCTGTAAATATGCACCGTATAAATAAATGTACCAGTCAGACGGATGATTTAGTTGGGTTAAATATGATGAATGATGACCATGTTACAGAGAAAAGAAATTTAACATCATTTTGAATGTCAAGTGAACCCAAGTTTGAATGTTATTTTCCCTCCATCAGGATGATATTATCATGTTTATCCAAAGTACATGTCTACAGGTTACAGATTATACAACAGAATCACTAGAACACACAATTGTGAGTTCCATTCCAGCCATGGACAGAGAATTTATAGCTTCTCCCCTCTTAATATTTATGGAGCTTGGTGACCATAAGCAGTACACAATCATAAAACGACTATCATTTCATTAGATTAAAATCTCACCCTCTGTAAAACAAATTTCATTACAAGCAATCCTTGCAGTTTTAATCCATCCCATCTCAAAAGTCCTTATAAACCACTAGCATGTGTACATCAAATTATCAACTGGACACCATTGAAAAGTAAGTTGAAAAAAAACAAAAAGTTGAGATCCCAAGGATCAAGTCAGTGATGAAGCTACTATACAGGGCTTCAGTTATTGATTGGCTAAACCCTCTGGATGTCTAAATGATCTCATGTTATGGGGCCACATGGACAGGGCTTCCCTAAACTTTACCTCACAACTGGACAAGGCCATTTATAGCTGTGGCTAATTAAATACAAACATTGCAAGCTCCCTGGGTGGGGTGTACATGTCGTGTAGGGAAGGGAGGCCAGAGCGCACAGACAAACGATACCACGGACATGACATCAGTGTGGAGTGTTATCTCCCCTCCCGAGAGCGAGCTCTCCAATGTATTCAGACTTGCACGGTTAGAACACTGCCACTGCAAATGCTCGGACATGTGTATCACTCAGTATTTAAAATGAACAGTAAGATTATCAAGTTATGTATATCCCAGGCAACTACAGTTCAATCTTCTCACATGTTCACATAATGTCAAAACTTTTTATTATTGGCAGTTTATGGATCCAAGGGTACATTTTAACATAATTGTCTTAACATACCATTTGTTAACTTCTATCAATTTCATCTAAAAAAAAATGGTCTAAATATGTGTCCAACTCACATTTCAAATATTAATGTAAAACTCAAAAACAGCTTTGTGGAATCCGCTTGCGACTCATTTTCATGTTTCTCCTGTGCTTTACCAATTTCTTAACTTTATATGGGATACACACAAGGGATTTTTTCCTTGATACTGACGTATTTTGCGAATTTCCACAGAATCTGCTTAGTGTGTCTGCAATGAAGCTGGCAGATTTCACTGGCAATCTTGTCCGTTTTAAAATTCCCTTGTGTTACTTGTATATAATGTCAGATTGTGTGAGCTCCAGTGAAATTTGGTGATGAGAAAATGAAACTGACAGCACAAAATTGCTGATCTCTGCCATTTTGTTTGAGTCACATGATTTATTAAATCACATGACATACCCTGTACCTTACTGACCACAACTGCTGGATAAATTCCTCTCGTGTGCACCTGCGAATCTGGGGGGGGAAAACGTCCCTACATATGAATGAATCTGTCGAGTGTGCTCGCGGCTTTCATGGAATTTCAAATGTCTTAGAGAAACGGGCATATCGTTGGCTAACACCTACAGTAAAATAAAGGTGGTCATGGGAACCTCCATATTGTACCCTCTTTGGTTTTTTTTTTTTAACTGGCTCAAAAATTACGAAATTGTACCAAAATATCAAACATCTTTTCCTAAACATGGCTTAATTCTGTCTGCAAGAAACTGTGCAAGGCTGTATAGATTATATATTGAATGAGTGAATGATTATGGCTTAACGGGAGACCTCAGTAATTTTTTCAGTCACATCGTGGCGCGATTATATCTTAGGCATGGATTTCAAAATGTCAAAACTGGACGTATGTCCACGTAACAATTGAAGGGTTTACTTTTTTTTAAAATAAAAATATACTATGGCCCTAATGACATACCAGCACATGCAGTACAATGATTTCTTTAGCAATTCATCATCTAGTCAAAGACATACAGGTTGTAAAATGTATTATCTAATTTATAGCAAGAAAAACACCAAGGTTTGCAAAACATATCATCTATCTGTTTCAATAAAACAGCACTGGACAATATAAAGACATCCAAAATCAAACATGCTGGAATTCTTTTTTAATAAAAAGGTAATTTGTGATCGCATATTAGAGACATGACATACAACACACATGTAGCTCCAAAATTTTATCTAGAGCTTTGAAATTAGAGATTATCCCATGGTTGGCTTGGGATTGAGGTCTGCTCAGTGGGGAGAGGGGAATTGGTCAGTGGGGGTCAGTGTCAGGTCAAGCCCTTCACAGAATCCTGAGTGGGTAAATCTGTAAGTAAACACTGCTGGGGCAGAATGGGTGCTCCCACAGGCACACTACACTGACCAGCCAGTATAACATAACACCACAAGAATAAACACCTCTGCTGACCATGGCAGTGCATGTTATGGCATGACTGCTATCTTAACCTGCACGCTGAACAAGAACATTATACATGTATTGTACAAATCTGGGATATTGTATTTGTGGAACACTGCCTGAATTCATTGCATTAATTAATGGAAGTTTATTAAAATGGTTATCCATGCACTATACATCCAAAATAATTTCAACATGACAATGATGGCAATATTTTAGGACAACCTTACCTTTGATGGTAAATTAGTTGTTATTACATTGAATCACTGATTTACAGTTAACTTCATAGAGAGATATATAGTGCAGCTGCTCAGGTTACAGGTGCATGTGATCAAGCAACAACAAAATTATTACACAATAAGATGATTTTGCAAAAAGGGCTTCAACTTCAACTTTAATAATACACAGAATATGCCACAGTTCTGCTAAAAGAAAAAAAAAGTGCTGCAAATTTACAACTTAGATTTCTTACAGCTTTAAGTGACAAAAAAAAAAAAAAAAAAAGAATGTATATAAATATGTACTTAAATGAATGATATCAAATTACCATGTATAAAATATATCAGTTACATGTATATAAGCTGAGGAAGCAAATGAGATAAGTGTGTCAAATGTTAAAACCAAGTCACTCGTGCACATTTGCGTAGCAGGCAGTAAATGAGTTACATGTACGTGAGTGTAATAGGGAAGTGAATTCCACACGTAATTTACACTATGATGCTTTATGCGTAATGTTATCCACACACATGTACTTCACACTATGATGCTTTATGCGTAATGTTACCCACACACATGTACTTCACACTATGATGCTTTATGCGTAATGTTACCCACACACATGTAATTTACACTATGATGCTTTATGCGTAATGTTACCCACACACATGTACTTCACACTATGATGCTTTATGCGTAATGTTACCCACACACATGTACTTCACACTATGATGCTTTATGCGTAATGTTACCCACACACATGTACTTCACACTATGATGCTTTATGCGTAATGTTACCCACACACATGTACTTCACACTATGATGCTTTATGCGTAATGTTACCCACACACATGTACTTCACACTATGATGCTTTATGCGTAATGTTACCCACACACATGTACTTCACACTATGATGCTTTATGCGTAATGTTACCCACACACATGTACTTCACACTATGATGCTTTATGCGTAATGTTACCCACACACATGTACTTCACACTATGATGCTTTATGCGTAATGTTACCCACACACATGTACTTCACACTATGATGCTTTATGCGTAATGTTACCCACACACATGTACTTCACACTATGATGCTTTATGCGTAATGTTACCCACACACATGTACTTCACACTATGATGCTTTATGCGTAATGATACCCACACACATGTAATTTACACTATGATGCTTTATGCGTAATGTTACCCACACACATGTACTTCACACTATGATGCTTTATGCGTAATGTTACCCACACACATGTACTTCACACTATGATGCTTTATGCGTAATGTTACCCACACACATGTACTTCACACTATGATGCTTTATGCGTAATGTTACCCACACACATGTACTTCACACTATGATGCTTTATGCGTAATGATACCCACACACATGTAATTTACACTATGATGCTTTATGCGTAATGTTACCCATACACATAAATTTACACCAGATGTGAAAAAGGCACAGATGGACGGACAGACAGACAGACAGAGTTTCCAGATGAATTACTTGTGCATGTACATGATATATGTATGTGGAATATGACGCATTTACATGAGAGAACATGTTGCAATATAATTATTAATGCGACAATCACAAGGCTTTTTTTTTTCTTTTAATTTCTGGGCTAATGGTCTTTCAAACTACAAGACCTGAATGGATAATTCCATATTTACCATCTAAACAAACATGTACTTGAATTTTTGAGAACTGACAAATAAAAAACTCTCAATAAAACCATCCTCATTACAAGTGCCTTGGGAACAAAGAATGAGACTTAAGCACTGGGACTACTGCACTATAATACTAGAATCTATACACACAATCATAATAAGTGAATTGCAATGAATCAATGACTGGATCATGAATGAATGAAAATGAGGTGGGACTATGTTCCCATGGTTACTGTGTGATGATTGACAGGTGAAGTCTTCACATACCTTTAATATCCTGGTCATTACTCATTTGCATCTCAGAATAATCTCTAGGGTCTGGGACTGTATTAGAAGAGAAAGAAACAAGGTTTAGGTGTAGGTGCTACACTACCCAGACGCCAAAACAGAGAATTTGTCACCTGTTGTCGAAAACCCAAAGAAATGTAGTGTTTTAATGCCTGGAAATTTTTGTGCAGTTTGTTTGGTATGTATTTCTGTACATGAGCAAGTAATTCATCAACCCCACAAACCTATGCCATGCATTTTTGACTGTGTATGTATATGTCATTTTGTAGTACACATGTACAGGTAAAAATACTTGTCGTTTCAGGGTTTAAGAAACATATTAGCCTTTTGTGTTGTTAATTTCCACATAGTCAATACACATACATGTATGTATGCCAATCCATATTCATACAGAATTTGTTTTAAACAATTCTTTCTTGTAAGATTCGGGCATATACTGGTGCCAGTATTATCGTGGCCATACCGAGGAAATAGAAAGCCCTGCATTGAAACGCCTAATGATCACGCACAAGTCAGCTGTTTTCATGTGGGCTACACTAAGTTAGCATAACCTACAGTTTTTTGGGCTATTTCTGCATGCAACAATTCACAAACACTACTATGCACCTGGGCCTGTTTGTTCAAAACTGTTTGAAGACTTAATATCAGATTTAACATTAAACCAATTTTTTTACTTCGCCCAAAAATAATTTCATAACAGTATATTAAATATGAACTAAATCTGCCATTGTTATTCTGTACTTCAACTTTGGGCAACTATACTGGCTGCTGAATTTGGCTAAAATCTTAATAAAATCTGACTTAATATCAGTATTAGCTAATACACTTTCGAACAACTGTGCCTCGAGTAGAAAACAACTACAGGTACATGTGGTAATCACAGGATTGCAGTCATGTTTACCATGCTTGTACTTTCTTAGAAACGTACATTGTATATGTGTAAATCGCTTACACAGTCAGCAGCACAGCAGAAATCCCTCGACTAATCGGGTAAAAATATTGCATTCTCCAAATTTAAATTTATCACATTTTGGGAAAACCATGCAACTGTACATTTACCTCAATATCAATTACATCAACAATAACTGCCAACATACAAGTAATGTGTACATGTGGCAAGCATGGAAACAATGTTTTAAGTTAGTGCTTTTACATACCCACGAGTACGTCTCAAGTCTGCGTGAATAGGGGTAAAACATGTCCATGATAATCCTTCAAGTTCCCTTGTTTATTGTATCATTATGTACATGTTCTTTGCTTTATAGTATTTAATAATTATAAATATTGGCGAAAAAGTTGCACACCAGGTGATTATTGTACATTTTATTAATTTCTTTCAAATGTACTTCATATAAAATTCTATCTGAATGTAGACAACTTATCAGGGTTACACTGACGTCATTGACAATGCCCTTTATCACTGGCATATTCTACAGGCTGTGTAGGCCATGAGTATAACCACTCTTGTCAAACTGCTAATGTACAAATATACTTGAGTGAATAAAACACTGAAATTGACACGCCCAGGAGTTGAACTCGCTATCTAATGCACATGTGTGCGATGTATACACACATTCATTGGACTGCTCTTAATCATATATACACATTCAAAAGACAACATGTTCTTTCTTGAAAGACCCAGGGGCTACATGTATATATTACAAATACAATTCACATGGTTGTACAATACCATGCACATATTACAGTGTGTCATAAGAACTTATAAGCAGGGGGCAATGAAAACACCTGTTCAGACTTGAGTGTGAGAAGGTAGCCTGCTACAAAGTGGGCAGTACAGGATCAGAGCTCTCTGACAGGCCGGTCTGCCACAGACCCACAGTGCAGATATACATACCCGCCTATAGCCCACAGTGTAGAGAGATATGTTCCCACTTAACACATGCTGGATATTGATTATCTAGTAGTCTACCATGTCTACCTCGTGCATGTAGGTCTGATTTGCCCCCACAGCACTGTAGTAACATCTATCAATGCTTATCCCTCCTCCAAATCAAACCTTTCTCAAAACCAAGACTATATAGTATATAGACGCAGACTTCACACTTCTATGCACTGAAGAGCTGCTGTGCACAGACATGTATTAGCATAGCTTGATCACTGGAAGTCACCATTTTTTGGCTTTGTAGGAGAGAGTTTTTACTTCAATCTAAAGTTGTCTTGAGTGGCTCAGAGAGATTCTGACTCCAAACATTGCACAGCAAATCTAGTCAGATGTTTTAGTACATGAAGAATGGATGGGCTGCTACAACACAGGCTACTGGGTACATGTACATGAGTAACAGTTCCAAAACATAAACATAAATGTAAGCAACTGTGTTATATCCTTGTACATATCAAAAATCTGCTGTCACACTACATGTATTCTTAATCTTCTTACATCAAACATTCTCTATGTCTATTTCAATCAAAACAGGTTCTGAGAATAATTTAAAAGATATAAAAAAAAAGAAAATAATCTAGAATGGCAAAGCAAAACAGCACGACTGTGTCTTTGATTTGGATGTATATATGCAAGTATGGAGATTAGATTTTACTCACACTTGTACATACACATATACAGTCTGCTAATGCTCATGTACATGTTCTATAATATTTGTGCCACTACTACCAGATACAGAACTTGGACTAGAATTACAGAGGTTATCTCCCTTTTGTGTTCCCATTTTTCCCTCTTTTATTCATTGTACGGGCAGGTCAAATTTCACCTAGTCCATACATAAAAGCATGTAAACTTATTTTGAAACACGAACTAAGAAGAAAAAATATGTTTACAATCAGAACATGTACGGTATAAATCTGTTGCATAAAGTGAAGATCCTAAGAGCAATATATTAAAGGACCTGTAGGCCTACACATGTAGCTTTCAATGAAGTTTATCTTTGTGCAATGTAGCTTTAGGTAGTATTTAAGCTGTGTACATGTAAGGAGTCTGAGATGAAACGTGCACCACTGCCTTCAATTCACAAGTTCCTGTTTGTGCCAATAATCTAGACTGTATGAAAGCTGTATACAAGTTCATAAACATCAAAGTAAAGTATGTACATATATACATAAAGGTAGCATGTATACCATATATAAGCATACAGTATTAAGTTCCTGGACATACGGCTCTAAGGTTGTACCGAGGTGTATACATGTATTTATTTATATGGTTGAATTTTTACACTGTACTCAAGAATATTTCACCTATATGGCAGAGACCAAAATTATGGTGGGAGGAAAGCATACAGAGCCCAGCGGAAACCCACAACCATCTGACCCATGCATGGAGAGGAAGCCAGCATGAGCTGTACTTGAACTCACACCAACAGCATTGGTTGGAGACCCCTGGGTCATTGCTTGTTGTGGCATGCTAACCCCCTAGGCCACCCACCACGCCAGTGGATGTATAAATGTGCAGAATGTACAAAATCCTGTATATGAAAATTGCGGTCCAAGCATTGGTGTGTGTAAAGTTTCCCATGTAAACCAAAGCAGACAGAATTCTTACCGTAACTGTGTATAAAGTTGGCCAGGTAGAGGTCTAGCTCTCTCACGGACACGCTGATGTGGTGGGGGTTAACACAAAGGTGTGGGTGCATACATTCAGGGGACTTCTCTAAGCGCTCCCCGTCCGTGCTTTCTAGAGGTATTGCTTTGAAGAGTATCACCATGACCAAGTCAAGGCGCCAGACCTTATCGGCCTGTCGCAAACAGTCTATACGCCGCATCTTTCCCTTCTGATCGGGGTTACTCAGCACGCAGACAGGTGGGCGTTTTCCTGTCACGCTGAGCACAAAGTCTTCGCGGCACTCCTGCGTGATGTCCTTTCGTAGTTTGGCCAATAGCCTTGATGCCCACTTTTGCTTAACCTCTGGCTTCTCGCTCTGCCAATGATAGACAAACAAGTCTGCATATTTTTTCACACAACAGATCCTATTTTTCATTATTTATTTGCCTAATTGGGGTTTATTGCCATTTTGAACAATTTTTCACTCACATATGCTGGAGATCAGATATATAGGATTGAAGGCTACAACAGTAAATTTATTTGGCTGGTGTTTTATGTCATACTCAAGACTATTTCATATATACAACTGCGACTAGCATTATGGAGGGAGGAAACTGGGCAGAGCCCAAGGGGTACCCACGAACATCTGCAGGTTACTGGAAGACCTTCCCACATATGATTGGAGAGGATGGCAGAACCATAATGCTGGCCATTGTCACATCAATGAAACAGTCTTGAGTACCGTGTAAAACACCAATCAAATAAATAAACAAAATTATTACTGGTCAGTGGTGGTTGACATACAAATCCAATACAACCAGGTTACTTGGACACTGGTCAGGGCTGGTTGTATGCAACTCCAGTACAACCAGGTTACTTAGTCACTGGTCAGGACTGGTTGTATACAACTCCAGTACAACCAGGTTACTTAGTCACTGGTCAGGACTGGTTGTATACAACTCCAGTACAACCAGGTTACTTAGGCACTGGTCAGGGCTGGTTGTATACAACTCCAGTACAACAAGGTTACTTGGACAAATTCCCCGTCAGTTCCAGTTGTATATCCAGCACAACATGGTTACATGGACATAAAAGTAATCAGAAACAGGGCTCACAATCAATGGGGTATTAGCTGATATTTATCACACCACTCAGACAGGGGAGTTGGCCAATAAACCCCTCCCTGGCTATTTCCACCAGTTAGATAGTGTGAGAATTGACATCCGGCTGATTTAACGTCTCCATGAGGTATTGGTCACTGAGGTGTGGGGGCAGACCTCTACTGTCACTGATGTCTGGGCCTGTCACTTTAACACATACCCACAAGTCAAACGCTTGTCTGCCTCCGCATTACAGGCTAGGCCAGTTACTCGCCATATCCATCTCAGTGTGGTACCAAAAATTGATGGTAATAGTTTAGAAGTCACCAGCCACTGTTTGGATGTATAGGTGTAACGACTCGCATCACTCAATGCGCTTTGCTGTGCTTATCCAGTGCTACACAAACAGACTGATGATACGAAGGTACATTAGTCAGCTCAGTGCTTTAATAACAAATTTGGGTAGGGGTTTCCTGCACACTGCTGGAAATCATTTTAAGTGTGCATTTTGAGGAAACCACTGAATTTCTTTATAGTCCCACATATTTCGTACATGAGTAACAAGTCATTCATTTCTTTTGAATCAATATTAAAAAATGCTATTTTTGCATGTTTGACTGGCACTAAAGATTTATGGGCATGTGTTTGGAACAGAAGCAGTTTTTGTAGTCCAATGGCATTTGTTACATAGCAATGATGCCCAGTTTCTTTTCAACCTCTAAAGCATGTATGTGGGAAGGTCTGGCAGCAACCTGCAGATGGTCATGTTTTTAATGGAATTTTTGCATGCAACTATGATTAAAATGACACTAAAACTGATTTGTTTGTGTCAATGAAGGAGTAAACTGTCCAAATTATTGCTCTACAACCCAGAGTTCTCTCAGAATATTGTTTTAATATACTGGATGCAGAGGGGGTTGAAAAGGTTGAAGAACATGCATGTAAAACTTAATGGTTACATACAGTGTAACATGTACAGTACATCTTTGCCACTGTGACACAATTAACCCAAACTACATGTATCTTTCCTTTGTTTTAAATAAAGAAAAAAGAAGGAAAAGCTTAATTCTGCATGAAAATATATGAACATGTACAAAAATAGCAGAAAAGTGACTTCAATACTCAGACGTCTTTTTATACAAAACTGATCAGTGGAACCAGTGAAAACAAGTACAGTGCCTAGTATGTGGACAATACACTGATCTGAACACCAATGTAAACAAATACATATATACTGACACTGATGAGAACACCTATGTGGACACCTACATATACATCTGTCCAGACATCAATATCAATGAACAGACACCAATTTGAGTACTGATGAGCGGCAACTCACCTGTAGTTCCTCCTTGACCCGCCTTTCTTCATCCATTGACATGCGTTTTTCATGTTTTTTGTAATATTTTCGTTTAGCTGCCTGTAGATTGAACCATGTGTAGGAGAAGGCCTTCACATGAGGCAGCAGAGCCTCGATGAAGGGATGGAACTCATCCTGCAAACAGACAGACAGACAGAGAACACATTTTAATATACAGGTATGCGTAACAATAATTGACCTTAACCTAAGAAGGGGTAGAAATATTACGTGTAGCAGGACATTCATTTTTACTTTGAGTAGAAGGCTTCTCTGGAAAAGTATCCAGCTATTCAACTGACAGACATTGATTTAAACTTAATTACATGTACATGTGAAATATAGGCACTTTGGTCCAAACACGCAGTTACTGGCTCAGTTTTGGAAATTCCATGTAGTCGGTACATACCTTCTAATAAACACCATATATGCTCACATAGCTTAATGAATGATCTGTAAGTTGTCACTGGAGTATCTTTTTCATTGCAATAACAACATGGGTCCAAGCTGAACTGGCTATTAGTCTCTTACAATATGTGAGTATTACATTTCCAGATTGTCCACAAATTGTCTTTAAATGCCTTCACTTCAGCCCTCTTTTTGGCACACTTATAATTGTAAAAGAGATACTTATATCACCTTCATGATGGAATGGTTCTTTACATGTAGCAACATACAGGTTTTGATGTACTGATTGTATAATACAGTTTACATGTATATCAAAAAACAAATGTGCTTGTACTGCAAGTACACAGCTCATGATTATAATGCACATGCTTTTACATTTACATGTGAAATACACTGTATAGACTTTACAGGTACATGTAATATATAGACTTTAGGTCAAAATAAAGGATGTGTACATTTAGTTGTGAAACTGATGTGGCCTGTTCAGTTATATTAATACTTAATCTTATACTTTAGAAGCCCCAAGTCTGGAAGCTTAAATACTTTGCAGAAGTATAATGGCTCTCGGTATTTCCCTGATGTCATTTGTACCAATACTGGAATATTCCCTTCCAACGCGACATAATGTGTACCTGCCTGTTCCTTAGCCATACTGACTGACCAAGTGATCTGTTCTGACTGGAAAATAAGCAAGCCACATGATTCGTAATTTATACCAACAGCATATTAGCAAAATTCTCCAAATCCATATGTAACCTTTCCTTCAATAATATAAGAAGAGAGAACAGTAGTGCATATACACACATATACAGTACAAGACCTTCAAAGGCACGGTTACTACCAATATGCACAAAATCCCACTTTAAAGTACAGTTATCCACGTACAATGTATACAAAGTCCCCAACTAACCTACATGGTGTATCCTTCTTTCCAAATGTAATAGTATGCGATACAGCTAGGCCTAACACATGATACATATTACACTGTCAGACTAAATAGAGTAGTTATATAATACACTTTCCAATTCCCCAGAGCTGCCGGAGGATGTATTGTAGGGCTAGAAGAAGCTGATGGTCAGAAGATAATAAGCATAAACAGCTGTGACAATGAGCCTCATCATACAGTCTCTCAGTGTATATATGCCAATATACTGCATGTCAAATCCAGGAGTTCAGTTCCTGGTGGAGTCTGGCATGAAGTGGTTGTGGGTTTAAGTTTTCACATACCCAAACAGAATTCTTAAAGGTTGGGTTTTATGTTATAAATTTGATCTAGATTCAAAGAGAACTAAAAAATATATTTTAAGAATAAGCACTCTACAAGATGATTGTTTTAAATCTTCCAAACTTTCCACTCCTAAAAAACACATGTACTTTGTACAAGCATATTCCCACCCCTAGGCCACTGAATCATTACTGATACCAACTGATTCATTTAGTAACTGACAAACTCCACTTATTTTGTTCACTGACATATTATACATCAAAATCAGACAGGATTCTGCTTTGATCACAGAATCCCAGAGATGTACATGACCTGTAATCAGAGGTGTTACCAGCAAGAACTTGAAAAAGTTTCAGCTCACAAAGGCAATAATTAGTTCTTCTCACCAAATATGAACAAGGGAGGAGATAGTGTCTGGGGCTACAAACTCTTCCGGGTTTATCAAGCACGACTAAATGGGACTGCTTCGGGTAATCACCGCGGACAAAATAGCAGTAATAAGCACATAAACTAGGTGGTGAGTAGTAAGGGTGAAGGAGCCTGAGAGAGCGTCGGGGGATGGGAGCAGGAAGAGATGGGAAGGGGGGAGCTCTGTCTGAGGCCGGTCAAACTCGTCACAAGTAACATTAATTTCATTGACTAATACGATCAGCACCGCAATAAGCCAACCCTTGCACAGCCTACATCATCTCTCTTCTGTACTTCAGTCCGAGCCCCGGCAAGGAGAAACGAGAGCAGTTACAGTGTCGGTTTCCCTGCAGACGGATCCTCCAAATGGCCGTTATATCAATCATCGGTGGGCAACTAATTAATGACTGGAAAAGGGGGCTGGACCAGCCCACTCGACCAGGGCCGCACTTCAGACGGCCCTACATCTGTATGGACATAAAAAATAATATTTGGGTGGCTGATTTGGTTGTAGACATCGTCGAGTTGAACGGAGCAGAGTCCAGACAATCCAGCAGACGGACTTATTTACATGACAGTTCTCCGCCAGACAATCAATTGCCCCAGAAACGTGGGTCCGGGTCCGCACAGCAATCAGCCGTAAGCCCAGCCAATCCAATAGAACATGCATGGCCACCAATTGATGCCACAGAGGCAAGACATTTCTAAGATAGGTCTGATGGGCTTTCTATATGGCATAATTGTACTACATGATTGTGGCTGACCGAGTCCTTCTGAGCACACTCAGTTGCCGCTATGCCCCGCTCGGGACGCCTGTCGTACGCGTGACAGCGGCAAGGGGGAGTAATTAGAAAAACAACAGTCTCCCAAGACAGATATCAGATTAATTTCCTATATCTGATTAGTTCTTTGGCTGGGCTCTGCACGGCGACTCCACATTCTATAAGACTCTTGTATCGAGATGCTAGATGGGTGATTGGTGACTGATCTGTAGACTCACGAGGAGAGCAGACCATGTACCCTCAGCTCATCACATGCTAAAACCCGTCACACACGTACAATCTTAGTCCCCGCATTCCGGAGTCCATGCAGTCCTAACACCCCAACCAGCAGTCCCTGGTTCCCTAGCCTATCCATTCGATTTCCCGACAGATACGCGCCGACAGATGGATCCCCTCCCACCAGCGGTCAAGCCATGTCTATTGGTTTACCATACTTTCTGTTTCACCTGGACCACAGCTGTATACAGAGCTTTCTCATCAGAACTAGATGTACATGAAAGTGATGAACTGGTTTTCTTTTACTACCTGTACATGAACACTGGAATCTGTACTGAAATGGTGCATCCAAAATAACTGCACTTAAATCTGCACATCTACATCTATAGCTATTCAATTGGATTTATTTTCTGTTTATACATTTTACTGTAGTTTAATGTCCTATCTGACAGTTTAATGGGTTCAGCAAACCAGAGGCTGGTAAACCACCAACTGGCCAAAACCAGCAAAGTCACTAGCAAATTCTCCCAAGTTTTATCATAGTTATTTGTGGTGGAAAGGAAGTGGTCTCCACCAAACTTCATCAACAACGTTTGAAAACAGCATGGCCCCGATGACACAGTTGGTAGAGTGTCTCCTTCAGTAGCTGTAGATCCCGGGTCAATCCTGGGTTGAGTCACATTTAAGACTCTTAAAGAGGAAGTTGTACTTTTCTCGCTTGGCATTCAGCATGAACAACGACTGGTTGACCCCTATCAGTATAATTGCTTGGGTAGGGCGGCTTACTTGCCTCTGGTAAGGCATCTCAGTAAAGCAGCACTAGATAAGAGAACGGTGGAAATCTGTCCTGCAACAAGGAGGCACATTACATGCACTCTAAGGATTTCTTTGTCGTCATATGACTGAAAAACTGTACGACGTTAAACCCCAAGCACTCACTCACTCAAAACAACACCATTAACCATTATACATGTACTGCCACCGTGAACACCTCGAAGAATGGAAGCATGGAATCTACAAAAATCCTTGTCCATGAATGGGACTGAACCCACATTTTGTGTGACAGTGATTGCAAGGCAAGCTCCTAAACAACTCAGTCACAGGGTGCACCCAACATTCAATTTGAGGTCCACACATTGACCATGACACAATGACATTAAAATGCATAGAAAGCTCTTTATACAAAGTAAATATAGGTGCAACCATGTACCTCAATACAAAGCAGGTGCACAAAACTCATACATCCATACATGTAGCTTATAATACATGAACTTCCCCCCATGAGTTGAAAACCATGTGTTAGTGAGTTAACATATTTATATGTATTTCATACAACTTCTGTTTATTAATCATTTTTTACCTGCAATAAAGAAACCTGTTTGCTCTCAATAAAAACTGCTGAGATCTGCTGCTTTCTTCCCTTCACTGAACACAATGAAATTTGCCCCAGTGTGTCCTTATTTAACCCTTTTGAATGTCCACAAATACAAGAAAATATTGTGATGTGAAACCCAACTAAATGCACATCAACATGCTGTGTTCAGCTAGCACTGACAGAACCATTCTTACAGTAAAAAACAGCTAAAATATGAAGTAGGGTTCATCGCACAGACAACTAAAAACTGCGGCTAAAAAAGTGTTCAATAATTTTAGATTTTTTTTACATGGTAAAAGGTATTCAAGTATCTGAATACTATGGTGGGCTTTATGAGCCATACTGACAGTATCTAGGAACTCTGACATCACATCACCTTTTCTTTTTTTTTTTTTTTACTGACGATCACCAGATGGTAGAAAGTTTGGAGAACATTATTTCAGCAATTTTTTACTCATGGGTAAAAAAAGAGTTATTCCAACATTCAATGTCATGATTAGTGTTTAAAAAACTTCCCGGGATGTCAGAGTTCAAAAACTCTGATAATATGGCCCATACAGCCCACCCAAATAAATCAATTGTTTTGAAAAAATAAATGAAAGTATATTTAACCATAGTTTTAAGTGGTTTACTTAGTGATGCGTTTTCGCATTTTTTGAGGCCTTTTCCTTTAATATCTGCTACGGCAACTAAACTCTCTTTTCTACATGTTTCTTGGTAAAGCCCTTAACCTTTTAAGATCTAAATGGGAAGGTTGAGTATTATTTCACCCTGTGAGGTGGCGCTAATGTGAAAACATCAATCTATTACCAAAAACTTACTGCAGCTCAAAGTCTATGATGTTACAATGTATTAATTGCTAGTGTAATGTTGTTCTGTCGTTAATGCCATGTCATGATGAGCTGGGGAAAAAACGTTTGAGGTCAACAGAATGGCATCAAGGTTATATTGTGGATCATCCCTGTATTTCATTTAACCTAGATTTAGAAGGTAAATGGACAGCTATAAGCTCTTGAACTACCTAGATAACTAGGCAGCATGCCATGTGTCTTAATACACCAGCATCACTGTGTTGCTTAATGACAACAATGTTACAAATGTTGTCATTTTGCAAATTGATCTGTCCTGAAGCAAAAGCTGAAAACTATTCATGACTGCTTTGAACCCACGAAACTGCAGGCAGTTCTAGTGTATTTATAGGATTGCTGTTTTACAATCTCTCTGATTTCTTGATCAATTTATTGACACATTAAACTGCTATGTTTGAAGATAAATATATATGTACATAGACAGTTGGGACACAGGAGTGGTGCTTTGCAGATTGTAGATTGCAACCTTTAACATTATTTGGATAAATGGTTCCAACCCCGAAGAATAATTTCCGCTAGATGCAGAAAACAATGCAGCACTGTTCGGTTACGTAGAGTAAACATTAAGTGCTACAAGTAATACTTCACCCCAAAATAGCTTTTGTGCTTTGGTGTTTGACACCCGTAACCTCAAGCATAACAGAAACTCATATTCTCATTTTTTGAAACCCCTGATGATTGAAACTTGGACTTCTTTCTTCCGCCTTTCAGAACAAAGCATTGTTGTCTGTGGGTATTCCCAAAACTAAGATTCAAAGAATTTTTCTCATCCTCTGTTTCAGTCATTAAGCCTAGCTGACGTAGAGGGGATAACACTGAACTGGCATATGTACATGTATTTATATTTACATATGTAGGATTGGAGGCAGCTTAGCTGTGAATACTCTCACTGTGTACAGAAAAGTATGACTAGGTTATGTAAGCAAGCTTCAGTCAGATATAACATTTACAGTATATCCTACAGATATACATTTCTCCATGCATCTACATAGTACACAAATGCATGGAACAAGCACCACTATTAGCAAAAGGAATTTATGTATTTCATATTTTTGATAGCAGTGTAATGCGTCTTCACAGATAAGTTTTCTATCGCCATTTCACACCACAAACTTTTGTGATTAAATGAGACTTGCTTCACTTTACACAATGAGAGCGGGTAGCAGTACTAGTGAACATGTACGGACTTGAAAGTATTTGACCATGGCAGACTAACTTACACATGTTAGCCAACAATGTAGATGCATAGGTGACATGTACCGGTGCTATTCAATGCTTTATACATGCAAAACACTTAGTACAAAGTTAAAGGTATATCAATGAATTTGTGGCTGTGGATCTTTTTGAAGTTAAATACATCTGAAAACTTTTTAAAACCACATTCACTTGATACTGTACCAATGTCCTTAAAAATTTTTAATGTTAGTGCATGTGTGTCAACTTCTGTGCCCTACAAGCTTGCTAAAAGCACAAAGTGATACCTTTGCCCATTCACGTATTTATTACTAAGAGAAATTAAATAGGGGAAACAACACTATCTCATGTTATATACATAAATAACTATATTTATCCCTAAATCATCCCCCCCTTACACATTTCACATAAAGTTTGGTAGATGCATGTAAAAATGCACTTTCAGAAGCACATAAAGGAATTTTCTACATTAGGTTGTTCTGATAAATTGACAAAACTGTACAAAAAATTCTAAAGAGGATCTATAAGGTGGATGAATCCATGAGAATCAAGTAAAATGTGCTGCTTGAAACATGATATTATTATCATTAGCTGGAATACTGTAGACATTATTATAGCACACAAGCAGATCACAGTGATACAATTTTTACAATTTATTCCTAAATCTGGAAACATGTTACCTACAACTTTACTGTAAGGTCTTAGCACTGGTTATCAACTATTTCAACAGGTTGGTGAGGTTAGATTTGGAAGAACCTCTTGACCAACTTTTCCTTAAGTGAGCTTATAATTTAGATATACAGTGTAGGTAGCCTCTATACACATATTTTCCTTGTGCAATGTGATTTTTGTCGCATCTGATTTTCAAGCTTCAAACAGTCATGTATATGAGCACACACAGTATTGATGCATCCTGACAAATGCAAATGCTACTGCCATATATACAGACAGCGTGCCCTAAAGCTCTGAGTAACAGTGCAGATTCTGTTCAGGTGTGCTCAACTCAAGTGTAAATTCAGTAACAAATTCTAAGACCAATGTGTTGAAATCGTACATATATGTATGTCTAACTGAATAAATCAGTAACATTTTTCTTTATTTTTTTCTTCATATTTTCATATTTTAAAAATTATCTGATCAGTGTTTTAATATCGCTCTAAAACTTTTCACAAGTTCATATATGCAGAGATATTTACAAAATCACGCTGAATTACACATAGAGCTATGAAATGCTTTCATTAGGCAACATATCAAGTTATGAATAATGGCTCAAATCAATTAAGTAGATAATTCTCCTCCCTGTAACTACAAAAAAAGCCATTCTAACAGAAATATTAAATGTCTACCAATACATGAAATTCAAGTTCACAAGAGAATGCTTAATTTACAACTGGCAATATTCATGTATAGTTGGAGTTTGTTGACAAAAAGCACGTAACTACAATGTCTTCTTTCCTAAGGTTAACTACCAAAGTCACAGTTTTGGTTCAACTGTTAATTAACAAGTGACCAAAGCCAGGGTATGAACTACATGTAGGAGGCATATTTAAGGCTTCACCCCTGCTTATTATGAGACCCGTGGCAGGGACAGGAAGAAGGAGTGGTACAGTTTCATGAGAAAACCTTCAACTTTCCTCTGTTTTTCTCCAATTAAAATTTGACAGGCGGCCCAAGGCGGCTGAGCTTGAATTGTCCACTCCAGCCTTCAAGCTTTGAGCTGCTACAACCACTTCACCCTACACCGCCATAGGACAGCCATACAGGCGACCATCGAGCCAACCATTTCCTTGACTTATTGTCAAGTATACGCAGCTCCACCAACTACCAGTCAATAGCACCTACTTTGACACTGAATAATGACACAGGTTTTAATATTACATGTATGTAGGGGGGGAAAAAGCAGAAATTACAACGAATATAAAGTTGTGAAACTGATCAAAACAAAGGTTTCAATTCTTTTTTTCAAATCATGAAGCTGTCATGATATCAACAGATCTCTGAAATATTGTGGTGAAATTCTTGTTTATGGAATGTATTTTCATTAAGGAGTTATAAATAATGATTGGATTCACTTTATTAAATATTCCTGATTTCATATTACAGTGAAGATCTGCAAACTTCTTTTTTTACTTTTTACACACTTAAATTTAACACATTTTAATGCAGAATGTGTGCAGTTGGTCATAATGCAGACAATTTATCGTCTACAAGGGTCTAAACTATGGTAAGTGCATGTATAAGTATATGTGATCAGTTATGTTACTCTGAATCTTTCATACACACGATACACATTTAAAGACATAATACAGAAAACAACAGGTCTTTCACAGTCACAACCTGTATTACTAAGGCATGAACACCTGACATCAGAATAGGTCTTAACTATATCTATAACTAACTATAACCATTTCTCAGAAGTTACTATTCTGACTAGAAAAGACAATGGCTGGTATGTAAGTACATGTAGGTATGATTTAACATAGTCTAAATTCATACTTGCCAGCAACCTGCGTATGACTGTGGGTTTCCCCTGGGCTCTGCCTGGTTTCCTCACACCATAATGAGGGCCGCCACTGTGTAAGTGAAATATTCTTGAGTACGGCGTAAAACACCAATTAAATGAATAAATAAATAACTTCATACTACCATACTTCGCATACATATGTACACATATTAATTCAAAAATATACTACATGTGCATGTTGACACTAAATTTGGATATACACATAAATAATCCGAAATATATTAGTTCCAATATATGTATTGTAACATTCTTTGATACACATGCATTTATTTTTGCTCATCTTACGTTTTTTAAAATCAAGTGTAACCTTAATATGAGGAGTTCATAAATGTATTATTTATTTATTAATTTGATTGGTGTTTTACACCGTACTCAAGAATATTTCATTTGTACGATGGCGGCCAGCATTATGGTGGGAGGAAACCGGGTAGAGCCCAGGGGGAACCCACGACCATCTGCAGGTTGCTGGCTGACCTTCCCACGTACGGTGGGAGAGGAAGCCAGTATGAACGGACCTGGAGCTCACAAGCTACCGTATTGGTGAGAGGCTTCTGGGTCATTACGCTGCACCAGCACGCTAACCAAATGAGCCACGGACGCCCTCCATACATGTATAAAGTAAACGTCAAAATCAACTACACTTTAAATAGTAACCATTTAAATGAATCTTTAAAGATTAAGAAAACCAACTTGAAATACATTAATACACAGCATTTTTAATATATTTTTTTTAATGTATAATTTCAACATGTAAATGTGCAGGTAAACATTTAAGCACAAATATGCATGGTTACCCTTCACACAAGTATCGTAACATGACAGAAAATGTGTCTTTTAATAAACAGAAATATTAACAATATGCTTCAATGATGAATTCAACTTTGATTATATATTTCATTTCTCACATTTGAGATTTCAAACCGCGTCCTTTGCATGATTTGTATCACTGTACTTGAAAATACATATATACATGTTGAAATATTTGTTATATACTTTATATTCAACAAATTATGAGAGTTTACACCACATTTTTTTAAGTGCATTAAAAAATTATTCATGCAACAAATGATTCACCCCTCCCCTCCCAAATCATGCTTACCAAACCAACAAATCATTTGATACTTTTTGAAGAATTCTTTTTAATGTAGGTAACTGTCAAATTGAATTTGTATGTATGTATGTATGCTTTGGTTTTTACTTTGTAAATATCAATTTTGTAGTCTTATAATTCTTCTCATTTTTTTTCCTGTGTGTTAACACATGAATATTTATTTATTTATTTGATTGGTGTTTTACGCCGTACTCAAGAATATTTCACTTACACGAAAATGACCAGCATTATGGTGGTAGGAAATTGGGTAGAGCCCCAGGAGAAACCCATGACCATCTGCAGGTTGCTTACAGACCAACACATGAATAAGTATACATATTAGAATAAGTATACATATTAGCAGTATATATGTATATATTTTCCATTCTTAGAACACAAAGAAAGTTAACAAAACATGTATACTGTTATAAACATCAGCTAGGATCATTAAATTCAATTTAATATTCGCCAACAAGGTGCAGAAAGTAGGGCATGAAGCAAATGGCTAACAGTAATTGGTTAATACTGCACCGGTATGAACATACAGAATCTTGCCATATACATGTATAAACTTGTCCAAACAAAACACTGACAACCCTGCCACGCAAAAATGGAGATAGTCGAGAACTGTAGCTTGCATACAGTCTTTCTTCACATGTACTTGACTATTAGAACTCAGGACAGGGTACTTGAATGTTAAAGGTAATGCGAGACATAATATAACTGCCCTAAATGACCATAAATTTCGTCCATGACTAATATGCCCATTTTCCAAATTCTGAGGAATCTGTTGATTTCAGAAACGTGTTTTGAGATTTGCTTCGAACATGGAATGGTATTCTACTCAAAAACTGTAAGTTTCAGCTTCAAAACTAATATTTTGGGCCATTTATTTGCCTCTAAAAATGCACTTTCCAACCTTTTTCCTTCGTAAAGAGCAATTTTCAGTGCAATTTATGCACATTTTAAATTTGATTTTGGAGACATAACTACATTTACTGGTTGGCCAATTTCAGGGTTTCACAAAAAGTATAATTTTATCACTATACACAGAATAATGTCTTCAGAATATGCTTGAATAAACACCTCATAAAGCTGCAAATAGGTTGAAGAATTACCGTGCTTGTAAATAAGTAGAAAAACACATTGTACAAATGTTGAATTACATTCACAGGTACTTCTGAATCAAAGACAAAGTAGTACATGTTGATCAGTCCACTTTAGACTATAACTTATCACAAAGTACACTACCTCAAAGCTTGCACAGAATAGAGCCCTATCCAAATTTCTTCTGTGTGTTTCTACTCATTTATTTCTTTCTTATTTTTTGTATTGGTAAATTTTTGCAGGAAAAAACCAAAAGAAAAATGTGGTGGCTTCTGCTAGGTAGGTTTTGTTGATAGTGGTAATCAAAACAATGCAATTATAAAATATAATTATCAGTGATTTCTTCAAAAAGGACGGAGAAGTAATTTCAGCTGTAAGATTTAAAGCGATAAATATACAATTTCAAAACATAAAATTCCATCATGATTTTTTTTTCAACCAAGGCCTCTTTTCCAATATCTTGAATACAACACTACATGCACTTCATCCACATGTCATTCAGATACTGTAGATTTTTCAATGCTAAATTTGAAGAATAACACAGTATACAACTTCACAGAAAAACCTGAAAAATAATAGGGTATTTTGTGACTAAACAGGCAATGTCTGCCTGGATACAGCCATAACATAACGAAAATATACGTAAGTGTTTTCCCAGTTTCTTTATCGACTTTGTACCCACCTTAGCGCAGGGAGTGAAGTAGCCCCAATCCATTGAGCTATCGGGCCAAGGCTGAGAGACTGCCAATACCATTTATATTGGTGTAGATAGACGGACATCTAGCACTCCAGCTAGTATGGTTCATGTACCCGTATGAAGTACCACAGGCCACATCATTGTCCCGAACCCATCACTGATACCGTCAGATTCTGTACAAAGGCAGAAGTCGACTAAGAGAAACAAAGGACATGCCCGTCCGTCGGTCCGATCTACCAGCAAGACGTAGCACAGGTTATATATGTATAACCTTGTGTCCGCAGACTACATATCTGGCTGTTATTACTCTATGAGGAGATGTAGCAATCTTCATCAGAGCCACTGGGCCAAGTTCTGAGTGTCTGAGGCCAGTCCCAGACTACTGCTCATTGGATCCCTCAACCCAAACCTAACCAATAACATAGTTCCAGACAGGCAAGGTGGCCGGCAGGAATTTGGGGAGGGCTCTGCCCCTCTACCAGGCAGGAAATATGGTAGAAAATCTAGTGTGTGACAGGGAGTAGTAGTGGATATGTGAAGCCAGCCCCAGTGCGGGGTGCTTGGCTCTGAACCGTCACTACCCCGGGACACCGGGATTCCCACCTCCCCTCTCACATCAAAACGCAAAGGTCTACACCCTGCCAGCCCACACTAAACTGCCATCACATTCAATTTCAATCTGGTTGAAGCGGCCGCAGGTTTGCAGTACCCTTGATTTGGTTACCTCATCAAGCCCTGAAGCTGTAGCTCCCTCATCTACCTATAATGCTTACCTTCCCTGTCTAACCCACATACCTACAGTTTAATGTGTCAGCTTACAGCAGCTTCCTCACAGACAAAAACAGCCGACTGCTTACTGCAGTTCCTCCCCAAATGAACAGAGAGAGGGACTGTTACGTCAATGTTACTAAGAACTCGACTCTGACAAGAAGCACCTTGCAAAATATGCCGAGTTGAAAATATTTACAGGTATAGTTTATGACGTTATAAATAATATCAGGAGAAAGGGTTCAGAGGCCACCTTTACTTTTCCTTTCTAAACAACATCAAAGTTGCAAAACAGACAGCATATACACCATGTACCAGGGATCAAACTGTTTGAGATTTCAAGCTTTCCAGACCGATGACCTTGGCAAAAATTGAGGTCAACCAATGTGATTCAATGGTCTAAAATGAGTCCTTTTACATCACTGTAAAAAAAATGAAGAAAATGGATAAATTACAACAGGCGGTCATTCGTATGTCTGAAATTATGAATATTTGCATGATACTACAGTATTCGTTTATTTGATTGGTGTTTCATGCCATACTCAAGAATATTTCACTTGTACAACGGCTCCCAGCATTATGGTGGAAGGAAACCATGCATAACCCAGGGGAAACGTGCAACCATCCTCACGTAAAATTTTCCACATAATGCCAGAGAGGAAGAAAGCATGAGCTGGGCTTGAACTCACTGCTACCACATTGATGAGAGGCTCCTGGGTCATTGTGACGCGCTGGATATCTAAGCACAGAGGCCACAGAGGCCCCTGCATGATACTAAGTTTACCTTGGTGATGACTTGGGTTCAATGTGAGGTGATAATTTTTGAAGGAATTTCTTTTGAGCAAATGACTTAACAGTTTAACCCATGCGTACATATATTTATGCATACATATTTCCTTACAAAACTTCATGAAAGTTGATGCTGGTGTCATAACTGATAACCACATCGACATCAAAGTGTTATCCATGAATACCTTAATTTCTAAACTGTTTTGCATATGCAAATTTTATTTGGGAGTCACTACATTTGATTGGCCAGTTTCAGGGCTGCAGGAAATGCAAATAAACAGTAATCAGTATAATTTCATCAGTCAACACAGAATAACGCCTTCAGAATATGCTGGAATATACTCCTTGCAATCATTCAAAAATGTTGAAAAATTACAGTAAGTGAGAACAGACACAGCATAAAAATTGTAAAACCTGTGTCACTCAGGCATAGCTGCTCGATGATAGCTGAGTGATTGTTGTACCTGTTCACGTACAAGAATACCTGGGGTCAGTTTCATGAAGACCAAGTGTTAAGTAGCCCTTAGTTAAGTGCACTTCATATCTCATCGTTTTTAAGGACTTAGACGTACTTAGCTAAGTGAGTTTTGTGAAAGTCTGCAATTTCATTTGAATATAGTGATACTCATCCTGCTGAACCTTGAATACATGCAGTAATACAGGCTGTCTAATGATATTTATATATAATTGTTTTATATTACATTATGTGGAGCATTATTTTATTGCTCTGCTCTACATAATCTTAGAACTGTGTCAGTGCATGTACCAGAAAATGCATAAACATTAGAGACAAAAGATAAGAAATACAGTATGTCATCACTGTACTCTCAACTGATTTTGATCTTTCATGGTAGACAATTGCACCATAAAATGGTGGGGAAAAGTAGCTTTACAACACCCATTAATGGTCTGCTGGCTAAAGGAAAAGCCAAATTAATCTAAATATTTCAATAAAAACACCACCAATTATGTCATGTAATAACCACAAAATTGCCAATTGCATGAACCAACAAATGCTATTTATTATTTCTTGTTAGAATCCTGTTTTTCATTGCTCTACAGCAAAAGACAACATACAAGCTTGGGCGCAAAGTCTGTCTGCAGACAGTGAACCAAATATAGCTCAGACATTGCTTGATCAATAGCATACAGACACAAAAAATAACCCCAAAATGAACAGTGCATATGCCTCATCATTTCACTAGCTTGAGAAAACCTCTTGATTCAACATGTAATGTATACACTTATTCGACAGATATCTTGCCAAAGAATATCACAATATTATTGCACTTAAAGACTAAAAGAATCATCATGTGTCCTGTAATATAAATGTACAAAACGCTGCTGAGCTTTCTTCTTGGGGTGTAAAAATGGCTTAAAATGATACATGAAAAGGAAATCTAAAAGAAACATTGTTGTATTATACAGTAAAAGCAAAAGATGAAAGTTAAGCCAAGAAATTTTGAGTCATATTTTACATCTTTTAATTACCCATGATTTAGTTTATACAGATTTTCCATCAATGGTCATAAATTTTTGGAAATGGAACCTAAAAAACGTTTCAAACTACTGTTTTCCTAAGGCCCAAGCAGTCAGTCCAGAAATTAAGTACCCTGCAGTTGGTGGCTGCAATAGTGAGAGCTGTCATAACAACTTTGTGGAGAAGAGCTTAAGCTGGTCACTCCTTCAGAGTAAATTCATGGATGATGTCATTTCTGAAAATTGCCAATCTTTGAATATGCATAAAACAGAGTAGTTATTAAGAGATATAAAATATGCCTTACACAAAAACACTTTTGTTTTGGCATAACTATCTTCATTTCCCTTAAAATCATAATCTTCATTTTACATTTCCCTTTCATGTACCCAATAAACGCCTCCATTTCTATTACTGATAAAACCCCTGCCTTTCCTGTTCCACTGTCCTAAATTACTACATGTATCACAAGTACATCGTCACTGGTAAGGTAATATAAATGAATAGCATCTGAACATATATATGGTGTATTTGCACTGACAATTCTTTCAAAAATCTAACAAATTAAGGTCATAAAATATTATTTTTGGCACTGAAACTTACACTTTTCAAGTTGGATATGATCATACATGTAAACTTGGAAACAAAGTTTACAACACCTTTAAAAGATCAAGGGAACTTACAGAATCTGTCAAAATGAATAACTTAAAGGGATACAGGATCGACACTGATTGGCTGATGGTTAAACCCTGCAGCCTTGGTCACTCTTTATCAACAATGATTTATCAGTCCGAACTCATAAATATTTGGAAAATGCAAAGTCATCTTTCTGATGAAATGAGCTCTATTTAAGGTTATTTTTTTCGATTTGAGCTCTTAAAAGAAGTAAATGACCAAATATTTTGACTTGGCGGTATATTTTGTAGCAGGAAGACAATGGTGGTGACGTCCCTGACTAAATTCCCTACCATCCTTCTTGACAGTTTATGCTCTTGAAATTGATGAGGCTGACTAGTATGAATGCCATAACAAGGGTACAGCCTTCCAACATTTTGGATGAATAGGTTAATCACATGTCGTTGTTGTTGTCTTGACTTTGAGTATTCAATGGCACAAATGCGTTGGAGCTCACTAACTTTCCATTGGCAGTCAGCACACGTTCAAGTTGATCTTTTTTAAATGATGTCACATTAGCCAGACAAGCTTTCTGAAAAGATCTTTTATTTTTAATACTAATGTTAAAATTTCACTTGTAATCTCCTTCACAGTTTCTCTTGTTCCGCTCACAAGAATCAGTAATGTTGTTATTGAGCTTTAAATTTGATCACATGAGTTAAACATTCAAAAATAATAATATGTATGGATTTTCCTTGTCTCCGAGGCATTTCGGCTATTTTCATTGGCTCTCTGATAACTGGGTCATCATGCTGTTTCAACCCAGAATGAGCCTATGTTGATAAGCAGCTGGGACATACATGTTCCAAAGCATGGTGAGGTACGACCGCTGATATTATAAGCATAGCAAGATGTGGAGTGTTATAAATAAATTATAGTGTGTTTTTTGCATTACAGGGGAAAAAAAACATCTATGGCATTAATTATAATGCGATCCTAACAGTTAGTATTCACGTAGCAGGTTTTACTACAGCATGGACTAATCTTTCACCCTACCCATAAGGAACTCAAAGAAGTGATACCTTTTGACATTCATCAAGTTCTCAACACGTCTTGGGAATTTTTCTAAATATATTGCTATGTGACTATTGTGTATAGCTCAAGACGCAGCATTTACGTGAATACGTTCTAAAAGGTTGCATGCACATGTATTTATGGATCTTGTCAGATTTACTGTACTCAAATGTGTGGTGAATGCAAATAAACTACTGGCAGATAACATTCCAAATAATGTTTACACTCGCAAATATCACGAAACAAGAACAAAGGGTGTTTTAGTCAGGCTGGAGTACTGCTATTACGCAGCTACCTGTATCTAGATTTACCACAGTGGATTACATACTGTATGATAAATACAGATTTACATTCAGGCAGAGCAAAACTAGAGCGCCTTTGCTTGCAGGTGTTAAAAATGGTGATCTTGAACGAGGTCACCAAAATCTAGATTTTGTAATCAAATATTTAATTATTTGCAAATAGATCACAATGCCATCAAACATGTCACATTATGAGACCCATGCAAACCAATTACAGGGGGCATATATCTACCATGGTTCTATCAGCATTGGCTAGAAGAAAAGCAACAAGAAACAATTCTAATCAATTACTTACACATGTATTTTACACCTCGATACTTCGAGTTGAATATACTCTGAACTATGGGGAAAGTATATGATCAATCACAAAAGCTAGAGTTACATGATGAATGTAATTACTCCTCATCACACTAACTGATCTGCGAATTATTCTGTCAGTTACATGCATTTATGTACTTTTTTCATGCGCCTTTTAAGGATCTTCCTTCCGATTTTATTTGCCATACCAAATGTCACAACAATGAACACCTTCATTACACATAATTAATCCCTTCTTTCACCAGGCACGTTTTTGTAGACATTTCCTAAGACAGTTATTGAGTGCATAATATAAAGTTTGCTTTTTCTTTCCTATTGTGAAATTTCTTATCAGGCTGACCACTGCAAACAATGCTAGATAACCTTATCAATCTAATCTTTTTTACCACACAAAAAACTACAAACCACCTGTGATACAAAACCTGTAAATGAGCATAAAACCTTTAACTGACCTCAAATTTTTGGTTCCGGCAAAGCCTTAAATAGCACAAAGAAACTGTATCATGTAGAGAAAACTGTAGAGTAAGAAATTACACATTTGGTGAAAAAACATTATTGCAACACTGTATCCTCTAGGCAAAAGTGTGTATCCAATTTCTTATAAAGCTGTATGACCGGTGTACAAAACAACTTCATCAGTATTAAGATGAGACTACATGTATATGTCACTACAAAGCTTTTTTTCTACCTCACAAGGTAATGGACATTGTCTTACTGGACCTTCAATACACATTAAATCGGCGTCCAAACTCTTAGCCACATTATGAAGACATCATTGAGGGCTGAAAAACCCACCTTTGTATATACGGCTTATGAGAGATACAAGTTCTCGGGAATTCCATATCATATGGAATACAATATTATCATAAATCAATTATAATTGATCATTTAAATGTTATTGGCAAATGTGAAAAAAATTGTGCTCAATTTAAGGAAAACAGAACAACCAAAGCTTCAAGGGTGACAAATCCTACAGGTTTAACCTACATACCCCCTTATTTTTTTGGCACTAACACAACCTGAGATATGCATATTATTTAAACTTTTCAACAGTTCATGGATATAAGTTTCTCAATAAAGTCATACATTTAAAAATTAAAAATCACATTGTGTTTAAGTAACAAAACACCTCAAATAACGTTTATCTGTTGGATTGTTTGAGATTAAATGTGATGATCATATTCGACGCACCACAAGAACTATGACTGAGTATGATGGTGGGGAAATCCCGCTTTCGGACCATGACAAGGTCGAGCTATAAATAGATCTGTCTACCGCAAGGACCCGGCTCAAGCAAGTTAACTTTCAAGTATTATCATAAAGTCTGTGTATTTAATTTCCACGTGATCTTATGCCTGAATATGCTACAAACTGCGCCAAAAAGTTTGAGGGCAATTCGAGGGCACCTTGTATTGCGACGACCGCATCACACACAAGAAATTTATCCCGAATACTCAACCCAAGGAAGACTCCCCTTGCCCGACGTATTCGTCCCCATTCGACCCGGCTCTACACTTTAATAAGCACATATTAAAACAAAGTACCATGAAACAGTTCAATCCTTGGTAACGCATTCCATGCCTCGAGTAGGAAATCATGACCCGTCCTGGAATTTGTACGTAGTGCAGGAAATTTTCAACTATGCCTTCTGCAAGTGCACGTCACAACACGATTTGGCAGCCATCTTGAAAATTAGTACCCAACAGCCAACGTAAAGAACTGTCATTTATAACACAAGTAAACTATCAACTCATTGAAACTTGCTAGAAACGTATGCAAATTTCAGTTCCACAGCACATTCCTGCATTTTCGAAACAAATCTAAGAGCTGGAAGTTAGAAATCATCACCGCCAAGAGGATCCTTTTGCAATGAGCAAACGAGCAGGCATTTCTACGAGAAAACTTACCATGGTCATCGCTGGTTAGCTTCCAGTTATTCTATCTTCTCTCGCGTCATTTTCTCCCCGTAATTTGTGCCATCCACACGCCTGAGAGTCGTGTTCACTTTAGAAACACTCCAAACGACGCGATTCTCACAAAAGAGCAACCCCTGGGCCAAGATTGGGACCCACAGAAATCTCCTGTTTGAAAAGGCTATGGCGTAGTGTGTTTTGATGCCTGCACTATTGTTATTGTCTCATGCCCTATATGGAAGTGCTGTATCAATACTCCGGGCTATCAGCCAATCAGACCCGGTGCTATGTGAAAATGGCGGGACTTCAACAGATTTGATTGACAGGCATTATGATGGACTGAACATGATTACACAAGACTATTTCAATGGCTGTCGTGGATTTATTTACAACACAGAACAAAGGAAAATGAAGTCTAATGTACACTTTCCTATCTGCATACACACTATTGTGTGCAATTTAAAATAAGCTTTCTTTATCTAAGTTTTATACTTTGTTGGCAGTTTGCCAAAAAGGACGTGTGCCACGAGTAGCTCCACCCACAAGCTTGGCCACGTTCATTCATGTTACAAGCACTGCGCCTGGAGTCAGCTGATTTCTCGGATACTGTCCAAGACCAACACAGAGAGGACGTTACAAATTGAACATGTTACTCAAATCGCTGTAACAAGAGACCCGTGTGATTTCATTAAATGAAAGGACGGTTTTGTCGCGTCGCAATTTGTTCCAGATAGAGGCAGACTTCAAGAGTTTTGTTTGTCCTTCGGTACTTGTGTTGACAGGGTCGATTTCATAAACTTGTACTGACATGCTCGATTGTCAAGGCGAAAAGCATTGCAGCGGAAAAGAAATAAATTTTAGTCTTAATTTTTGTGCAACCTTGCAGTAATTATGTCCTTCATATATTCACACTGCGTGTGCTTTGTATATTCCCAAACGATTGATGATTTAATCGTATGTAAACACTTTTAAGCGCTAATGGACCAACATATGACTACCCGTATGCACACGCAGGGAAATGTGGGATAATAAATTACAGAAAAAAAAATCCAAAATTAAAAAAAAACAAAAACAAAGAAAAAACAGTCTATCGCAGTGAAGCGAAAAAGGAATTTAATTTGCATATGAAATTTCGACGCACGAGTTTAGTAGAGATCAGATCGGCAGTTTTTCGACATTCTTTTTCTTGTATGAGACTTCCTACAGCTCTTTGAAGCGTGCGCCCGACTGCCTCAAACCCACCAGGGTATGCCCCAGAAGAATGTGCGGAGACTTAAGGACGCCTCACACAAAGTAATGCAAATATCTGTTGCTCTCGGGCCGCGGTCCACACGCCATGGCCACACGGGCTATAAGGTGGAAGAGGGGGGGGGGGGGGGGTATCCCATCTATACCTGCGCATCGATCATAACATTCAGGCTCAGGCCTCTCAGGTTTAGCCCCTGTCTTAACTGTATCGATTTATGACGTGTCCTCCTTAGATCAGGTAAATCCACACAACGCTATCACAAACCCGTGTCCTGCAAAATGCTTACTTTTCTCCCAAAAAATATTTTTAAGGAAACGTGGCTAATCGCATAGATAATACGTTTGTGAAATTCTACACATACGTTTGAAGCGGGGCTCTATCAAGATAGAAAACATGATCCGGGAAAGCGGTTACAATGCATGAAGCTCATGCGTAAACTTCAAGCAAATCATAAATGTATATAGCCCTTGCATACATTTGATGTTAACATATATATTTTCTTTCTAATTAGGCATATCCATGCAGTCTATTCACAAAATCATAAGTCTCCAGCTCATATATATCATACATATATACGCACAGGAAGTTCTTAAACGATTATAAACTTAAAGACCCCCACCCACCCCCACTTAACCCCCACCCAAAAAATGTATGTGTTATGTACGCAGTATACACATAATGTGCATCCCTGAGAGGTACCGGTGCATATAGCGGCGACAGTATCAACTTATCTGTAACTTAGATACATGCATATAATATCTGGACATTTGGGAGCACCCAACTCCAAAAATTAATCTGTTAAATTTGACAGAAAGTTTGCTGTCTGAGTAATGCTAGAATGTATTCTGCTATTGCAGCCGTTTAATCTGTTAAATATAACACACATATTCTATTCATTCAACATAACCATTCTATCAGACTAACAGGATATTATATTGGATATGACAGAATAGTATATCTTATAATAAAAGAATACATTCTAGCATCACTAAGAGAACAGACTAACATATTAATTTTTGGAGTGCATTTGTGAAACACATAATTCTATAAACCTATGTAGCATGTACTTTGGTCTATTTTCTATTTTTGGTCTATTTTTGTTTTTTTTTTCCATTACTGTATAAGGAATATAAATGCGTAGTCTGTCAGAGTTTTGGGCCCAGAACAGTATAAGTTGTATATATGGCTAATGCCGGTATTGTTGTATATACTTGTAGAGCCTTACATCATTCGGTGTTGGGACATCCGTGGCCGAGTAGTTAGCGTGCTATACAGCGGAACACACTGACACAGGAACCTCTCACCAATTAATGAAGTCGGTGTCTGACGAGTCGTACGTGGGAAAGTCCTTCAGCAACCTGCGGAGGGTTGTGGGTGTCCTCAAGGCTTTGCTTGATTTCCTCCCACCATAATGCCGGCTGCTGTCGTATTTGAGTGAAATACCAACCAATATAATATATAAATTAAATAAATTATTCGGTGTTACGAAGCAAACTATACCCTTATCGTGTACATGTATATAGTACATGCCTTAGGCTATAAATAATGATGGAGGGTATATATTTATTTATTTATTTATTTGATTGGTGTTTTACGCCGTATCATGTAATATTTCACTTTTTTATACGAGTGCACATTTATTCTCCTAATTCACTCGAATGCTACGTGCTCTTTGTTTCATTTTTTTCTTTCTTGGCCAACCCTGCTTTTTATCAACCATTGTGTTGGTGGCTGTTATAAATACAACAGGTAGATTTCTTTTGGCCAAGTTTTGTGTTTAGTTGGCGAGTGTAACCGCCGGTTTTCGGGCTTGCCCGCCAGCGTTACAGTGGCAGCATGCCATCCTGCCCCAGCTCTCCACATATACTCTCTCCTCTCGTTTCCCAGTCCTACAAACTCACCCTCATTCCCTCGGCCAAAAGGTTGCATTTTCTGAGACTATATTAGCCTCTTCAACTTCAGCTTTAACAGAATTTGCTTCAAATTAATCACGACGTCAAGCAGATTTATATAAGTGAAGAATGTTCTAGTGCAGTTGTTTCCGTGTTGTGATACCAGGGCATTACAGTTGCACTCCCGCGTGTGCACACAGAGCCAACAGAAGTTAGGGATGGCGGAGTACGGTTAGTTTGTCCGGGGATTAACACTAACGGGAGAATCACCCCTGCAGAGATGAATCGAGTATACAGGGTAAGTATTCTCCCCTCCCCTCGCCTCCCCAAACGCTGATGTCCTATACCCTCGCCACAAATCAATACGATATCAATCGCACTGCTGTTTGTTCCTACTCATGGAATTTGTGTACATTACTTCGGATTTGTCTTTTCATGTATAATTTCGAATTCTTAAACTGTTTTGTCTGTAGGTTGAGCCCCACAACAGACGTATGTGATATTTCCTATATATGTGTAGCCTTATGTGTATATATATATGGACCAGACAGGGACGGTTTGCGTCTTCACATGTCTGCTTCCGCGATCTACATACTCTTTGGTCTGTTTTCCTAACATGCAAGTAGTTCTGTCTTATATAAGTCCAGTATACATTTACCTGCTATGGTAGTTAGGCTATATATGAAGCACAATGCGCATATGTTTAAAGAGTGAACCTTTAAACTGAATTGCTGCATTTAACACTTAAAGTCTTTGGGGAGTGACCATTCTTTGAAAGTGTTCCACGCAACACGTGTCACATGCAACAGTTGTAACAATTCAAGTGTTGAGTGTTTTTGTACGTGCAACACTTTGAATGTGTGGCCACTCCCCAACCTTGTAAGTGTTGAATGCAGCACTATGGTTTGGGAGTGAATTATTCACTTATTTAAATCCAAAAGCATAAAGCTATGGGCCTAGCTGAAAACTTTATTACACGACTTCTATTAAAATTTGCCATATATACATAGGCCTATATATATGGCCAAAAAAGGACAGTTTTTTGTTTGTTGTTGTTTTTTTTAAGTTAAGTAAGCTGGTAATCAGTATACCCAGAAGCATCTATATATAGATACAAGATAGAAATTTGTGTATGGACGGTGTAAACGAAACAACGTTTGTTGCTAGCGAGATACAGCTGTAACAATGCATGTTTGATACAGCGCTTGTGCATCTCAGAACTTAGTCTCGTTAAACATCCGCTAAAAGAATGCATTGAGGGTTTACTATTACATATACATGCTGTACAATTATCTTTTACGTAATTATATATGTTCAAGTCACCCATGACATATATAAGGGTTATTTTCAGTTTTATACAATAAGTTGCAGCCTGTCGTCGTTGTTGTGGCTTAGTTTGCTTTGCCACATACATTTTCTGTATCATGCCTATTTTGCTCTCTTTATATAGAAGATTGTTTTTATTATAATACACATGGTTTCATTAGCAACATGCGTGATGCAGTTTGTACTATAACAGTACACTTTGCGTAAGGAGCAGTCTACCGTTCCAAATGTTACCGAAATATGCAAAATATTGCTTGGCGCATGCAATTAACACTTAATGAATTGCGTTGTTTGAATTCAGGCTGCTTGTCTTAATCAGTAGTGTTAAACAGTTATCATATGCTAAATAATGTTATCGTGAGTTTGTTTATGGCTTTCTCCTAATTTTTAGCGCCATGTAGAAGGGGGCGGACTGGTTTGTGCATCCAGAGCTGCCCCCGATTGCAGTTTCAGAATGTAGAGCAGGTAAGTTATATTCCCAGAAAAGTCACAGTCTCTATTTTGAAATTCATTTTTTTTTTTACATTGCCTTTATGCGATTTTCAAGAAAGGCACAGTGATATGCGGAAGCGATTCTCACAGACATAACATTGAGGTATAGCGAACACGTTTAGCAAGAACAAAAGACGGCACACAGGTTTCACAGTATAGATCAACTATAGGCAAAAGGTTTGCTTGTCTATCTCCTTGTCAAGAATCCAAGAGCACCTTTTTGGTTGAATATGAACATTTTCCACCTATATATGACTTTTACCGTAACACACACTGAGATTTGTCCATATAATGGTATGTTAAATCACAACGCTTTGCTGTGTGAATTTGCGCGAATGCTCTGCTAATTGCATGCAGCATTTGAATATATTTACTTTGGCCCTTCTATGTTTATCTCTTATTTTGAGGGTATCTAAAATGCGTCGAAGCACCAAACAAGCCAAACAATATATAGTTGTATATTGAAAATACATAAATAAATAAGTTTTGGACATCTGTGACTTGCGAAACATGAAAGTTTACATGCATATGCAAAGCAAACCTGTTTGTAATTGTGTTCATACTAAGTGTTTATATGTTGTCATTGATAAGCCCATACTGGCGAACTAGCAATCAATGACCATGCAAGAGCCTCTCACCAATACGATCCTTACGTATGGTCTGCAGCAACCCGCGGATCGTCGCGGGTTTCCTGTGGGCTCTGCCCGGTTTCCTCCCACCATAATGCTGGCCGCCGTCGTATAAGTGAAATATTCTTGAGCGCGGCGTAAAACATCAATCAATAAATATATATTACTCCACATATAGTTATTGCAATGTAGGCCTACTTATTTACTTATATGTATGACGTCATAATAACCTAATATATCAGTGCTACATGTTGGATATGTTTGTGGACATCAATAAACGCCACTTTGGGCCCAAACCATTACAAAACCAAATATGTGAAGCTGGGTGCTCAAACTTAGATGAACTGAAACTGCCTTAGCATAGAACTAGCGGTCAACATTTTATAGATTGTATAATAATTTTTAGAATTTAATTTATATCACAGTTTTAGGCTAAGACTTGAAATCGCTTTATGAAACGTGCCTCATCAGCTTGGCAGCGAAATGCCAAAACGCGGTGTAACAAAGGACAAAATCGAATGTATATAGTGTATGTCTTGTACCACGCACACTGCAGACATAACAGTTCTGTTTCCTGTGCGGAACGAATTTCACCCTAACAAATTATACGTATATATACATACATATATAAACAACAGAATGTGTGTGTGCATTTTGAGGGTTACCAATAAAAAGATCCAGGATCTTTCACTAGAAATACGTTTTAAAAGACTTGTGCGGAGCGAGAACGATTCTCCATTAGCAAGACGCCGGGGTATTTATAGAAGCTTTTGCTTTATTACCACTCAGTTTTCCAGCTGCATTCGGGAGCTAAGTTGGTACACACCAAATATATGATAACGCAGAGACTCGGCTATGTACAGCGATCTGTGAACTCATCCACCATTAGCTCGTGTTAATGGTCAGAGTTTATATATATGCCATAACATACCATCTTCATTTGCAATGCTCATACAGTTTTACACATGGACACATATATGTGTTTGTTCCGTCATCTGGATGTTACTATGTGCTCTTAATATAGATGTAAATGTTACTTGACTTGTGAAAAAGGACATCATACGCATAGAACTTCTGTACTTTGCCGGTCAGATATGGCAAAAAACATAATGGCATTTTGGACTCCCTAGAAGATTTAGATGTCTACAAATGCCGTGTTTGCAAAAAGTAAAGATTTGTCGATAAAGTCTTTAGTTCACCGTGCATTTCTTCAAAAACTGGAACAATGGCTATTGAATTTCCGTCTTAACATCAAAATTGCCCCAAACCAAAGTGCGGACTGCTGTCTGAAGGACATGCCCGGAGAAACGTGCATTGAGTTCCCAAAGTTCCCCGAGTCCAGATGGTTCATAGCTTTGCGTTTCATACTCAATGTTCTAAATAACCTACTTGATGCCATCTTCACATAGTGCATTGACTGATGGGCATTTAGTGTCCCATATAGTTCATAATCTATGAATCTAATAAAGTTCCAAAATAATTATGTAGTTTAATAAAGACTTACAGCATAGAGAGTAAAACCATAGCAGCGATAACGGTGTGATAGAGGCAAATGGTCACATGTAACGGATGAAATATGGCCTCTTATCAATTTACGTCACTCAGGCTTTTATTCTAACTGTTCATGTAAATGCATATACTGTAGCAAAAGACCACAGTCTGATGGAGAGTGTGCCATAGCTCATGGTCTGGTTCATAGTGTTCCAAAGTCCTAGGTCTGATAGAGAGTGTGCCATAGATCATGGTCTGGTACATAGTGTTCCAAATTCTTAGGTCTGATGGAGAGTGTGCCATAGATCATGGCCTGGTACATAGTGTTCCAAAGACCACAGTCTGATGGAGAGTGCGCAGTAGTTCGTGGTCTGGTACATAGTGTTCTAAAGTCCGAGGTCTGATGAAGAATGTGCCATAACTCATGGTCTAGTACATAGTGTTCTAAAGTCCACCTTCTGATAGAGAGTGTGCCATAGCTCATGGTCTAGTACATAGTGTTCTAAAGTCCACGGTCTGATAGAGAGTGTGCCATAGATCATGGTCTGGTACATGGTGTTCTAAAGTCCACGGTCTGATGGATAGTGTGCCATAGATCATGGTCTGGTACATAGTGTTCCATAATATTTTATGACTTTTATTTTTCTCTAAAATATATCTTTTTATCCTCGATGAAGTTGCTAATTTGCAATCGAAAAAATGCCAGAGAAATAGAGAAAGATGAAAATATGGTGCAATGAACAGTGTTTTGAAGCGCTACGATTGCGTGAATTTGACATTTGGACACATGTACTTACGCGACAAAGTGAAATTACCCGACACCTTCGCTCAGGTTGTATTTAATCTGAACTAATCGAGCAGCATGGCAGCCAATTCTCACAACGCGCTGTCTACGCAATGTTCGCCTTGCTCGTCTGTCCATGGCGTCACCGAATTAGGTAAAAGCTAATCAACTAATCGTCTTGATAAAAAAAAACAGCAATTTCATTCGGGGAAATTTCATATACGTTGGTTGTGTTTTGTTGCGACGTGTACATGGACAATCGGGTGATCTTGTATTCTGGGAACATGTCCGGAAACGCTGACACCTGACTCCCCTTACGCTTACCAGGAAAGTCATGGTTTTCAAGATATGAAAGCGTTTTAATACAATATATACAGTATATGTTGTGTAAAGCCCATATGTAAAGATAAAATCGCTCTTAAAATACAGCTAGTCAGTCCTAAGATACCCTAACTATAACATGTTCGCCACCCAGAAGGCAATCTATATTGCTATTAAATTTAAAAGCCAGGCAGCATTATGGTGAGAGGACCATCCCTACGATCGGAGAGGAAACCTCCTAAACAATTAAAATTTGAATACAAGGACTAAAATCATATTTTCCACACAGACAATTTAATGAGGTAACTGTGTTTTAATGTGATGATTTAATTTTTATATTTAGTTATTTGATCGCTTGATAATTTGAATTTGCATGAATAGGTTGTTTTGCTTTTATGATACTTCCATATCACAGGATAATGATGTCTTTAGATACGTTTTCAAATGAATAAGTGTATTTTTGTCACATCCTGATTGCCATGGTTAAACAAAAT
The DNA here is from genome assembly GCF_032854445.1 of Liolophura sinensis. Lineage (NCBI taxonomy): Eukaryota > Metazoa > Mollusca > Polyplacophora > Chitonida > Chitonidae > Liolophura > Liolophura sinensis. The sequence continues at coordinate 10,552,899 of NC_088301.1, forward strand.
ACAAACAGTTTTTGTCAGTTTGTTGTAGGATTTTAGTTTATGATTATTTATTTTGTTTTTTTTATTTTTTATTTTAGTTATAATTTTTTATTTTAGGGATTTTTTTCCCTCGTAAACACATTGTTAAGCGTGCCATACGCTCAGTCACATTTTCATCACTGACTGCACGCAACAGGATCACGATGCACCAGTTACCCTTTGTACCTGCACTGGAAGTTTGCATGTATATAGAACTCGTCCATGCGGGTACACAGAAAAAAATTTCTGTCACTGCCAAGTACCAATCTCCATTATACCTGTCAAATTTGTTGATTAGCCGTTTTCCTGTTAATTACAATAGGTTATTTCACCGTTGGGTACCAAGGCTGTTTGAAGTTTCCGGGTACCAGAAGGGTACGGCTTCACACTAGCCCGTGCATGTTCAAGCCCAGTATCGGGCTGCTCGCGCCCGGTAAATTTACCTTCCTAACACTAGAGGCCCCTGCCTGAAGCCGTGGCCCCACCCTGATACCGGCGCGTGGAAGGCCCCGGAGAGGGCCCCGTTAAAGAGCCATTGTCCTGGGCCTGGCTCGTCGGGCTCTCTGCAGCTGATACCATGTGGACTCAAACCCTCCCCTCTGCCTGCACATTGACGGCAGCTAAATATTTGGGGTTGAGACGATAAACGGCAGCGAAATCCCCGCTAGTATTCGACGAGTTGTAAATTGCGTGTTTATGGCTGCACACACGCTGTAAATATAGAGGTTACCGACCGGGCTTCGCTGGAATGAAGACAATAAATATAGGGGGGAATTCTATAGGAGACGTCGCTCCATATTGCAACATGAGATAGAAGACCAACAGCATGGACGTGCCTGGATTCAATGCTAATCGTAATGTTTAACTTCATTATATTAATATTTGGTGTTCTTTGGATCATAGACGCAGGGTTCTAACTCAACTTCTCTCCAAACAGGTTGGTAATGTGTGGAGAAATTAGCGAATGTATCGCCGTATGTTGACACCGGGTGTATGTGTGCGCCAGATCAGCTGACAGTAATCCCTGGGGGATGTGAACGTCAACACTCCAGTCTGACGAGCTGTCAGTTTTCATAACGGGACAAACAGACCCAACCCCTCCCCCCGGGTCCCGCCTTATATACAGACCCTCGTCACGGGTTACGAAAACCGTCCGCGTACCTGTCTCTAATTAAGCATCTTTTCATTTGGGCCCTTGATCTATTTAAGAAGCCACTGTCTGACGCCCCGTCCTTGTTCTTTCCCGTCCGACACATCTGGGCACAAATTTGATTACCATGGGGGGTAAATGTTACACGCAGCCCGCGACGACGGAAGAAGAAATCCGAGTGTTTTATCTTCGTGTAACTCTCCTGGAATCGTTTCCCTCCGCGCTGTAAACAAATAGTTTCGATGACTTTAGCGTCAGGTGTGTTCACGGTAAACCGACAACAGAAAAAATGAAAGTGAGGTCGATTTCTGTTGAGTCGTAATACCCCGCTTCCCTACAGTGTTCTTTCAAACAGAAATACCCGTTTTGTCACAGCACTCGTGTGGGCTGTTGTTTCGGATTTTTTTAACATTGATTTTTTTTTTGGCAATAATTTGGACAATTTCATTTTTTTTCAGCGCCTGTTAGTAAGAGTATTACTAATCTGAGTTCCTTGGGTTTAAAAATTATCTACCTCGTCATACGAATGCAGTGGTAAACGTATATACTTGATATACAATGGAGGTTCTTAATGGCTCAGATACTTAAAACGGTGGCTCGCTGCGACTATCGGACCCATGGTCAGTGAGGTCGCGTGTTCAAATCCAGCTCTCACTGTTTCGACCGTAGCTTTAAGTCAAGAAGCTTAGCAGGTGACTGCCGATTGTCGAAACAACAATCAAGGAAATTAATAAATTATTCCATATGCTGTCATAAAGCACTCTTCTTGTATCGCCAAGGCTTTGATCAATGTTATCATTAAGAACACTTCTTATATGGCTCTGGCTTTATTCCATGCTGCCATTAAGAACACTTCTCATATGGCTCTGTCTTTATTCCATACTGTCATTAAGAACACTTCTCATATGGTTCTGTCTTTATTCCATACTGCCATTAAGAGCACTTCTCATATGGCTCTGTCTTTATTCCATACTGTCAATAAGAACTCTCCTCATATGGCCTTGTTTTTATTCCATACTGTCATCAAGATCTCTCCTCATATGGCCTTGTTTTTATTTCGTACTGTCATTAAGAACTCTTCTCACATGACCCTGGCTTTATTTCCATACTGTCATTAAGAACTCTTCTCGTATGGTTCTGACTTTGTTCCATGCTGTCATTAAGAACTCTTCTCTTATGGTTCTGTCTTTATTCCATACTGTCATTAAGAGCACTTCTCATATGCCTCTGTCTTTATTTCATACTGTCAATAAGAACTCTCCTCATATGGCCTTGTTTTTATTTCGTACTGTCATTAAGAACACTTCTCATATGGTTCTGTCTTTATTCCATACTGCCATTAAGAGCACTTCTCATATGGTTCTGTCTTTATTCCATACTGCCATTAAGAGCACTTCTCATATGGCTCTGTCTTTATTCCATACTGTCAATAAGAACTCTCCTCATATGGCCTTGTTTTTATTTCGTACTGTCATTAAGAACACTTCTCATATGGTTCTGTCTTTATTCCATACTGCCATTAAGAGCACTTCTCATATGGCTCTGTCTTTATTCCATACTGTCATTAAGAACGCTTCTCATATGGTTCTGTCTTTATTCCATACTGTCATTAAGAGCACTTCTCATATGGCTCTGTCTTTATTCCATACTGTCAATAAGAACTCTCCTCATATGGCCTTGTTTTTATTCCATACTGTCATCAAGATCTCTCCTCATATGGCCTTGTTTTTATTTCGTACTGTCATTAAGAACTCTTCTCACATGACCCTGGCTTTATTTCCATACTGTCATTAAGAACACTTCTCGTATGGTTCTCACTTTGTTCCATGCTGTCATTAAGAACTCTTCTCTTACGGCTCTGGCTTTATTCCATACTGTCATTAAGAACAATTCTCATATGACCCTGGCTTTATTCCATACTGTCATTAAGAACTCTCCTCATATGGCCTTGCTTTTATTCCATACTGTCATTAAGAACACTTCTCATATGGCTCTAGCTTTATTTCCATACTGTCATTAAGAACTCTTCTCATATGACCCCGGCTTTATTCAATACTATCATTGAAAACTTTTCTCATATGGCCCTCACTTTATTCCATATTGTCAATAAAACACTTGTCATATGGCTCTGTCTTTATTCCATACTGTCATTACGAGCACTTCTCATACGGCTCTGGTTTTATTCCATACTGTCATTAAAAACACTTGTCATATGGCTCTGTCCTTATTCCATACTGTCATTAAGATCTCTCCTCATATGGCCTTGTTTTTATTCCATACTGTCATCAAGAACTCTCCTCATATGGTGTTGTTTTTATTTCATACTGTCATTAAGAACTCTTCTGGTATGGTTCTCACTTTGTTCCATGCTGTCATTAAGAACTCTTCTCATACGGCTCTGGCTTTATTCCATACAGTCATTAAGAACAATTCTCATATTATCCTGGCTTTATTTCCATAGTGTCATTAAGAACTCTCCTCATATGGCCTTGCTTTTATTCCATACTGTCATTAAGAACACTTCTCATATGGCTCTAGCTTTATTTCCATACTGTCATTAAGAATTCTTCTTATATGCCCTCGCTTTATTCCATACTGTCAATAAGAACTTTTCTCATATGGCCCTGGCTTTATTCCATACTGTCATTAAGAAGACTTCTCATATGGCTCTGTCTATATTCCATACTGCCATTAAGAACACTTCTCATACGGCTCTGGCTTTATTCCATACTGTCATTAAGAACACTTCCCTAGGGCCCTGGTTATATCCCATACTGTCAATAAGAACTTTTCTCATATGCCCTGGCTTTATTCCATACTGTCAATAAGAACTCTTCTCATACGGCTCTGACTTTATTCTATACTGTCATTAAGAACACTTCTCATATGACCCTGGCTTTATTCAATACTATCATTAAAAACTTTTCTCATATGGCCCTCACCTTATTCCATATTGTCATGAAGAACACTTCTCCTATGGCTCTGACTTTATTTCATACTGTCATTAAGAACATTTCTCATATGACCCTGGCTTTATTCAATACTATCATTAAAAACTTTTCTCATATGGCCCTCACCTTATTCCATATTGTCATGAAGAACACTTCTCCTATGGCTCTGACTTTATTTCATACTGTCATTAAGAACATTTCTCATATGGCCCTGTTTTTATTCTATACTTTCATTAAGCATACTTCTCATACGGCTCTGGCTTTATTTCACACAGTCATTAAGAAGTTCTTCGCCTGTGGTCCTGGGTTTGTCCATACTGTAACACTTCACCTCTTGTACAACACTGATGATACACGTGTCCAGCCATCCGGATGATACACGCGTCCAGCCATCCGGATTCGTGGCCTAAAGTGGGTAATTTATGTACATGTATATACAGAGCACAACTATGTATTTGACTTATTGCATCGCATTATGATAGGAACAAATTCATGTATTTTGCTGGAGTTTCGATACATCCATTTAACATTTCATCGCACGGTCCATACACTAACTTTTTGCAGTTTCAAAAGATGGAGTACATGCGCTAAAGAGGGTCCACAACAGGTGTTCTAGCCTATAGCTGTGGCTTTATGCGTGTACAACAGCCGTAGCCGTGTTTCTTATCGCGCCGTTCTCGAGCGGCTGCTGAGCGGCTAAACACTATAATACCACATGATGTTTATAAATAACGCCTGAGCATGCGTTCGAGCGAACTGGAATTGGTCGTGATATACATATGAGGTAATCATTTTTTTATCAGTATTATTCGAGATAATTTATTTAATAGCAAAAATGATATTTTTAGACTGTGTTCTTTGAAAGATATGTGCGGCCATTGCTTCCCATCGTTTCCATTTAGTAATTCCTTCGATACCATATATTTGGACCCCATAGTCAGTCATTGTGCGATGCTCACTTCGGGGTGAAGGACAAGGTCAAGGCTGTATGTATAAGATACATGTACATATAATCGCTGTAACCATTCCTACGATTTGGTGCTGTGTAGCGAGTGCATGTTCTTGATACAGGTCGAAACGCTTCGTATCTTTAAGAGCGGGCCGTGGTTTAACTGGTGCTTGCATGGCTGCAGGGCAAACTAGGTGGGCCTAAAAAAATAGAAACAACACGAGGAACTTGTAAATTCCCCACCTTTTAGTCCTTCATGGGCCTTAGTGACAATAACCGGTGGACAACGCTCGTGGAGCCGCTCGCTCAGACTAACGTCCACTGAAGACTACTTCTGTGCATATCTGTACGTCACATGTTCGTCAGTAACTAATGGAAGGTGGCTGGTTTACCATGAGCACTCCGGTATCTTCCACTTTTAAAACTGACCGCCATCGCATAAGTGAAAAGTTCTCGCGCATAGCGTGGAACACTATCAGTTAAATAAAAATAATTAAATGTTTCGTACAGCGTGTGGATACAGGTGTAGACCTGTATGTAGGCCTGAATCCTGATCTGAGAAGACTAATCTATATTGGTATCATTCGGCAATGGTCCTTATTTGTAAAGGATGGCACGGGTCATTCTACAATCGCTTTTATTTTTAAAGCATAGTACTGATCATTCTACTATCGTCATGATTTGTGAAGCCTATAGTATTGATATCATTCTATAATCGTCGTGATTTGTGAAGCCTGCAGTATTGGCATCATTTTACAATCGTCATAATTTGTGAAGTATATAGTATTGGTATAATTCTACAATCGTCGTGATTTGTGAAGCTATGGTATTGGGGTCATTCTACAATCGGTAGGATTTGTAAGCCTGTGGTCATTCTAGAATCGTCATGATTTATGAAGCCTATAGTATTCGAATCATTCTACCATCGTCGTCATTTGTGAAGCCTATAGTATTGGAATCATTCCACAATCGTCGTGATTTGTGAAGCCTGCAGTATTGGGATCATTCTACAATCGTCGTGATTTGTGATGTCTATAGTAGTCGTATCACCCTACAATCTTCGTGATTTGTGAAGCCTATAGTATTAGGCCATTCTACAATTGTCGTGATTTGTAAAGCCTATAGTGTTGGGATCATTCTACAATCATCATTATTTGTGAAGCTTATAATGCTGGGTCATTCTACAATCGTCCTTTGTCCACCTTCGTGTAAGTGAAATATTCTTGAATATGAGTAAATCACGAGATAAATAAGGAAATAAATAACTTGTCTAGTCCACTATAATGCGATTCCAGAATTGTCGTGATTTGTGTGGCTTACTACGAGTGTCGGCCATTGCAGAGTTGTCTAACTGTGAATTGTGAAGGCTATTACCATGGTTGATATGGCCGATCAAACAATAGTGGTGTCTGATATAGTATTAAAGAAGACTCTGAACGTTCTACTTAGGGGTTAAAATATGGCCTTTTGTACGTTATGACAAACCCTAATACGCAAAATATCCCACTGTTAAGCGACATATAGTTCTAAACAGCAATGTTAATTCCTGAACCTTTGGAATTATTTTTAAAACCTAAAAGCAAATTCAATTATTGTTCTTTTCAACAAAAAATACGGAAGGCTTCGTTAAGCTTGGAAAACCAAAACTCACACTCTGCCAGGATATCAACAGTGCATTAGTGCTTATATAACATGCTCTATCCTAATTATGAAATTACAATACCAGAGGCGCTGAGGTGGGGATGTTACCTTTAATAGCGGCATTATCACAACACAGCAATTTAGTGCAACATGTATTATGATAACTACGGTATTATCACATTAGAACAATTAAGTGCGACATGTATTATGATTACTACGGTATTATCACATCAGAACAATTAAGAGCGTCATGCATTATGATAACTAAGGTATTATCACATCAGAACAATTAACCGCGACATGTATTATGATAACTGCGGTATTATCACATAAGAAAAATTAAGCTCGACACGTATTATGATAACTACGGTATTATCACATCAGAACAATTAAGTTCGACATGTATTAGGATAATTGAGGTATTATCACATCAGAGCAAGTGTGTGTGACACGTTGTTGGATAGTTTTGGGCCACTAGAACAAGCGGTGTTATCACATCAGAACGGTATTATCACATCTGATTGTGGTTTTTACACAGTGCTCAAGAATAGTTGAGCTACAAGGCGGCGACTAACGTTATGCTGGGAGTAAACCGAGCAGGACCCAATATGAGATGAACAGTTAAGTGTGACAAGTCGTGTTATAAATTCGAGCCACTACAACGAGCGGTATTATCACACCAGAACAATTAAGTGCAACAAGTATAGTAAAATAATTTCGCAATATTACCACATCAGCGCAATAAAATGTGACAACTGCTAATTTCGGTATTATCACATCAGAGCAGAACATTTATCAGATGATATGATAATTTCACTACGACGAGCGACATGCTAGAACAAAGGCGACCGGTGGTGTAATCATGATAGAATAACTGCGAAGTGTGGTGTAATCATGCTAGAATAACGGAGACATGGTGTAATCATGCTAAAATATCGGTGACGAGCGGTGTAATCATGCCTGAATAACTGCGACGTGTGGTTTTAACATGCTAGAATAACTGCGACGTGGTGTAATCATGCCCGAATAACTGCGACGTGTGGTTTTAACATGCTAGAATAACGGCGACGTGTGGTGTTATCATGCTAGAATAACGGCAGCGTATGGTGTTATGCTAGAATATCGGCGACATGTGGTGTTATCATGCTAGAATAACGGCAACGTGTGGTGTTATAGCACGCTAAAATAACGGCGACGTGGTGTAATCATGCTAGAATAACGGTGAAGTGTGTTGTAATCATGTTAGTATAATGTAGACGTGTGGTGTAATCATGCTAGAGTAAATGCAATGCGTGATTTTATCATGCTAGTATAACGGTGACATGTGGTATAAAAAGATGCGTGGTGTTACCATGCTAGAAAGTAGCGACGTGTGGTGTAATCATGCTAGAATAACTGTGACGTGTGGATTTATCATGGTAAAATAACAGCGACGTGTGGTGTAATCATGCTACAATAACTACGACGTTTGGTGTAATCATGCTAGAATAACGGAGACGTTTGGTGTAATCATGCTAGAATAACGGCAACGTGTGGTGTAATCATGCTAGAATAACCGTGACGTGTGGATTTATCATGATAAAATAACAGCGACGTGTGGTGTAATCATGCTACAATAACTACGACCTTTGGTGTAATCATGCTAGTTTAACAGAGACGTGTGGTGTAATCATGCTAGAATAACGGAGACGTGTGGTGTAATCATGCTAGAATAATGTAGACGTGTGGTGTAATCATGTTTTACAATAACGGAGATGTATGGTGTTATCATGCTAGAATAACAACGACGTGTGGTTTTAGCATGCTAGAATAACGGAGATGTGTGATGTAATCATGCTAGAATAACTGCGACGTGTTATTTTAACATGCTAGGATAACGGAGACGTGTGGCGTAATTATGCTATAGATTAATGGGGACGATAGATTAACGGAGACGTGTAGTGTTATCAAGCTACAATAACAACGACATGTGGTGTCATCATGCTAATGAATAACAACGACGTGTGGTGTAATCATGGTAGAAAAACGGCTGGGTGTGGTGTAACAATGCCAGAATAACGTAGATACGGGGTGTAGTCATGCTAGAATAACGGCAACGTGTGATGTGGTCATGCTAGAGTAATGGCGGCGTGTGGTGTTATCATGCTAGAATAACTTAGACGAGTGGTGTTACCGTGCTAGAATAACGGTGAAGCGCGGTGTTATCATACTAGAACAACAGCGACGTGTGGTGTAATCATGCTAGAACAACGGCGACGTGTAATAAATATCCGTTGAACACATTTTTTTAGGTAAACTGTATCTTACAGAAATCGATGTTTTTTTTATCAAAGATTTATAAACGATATATGCTGGGGTTTTATTAAAAAATAATTAATGGCATTAATATAGGTAAATCTCCACATCCATTGCATTGCTGACAAATAGCTACAGGCAATTCCTTTTTAAAATTGCACTATTATGTATAGGTTTAATAACACTGAATCTAACATATTGGCCGTCGTGGAGGAGGGAAAACTTTGTGATGTTCAGTTAACCTTTTCTAAAGTTTTCGAAATATAACACTTAACAAAATGTTCAGAAAATATTGTAATCTATCTTTTGTCAAAGTATAACTTTTACTTGTGCTCCGTATTATAAATGGTGAAAAACCCTGTAACATTCGGCTCAGTAACATTTAAGAAGATGGAAATCACAATTTACAGCATCTCAAGTCTTTTTTAACATTTATAGAAAATGTATATAATTTAACATTTGCGTTTTAGCAAAATGTATAAAAAAAACATGATTATTACTCTAAAAGTTAAACGTAATATGTGTATATCAGGATTCTGTGATTCAGCTATATGTACTCACATCCCTTAACATAATCAAAAACAATTATATACATAAAGTCTTTAATGAACTAGAAGAGACGGTTTAAGAGATGAAGGGTTTCTGATTATAGGTCATATGTGGTATAGTTATATTTTCACATTTTAATGCTAATGATTCGACTGAACCCTGATGTCAGGAAGATTGTTGTGTAGAGATTTCCCGGCCCTAGCCTTTCTCCCACCCATAAACCTGACCGCCTTCCTATGTGACAATGAGGGGTCGGGGTTTCGCCTCAAGACAGCTGACAAGTATGAATTCATTTTTAAACCATTGGGGAAATTACCTGCACTCGAAAGTAAAACTTTGTAAGAAATTTTAAACAACAGTTGCCAAGACTGATGCAGTATCGATAGAGTATTACAAACGCAAGCAATATTCATCAAAACATATATATGTTGACAATTGTGTTTATTTATTAATTGTTGATTTCATGGTAAATTCTTTTAAGCCGTAGTCAAGATTGTTTCATTGATGCAGAGGTTGTCAATTTTATGGGTGGGGAAATCTGATCAAGGCCACCGCACAAATGTAAGGTACCCGGCAAATCTCCTTACTAAAAGCTCCAGTCGGGATTAAAGCGTTAATGGGAATATTAAAAACCGTTATATAATACACTTTTATAACAGTATATTTTTACCTCGTTAAATAGACGCCAGAAATTCGCTAGGCTGTAATCATATAGAGGCCCCTCACAGGTATATAACTTGGCATCGGGATGAAGAATCTAAGGGAGAAAGGAACTAAGCCTTAGGGTAACCTCGAGAGTGTGACCAGAGGAAGACTTACCGGGAACATGCTGCTGGTGGCCTTTGCGTCAAAGGAGGCTGGCTGGGTGATCAATAGGCGTCCAGCTTCACCGCTCGGTGCTGCCAAAGTCCGCGGGGCCCGGCCGCTCCACTAACCCTACTGCCGCCGGCACATCACTATATGCCCGTCATCGGGGCTTTTGCTTTTGACGTCCCTGTCCGCCGAGTCCTCGAAAGGCTGATAACACGGATCTTACCAGAACGGGACGGGTCTTAGCTTTTTTCTACCCGATTTAAGACCTGAGTGTTTAACGATTCCTCCCCCACTCCCCCCAAAACTTCTATTCCACCACCTGACAAGCGTCTGTCTGTATATTATTTCTATAATCTATAATCGTTCAAACAAGAGAGGGACAAAAAAGGATGTGTATATATTTAATCACGTCAACAGAAAGAAAGGAAAAGATAAACACAAGCATGTTGTGTAGGGGATGGAGGGGGCGTGTCTTTGTACAGCTGTCTTAGGGAGGTATTACTACACCAGTGAGTGTGAGTTATCACTTATACCAGTAAATCACTCACATAAATCACTCACGCGTAGTTTCTCATGTTTTTTGTTGTTGTTGTTGATTTGGGTTTTTTTTGTTTTGTTTTTTTGTGAGAAAACCCACCATATACTACAAAACTGTCAAAATGAGCAAATGTCTTCTGTGTACCTGTATTATATGCCAAGTACGAATCTGTTTACATGAAATACCATCAGTCCAATGGCTTGTAGTTCAAAGGATCATAACCGTTCCAAAGTCACGTTAAAAATGCGCCAGTTTATTTCTTATATGTAGAATGTATCACTTATGGTATGAGTAAATACTGGGTGAGTTTCTTTCTATTATATCTTTTTGGGGATGGACAGTATTTATAAAATTTATAAAAGTGGGCTCCTTTTGAAAGTATGAAGTGTCACCACATATGTGCTTAACTGGAGTAACAATTTGTGATTCTTTCTTACATTGCGTTGACTTAACATTTACAAATACTAAAATTGGAATAAGTGGAAGGATGTGCAAACGATGTATTCAGACGTTTATTTTGATTTATTTATCAAGTTTTTAATATATGAATGAAATTCATTCTTCTCAAGGCTGTTTGACTGAAACAATGGTTGTCTAGTTGACTCTGGGTATAAAGAAAACGCTGCAAATGTATAGCCACAGCAGTTCCATTGGTACGCTGTATGGGCTGATTTGCAAAACTATTTTGAAATCGACGGTATAATTCTTGTTTGTGAAATGCTCATTTTTCATCACTCGTTTTTCTTTGTTTATAACAACTGTTGATTTATGTCTTGCTTTTTTTTAGACAAGAAATAAATCGGCAGTTGTTTTCCACAAAGAAACTCCGTCACCTTCTATATGCCTCATATAAAAACTCGTTTTTCATGTCGGTAAACCTAAGTATATATATATATATATATACAGTGTTTTACGCTGTATTTAAGAATATTTCACTGATACGACTGCGGTCAGCATTATAGAGGGAGGGGCAGAGCCCCGGGGGGAACCCACTTTCATCCAGAGATTGCCGGGTTTGATTGAATTAAGTATTTTATGAACAGCAAGGGAGACATTGATGCGTGGAAAACAATTTAAATGTACTGACCTATCTACATCATAAGTATTTGATTCAAAATTAATAGTTTGTTGAATCTCCATCAGATTCCAGCAACACTAAATTAGTAAATAAATGCATATACTCACTGTAAGTGGTCACAATTTCGGAGTTTTGTTCCATCTTTGTGTCTATGCAATTCCGGCGAATCATGGGTCAGATAAGCATCAATGTGTTTAGATTTACCAGCTACAGCGAATGATTCCTCTAAGCCTACTTTCATGCGTTCAGCCACACTTTGTAACGCTTCGTTGATATGGTTCTTATTTACCGTTCTATAAATATATGCCAATTTGATAGACAGAGCTTTTTTCTACAGTATAGACAAATTTTGTCTGAGTTTCAGACGTTGTCAGTTCAGATTTAATAGTCTTCGTATGTTCAGGCCCAGGGTGTTATCCATCCTGCATTCTCCACATACAGCCATCACAAAGTACTGAACATTAGCTATGGTGTCACAGTATTTCCACTTTACAGAATGTCCATCCGATTGTAATTTCGAGGAGTGACATTACGCATAATCATTATATGTGAGACTCGACGCCATGCATTTTCGCAAACCAGTGTCCACATCAAATTTCAGAATTTCTCTTCGTGTAAAATTGGCCCTTGGTACTTATCTGAACAGAAGTATACTTAAAGTACCAACGAGACACATCTATACAAGTTTTGACTCTCTGATTCGCGTTTCGTGTCTACAAGTTCATTCTTCCTTTAATCGTTGATACAGTTGGTATTATCGTTGGTGCAGTTGGTATTATCCGAATGTGCTTGGGGAACTGACCGTTACGACTGCATACGTTCGAAATCGGCTTTGCGAACATTTGTTCTGAACGTTCTTGTTTTTCGGACAAGCCATTTTAATGACAAAATTCCCAATTTTCTTCTCACACTTTATAAATACCGAAAGATTTCACCATATTCATTGGATGTACGGGTATATAGATATTCTTTCATTTTGTTTTGCTTATTTCTTTATATTTTTGAACATTTGAATCGATAACACTTGTTTTGAAACTGAAATATAACATAAAACTAAATGTATTTAAATCTATTAAATTGGTTGTTTGGGTCATTCACCATTTATATTTACCTCTTATAGACAAAGGTTTTATAAATAAATTTTTATCATACCGTTAGTTATTCCCTTTTGAATGACTATTGTCATTTTCTTTCTGCATGTGTCCGTGGAAAAATGAGTTATTTGTAAGGTTAATAATATTTAGTAATACGTTATGTATTATGACATAATAGTTATATACTGAGTGTCAGTTGTCTTTGTCGCCGATAGATTTCATTTGTTTATTTATTTGTTAATTTATTTATTTATTTATTCATTTATTACCTATCGTCTCTACATCATAGATATAAAGTCCACTATGCACTACGTAGTAGGAAATCCTTGTGAATTTGTTAATTTTCCCACGTTGGAGATAGGAGACAAAAAGTCTTCGACGAGATTCGAGCCGCGTTACTCCCACCACTAAAGGCTCATAAGTGTATGTCACAGATTTGAAATACGATTGGTTAATACAGCGTCAGTCAAGTGGCCTGGCGACATCCCCCATGTGAAGATTTCCTGATCAGTACTCAGACTGCGAAATACAAGACACTCTTTACTTTTAAACAATTCCATCTGATGTAGAGATAAGTATCTGTAGATATTTGTAAAAGATAGAAAGATCCGTATATGGGAAACATTGTGGTGACTGGTTTTGACAGGACGTGTGAAGATTTCCTAAGAATAAAATGCGGGGACATTTCATTCCAGAGGTAGAGAGGTGGTCGTATGGTGGGGTTGGGCCTGGAGAGCGGGGGGTAAATATAGGACAACAGTCACCAGGCAATCGTATTCTCGCGAGAACTTCTATAAACGAGTTTAAGATAGATCTCGCGCGCAGATACGAGCCAGCAATTTTGAAGATCGACAATAAAAAAAATTGCAATCCTGATTTCCAGGTGCCATTAGAATTGCACATAGAGCAGATTTAAAGTGAGCGATATATCAACGAAAGAAAGCAAATGTTATTTACACGAAATACTCCAATCTTGGAGTGTCACCTGGTTGTTTGACAACCATAATATAATCACATGTTTCTGCCTAAAGAAGTTAGGCAGAAACAAAATTGATAGTGTGTATCTTATGTGATATCTCGACGTAGGCCTGACGAAGGAAGTAGGGATAATTCTATTTTAGAACGAGTCTCGCAATGGAGTCTGCGAGAGACAGTTTCGAACAAGCGACATGGCCAAGACTGTGCACACCAGTTGGTTAGTAGACTCCCTTGGCAGAACATTGTGAATGACCGTTATAGAGATGTGACGGCTTTGTTGCCGTGGTTGCAAATTTAAACCTGTAATGATTCATGGTAGCGTTATTATTACTTCATGACATGTAGACAAGGCTTCATTGGATATCCAGCGTGTATAAATAGTGCAGTATCTTTGCCTTTTTGTCAGCTGTTAATATGAAGTGTCAGATTCAAAATTCAGGCCACCAACTAACCGACTGAAGTGTCCAAAGTTACATTGACCAAGGCCTGTTTCTGTATTAGAAATACAAGCAAGTGTCTGCAAAACGACCAATAAACAAACAAACAAACAAACAAACAAACAGTCAAACAAAAATGAGTTTACTGAAAGGTGAAGTAAGTAACAGTCTACTGGAATGCCAGATGCAGAGGTGTACATGTTTTCAGCATTAATTTCTGTACGTAGTCTGTTGCACTGTAAGATGAAATGTTACCCAAATTCTAACTCGCAATAACACCGAGTTCCTAATTCCGATTATCAGTATGACAGGTTAACTTTTTCAGGTTTATGGGGTTATAAAATATAGCCATTTCCCTTTTCAAGAGCTTTTTAGTAAGTTTTAATTTTAATTTTTAATGTTTAAGGCCGTAATAGCGCATATACTACAATGTACCTATATGACTAGGTTAACGGTGAGCTTTTTTTTTATCTGTATAGGATAACATCATTGTTGAGTTAAAACCTGTTTTCGGTTGTTGCCATTTTTGTGGTGGCTTCTTATGGTTGGCTTGTTGTGGAATACTTGTTGGCTAATTTGTAAGTTTGGCGCTGTAAATGATGTAAGCAAAAGGCATTTGAAGTGCTCTAATTATAAAAGACGCCTAAATTATAAAAGAGTTCCAATTTTTTGTGGAATCTCATGGAAAGTATGCTTGAAATGGCTGTGATGATTTGCACGACGGATTTTTTATTGAAATTCGAAATCCACCGGAATGGTCGTAAAAATTTGTTGGCTCAATCGTGGTTTGCTAGATGAGGTCTGTTGCTTGATGCTTGAGATCTGTTGGCTTATTTGTCGCTTAGTCGGTGAGGTCTATTGCTTAATGCTTGAGATTTGTTAGCTTAATCGCGGTTTGTTAGATGGAGCCTGAGCTTGATGCTTGAGATCCTAACTAATGCGATAAGGCCTTTTGCTTGATCGTGGCTCTCTTGGTGAGGTGTATTGATGGATGCTTGAGATTTGGTGGCTCACTCAATGAGATCAATGACTTGACTCATGAGGTGGGTGGGTGGGTGGTGGTGGGGGGGGGGGGGGGTCTTGACCCTACCTGACGCAATGAGATCTATTGCTTGATTATGGCTCAGTGGGTGAGGTCTATTGCTTAATGCTTGAGGTTTGTTGGTTTAATCGTGGCTTATTGATTGAGATCTATGACTTGATCTTTGAGGTCTCAGGGGTTGAGGTTGGCTGTCTTATTCGTTGAGGTTGGCTGTCTTGCTCGTCAAGATTTGCTGTCTTACTCATTCAGGTTGGCGTTCTTACTCATTGAGGTTGGCTGTCTTACTCATTGAGGATGGCTATCTTACTCGTTCAGGTTGGCTGTCTTACTCGTTCAGGTTGACTATCTTAATCGTTGAGGCTGGCTGTCTTACTCATTGAGGGTTGGATGTCTTACTCATTGAGGTTGGCTGTCTTACTCATTGAAGTTGGCTGTCTTACTCATTGAGGATGGCTATCTTACTCGTTCAGGTTGGCTGTCTTACTCGTTCAGGTTGACTATCTTAATCGTTGAGGCTGGCTGTCTTACTTATTGAGGTTGGCTGTCTTACTCATTGAGGTTGGCTGTCTTACTCATTGAGGTTGGCTGTCTTACTCATTGAGGCTGGCTGTCTTACTCATTGAGGCTGGCTGTCTTACTCATTGAGGTTGGCTGTCTTACTCATTGAGGTTGCCTGTCTTACTCATTGAATTTGGCCATCTTACTCGTTCAGGTTGGCTGCCTTACTCATTGAGGTTGGCTGTCTTACTCATTGAAGTTGGCTATCTTACTAGTTCAGGTTGGCTGCCTTACTCGTTCAGGTTGACTATCTTAATCGTTGAGGCTGGCTGTCTTATTCGTTCAGGTTGGCTGTCTTACTCGTTCAGGTTGGCAGTCTCATTCGTTGAGGTTTGATGCACTGTTAAATTTTGCTAGCACGCTCTTTGTGCTCCTTGAATTGGCAGTTGAAGTTTGTTGGCTTACTTGCTGTTGCCCTGTTGGCTTGTTTGTTGAGGTTTGCTGGCGTATACGTTGAGGTTTGTTGGCTTACTTGCTGTTGCTCGGTTGGCTTTATTGTCGAGGTTTGATGACATATCCACTGAGGTTTGTTGGCTTGCTAGCTGTTGGTGTGTTGACTTTATTCTTGAGGTTTGATGGCTTATCCAACTCGCTTGTCCACAAGCAGTTGTTTATGCGTTTCTGTTTTTGGTACCGGTAATTCACTTGTACTGTTTAGTTTCTTTTTGCTCTGCCTTTGTTGGTGGTGGGTGAGTTCAAGGGAATTTGCATTTTGTTTAATATTTTTGGCTTCGACAAGTAAACTCCGTTCAATACTTTGGTCTTACGTGGATAACTAAGATTCTGGGCTGGATTTAAGATAAACTTATTTTTCGTTTTTTTTTTTATTCATACTGGTCACTTCTGCTAGGTTGTCTTTTAATGTGTTTTTTTTATGCCTTTTGTGCATAGCAAGGCGGCTTGCTGTCTCCCTTGGTCCGTTATTCCTATGTAGAGCATTAATAAATTTGCCAGTATGTCCCTACATCAGCCAATAAATCATTCAACCAAATTATCAGTCTATAAGAAACCAATCATTAAAATTACTTATACGTATGTAGATGTAAATCTGCCGTTTGCGACCTGCTTCCAGACACTGTGCATGTGAAGTTAAAACGATTGAGGCTGGTTGCTTGCCAAAACCCAGCTTTAGCTGATAGCGCTGTATTAGAGTCTATAACAACAATCGCTTGTCGTCTTCAAAAACAAACTGATTTACACGAGGTTGTATTTCAGTGGACTGAGGACGGCTTGACAGCGCAATCTTCGCTCAAAGTGGCAGCTGAACATCCGCTGGGGGCTCATTTGCTCAAGTGTCTCCATGAGACACTTTTAGTGGAAATAGAAAAGTGAATAGCCGAGTACTGCTTAACGGCTTCCTGCCTTAAAGAGTCTCGTTGAACTTTGGCTACAAATTATACACCGATATTCGGAAGCCCCCATGTCCCAATTTTAGATGACCAGCCTTGTGGAATAGGGAGGGGGAACTTGTGAACATAGTGCATGGGTAAGGGGATAGATGCGAATTAACCTTCACGTGTATTAAAGTTATCAAGCCGTCGATCGTTTACTTCAATCATCTATAAATAATAAATAGTACAATGCATTGGGCAATCAATTCAGTCAGTGTTTTGAAACTTCGAACTTTCCTTACACGAACTGTATACATGTGAATATAAAAGCGGGCAAGAGTTTCTGAGGTATGTTTTCACGGATGCATCAAGTCAAGTTGAGAAGATGAGGCATTTTTTAAATTTTTATGCCACATATGTGAAAACGACATAGATGGAGTTAATAATCAGAATTCTTGTAGTGAAACGTATGGTGTCCTGCAGTATATTTGAACAGATTATGGCAAACAACCTAAAATAGAATTAATAAGTCCAAACAAATCAATAAATACGCTGTAAAAAAGAACAATAGCCGACAAATAAATAAATAGATAAACAAAATGATGAAATATATACACTACATAAGTATACAGTATCATAGAATTGATCAGTTATAGCAAATAATGAATGAATCTATTTGCGCATTGGTTGAAACAACGGTTATAATAAAGATAGGCGTACAGTATTTTTTCATTTTTTAAAATCAAACACTGGCTAGGGGAAAACTTAGGAAAATACTGATAAATCGTTTGAAGTTTATGTCATAATTCTTGAAATAAATTAGACTTTAGTACTATTCGTCATCTCGAAAATATATTGATGTATATCCCCAGTTTATGTTTAGGCAAGAACTTAAAGCGTACGTGAATGAAGTTCACCCAATTACGTATGACTCTAGAGTGAAGGCGTATGCGTACTAAAAAAGTACGTGCTTGCACTCTCACACTTAATTAATTTTTGACTTGTTATTCACCATGCTATTACATAAATACACTTAATTTGGTGAGAAATGAAGGTGCGGAGCCTTGTGTTCGCTGTTGTCTTTCACAAACGTGAAGTGGTCTGCATCTTATCCCTTAACTGGGAATTTCACCCGATGTGAGTCTGTGACCTCACTGGCCAGGACAATTTGTTGAGAAGAACTCCTAAGTTACATGAGCCAGCAAGGACCCAGTTAACAAAGGTGCCATAGCTCTGTGTGAAAAAGATTGTGGATATCCATGTTTAAAGTTTAAATTTTTTAAATTTTAAATTCCGTATGTATTATAGAAAAAACCCTTCATGAAGGTTTCATTAAGCAGTTCATTTGCATTTGTAAATACCTTTGCTAATATTCGTATATATAAGTATTATTTGTAGCAGATGATACCATTTTGCCCCTATTCCGACATCCCGTCTGTGACAATTAAACTATTATTTGGCAGGTACAACTGGTTTACTCATTACTTTGAAGGCCATAAAATTGACCGCCATCGTTAAGCCTCAAATAGATAATTAAATAAGGAAATAAATACAAAATCCCACCCTCAACGTGAATTGTTTCAAAAAATAAAAAAAGAAAAGAAAAAAATAAAGAGTTTATCTGCACGACATGCAATTTTTGCATTATAGCGTCATATCGCCTTACATACATTTCAGGGCAGGTCTTCCTTTATTTATCTTATTTATTTATTTATTTATTTATTTATTTCATAGGTATTTTACGCCCTACTCAAGAATATTTTACTTATACAAAGGCGGCCAGCACCATGTTGGGAGGAAATCGGGGAGAGCCCAGGGGAAAACCACACCTATCGGTAGGTTGCTGGAAGATCCTCTCACGTACGGCCGGAGAGGAAGCCAGCTGGACTTAACTCACAGCGACAGTATTGGTGAGAGGCTCCTGGGTCATTGCGCCACGCTGGCATGCTAAACAACCTCGGTCACGGAGGCCCCGACCAGGTCTTACTAGATGCCTCTATAATATGTTGCAAACAGTTTTGTTTTAAATTTAACTTGAACAACATGGGTCTTCATACGGTGACCGGGAATTAGCAGTAATGTTCAGGTGAATGCATTAAAATGTGTCATCATGTTAAAGTATAGAATCACGCACAGCCTAATTCAGGGTACATGACGTTTCAAAGTGGATCTTCAGTCGACTATACAGTATTACGTCGAACGACCTATGATGTAAATTATCAGGATAAAAATGATAAATTGTTTTTTCTCTCTCGCCTTTTTATTCAATGACAGCACCCTGTCATTTAAAGACAATAAAAAAAGTCAGAATATTAGTTATCATAAAATAAGGAACAGAAACCCATTCAGTGATGAAGTTGGTTGCTCTTCTCAACATATAGTGTCACGACAATGTACAATTCACCATGCGCTTCGTTACTTGGAAGAGTACGTATAAACAGCCACATGTTGCTTGACAGCCACGTGTTGTGTACTTTAAGAGTATAGTAAAGTAGCATTTTAAGGGACATTCCATAATTGCAAATAACCCTCATCAATTTTTTATTTGTAAACAACCTGCTCAAGGCCTTTTGCATACTTGGCCATGCTTTGCAAACTGCAAGTTGACTGTATAGAGCTAACTCTATAACAATATGGAGCCCTTGGTTGTTTAACGATAGACAATTACCGGAGTGGACATCATCTCTCTTAATCTGCTGGTCAGTTTGGACAAAACGGTCAGCGCTAGTCGTAGCTTGTTCTGACAAGACTTTCTCATTTCTGTAATTACCAATAACCGTGTTATTGGCCCAGGCAAGTGGCTGGCTCATTTCATTTTGGCATGTCTCGTGTTGACCGCGGATCTGGTCAGTGTTATAAGACAAACCGAGCGGGATATATACGGGAATAGAATTACAACCGACAATACCCATAAACCTTATCGGCTCAACTCTACACGCAGTTAATGTACTCCGATATCGTAATAATACCGGGCTAAGCCGGGCTAACTAATGTCAGTCGTATATCCCTCAGTCCCAGTCATTGTAAGAGGCACGACCCTCGGTCCATCTCACAGTCTTTACTAAACACTCTCCGAATCTCTACCGTTCGCGACAGCTGCCAATCAGCTTATTAAGCAAAATTAATCTCATACGTTATAGTAACACTGATGGATTATCGATAATCAGAAGAATAATAATGCAGATTATGTAAATATTATACCGTATACAGACATGAATCGAACTTATCAAAACAGCCGTGAATTATATCAGCCGTTTTAATTGGTAAATTAAAACTTCTTTATAGATCGTGTCAAATTTTAGCTAAGAAAAGTTCATGTATGCTTGTGTACAGTTTTACAATCCCCATGGCCATAGATTCTCAAAGGTTTTAAGGCCTATTATTTTTGCTACTTTTCATGCATGCTGTCATTAATTAAGGACTACTACTTTTCCAATTTCCATGCCTGATGTCTCTAAGACTTACTCTACTTTTGCTACTTTTCATGCATGCTGTCATTAATTAAGGACTACTACTTTTCCAATTTCCATGCCTGATGTCTCTAAGACTTACTCTACTTTTGCTACTTTTCATGCATGCTGTCATTAATTAAGGACTACTACTTTTCCAATTTCCATGCCTGATGTCTCTAAGACTTACTCTACTTTTGCTACTTTTCATGCGTGCTGTCATTAATTAAGGACTACTACTTTTCCAATTTCCATGCCTGATGTCTCTAAGACTTACTCTACTTTTGCTACTTTTCATGCATGCTGTCACTAAGACATACTACTTTTGTTACTTTACATCCACGCT
Source organism: Liolophura sinensis (assembly GCF_032854445.1). Taxonomy (NCBI): domain Eukaryota; kingdom Metazoa; phylum Mollusca; class Polyplacophora; order Chitonida; family Chitonidae; genus Liolophura; species Liolophura sinensis. The sequence continues at coordinate 10,574,116 of NC_088301.1, forward strand.
GTCATTAAGACATTAAGTGCTACTCTTGCTTCTTTTTTATGCATTGTGTCAATAAGAGGTACTACATGTAGTTTTGGACAATCAGTAAACGTCCTGGACAGGACGTTTGTTGATTCGCTCTCTCATTGTTCGTGATGCCTTGGAGACAATAAGCCGTTCACGGTATTCGTGCATAAGTGCCGTTCCTCCAGTATGATGTCACACACACAAAAAAAAATATTCCAAGCTTTTGGAAATGGCATTTTTGTTGTTAATACAAAGCTTCTACTTTTACCCTGCATGCATACCTGTTTCTCAGATTTGCAAACTGTGTATATCTTTCGTTGCTTTCGTATCAGGGTGACCTAAATTTTCACTACGATTTTGTGTGATGAAGTATTGTTTTTGCTTTATTAGTTGTATTTTTGCGATGAGTTAACTTTAAAGCTCTCATTATTGTGGGGTCAAGAAGCTGTACCACCAAACTTGTACTTACACTCTTAACGAATGCATCACAAGAAGTACTTCTATTTTGGAAAAAAGTACTTTTGTGCAAATGCAAAATTTCTGACACAAACTCTAGACTGGAAAAAAACATGCTCTACATATTAGAGTACGTGTACCTCGAATTTCTCCATTCTTTGTACAATTGCTCACGAAGATTTAATGGACAGAATGTCATCAGAGTGGTCCGTCGTAAAGAGAATATAATATAAACGTCTTCACACTAAGTTTCTTAAATTTTACAATGAGTACATTTCTCATGTACGAAGTCAGGAGACCCGGGATCAAACCTAAGTCGGTTTATACCAAAGATTTTAAAAACGTTAGTTGTTGCTGCCTCGCTTGGCACTCTGCACCGAGAAATTATAGCAAGGAAACAGGACTGGTTGACCCGGTGTCAGTATAACGTGACTGTGTGGAATGTCATGTCTGTTGTTTTCGGAAGGATACTTCATGCATGAAATGCCAGCAGCACTTTGGCGGCTATGGATTCGCCTTGCTACAACAAAACACAGTATATGTACACTCGTCTTATGACTCCTGAAACATTGTTAACTACGACGTAAATACATACATACATACATACGTACATACGTACGTACATACATACATACATACATACATACATACATACATACATGCATACAGACAGACAGACAGACAGACAGACAGACATACATACATACATGCATACAGACAGACAGACAGACAGACAGACAGACAGACAGACAGACAGACAGACAGACAGACAGACAGACAGACAGACAGACAGGCAGACATACATACATACATACATACATCCATACATGTATTTCTCTTGTAAGTAAATATGGACAGAGTGTCCATAATCTCTGGCACTCTGTAATTGTGTCTAATAGCACCAGGGACAAGCGACTGTATATTCATCGTCCTGATCGCAGGTTTCTGACAGACCTTTCCGCGGCCGGAGAGGAAGCCTGCATGAGCTGGACTTGAACTCACAGCGGCCGCATTGGCCCACAGTAAGAGCAATGGTCAGTCTGCACAGCACTATATTATATAATATCTATATATACACAATATTTTGTTGTATTATACGGCAGAGAGAAGTCTTGTAAATACTACAAATACAATACTAAGGCAAACATAGTACATTTACAAAGACTGCTGTGCAAATACATGCTGTAGGTTTATACCTGAGGGGCTCAGTTGGTTAACGCGCTAGCATAACGTAATGACCCAGGAACCTCTCACTAATTCGGTCGCTGTGAGTTCAAGTCCAGTTCCTCTCCGGCCGTACGTGGGAAGGTTTTTCAGAAACCTGCGGATGGTCGTGGGTTTCTCCCGGGCTCTGCCCGGTTTCCACCCACCATAATGCTGACCACCGTCGTATAAGTGAAATATTCCTGAGTACGGCGTAAATCACCAATAAATAAATAAATAAAATTATACCACTGACTTACCATCGAATTATGAGCACTCATTTTAGCAGTAACTGTTGCTGTATATAGGCTCCATTTGATCGATGCTTGTACCTGCAGAGCAATTGAAAAAAGCAAAACAAAGAGCAACAACATGAGACTGCAAGCTGAATTTTACTGATAAAAAATTAGTTGTTTTTACAATGTATACGGAGGAACTTTCTAGCTTCTGGCATCTAGCTTCTAGCTTCACTATACCCGAGTTGTGTGTAAAAGTGGGGCGGGGGTGATTAGCAGGCTGACCCAGAGATTCCAGGAGGGGAGACTTAACAGTTTAGCTTAAAGAGGCAATAGGATGTCCAAGATTACAGGCTATATACCTAAGACTGCCTTTGTCTATCGCCACAGCTCTCTGGTGTGAGTGGTTAAGTATCGACTTCCAACCAGGACTTTTCGGCTATCTGACCCCAGCAATGAGATTTAACCAATGAAATCTAACCAAATCCAACCATGTTGGTGAGGGGTTGCTGCCTTCAAAAATGTTGACGAATCCAGAATGGTGACTGATTTATCGAACGAGTTTGATTGTTTATCTTTGTTTTTGTTTATGTATTTTTATTGTTGTTGAACACTAAACTCACGCATTTTTCACCATTACGATGGCGGTCGCTTTTATGGATGGAGGAAACTGGACGCGGGTTTACCCTTGTAACAAACGCCTTAGAGTCCCTTGAATTAAGTTGATGCTTGTTGCTGAGGAAAGTTTGTTGATTTATCACTGGAGAAAAAAAAATAATAAAAGAGTCCAGTGAAGTACTTGCTGGTTTGCCTATAGCAAAAGAGGAGCCGCCTCGCCGGAGGTGGTCAACGTGCCAGGGTGCGGCAATGACCCAGGAGCTCTCACCAATGCGGTTGCCGTGAGTTCTAGTCCAATTCATGCTAGCTACCTCTCCGTGGAAAGATTTCCTAGCAGCCTGGGAATGATCGTGGGTTTCCTCCCACCATAATGCTGGCCACCGTATAAGAGAAACATTCTTGAGTACGGCGTCAAACACCAATCAAATAAATAAGATAAATACATGCAAAGAAGGGCTTCTGAATCACTTGAGCTAGGTTTGTTAATGCAATAGCCTTAAAACATGTCAAGCAGTGGAAATAATATAGTTGTTAACGTGGTGATGTAATCTTTCAATAATGTTGGAAGTGCCGTTGATCCGCAAGCATTGTTGAAAGTGTCGTTGATCAACAAGCATTATTAAACTGATTACCCACTGTTTATATAGTTTGTGGTTAATTATTAGCAACTGAATTAAGGCTTGCTTATCCATGTTTGATAAAATCTATGTATGAGTCAAATCGATTTTTCGGCTTATCTTTGATTCAAAAGAATTAAAGCGCCATTTGGGTGTTGCTTTCGCTTACAGAATGAGCTTTAAGCAGCATTCAACAAATAAGATACCCAAATTTAGGAAACACAGATTTCTTCAATATTGAAAATATATGTCATCCATGTTTGCGCTACATTTCTTCAAACTGTCACCCCGACTGAAATTTGTTTACAGTCACATCTTAAGTGACCCATCAATTCTAGTATATCCGCGGTATAGTCACGTGCTTGTATGAAATCAAAGCCACTCTGACAACACTGCAGTGTGTACCATTCGTGAAGATTTGTCAAAATTTATGTAGATCACAGCTGATCGCACCTGCACAACAACATCTCCGACCACTCCAACCACCTGCGACCATTTCGACAACTCCGACCACGTCGACCACCTCACGATCATTGGCGATATCTTCAGATTCATCAAGATCTCCCAAAGACTTATCGTACGATGTGACAGGGCCCTTTAATACCGTAAATGACTAAGTAGGACTACTTACTTTTTGCCTATATAAAGCTGTCACTTCTTCACTGCTTATATACAAGTTTTGGATGCATTTATCTTCGTTTTCTCCCAGAGAATGACGTATAAAATTTTATATATTGTCTTTTATGAATACTATCAAATGCTTGTAATCCTGAATTAACCCATTTTTTTTTTTGAGACGACTTGCTTCAAATTTTTATGGTCAGTTAATTCCCAATATGAAAAAGCGCTCCTTTTTCAGCTGTTAGGCGTTAAATCTTTTCTTCCTCGTTTATATCGCACGCACACGTATTCGACTGGCTAATTCTAATGCATCTATATAAGTGAAGAAATGGTCTGGTTTCTCAGCATGCAATAATGGACTAAACCCATTACTCTCATCATTTCCGGTGAGATTTCTTCCGGGTATTCAATGTCTTCTATGTATAACAAATAAGACACCGCTTTCACAGTGAATAACCCTAAATGACAAAAAACGAACAACAGAATGAGTAATACTAAGAGATATATCAGTATTTCTTTCAGGCATTCATCTTTCATTTAACGCCAAACGCACTGTATAAGCCTTTCACTCGTGATACCTTAAAAACGATAAATAAAACCATTCGGATTTGGCACAAAAGAGTAACCAAGCAAGCCCTAGGACTTCTTGAAACGACCCGTAAAATGTCAATTTAATAACAATCAGGCAGTGAGATATTTGTATCAGACACGGCTTCAATACCGACGTAGCCCAAACCTAAATCTTAAAATCAGCGAACTTGATACATTCCCCGCTGAGCGAGCGCTCAGTATGAAAGGCGATAGGTCAAGAACGATCAAATTAAAATCATACCCTGAGCCTACATGCATCAAGAACTGTAGTGGTTGTCCCCCTGTTAGTAGAGCCTATACTGTGACTGGATGGGGTGTCATGTCTGCACGGTGTCTTCGGCTTGACTGGATGGGGTGTCATGTCTGCAAGGTATCTACGGCTTGACTGGATGGGGTGTCATGTCTGCATGGTGTTTTCGGCTTTACTGGATGGAGTGTCTTCGGCTTGACTGGATGGGGTGTCATGTCTGCATGGTGTCTTCGGCTTGACTGGATGGGGTGTCATGTCTGCATGGTATCTTCGGCTTAACTGATGAGGTGTCATGTCTGCACGGTGTCTTCGGCTTGACTGGATGAGGTGTCATGTCTGCATGGTGTCTACGGCTTGACGATTCAATGATGAAGTGCTATAAACATGTCGTTGTTGGCATGCTAGGAGACGACAAGTTGAAAATTCTTTTATCGCCGATCTAATATCGTCCATAATTTTGTACCTGTCTGTCTAATATTGTTGAATTCATCCTACAGAGAGTGGTACTGCAAAGGGGTACTGGAGAGGGGTACTGGAGAGTGGCACTGGAGGAACATTTTGTGAAAGAGTACAGACTAAGCTGCAATCGGAAGCCGAAAACGCCCCATCAACACTTCCACGGCATGGATACCTTAATGCTGGAAAGAATTGCATGCCTATTTAAAACATTAAACATTTACGCATTAGCGTTGTCTTTATGGATTTTTTCCCACCGAAACCACTTCATGCCTCATTTCACAGTCTGGTATATGATTCACTTCGAAGATAATTCTATGCCTCATTTAGTGGAATAGTCCGTGTTGTTTTGTGGTTGGGAATGTACAATCGCTGATGCCTTTCCTGGTTCCGGTATCGCTCCACCCAACGTTATGTACGGAGTTGTTGAGAACATTATATACAACAGAGGTAAAGCTAATTTTAAAACCAGTTTAATTCTTTTAATTCTGTAGATTTGTTGGTGTATAAAGGTGAGGAATTGCCTTGTATTTTATTATTACAGAGGATTTTGAATTGCCCACGTATGACAGTTATACTGGAGTACTGAGTATCGCTGTTCTAGTCCGTGATATTATCGCTTCATTATGGTCGATAAGGTATTCGTCAACTAAGGTGGTGATGTCGCCTGCTTTATGTGGAACCTTGATGAAACTTGATGGCCTAAGCTATCTTGTATATGGCTCACTCTTGCTTTCGTGATAATGTATTGTTGGCAAACAATGCTCGTGCATTTCAGTAGAACAATGGTTAGTCCAGTTTGGACTCGAGTCGCCATTACACCCCAAATGGTACCCCACTAGTCTGATTTGATGTGATTACACATATTTAAACATCGATAAAATAAATTTATTGTTTCTAGGTGCTCGGTGTTTCAAAGGTCTTTCCGTTGATCAGAGACAGGCCTACACGGCTATAAAGATAATAATATATAGGTGTAGCCAAACCATCCAGATAGTGTACAGGTAGACTATATATGTGGAAGCTGTTGGAATTTCTTGAAAACACTTGGTGCGCGGAAATTAAAAGCTTTATGCCTGATGTTTGTTTTGCAGCCGAGCGGCAAAATTCCTGCAACACGTGGTTGCTATTTCGGCGCTCACCTACTTCTCAGATCTCTCCAGTCGGTGGCAGCATGGACGCGTGCGTGCTTCAGTGCTGTAGTATGGTGTACTGTGTTGGTGATGAGGAGGAGGGGATGAGGGGGTGAGAGGGCTGAGGGGGGAGGGGATGCGGTCCGCAGACAGACATTCACCCGGGCAGCCATTCCAGACAAATGAGTCAGCGTGCAGACTGAGGTCAGGCCAATGCAAATCCTTCCTCGGTTAGTACGATTTCGGCACAGCACCGTTCCCCAGCGCCGAGCTGTGAGAAGAACACGTCAGCGATTAGACGGCGGGAAAACAAACCTGACGGCGAGGCCAGACTTGGCCGACAATTTCCCTGATCGATGTGAGTAGGTAATTGGTGGTCAAATGGAAGACTATAATATATCGGTGCGCGTGCCTGCGGCGAGGTCCGTACACCAGTATCGATCACACGGGATGGTATATACCACCCAGACTTATTGACAACTTTCCTCCAAAACATACTAAACTACTTTTCAGACAGTTCTCTTTTCTCACGATCGAATTCTTTCTAGAAAAGTGGTTAGCCCAGAAAAAAAGTTTCTCGTCTGTAAACTGTGACCATTTCACCCTTCTGTCCCGCGCATCTCCGCCTTCGGAGAATATAGCAACCTCACTCTGATCCCATCCGTGATATATATATAATTATTCATTTTAAATGAAGGGCCTAAGTGCACCGGCTATCGGAAGTGGAAAATGATTCAAATGGCGTTAAATGCAAGAGAAATCTACAATTATACGTGGAAGAAACAGTCGCAAAAAACTAAAAGCTAAGTACCTAATTTTGGGCTTCATTATGCAAATGGGCATAAAAGATAAAACTAAAAAAATAGTACAAGACTAATATACACAAAAAAGTTGTATACATCAAAGGCCCCGAATCCGCTACTACCCATTGATCGGAATGTACAATATATTCTGTACCCAAGCAGCCTCACAGCAAATGGACACTGAAGTAATTTTGACTAGGCCTACATGCTGATATCACGTAAAGCACAAATAGTAGAAACCCGAAAATCACGTCGGAGTGGAGTGGGTTTTTGACCTGTGTGTTACAGGCTACATTATTCTGTAGTTGGATTTACGTGTTACTGAAAGTTTAAAAAAAGTATTTGATTTCTTGTTTCAAACCATGCATTTCGAATAATCTCTCACCGACAACTTATCAACTATAGAACGGTTTACGATGCCGATACTGATTTCAATCATTCGCCTATAGAACATTGCATCTTCCAACATCATTTATTTATTTATGTATTTGAATGATGCTTTACGCCGCCCTCAAAAATGGAGGCAGCCAGCAATATGGTGGGAAGAAACCGGGCACGATCATCCGCAGGCTGCTGTCTGGCCTTCCCACATAGGCCGGAGAGGAAGCCAGCTTGAGCTGAACTTGAGCTCACATCGACCGCATTGGTGTTGGTCTCTTGGGTCATTGCGCCGCGCTGGCGGGCTATAGACTTCATGGAGGCCTCCACCAACATCACAGAAAACTTCCAATTACTTCTCTTTGCATGAATCCGTCTGAATATCGCACTTATTGTACTTTCTTAAATTCTTTGGTGGTTTTGTGTTGAACGTAGTTTTGGAAATTGACCTTCCGATTATTGACATGCAGCGTCCTTTTTGATTGTCGGCTGGATTTATGCGAATGTCTGTCTTGATGCCAAGTTTTTAGTTTTATGACAAATTTTAACCTGCGGAATGTCGTGGGTTTCCCCCGGGTTCTACCTGGTTTCCACTCATCATAACATTGGCGGCCGTCATGAAAGTGAAATATTCTTGAGTACGGCGTAAAACATCAATCAAATAAATAAATAAATATTGCACGCTCAGTTAACTATCATCACGAAGGCCCCAAGGTGGAGCGGGGCCGTGGTTTTCAGGTTCTTCCCCTTCAATCTCTATAGGACACACGAGTTGCGGGTTTAAAACCCGCAGATTTCCCGGCGACTCTCGCTACTTGCGGAGCCTTGCTGAAGCTCGTAAGGCGGTTTGCGCAATCTATAACACTTACTGAAGAGCACCTGTTTTGCACAAATGTGATGATCATATCACTCATATGAGATTGTTTGTTGGTGGTTCGCCCAGGGCATCCCAGTCTCTTTCAAGAAGAAAACTGAGTGAACATTTTTTTAGCAATTTGGCATAAGTAAAACAAAGAAATCAAACAATAAAATCGTTGGAATCTAGACTGCACTCTCAAAGCTGGGATTGAACTCACTCCTCGTGTACCTCATATGTCAAGTCGCACATCTTACAACCAAGTCACTTCCCAGTTCGCAGTCATTAATTATAGTACACTTTTTCGAAACACGTCAAACATCTGAGTTAGGCATACCATGAATTTGAGTAGTGAATTGTATATACTATACAGCTAATGTCGTGGCTGACGCCTTTCATCGGCTTGTGCCATTTTTACTCTGCGAATCAATAACTAAATAAACAAATAACTAAAACGTGAATAAATAAATAAATAAATATTATCTTTCATGCGCATGTACCATAATGGCCAGTGTTCTATGGAATGGATGATTATGGCGTGTTTCATAGAACGAAATTGATTTTTTTTACACAATCATCGTATTGTGATAATATTAAATAGAGATGTTTTTTATTTTTTAATGGAAAACGTATGTGGAATCTGTAGAATTATATTTTAAGAAACGCTCATGAGATACCAGTGGCGCCATCGCGTTGCTGTATTTATAATTATTTTAATGGGTTTATACGCCACTAGGCTGCACGCTGGACCTCAGGTATAATGGAAGACAATGTACATGTTTTGTGGAGCGATATTGTTCATAGAACACAGGATACGAGTTCGAATCCACACAGCTCCCATTAAATTCCAAAACACAAACTATCGCTTTGTGTCAAGGCGTTAGTCAGACACTGGACGAGATGGTACGATGCGGAGCAACGAGCTGTGCATGGTTCGACTACAAGTCACACCAACCCTGGGTTAGAAGCCAGAAAAGAAATGTCATTGTTGTTGTAGAATGTCATCAGCTTGAAAGAGACATCTTATGATACTACTTGTTAATTGCTGACTGCCTCTTGATTCCTGAAGAATGGTTTAGTAACATCGAATTAATCTGTGAAATTAAACAGAAAGCCTATTGCCTAGGTGATACTATAAGATGTATTCAGTGTTGCAGCATATTAGCTATCATTGCAACAGATTATTCTGTTAAGTATGGCACATATATTTTTCTGTATTAGTCTATATTTTATCATTGCAACAGATTATTCTGTTAAGTATAGCACACATATTCTTCTGTATTATACTATATTTTATCCTTGCAACAGATTATCCTGTTAAGTAGCGCACATATATTCTTTAATTCAGCATAAACGTTTTATTAGACTACAGCAGGCTGTTATGTTGAATATGACAACGTTTAATGCTTACATTTTATCATTACAGACAACAGACTTTCTGCTGAAATCAACAGGTTATGTATTGGGGAGGGGGGGGGGGCAGTGGGGTTGTACACATGCATGCTGTCCGTGTAATTTGGCGCGGTTTTCATTCTGGTCTTGTGTAAGACCTTCTGCTTTTGTATATAAATGTAACCTTTGTAAGAAAATATTTTGCATGGTGTATTATATACATGTATAATATGTAGTTTCTGTATAGCCCTAGGTGTTACACGTAAGTTTTCAAAAGATCGTTTTGGCTACTTACTTAAGATCAAACCATCACCGTTTAGATTATCTCTTCATGTAAACCCCAATAGCCTATATTGCTTTTTTTTTAAAAATACATTTATTTCCTTGAAAAAAAAATCAAAAATTATAGACTCATGTCTGAATGAAGCTTTGCTTGACTGATGTAAACGTAACGTCGAATCCATTTATATATTGTACGGAAACCGGCCCAAACCACCTGAATTTGGCATGTAACTGACAAACTTTCTTACACATGTAAAGGTGACGCACATGTTTTCACCTCTACATTCAGCGAGATCAAGATCAATGTCCCAATCATGGTGGAAGGAAACGTACTACAACAAATTTCATGCCACCATGCATACTGTGCTCCAAAACTGGAAGAGACAAAGGAATTTTGAATGTTTGAGGCCGGGATTGAACCACCAGCAATATTTAACCGCGTGGTCAATAATATCTGGGGTAATTGTTCATTCAGAAATATATTTTATCTCAGAGAGAAAAGTTTTTAACTGGCTGAAGTGTTCACGAAGTTGGAGGATAATAATGGCTTTCTCCGAGGGTCGACTAGTTCTGGGTTCAAATCCAACTCAGCGTGCGGATGGTCGTGAGTTTTCACCGGGCTCTGCTCGGTACCCTCTAGCATAATGTTGGCCGCCGTCAATCATCAAAAATGATGACATCAATCATAAAAAAACATCAGTCAAATAAATAAATAAATAATAAATAAATAAATAAATAAATCAAATCGAGCTTAGCTGGTTGAGCTGTCCGTTTATGCCAAGGTGTTTGCTCGTTTCCTATCACGTTTCCCTCTGGTTTCGTCCGGTTTCCTTGATCAATAACCCTCCTCGTCGGCATGCATATAAAAGTGAAGTGTTATTATTCGGTTGGAAAACGGCAACAATTCCGTCTCCTTCCCACTGTCCGTGTAAAATGACTAGGCCTAAAGTGCCATATAACTGTTCATTTTGTTCTGACTTCTTGACAAATCAGTGAAAACTATTCAGCTTTCAGTATACGTTTTGCATATGCGTTTTGTCTGGTATTACATATACGAGGGAAGGTTGAAAAGAGTATCTGTCAGACATGGTGATGTATCTCTTTCAGTCACTGAAGTACACAGTAATGATCCTAATTGCTTTACCTTTTACCTTTGCACCGGTTTTGCATTCAAATCCGACTTCAGTCCAGTTGTGGTCGTTGGGCGAAAAAAGCTAATGTACTAGAACGTGTACATGTATAATGTTCTGTACATGTATAATGTTCTGTACATGTATAATGTTCTGTACATGTATAATGTTCTGTACAGTTCAAGGTAGGCTTATCGGTATATTTTGCAAAGGTTTTTATATTCAGCTTAACAATACTTTGGATATTGAACAAAGTTGCTATTTAAACAGTGTTTAATCGTACATGTTTGTTAATTAATTTAATGTATGTATATATCTTTGGAGATTTATGTCGTGCCAATTTTTCAGTCATATGGCGAAGAGGAGTTATTAGGTTTGTGTACATATATTGTGTCGTCACTGAAGTGTCATGCCGAAGACACCAGACATGACATCCCACCCAGTTGCAATATACTGACACTGGACCAACCAGTCCTGTTTCCTTGCTCCAACCTCCAGTACTGAAAGTTAAGCAAGGTAGCAACAAGTGCAACTATTAAAGTCTGGTATGACCAAACTTTCGAGCCGGCCTGTTATTTACTTTCGAAATACAGTGTACGTAAATTATACATTTAATTGACTTATTTATTGAACTTTGAAACAGAAGTAGGAAGTGTGTTACAAATACGCCAAAATTGTGATCCCTGTATGTAGTCAAAGCTGAAGACAACCTTTAAGTCACTCGGTCTTCATGTGAGAGGTTCTGTAATAATTGTTCGAGTATATATTACAGCCAAAGTTGCGTATCAATACATGGATTACATTTATTTGTTTCTATTTGTTTTAGTGATCATTTTGAGATCATCACGATTCAGAATGGTCTAAATAGGCCAACATATTTATATTTTCACAAGTATTAAATTAATACCTCGAATTATTGATCTGAAGGGACAGAAAGTGTCAAATAATACCGCGAGGTCAAGGTTAGAACCGACCAAGTGTCAAATGGTGCCTCGGTTACCTCCTTGACCGAGGTGGTTGGCGTGTCAGCGCGACGCAATGACCCAGTATCCTCTCACCACTGCGGTCGATGTGAGTTCAAGTCCACCTCATGCTTGCCTTATTTCCAGTCTTACGTGGGAAGGTCTGACAGCAACCTGCGGATGGTTGTGGGCTCTGTCCCGTTTCCTCCAACCATAATAATGACCGCTGTCGTATAAGTGAAATATCCTTGAATTAGGCTAAAACACTAATCAAATAAGAGGCTGGAGGGGTGATATAATCCCTCAATTTCCTGGTTCGCAAGGCCTAAAATGTCACATAATGTCTCTAGTTCCTGGTAAAGTGAGACCAAACGTGTCAAATAAAACCCGAAGTTTATGGTTCCACAGACCGGGTGTCATAAAATGCCTCGTGCCTCATCAGAATGGACTAAAAATATCAAATTATGCCTCTATTTCCTGGCCCGGAAGACCGATAGTGTCAGATAATGCATCGACTTATTGGCCCGAAAGAAACGAAATTGTCAAATATGTCCCCTGGAGTTCATGGACTGAAGGGACAGGGAACCAAGGACACTATTTCACTTTCAAAGCGTAATCTACAGAAAGCAAAACGGTCCATCCGGCCACCTTTTTTAATTTCAACAGGATTTTAAAGTATTAAAAACATATTAATTACCCCTCCCATGTTTGCTGGTTCACTCAGATGTGGATGGTTATCCCGTATACATGCGATTAGCACTTCATTGTCGTGACAAATCAAGATGAAATTCTCGCAGAGACAGTTACCAATACAAGAGCTCAATCATCGCTTCATAACAATGCTTGGCTCTATGGATTGTCTCCAGAAAATTGAAATTTGGCTCTTGAAATTTGAATAGTCTATATATCCAGGACATACCAGGAAGGTATCCGATTAGCCTACATTAAAACCACCGAGGTGCCATATATGCGTGTATTATCTGTTTAGTACGTTGAGATGGTTCATCTTTTACGCGAGTCAGCTGGACTCGATCCCAAGTCGGACTGTGCGAAACTGTTTAAAACCTGGCGATTTCGTACGGTACTTCATCGCGTAATAAACTACACTGGTGCTCAGCATAAAAGGTTTGGACATGTACCATAGAGTAAACCAGGTGTCAACACATAACTAATGCAACTACGGTGACATCATGTCTGATTTCCTCGGCATGGCATTTTAGTGAACCAGCACTATAAGCAACCACACTCCGTTCATCTTATGTTGAGCTCCAAGCGAGGTAGTACCGGAATTAACACTGTTGAAGTCTTAGGTATAATTCTATTCGAGACTTAACCCCGGACCTACCGCTTACGAGGCAAACGATCCACCTCTGCTATAAAGGCGCGCCGTATTATAGTGTGATCGATATATATAGCGCTCAAGGTGACGGTAAACGGGACAAACAGGTAAAAGAGTCTAAACCAAAGATTAAGTAAGAGTTGCCAGTACATCTGGGAGAGATTTTAAGCTTTGGAAATCTAGGTCTGAAAACACGTGTTAGTAGTTTAAATGCTTTTTTGTGTGTGAAGTATCCAGACGGGCATTGGCCGTGTGTCGGGAGAAGATCTGAGACTCTACTTGAGGGCAAGGCCCAAGAGTATCTTACGGCAGAGAGGTTGTGTGTTTGGGAGTGGGGGGGGGGGGGGGGGCGGGGTGGAGGGGGCGTGGAGGAGAACATGGAGCACGTTTCAAGTACAGTGAAAAACTCATAAAAAAAACAATGAAACTAAACAAAGATATATAAATAAAAAAAATACGTTGATCGTTATCCTGGCTTCTTCCAGGATGCTTAGTGGTACTGTCACGTGGTTACAGTATTCAGTTGTAAGCCGCTTTCGCCACATGCGTGACCGAGAGCTTTTGTAAGGATGAGGCCGTTACAACTGGAGGATGAGCTCTGGGACACGTGGAACCTGCGTCACGTGCGAGAGCACTTTCTAAGTGCACATGGGAGGGGCAATGATAAGACACAGAACCGTGTAGTGCCTATAACATCAAAACCAGCAATCCCATCACTCCTCACATCTGGTCAGCCAGATCCCCACAATACCAGCCTGGCCACTTGAAATTTCGTACCAAAAGTATAATCTTCAAACTAATTAACGTTTTTCCTCCACAACCTTATAACAGATTTTATCATATTATCAGGCCCACCTGCAGTATACTTGTGATGCTTTAATGTACCTGTTTGATTATAAACGTGCTTTCTTGTGCAGTCAATTATCCAGTTTCCTTTGGCCAAAACAGCATGTACGCCTAGTTTGTATTCACAAATCACAAAATACGAAAGATATTAATCTGTACGGAATCAGGCGAATAAGATAGGAATTTCTCGGATGCTTAAAACAAGTAATTGCCTCTTTTCCGGCTTTGAAAGTTAATAAGGGATGCGGAATTTTCTAAAAAGATGACATCATAGCAATACACTGTTGAACAGCGTCTGTAACCCGCGTCTGTGTCGACTCCTCTCCTATGTCACACCACTATATATACTCAGTCCAGGTCAGTGATTTATGAGATTTATTCCAGCACATTTCCAGCACATTTCCCACATAAAACATAAATATCGCTCTTCACCATGCGACTCTCGTCGTTTTGAGTATATATAGTATCGCGAATCGACACCTGTGCTTACGTGTGTTTTGTCTCTTCGTCTGAATAGTTTATACCATGTTTTGGAATCGCTAATTATTTCACTGGGACTCATGAATGTTTCAAATTAATGGCGGTGAATTCACCCACGCTTAATTTCCTCAGTGCCTTAGTGACATTAAATCTTTATCACATAAACTGTTGACCTGATTTACCTCTTTGTACTATCCACAGGAAAGGCTCTAAACTGTGGAACAGTTTATTCTCAAACCTCAAATCTATTAAGTCAATGTAACTGTTTAAGTCAATTATTCAAATGTCTGTATTTGAAAATTGCGCCATTCTTATTTAATGCCTGTCTTACTCGATAGTGCAAGTTAATACTGTTGACAGTGTGGTACACTGTAATATTATTCCCGCTTTTATATTATAATATTAATGTCTACACCGGTCCATTACTGGTTTTTTGCTCAAAGTTAAAAAGGTTTCACATGATATTCACCGGACTGTTTTGTTACATTTTTTTCACATCAGCCATAAATGGGATTGAACAAGGCTCATGGGTTTTTTTTTCCCACCTATTGTGTTTGTCGTTCGTGGGAAGATCTGTCAGCAACCTGCGGATGGTCGTGGGTCTCCCCAGGGCTCTGCCCGGTTCCCTCTCACCATAATACTGGCCGCCGTCGTATAAGTGAAATATTCTTCAGTACGGCGCAAAACAGCAATCAAATAAATAAATATTGTGTTTGTATATATTATTGTGAACAAAATCTTTTTTATGGTGAATAAATGAAATGAAATGAGTGACAACAAGCAGTTCAAGCCGCTGGTGCATGTGGACATTTACACAGTCCAAAACTATTTGCCATCCACCAATATGGTATGCATATTTGTACGTCACACGTGGGAAAGTTCGTCACTGACTTGCCAGAGGTCGGTGGTTTACTCTTTCTCCACCTATATAAGACCACTACCTCATAAGTGAAAACTCCATGAGTATGGCATTAAACAACAAAAGGTGATAGCTCTCAGGTCTAATGGGTGTGGAGAAGTGAAGAGATCATAGAAATGACATCGCTCTTATCTCAGTGCCTGATAAACGTCTTGCATAAGTTAAATGAAAAGAAAACAAGTCATATGACTTGAGTTAGTTAGGAAGAGGGGTGGGAACAGACCCATATGGCCACAGCAATTTTTTTTCTAATTTGTTTGGTAACTGTAAATCAACTTCTATTTTGGAATTCTTACGAGTCCATCAGACGCGCCCTAGCGACTGGAAACCCCATGTCACGTCACTCGTGCCTTACCCACATGTAGTTAAAAGGCAAAGCAGGTTCAGGTGCCATCCACAATAATCGGAACCTGCTGCGTTTTGGGGTTATAGAGAAAACTCTGTTCTGATTGATCGGAATTGATAACATGTTTATTGGCGCTTTCGATTTTCTCAGCGTCACCTGCGATCTCAGTTCTGCAACATCATAAAGACAAAAAGTTATGCTTTTTAAACTTCAAACATCTGAATTACTTCAGCAATATTACCGAACCACAAATATAATCTAATAACATATCTCCCATCCAGACAGACTTATATGAGGTGTGTTGCTCGTTCACCATAGCGTGTGTGAGACGTACATACTAGTTTAGCTTTTACTGGTACTTTGTCCAGTTTTGTCATCAATCATCATTAATTCCGGACAAGTGGGCATAAATGCTGCGAAACACTTCCGCGAAAACCGGACATGGTAGCATACTGTTTCCAACCCAGACGTTTGCCCAATTGCCTAATGTTGCTGAATTGTAATCGGTTTTGCTGATATAGCAATTAGCGGTGATTACGGACAGGGTTCCGCGGCAGTCCAGGGGACAGGTCTGTGATCTTCGTACGTGACCTTATTTCGTAATCCACTCAGCGAAATGGCTAACTCCCACCTTTCAAACCTTCATCTAAAAGGTCATTCCGGCCACCGGCCTTCTATTATGCGGCGGGTCAGCAAAACAGGCTGTCCAAAAACTCGAGGAGAAACTTTCATTGCAAGATGATAATGTAATTAAGTATAACTTGTTGCTGGCAAAGTGAGCGGAATGTTGGACAAGATGGAGAGGCGTTTATGTCCATGCTGTTCACTGACAGCAGAAAGTCATAGCCGATTTTTTAATAAGGGGATATAGTATTACAGTCTTGTCTAAAGCTGTCCAGAAGGATCCCTCTATGATAATACCAGTGATGGAGTGATTGCAATTTGTCAGCCGTCACTATCTGCGGCCGTGCTTGCTGGTTTGGTTTGTTGGCTAGCGGCCTGGTCAGCTTCCTAAACCAAGCCCAGCAGTGGAAGACAGACCCATAAACGTCAGCCTCCCCCACCCCCCACGTCCCCGTCCCCTGGCTAACCGCTGGGGTTAATCACCGTGATTACATTAGACCCCTTAATCGATGCCGTCTACCCTCGACCATGTGCAGACATAACCGCTGTCCCGTGCCAAGTACCAACACGCAAATTTCTTCGGACAAAGTTTGAATCAACATCAGCGTAACTTAGCCTGATAAAGTATGGGACCACGTGTAGAGCGTATTCGGTAAAAATCGGAGGAGGTTCGGCTGTAGTCGTAACTCGGTAAAGCATCGGCGATCGGCAGTTACGCACTATGGTTCTTTTTGAAAATGTGTCGCGGACTACAACATTATACGTGAGCTTTGCTATAAACATAATAAACTTTCACAGAATTACTGTCACGTCTTTGGTAATCTTTAGTTTATAACTTCTGTAACATGAACCCAAAACTGAAAAAGCAAGATGTGTGGATAGAGGAAACCAGAGTGTCCAGTGTAAACCACTGACCATCGCCCAGTACCTGACAAACCGCTTAAAGCCGCAGCTGAAAAATCGATAGCTGGATTCCAAATGGCGACCTGAAAATGGCCTGATATTCGCAGCGAGTCAGTGCTTAACCATCTCAGCCAGGTCCATATTATCAAACGTCTTAAGACTTAAAACAACGCTACAATTACATATTAAACTTTGTACACCGATTCTTTTTTGCAGAACAACGTACAACCCACAATTTGAGTTCTTTCCTGTCCTTATTTTGGCTTTCTAAACCCATTCTTAGTCTTAAATTGTTTGACAAATATGAGCTTTAATATGCATCTGTGCCACAACCTTAACAATCGGAGCCGTGTCCTTAAATTGGCGTACATGGTAATCAGCCAAAAGGTCGACGCTTCTTTGAACTTCATTACGTATGCTATATGGTGTTTTCATTCGATTATGTTCCAGAATTGATAAGATCTTCAAGAATCTCAGTAGTGTATTACACGCTTGGCGTAGCCTTGTCAGTAATGCATCATCAAACTTCGATGTCGACTGTAAGTATATGTATACCTAAGTAAGCTTATCGAATGACTCAGGCTAAACCAGCTGGTATTCGCTTTTGCACCCAACAGATCTGTTTAATGTAAGGTACACACTGGCTACAACAATACCTACAATCCGTGGGTCTTAATATCCAAAACGTGCACAGACATTATTTTATGTATCTATCATGGTTATGTCACTGAAATTAGATGTAGTAACAAACGTCGAAAGAAATACCGAACTCTTGATATTGGAACAGCGCGACTGAACATAGGAAAACGAGGCAACTGAAGACAGCAAATCCGCATATATAAAGATAGGAATACTGTACACCTGAGCTGAGAGAAAAATTGTACACCTGACTATTGGAAACCTCACATCTGAGGATAAAAACATGCACACCTGAATAAACGAAAATCGCACACCTGAAGATAGGAAAACTGCATACTTCACGATACAGGAAAACTGCACACTTAAATATAGGAAAATCACAGAACTGAATATAGGAAAATCGCGCAACTGAAGACTGGAAAAGCGCACACCTGAAGATAAGAAAACCGAACTCCTGAATATAGGAAAATCGCAAACCTGAAAATAAAAAAAATAAAAAACAAACTCCTGAATATAGGAAAACCGCACACCTCAAGATAAAAAACCGCACTCCTGAATATCGGAAAACCGCACGCCTAAAGATAAGAAAACCGCCCACGTTGGTAATAGCACCGCTGATTGATGAAATGTGAACATCAGTTTTCCAATGGCCATAAGTCATACAGTTCAATATAACATTGCTAGGTAATTATTAAGATACTGTTGTTCTCATTCTTCTTGAATGAAGAGGATGAATAAATGTGTCAAGCATTTTCTAAAGACTTTCACCATGCGAATACGAATAGGTTCCGATCTGGTTTAGCGCAGAGTATAACCAAGTATGGCCTGCATGTTTTGTTTTCTGTTAAATCGTCACCTGTATTAAGCTATCTGTAAAATCACTCACTACAGTGTTTTTCGCCGCATATAAACCTGTCCACCCTCTCTGCAAGGCGTAATAAAACCGCAATCCAATAGAAAAATAAAGAAATGACCATACGCGAAACAATTCATTTATCATAATAACAACACTTTATTCCTCTCTTTCTTGTCCCATTATCTTTTAATAGCACATGTACTAAAGTTAACACGGTTACATGCACACGTAGCTGACATTTTGTTTTGCAAGGCTGCCACATGCGATGAACATTAAAGAGACTCAATTACAGTAAACCGCTTGTACCTTCTCTGAGTTTTTCACCAACTACATGTAATGATCATGTTGTACCAGATGCTGAAAACAGCAGTAACGAATGAAAAGTCTCCCTCCATGCACAAAACAATTTAGTGCCAAGACATCCTTTTTTAACCTTTCATATGGAAATCACAGCAGATACAGCTGGCATTCTTACTGGGTATTAGCTACGCTCATCATAAGGCTTTGGAGAAAAGGGAAAATATAACCTAAAATGTCTGTGTTGGGTCAACTGTATATAAAAATATGGGCAAGTTAGGGCTAGATGATTTTACACTATCTACGGAAAGTCCAGATGAAATCAGATGAAAAGGCGACAAAACTTTATTGCAAAATATGGTCTTTAAGATTTGTTGCGATTTTTTGTTTCAGGAAAAGAGGGTACTGAAATTATTTGTGTATGCTGGATATTTGGGACCACCTTTTGGTACTTATCATTGTTGCATAATAATGTTCTAAAAAACGATGTGATGCATGTCTAAAAATATATTTGAATATAAAGTTGTTCTCATAATATTTATGAATATATTAAAAATATAAATTTGATCAAAATGCAGGTTGAACACATTTGTTAGCTGAAAAGATCAAATTCTAGTGCAAACGTATTTATTAAATATTTGTTACATCCTCCTTCATACATTATTACACAAAGACTACATATGCCAAAAGGTGGTCCCTAATACACCCCCCCACCCCCACCCATACAAAACTATTTTTAATTGTACCTTTTTTCTTTAAAGAAAAATAAAAAAAAATTAAAGACCACATTTTCAACTAACTTTTCACACTCTTTCATCTGAGCTCTGTGTAATTTTTATGTCTTTTCCACCTTTAATAACAGTAAGTCTCTGTCTAACAGATACTGTGCAAGTCTGACTCTCTTTAGCAAACCTCTAGCGCACAACTACTCTAGGACAGGTCTACTCATTAATTAACCCACATAAATATAGTTATCATAATATGCTTTATTAAAAAACAAAAACAAAAGAAAAATCCCCACCACCCTTTTCTTTACATGTACTTTGGAGAAAAAAATACTTCAGGTGAACAATGTTCATGGACATTTTGTTACACACATCATTTTAGTAGCGAACAACTATGTACAAAATTACAAAATAGATAAAATTGATATGGGAAAAGTGAATTATGTGAACGGTACAGTTAGACCTGTAACGCTTATGCTGTTGTTTTACTTCATGCCATGATTATGAATACAAACAAACATGTACAGGTTGTAAACATGTAATAAATGTATTAAGAAGTACACTATATTTCAGATAAAGTTTGGTATGTAGAAATGCTCTTTCAGAAGCACCTAAGGGCCTTAAAACGACACTTTCGGCACAAACACTTCAGGTTCTCCGATCAGAATTTTATCAAATTCAACAACAAAAAAAAGTCATACAGTAGTTGAACCAACCAAAATCAAGCCAAATGTGTCATTTGAAAAATGTTAAACTTGAGGTGAAATACAATGTTGCAGGAATGTTTCTTTGAGCAGCTGTTCAGGAACTTGAATACCTACATCACTGAACATTATTTCAGCCTTCCTACTACCTTGTGCCTTTGTGGAAAGGGTATACACATAGATGTATACTGCTACATCACAGCAGAGCCTTGTCAGAGACACTCAATATGTTGCTGGAACCAGCCAACATCACCTGGTCAACCACGGGGATCATCCTACAAAGCCATTCCTACACTTAAGTCAAAATTTGAAATAAGACTTTACGGGTTGTGTTAGGGCTGTAGAAATTAAAAGTTTAATCATTTTATAAAATCCATCTTAGTACAAATTTGCCAAGATTTCAACATCAAGTTCCACAAAGTAAGCATTCTGGTGACATATTACATTTTGGTTTTGTCAAATACGGTTCTTTGAATCGGCTCCTGTACATGCTATATCCCAATATGCTGAGCACCAACCATGGAAAGGGAAGACAAGCAAATACAGGCCCTTCTGAGGCCTTTATACACGGCAATCTGCATACAGCTAGAGTTCAACCCTGGCCATGGGATCTCAAAGCTGTCTTAGACTCACTACAACTTGTCATATTATTTCAACCCAAATGCTAATTTTCAATTTTGTCATGATAATCTAAGGCAACGCTTTATATTAAAATAATAATTTGTAGGGTTACAGTCACCAGTTTAGGGCAGTAAAATATTTCAGAAGTGAAGAGTTAAGCATTTTTACTGGGGATCAAATTCCACTCTGAGAAAAATATATTTTATTCTTCTCTTGGAGGAATACTTGTAAATTTTACACAGATGGGGCGGGTCGGTGTAAAGCCAATTGTAACACAGTTCATAAACATTTGTATTTTAAAAATGCACCAGGCACATTAAACATTCATAATGTTAGAATATGTTCATATTGAACATATTTGTATCCATAGGATGCATTGGACACCTTTAACATTCTTATCATAGAGTGTGCTGAAGAAAATAACCATTTGTACTATTAGAATGCAATGTATCCATGGGACATTTGAATGAAACTGAACACACTGAGCATTTGTACTGTTAGAATGCATTGTGCCCATGGCACAATTGTATGGTTAGAAAGAAACTGCACACATTAAACATCTGTATTATTAGAATGAATTGTACCTATGGAACATTTGTACTGTTAAAATGAAACTGCACACATTAAGCATTTGTATTGTTAGAATGAAACTGCACACACTGAACATTTGTACTGACAGAATGAAATTTTACACACTGAACATTTGTATCCTCACAACCACAACTAATGTAGAACGTGGACTAAAACTCCAGTAATGAGCAAGGGGTCGGTTGGACTTCTGGAATGGCAAAACTAAATGTGTCTATAAATCCATTTAAATTAGTACCCCACCTAAATTTACCTTCAAGCCCTCTTCACCATATTCCTCTATAAATCTTCTCTATAATCAAAAACGCAGAGTTTGCCTCCATGTGAATGAAAACTTGTCCTATGTCAAAGTCAGGGTCATTTTCACCAATCTCCAAAAAAGTGAGACACAGTATGAAGATATTTATAGTGTTACCCTTAGATTTGTTCCCAAAATAGACCTCCTCCCTCTTGAACACCCATTCTACAAAACCCTTTAATACCTCGTGCTTTTTCAAAAGCTTTATCTTTTATACATATGTTTTCCCTTAAAAAAAGAAAATATCTCTAATTCTACACACATGTTAACGTATTTAAAAATATTACAAGAAACACCAAAGTCCTGCTGAACCTGAATGCAGGTATTGAAATTAGTATCACCATGAACGCATTACCTGGGTAAATCTAATCACTACTCTCACTTCATCACAACTTCTGACAACCATGCTGCCTTATATTCCCTATGCGTACATCATATTCCCCACACGTGCATCATATTCCCCACATGTACATCCTATTCCCCACACGTGCATCTTATTCCCTACATGTGCATCCTATTCCCCACATGTACATCCTATTCCCCACATGTACATCCTATTCCCTACACGTGCATTCTATTCCCTACACGTGCATTCTATTCCCTACATGTACATCATATTCCCCACACGTGCATCATATTCCCCACACGTGCATCATATTCCCTATACCTGCATCCTATTCCCTACATGTGCATCCTATTCCCTACACGTGCATTCTATTCCCTACATGTGCATCCTATTCCCTACACGTGCATTCTATTCCCTACATGTGCATCCTATTCCCTACACGTGCATTCTATTCCCTACGTGTGCATCCTATTCCCTACACGTGCATTCTATTCTCTACATGTGCATTCTATTCCCTACATGTACATCCTATTCTCTACATGTACATCGTACAAAGTAATCACAGAGGTCTTGATGTTTTAATGTCACATCTAACACAGATAAAATTGGTCATGCTTGGTGCTAGCAGAATCCACTGAGGGGTTAGGATGACGGGTCAGAGTGGTCAGAGGGCTCAGAGTGGTCAGAGAGCTCAGACTGGGTGGTAATGAACACTTCTGTATTGGCGGTTCCTACAAGGGAAAGGCCAGAATAGGGCACTACCTCCCCAAACAACTCTCGATATGCTCCCATACATGCCCGCACACGGAATCTGTCAACAGAGAAAAACACACACCATCTTAAGAATTTATTTCATAAGGACAAACCACCAATCTCAGGTAAGTCACTGACGAAGGCTGTGTTTGAACCGGCACCTTGTGTGCCATCTAAAGTTTATTTATTTACTTATTCCTTTGATTGATGTTTATGCCGTACTTAAGAATATTTCACTTATACAACAGCAGCCAGCATTATGGTGGGAGGAAACCGTGCAGAGCCCGCGGGAAACCCATGACCATCCGCAGGCTGCTGCCAGCCCTTGCCACATATGGCTGGAGAGGAAGCCAGCATGAGGTGACTTGAACTCACAGTGACTGCATTGCTGAGAGACTTCTGGGTCACTACGACGTGCTGGCATGCTAACCTCCTCGGCCATGGAGACCCCTGGGTCATTGCACTGTGCTGGTGTGCTCCCCCCCTCGGCCACAGAGGCCCCTGCACTGTGCTGGTGTGCTACCCCCCTTGGCCATGGAGACCCCTGGGTCACTGCGGAGTGCTGCCATGCTAACCTCCTTGGCCACAGAGGCCCCTGGGTCATTGCACTGTGCTGGTGTGCTACCCCCCTCGGCCATGGAGACCCCTGGGTCATTGCACTGTGCTGGTGTGCTACCCCCCCTCGGCCATGGGCCCAGCCATCTTAAGTGATAAATTACCTGACAGTGTATATTTAATACATTCCAAGTATAACTTTGAAACTAGATTAAAACAACATGTGTTTCTGAGCTTAAATAGATTAATTATTACTGTATCCAGAAGAACCATTTTTTTACTTTGTACATGTAGTATTAGAAAGGATTTTGTCATCAGTCAGGACTATAAAAATATTTTCAAATATTGCATATGTTTTCTAGAATTGAGTCTTAATGTTCCTCTCAACCTGTAGTTACCTTGGATTGAATAAACTTTTCTGTTTGTATATACATGTATAAAAATAAACACATCATATTATATTAATAAGTCATAGGGAACTTTTGAGTTAGATCTTTTTTGTCCTCAACGATAAAGAGAGTTCTGCTGTGTCATGTGAATGGTGGAAAAAATGTTAGAGGCAACATTTCGTTGAATTGATTTAATGATCGCGTCTCACCCATTTTCAGAGGCACGAATGAGACCAGGAACTCCTCAAGTTCACAAACGTTCAAGTTCTCAAATTTCTCTCTCATTCGCATACTCTAAATTCCTTTTCATGATACTTTTTTCAGACGCCCATGTTACATTAAATATGATCAAAAATAGTTGCCTAACATTTTTGACAGGTCACATGATGCAGCTGGGCTTTTTCTACATTCATCCATAAAAGAGTTAAAAATTGAAACACCCCTATTGAATACTTTAAATTGCACTCATTTTCAGATTTATTCAGAGAAAATATCAGGACTTTGAAAATAAAAGTGACATGTTAATAATGCAAAGTGCAATATGAAGCATAATCACATTTTGACTATAGAACATATTAGTACGATTACCTTAGAACTAGCCTGTCATAGTTGAAAATATTCAAAATAAGGGAAACGTTACATAGCAAACTTTTAATGCCCGAAAGTTAAAAAAATTAAAAGTAACTAATTTCCAGATGGATTACTGCTCCAAAGACTTATGTGCCATTTGCTCCAACAATGCCACTCGCCAGTACGTCCTCTTTACTTCAGTATAAAATGAATGACTACTGTTTAACATACCTGGTAATTCAACCATATCGTGACAAAATTTACAGATAAGACTCAACATCTCCCTGTATGATAAGACAATCAAGATCAGAGAACAAGGGCAATGTCCCAGGGAGGGAGTCATAGACTGTGCTCAACATCCCACTGTATGAACAGGCAATCAGAGTCATAGGGCAAGGGCAATGTCCTAGGAAGAGAGTCACAGACTGAGTTCAACATGCCACTAACTGATCTGGCAATCAGAGTCAGGGGACAAGGACATTGTCCTGGAGACACTGACTGATCTGGTTATCAGAGGGGAGAAGAAGCAAGTCATACACTTTGCTTAGCATTTACTGTTTGACTGCTGGCTTCCTCTCTTGTCCTACATGCGAATTTATGCCAGTAACCTGCAGACAGTTGTAGGTTACCCCTGACAGCTCTATCTGCTTTTCTATCACCATAATGCAGGCTGCTGGCATATAACTGAAATATTCTCAAATAAATAAACATTTCTAACACAAGGACTGTTCTTTTCACCTACTTTGGGATAAAAAAACTGTGTATGCAGATTAACTTGTGATTTATTTATTTATTTGATTGATGTTTTCGCCGTACTCAAGAATACAGATTCACTTGTGTAAACTCTGAAGCACCTGAATAATACTAATACAGTGTATATCAAAACAAGATGAGCAGTGTCCCCTAGATATAGTGGTGTCCTCTAGACAGTGTGGTGACCTGGGTTCATCCAACTGTCCTATCAGGCTATCACAGCCACACAAGCACACAGTTCAATGTTATTTAGTCGCTGTTTATTTTCTGTTGACGGCTTTAAGGTTGTGTGGACAGCAATGATAGGCGCGTTGTCATTTGTTGGTCGTGTCTACATCAGAATGGAGGTTGGCCAGGACGAGGGATTGACTATCGCAATGCGTCTCCCGTGTGCTTCAGCCATCTTCCTTCACCAGCCTTCGAACTGACAAGCATCTCGCTTTTGAAGTTGTCATGTGACAATATTTTGTTCCCCATTACTGCATAGTGGCTCGGGAAAAAAATTTTAATAGAGGAAAATTTGTTGGATTAGGAGTTTTCTTCATTCTTGTAAAAGCTTGTGCCTGTAAGAAGTTTTTGCAGTGTGTCAATAGTCCCCTCCTCCAGGCCTGGAGAGTGTGTTTAGAAGGGCTTCGGGTGGAATGTCCACAAACAGGGGAATTAGATGAGGATCTACTGCGGAAAGCTGACAAAACAATAACAGGCCTTACAACATGTCAATAGATAGATGGGGCCATCAGGCAGGGGGAGAGGCACCGTATCAGTTATACACAGGTAAACAGAAGAAAAAAAAACCAGTTATTCCGGTACTGTAACTTTAAAACCCTACAATGACCACAGTAACCAAAATTAAAACTCGACAACAGTTGTATAAAACATCACATTTTGCAGACACTGTCCACAATAGATGGAGGCTGGAGGTGGGGGTGATTAAAATGGAGTAACCAGGATAACAGGTTATCAATGGTTTGAGATAACAGCTACGAAAAAATACACTACAAAATGACTACATTGAATCAGGCCACCCTTCAAAAATTAATTGTTGGGTGTCATCCAGCTTTATAAGAAAACATAAGGTACATCAGCAGGGAAAGGCTACTATCATTTTTGTCACTTTGACAAATGAACAAGTGAAAACTATTTAAACACTGAAATCAAAAGCCCAGTAAAAATCTTAGAGTCCGTGTTAAGTTCTTTTGGACACTTTTGGTTAGGTCCAACAAACATTTTTAATCATGGTCAAAGAAAAACTGAAGCGGGGATGTCACTTGGGGGGGTTGTCATCTAAGTCAGGTATAGTGATGACCAAAAGATACACCATCACTAGTGTTGTTACAACCTATGAATGTATTTGAGGCTCAGGCGTGGAATTCATAGAATGACGCAGTCAACTGGCTCAGGTGTGGAATCCACAGAAGACCCATTCACTTGGTTCAGCTGTGGAAACCACAGAATAAGACCAGTCACCTGGCTCAGGTATGGAAACCACAGAATTAGACCCATTCACCTGGCTCAGGTGTGGAAACAACAGAATAAAAACCAGTCACCTGATCCAGGTGTGGAAACCACAGAGTAAACTGCAGAACAAGGCTCACTCACCTGGTTCAGGTGTGTAAACCACAGAATGAGGCCCAATCACCTGGTTCAGGTGTGGAAACCCCAAATTAGGGCTCAGTCACCTGGCTCAGGAGTGCACACAACAGAATGAGGCCCAATCACCTGGTTCAGGTGTGGAAACCCCAAATTAGGGCTCGGTCACCTGGCTCAGGAGTGGACACAACAGAATGAGGCCCAATCACCTGGTTCAGGTGTGGAAATGACAGGGTAAGGCCCAGTCACCTGGCTCAAGTGTGGAAACCACAGAATAAATCGCAGAACAAGGCATAGTCACCTGGCTCAGGTGTAGAAACCCCAGAATATGGCTCAGTCCACTGGCCCAGGTGTGGAAACCCCAAAATACGGCTCAGTCACCTGGCTCAGGTGACAAAACCAGAGAATAAGGTCCAGTTACTTGGCTCAGGTGTGGAAACCAGAGAATAAGGCCCAGTCACCTGGCTTAGGTGACAAAACCAGAGAATAAGGCCCAGTCACCTGGCCCAGATGTGGAAATCACAAGGCAAGGCCCTGTCACCTGGTTCAGGTGTGGAAACCACAAAACAAAGCTAAGTCACCTGACCCAGATGTGGAAAATACAGAATAGGGCCTAGTCACCTGGTTCAGGTGTGGAAACCACAGAAAAAGACTCGGTCACCTGGCTCAGGTGTGGAAACCAGAGAATACGGCCCAGTCATCTAGCTCTTTATGTCATACTAGTGCTTGGTCTACCTCCTTATTCTGACAGCTTTACAAGTAGTTCTGGTGTGAAAAGAGATTCAAATTTGGTCTCTAGCTATTAAATGTGTCTTTAAATCACTTTGCCAGCTCTGTCCTAATGATAAAGCAAAGACTGGTGGTACAAAAACCTCCCTGAGACAGTCACCTGGACCAGGACAGTGGAGATTTAGGAAGTCAGAATTTCTAACAGAGGTATCAAGGGTCATGGATTTTCATCTTTGTGTTTTTGTCAACTAACACTCTAAAGTTGTCTGTAGTAATCTGTGAGCAAATTTACGTGGCTGAAGAGAGCTATCATACTCTGTCAAACACACACAAGTTTACACTTCTGACACCAGATGACCTGGCTCACCCAGTCTAGGCAGAGCAGTCCATGACATGGCATGGCCCATAGGGAGTAGGATAAGGATGACTTAAAAAGAACAAGAAATCCTCTGTTTATTAAAGTCTGTCAGTGATTTTACAGGACACATGAAAAGGTACTATAAAACTATGAAATGCTTGTAAGGAAAATGAAGTATGATATCCCAAAAAAAGAGTCAAAAAATGAAATAAACTCAAGCCTACTGGCTTTGATGAGATCTGGAGAGCATTAGGAGGGCACACAGAAATGAACTGAAATTACAGTAGATATGTGGAATTCCAACTTGCACGACATGACATGTAAGTGTTATAACGTGGCTCTTTATCACCTTCATATGCAGTGATGAAGTCCCCGTTTGTAGGCTAAAACACCTAAAAACACAGCAAAAGTTTTCAACATCTTTTATGTACACTTTATTGTAATTTACCGTATCTAATGACCGTTAAACCTTGATCTGCATTATATGCATGAGTTTGCCTGCCTCGCTCAGACAGACCTCCTAGGCCAGCACAACACTTGTGACTGACCTCCCCTGCATTGCACATCAGTTTGCGTACCATCTGTCATATAGTGCTACATGTGGTTCTTGACTTATCGCAGATGTAGCGCCTTCAATGCGATTAGTGTATTACAAGTCTTCACGACACTTATCCAATCGTGATGCAAATCTACAGGTTTTTTCTTCTCTGTGCCATAGATTATGTGGCCTACCTATTTCTATGGTTCTGTAGATGTTTCACTGAAAGTGATTAAATTGATTGATTTCAAGCAATGTCGAAAAGCAGAACACTTTCAACTAAAACTCAGCTTTTGTGGTGCAAGAATATGACAAATCAGCCTGTTTTGTCGAGAAAAACTCTAAAAAGTTAACACTTGTGGATATAATACCACCAGATCCACTGTCTTAATATGTCCGACCTGTAAAACTTTTCCGAGGTACATATAGGTGAGGCAAAGATCCTATTTTTTATATCGGCAACGCAAACACATTGGCTACACTGAGAAAAGTTTATTTCCTGGGTGGCGCAAAAACGAAAGATAGGTCAATGACCCTTGTAAAACATGTGTTCCACACCTGCAAAGAATATCAAACCGAGAGCACAACCGCCTCTCTCAACCCTCTTTAAAAACTGCTTTACAATTTAATGCTATAAAATACAATAATGTTAACTTAAAAATATTGAATAGCACTTAAACTTCTACTCCCGGTACAAATATCTACAGATCTCTGCCTGCTTTTCCTGCAATACTCAATCGTTGGGTTTATTGCATCACTGAGTGAAAAGTTTTACCCTAGACCATGTATATACATCTTCCCACACTTGCCACTAAAGGGGCTCAAGCTAACACCAGACCTCAATGAGAAAACAATTCACATTTGAGACATACAGGTGTTTCTTTATAACCCTTCTGTTTTATGCATATTTTCCATCAATGGTTGTAAATATTTGGAAATGAAGCCATCCATGAACATACTGGGTACGAGGAACAGCCTAGCACCCACAAAATGAAGCTGTCCCTCCACCATGGCAAGCTACTTAATTTCCAGACGCACCGCTTGGGGGTTGGAAAAACTGCAGCTTAACGCCATTTTTACACCACATCCTAAAGTCTGTATTAAGAAATAACAACCAATGGTTTCCTGTATCCTTTAATGCTAACCACAGTCATAAATCACACCCACTAGTTCATCATGGACACAAAAATACTGACTGGAATGTTTCCACTTTGAGTGAAAATTCGGTTAAAATTGACAATTAATAAAAAATCACCTTTCTACCTTAATGGATTCTCTCACCACAAGAACGAAAACTTCCAAAGTTGATTTTGTATTAAAATTAAATTTTATACACAGAGATTTTGCCACTTCCTTGTACCTGAAAATATGCCAACTGACTTAATATCCTATGGACATTCATTATTCTGATCTTCAGCTTCCAAGAAAGTAAACATATGCCTTAAGTTTACAGAAGAAACTGACTTTGATTGATGCTCTGAGATAGGTCATTCTGAGGTTAAGCTAAGTGGTGTAAAGTGAAATAAATGTGTGAGCAGGCGAAAAGCTGAGATGTAGTATCTCCAATACTTGGTTTGATTCGCTTTACATTTTCTTCGTTCAAAAACACATTTCATGAATATTTGCCATAAACCAGAGTATATATTTATTTATTTGATTTGAGTTGTACTACAGAATATTTCAATTACCCTAAATAACCTAAAATTTCACCCCCCACCCCCCCCCCGCCCAAAAGTGCATTTTTAGAGGCAAATAAATATCACAAAATATTATTTTTGGTGCTTAAACTTACAATTTTCCAGCAGAATATTATCCCATGTTCCAAGCAAACCTCAAAACGCGTTTCTAAAATCAATAAAACTCTGGGGAAAATGGGCGAGTTAGTCATGTTAGTCATGGACAAAATTTATGGTCATTTAGGGTATATGATGACTGCCAGCATTAGGTGGGAAGGAAACCGAGCAGAGCCTGGGAGAACCCACAACCAACGGCAGATTGCTGGCAGACCTTATCACTTACGACCTGGATGACAGTATGAGCGACCATACTGGTGAGAAGCTCCTGAACTGCTAACCACCAGGCCAGTGATCAGAATATCTAAAAATGCTTTCCAATATATTTATAAGTACTTTGTACACAGCTTTGCTCACTGCGTATTCCACGCACTGCATTAACTACATTGCTAGAGGCTACTACCTAACCTCATTAACTGGACTCCGAACAGGTCACAAGAAAAAAATTTACACAAATCAGTCAAAGGATTATTTGAACTCACATATTTCTGTGTTTGAAAATTTAGAGTGGTAGAGCAACAGGATAAAAAAATGGATTGTTTTATTTATTTTATTCATTTTATTTTGCATGCTGTTGTTATATGCTGTACATAAAAGAATTTATCATATAAACTATATCTAGAGTAACTCTAGCATGATACCTGAACACTGCACTTCCTTACAAAGATAAAAAGTGACCCAAAAATGCCCCAAAAATAGTCCATCAGCCCTGATGAAATGCCCACTGGAATCAAAACGGGTACCTGACCTTCAACACAAGCATATACACTATTAGTCCGCTACACATTTGTTGCCTGAAATGGTTCAAGAAATTATGACTATTTTCATGTGACTGGTGATACAAGTCCACCTCCACAATTGACCGGTGATACAAGTCCACCTCCACAATTGACTGGTGATACAAGTCCATCGCCACAATTGACTGGGTGATAAAAATCCACCTCCACAATTGACTGGTGATACAAGTTCACCACCACAATTGACTGGGTGATAAAAGTCCACCACCACAATTCACCGGGTGATAAAAGTCCACCACCACAATTGACTGGTGATACAAGTCCACAATTGACTGGTGATATAAGTCCACCTCCACAACTGGTTGGGTGATACAAGTCCACCTCCACAATTGACCGGTGATACAAGTCCACCTCCACAATTGACTGGTGATACAAGTCCACCTCTACAATTGACTTGGTGATAAAAGTCCACCACCACAATTGACTGGTGATACAAGTCCACCACCACAATTGACCGGGTGATAAAAGTCCACCACCACAATTGACTGGGTGATAAAAGTCCACCACCACAATTGACTGGTGATACAAGTCCACTTCCACAACTGACTGGTGATACAAGTCCACCTCCACAATTGATTGATTGACCTGTTCATAAGGCCTTGTGGTACCAGAGGAAGTTATGGGGTAAATCAACAAGTGTGTATTCTGAAAGACAAGGTAGATAGGGTAAGCCCGCATCAGACAGTTTAGCTTGTATCAAAGCCTGCATTGCGAAGGACTGGTCGGAATCTGAGATGTAAAGCTTGTGGCACACAGCTTGGAGGTCTTCCCGCGTTTGACAACAGATAACTGCCAGTTCCTGTGCGCGGGCTACGACAATCCGCAGACAAACAGAATCAAACGAGAATTGAACATTTTTTCAGCAGCTCGATAATACTTGGAACAAAAACAACAAAAACGCTGAGATAGCTTAACTCAATCTGCCCACATTGTAATGTCAGGTAAAGAAGACTTTGGGGGAAGTCTGTGTCAACAGAGGAGTAATCCCAGCAGGCCGTTTGATCCCGAACCGCACCGCCTCTTGCTGGGGCGCTGTATCCGGGGGGATCGCGACTGCGCTTGTTCGTCTTCCTCCGGTCCGCAGCAGGATCACAACCTCCACCAGTTAAAGCCTCTACCACCACCCCCCCAAAACAATGACAATCACAGCCAACATGGCCAATGATCATCCCAATGTCCTGTCAAACTCTCTGGCCGTAGTCACCCGCAAAGTGCAGCGCTGCATGCCGCTAAACAGGCCAGGTTGCAGCAGCAGCAGCAGTGCAGATCAGCTGCGAAGTGTAAAACCCGCTGTCATCCTACATTCAATAGCACCGCAGCACATCAGACTTCCTCACACAGCCAATCTGCCATCAAGCCTATCAAAAACTGGGGATGACACAACAGTGCTAAATGTCATTGCTGTCCCTTTTTTCCTGTGCCGAGGAACCAGGTATTCCATCCATGTCCTGGAGTAATCCTGGAATGAGGATGGTGGGACAGACGCTACATCAGGCCGACCCTGTGTTTGCTCAACACATCCTCCCCTCAGACCACTGTTTGCTTAGATATTTATCCACATCTATTTACAAAACTCCAGTTTTTAAATGCAAATCCCTCATATTCTACATCTACCTTACCCCTAGTCCCCCTGCCATCACCCCTCTCTGCCGGTAAAACCCTGTAAGGCGCTCCAAATGTCACACGGCAACATTCCTCAATTGCGTAAACTTCTCTTCTGCTGAAATGTTCCCCTATAATACCTACGTCTCGTTTTCGTCCGGTTCTAAAATATCAAAACTTTTGATGTTATGCAGTAAGCATGGCTTGCTATCTGAAAACCTTGATATTTTATAGAAAGCACTATCTGCTGCTATCTGAAAACTATGATATCTTATAGCAAGCACTATGAGCTATCTGAAAACGATGACATCTTATAGCAAGCACTATGAGCTATCTGAAAACGATGACATAGCAAGCACTATGAGCTATCTGAAAACTGATATTTAACACAGTCAAAAAAAATCTCATTTACAAAAAATATGTTATTTCACCGTGACCACAACCTGCTATCCTAAAATCAGTCTCTTTTTTTCGAATATGAAACATGATACAGGCTTCACATGGTGTAGGTGTAGCTTTATCGTCATACACTTTTCCCATCTTTGACACTTACATGAAGTATACATAAGCTGATGACCCACGCAGTCATAAATAATAAGCAAATTATGGATGCCACACCCCTTTTCCCACAAAAACCCCCCAGCAAAATCATTTGGCCAAAAGTGAATCCTGGTATTCAAAAGTGAATCCTGGTATTCAAAAGTGAATCCTGGTATTCAAAAGTGAATCCTTGTATTCACTTTTGTCTCCTTGAATATTAGCAATATTATATATATTCCATGTGGTCATATTTTGCCTTAAGCGTAACACCTTCATAAATGAGCATGTACAATATTTCCTAACATTACATTTTCTTCCTTTGGGTGTATAAGTGAAATATTCTTGAGTACGGCGTAAAACACAAATCAAATAAATAAATCAATCAATTTTGCTTCCTCTATTTATTTGATTGTTGCTTTAATAACAATTTTGATAAACCAATATTCATGAGTTATATGATATGGGGGGGCCTCCGTGGCTCAGTTGGTTAGCGTGCTAGCGCAGCATTATGACCCAGGAGTCTCTCACCAATGCGGTCGCTGTTAGTCCAAGTCCAGCTCATGCTGGCTTCCTCTCCGGCCGTACGTGGGAAGGTTTTTTCACCAACCTGCGGATGGTTGTGAGTTTCCCCCGGGCTGTGCCCGGTTTCCACCCACCATAATGCTGGCCGCCGTCGTATGAGTGAAATATTCTTGACTACGGCGTAAAACACCAATGAAATGAAAATGAAACAGTTATATGATATGACACATACTGATGAAGATTACTTTATACTTTGGAAAATGTCACTTGACGGACTGAAAATTTGTAAAACTAAAAACATTTGTTTCTACATGTGAAGCAAAACACTTATTTCACAAGATGTTTAAAATGACTGCTTTTTGTATCGTGTAGTTTTTTGTAATATTCAATGAAATTTCACATCTTACAATTTCATTCCAAATGTTTTCCCAAACCAACATCACACATGATGTACAGTGATTTATTAAACACTGCACCCATACTAGTATACAAACAAAATGTAGCTGTTCAAAACTGTTCAAAAGGTACTGGAAATTTTAAAAAAACTGATTGTTCAGCCCCAGCTACAACTTCAAATTACATCTGATTCTTATTAACTAAAGTCTGGTAAAAAAATAAACAAACAAAACAACACAAATTTCGAGATTTCACTGCACTTGCCTGATGATTTGTTAAAATGTTACTCTCCAGACACCAAATTACCTATCATGACCTCAAAACATCCAAAGTAGATAAAGATGGATCATGCAGTTTGTTTTATGTATATTTTTTCTAGCATTTTTAAATTTACCGCCAAACTCAAGAATGTTTTGTTTATATGACTTATGACAGTAAACTATCAACTGACTGAATTACAGGATTATAGCAACAATCAAACCAGCCAGAGCTAGATTTGAGTCTATAGTGAGATGAAGTTCAACACTTTTGATGAGTAGGCCAGTGACAATCTCTAGATTGTTTTAATCTTATTTACAACTGGACGTTGGCTATAATTATGTAAATTAATCATTATGTAAATTAATCATTATGTAAATTAATCATAGCTACATATATCCCAATCCTGAATACGCATTATTAATAATCCAAGTGATAATAATAACTAAAGTTGTTATCTAACAGCTTTGCCAGGGTCCATGCTACTGGTCTTTCACCACTTCTGGTAGCCCGATGTCTACAAAGTTCATAATAATGGCAAAAAGTATATAAAGATTGGCTGGAATTATCTGGATTTGAACCACAGGCAACCACTTACAACCTCCACTAGGGGTTTGGTGAAAGCCAATGAAAAGAAAATGAACGTATGCTGGGCTACATGTTTAGCTGTCATGGACAGCAATCTTGGGAATTGGCTCTGTACACTCTGCATAAACTGTACGCTGAATAGTAGAAATCAGAACGAAAAAAGAAAAAAAAAAAACGTGAAAAACAAAATGGTAAGGAATATACTGGATATGAACCCAAGAGTGCTAGGCATCATTTACAATGGGCCTTGTACTGAAGACTAACATAGAGATTAGGCAGCTTTGACAGAGACAATACATTGTTGCAAAGTTGGTGCACAAGGACAAAAGACAGAAAAATACAGTCTCACCCTGAACTGCAGTGACAAGTTTCATGCAGTCTTGCTTAAAGCTTCCATGGTTTTTGGCAATTATGTGAAAACCACAACTTGAACAGGAAAAGTTGTTTGAAATTCTTAATCCTGAGGTCAAAGTATTCCCACAAATGTTTTTGTTCGATAAACATTGTGCAGTTTATGGAGTTGACCTCTTTTTGAGCTAATTTTGCTGATCAGTTTTGGCCTAATTTGCATACCAAACTCAACTGATTTTTTAAAATCTCTGTAGGGTCATCAACCTAAAAACTGTAAAAGAAATTTTATCTCGATAGATTTAGCTGTTTTGGAGAAGATATTTTAAGCTAATCAATTAAATTCAAAATGGCCACTAAATCATATAAAAAAAAAATGTCCAAAGTCGCTTCATATACTCGTTATTAAAACTCCAAAGTTTGTTTTTCTACCTTTACCAGTTTTTAAAATTTGGCAATTATACAAGGTGACTAAGAAAGATTTCAAGAGGTGTCCTGCAATAAATAGATTTTCGCCCTAAATTTTCAAATTTATAGAGGCTAATAATTTGCATACAACACTGTTTTTGGTGCGGAAACTGAATTTTTTCCAGTACAATATCACGCCATCTTCCAAACAAACCTAAAACCTCTCTTAAATATATAGAAAAATGAGAAAAAAAATATATATAAAAAAAATTCCAAGTTAGACTTGGGTGAAATTTGACGTTATTTAGTGCATGTTGTTGATGACTAGGAAACTATACTGTTGTGAATCACTCCAGGGAAAGAAGTGTGTTTCTTTTTCTAAACTCAAGTTCTTTGTGACACTGGCAGTACTTCATAGCTTGCCATGTTACAGGGCATATTAACACCTAAGGTTTTTGCTGGCATTTACTATCTAAACTTCACAAAGAATATATTTATGAAAGAAAAATTAACAAATTTATAGCTAACAACATTATTACAGTGGATATCATTATAGGTACCTACATGTATACTGTTCTGAAATATTTCACTTTGTGTTACAAAGCTGTTCTGTAATCATGAAAACAAGGGGAGGCTACCCTATAATTTGTCAAACAAGGTTATTCCCCCTTACCAAATATTGCGCACTTCTCCCGGTTAACAACTCAAAATCAGCTGCTGATTTTTTCCATGTAGCGGACTGCATTGTTTTCAAAACAATAACGTTTCCAAGGTTCATACTACATGCACAATTCGGGCAATTGGGACAGATTTGCTTCCGAATTGAAGAGTTAAGGAGCACTGATTTAATACTGCCACACAAACATTTTAGGTTGTTGATACACTACAAATTTCTGCACTCTTATTTTGCATTGCACAGTCTGGCCCACATCATTAGTTTGAAATGAACTTGCATCGCAGCATCAAAAGTCACCAGCTATAACTGAAGGAGTTTGTTATCCTCATCAAAATTAATCAGTCATACTGGTTTGTTACACCAGCTCCTAAATGTCACTGAAAGAAATTATATCCACCTTGATTGATTTCATCAGCTAGTCACAGCACCTACATGTTTCACTGCACTGGGCATACATACATGTGAGAAACAAAGAATGAACTGCATGCAATATTACAGTTTCAAAGTGGCTTGTGTTTGTTTGTCTTTTTTTTTTGTTGCTGCTGTCTCTGTACCGATCTGTTTCATATCACAACAACGTTGGTAACAGTCGTTAAGCTTCACAATGCTGCTTGTATTTTAATACAAAGCTATCAGACGGTTCTCTCCTTCATGGCCCTGGAACAAGTCAGTTAGATCCCATTTCTCCTATCAATGCGAAAGTTGCAGATGTATGGTAATCACACTGTAACCATTGTCATTTTCAGGAAATAATAATAATCACCCAAACAAAAATCACTGGTTTCCCCATTTCTGTCTCGAATCTTATTAAAAATAATGAATCTCAGTTTTCACAACTATCTTGATTGGGGTTTTACTCCAATAAAACGCCCAAAAGTCAGGATATACTTACTGTGCTGGGTCAGGATGGGGGTCCTGAAGATTATCCAGGGTTGTTCTGCCCTGAAATCATACAAGACAACATATGTGGATCATAAACCAATGAAAACATATGAAGGATTCAAGGGATACATAAATAGGAGCTCTAAAATGAAAGTTATGGCTTTAAGGGAAATGAATAAGATGTATCGAAAATTTTTAAAAAAATTTTTTCTGAAGCATATTTTATATCTCAAATAACCCCTCATATTATCCGCCAATGATTGGTAGTTTCCGAAATGACGTCAATACTGAACTTATTGGCAATGGAGGACCAGCTTCAGCATATTAAGCAATAAAAGAAAACATTTCACATATTATTTTATGTGTAATTACATAGGCCATGTTCCTACACATGTGGTGAAAGGAATTTATACCTGGAGAACAAACATTCTATTGTTCTGCTCACTAAGAATTCTTGATTTAGTAGACCAATGTTGCAACAGACAGCTCTACATGTTGGTCGGTCAAACTCTTTACATCACATCAGATTCTTAACTTTGTATCGCTGCAAACTCCCCCCCCCCCCCCACCCACTCCCACTCAAAAATGAGGCCTCATCAAAAGACAAAATTATAGGGGATTTCCTGACATTTGTCTTACAATTTGCTAAAATCTTTCTGCCCAGATGTCAAATTAACTATCGTGACATTACATCTTTTGCGAAAGTTGACGCAAAGCAAATAAAGAGGGATGATATAGTTTGCTTCATGTGTGTATTTCTTTTTCTTTTTTTTTTTGTCTTCTGAGTTTTGTGTTTACTGCCATATTCAAAATTGTTTCACTGATCATGACACTGACAGAATTATTTGTGAAGGAAACCAGTGTAAACTACCAGCCGTCATCAGGTACCTAACAAACCAGCAAATCATTCAGCATTGAGACTGCCCAAGGGACATTTGAGCTCTGTTCTATAGAAACTAATTAATCGTTTTTAGTTTTGAAAACTGCTTTGGTAAGCCAAGAATATATGTAGAACATATCCCGTATAATTTTTTGGCTGCTTGTAGAACTTGAATGGAACTCTACTAAAATACAACAGACAAACTCTTTTTGAGACTGGTTTCAACTAATATTTCTCAACATTTCTGCCATTTTCATTTTCGGGTGTCAGGTATTGTCTACATTCTGCTGTATAGAAAATAGTTGTTACTATAAAAACATAAGCTGTGGTTCATTGTTCATTAAAGGATATCCTACTTTTGTAATTTCATGCATCTAAGATGCATCCCCATTTCTTCTACAATTTGGGACATCTGGTCTGCTCACTGTAGTCAATATATATGTAAATCTAGCAGGAATATTGAGTTTCTTTTTCCTCACATGTGTAGACCAGCTAATGAACAAGATACTCTTATCTTTACTTTTCCAAAAGGCTGGTACACTACTAATATCTGTTCCAAATTTTAGAAGAATTACGGTATTTTGCTGTTTGACAAGGGAGGTAATTCTGTGGACATTCATTGTGAAAACTTTACTGAGGTGTTATACTCTCCAGGTAATTGCCTGATCAGTTACAGTTCCTTCATCACTGAAATCATAAAACACACAACAGAAACTCACCAGCACCAGGTTGATGTGTTGACCAACCATCATAAAAAACATGACTGTTGCCATGACAGCCCCCATCACAGTCAGCAGGTATAAAAACCATATACTATGTTTAATTAAAAAAGCCTCCTGAAAAAGATCATGAAAGAATTTATTTTGGTATCAACACTACGTGAAGAAAAATTTTTACAGGGAGCATATGAGCACTGCTGACCGTTTTGATATTTCCAACCACCAGCAGACAATGGGCCAGGTATACTGGTTTCCGCTACTGTAAATCTTCAACCTATATGACCACTAAAGCACTTTTTACAGTGGAGTGAGTGAGTGAGTGAGTGCTTGTGGTTTAACGTCGTACTCAACAATTTTTCAGTCACATGAAGTTGAAGGAATCCTTAGAGTGCATGTAATGTGCCTCCTTCTTGCAGGGTGGATTTCCACTGCTCTTTTATCTAGTGCTGCTTCACTGAGACGCCTTACCAAGGGTAAGTAAGCCGACCCGCCCGTGCCATTATGCTGATACGCGTCAACCAGTTGTTGCACCAGTTGTTGTACTATCCCCTTCATGAAGTTATAACTTCCTCTAGGTCTTAGGTGTGACTCGACCCAGGATTGACCCTGGATCTACAGCTCCCGAAGAGGACGCTCTGCCAACTGTGCAGACAGGGCCATTTTTTTTTTTTTCAGTGAAATTTATACCTTCAATTAACATGAAAAAGGAAACAAAAATGATTTGTCTGTGTTACTAAAGATACTAATGATCCATTTGTTACTATTAAAAAAAAAACAACTGCAGATTATTCCTCTAAACCCAATTCTTTTCTTTCAGAATATTTCAAAATATTAGTGGCTGTAGTGGTTGAAAAGATTGAGGAATCAGAATAGCTGTATGCTTTAGGTTGCAACTGTTTACATATTTATCTGATTTGATTTTTACACTACACTTTTTTGTTGGCAGTAATAGGGAACATGAAACTATGCAGAACAGAGAGTAAAAGTGTAAAACATGCAGAACTAAAGGGAAACCAGGTACAGCCAAAAGGAAACATGAATCTATGCAGGACAGACAGTAAAAGTGGAAAACATCCAGAACAAAAGGGAAACCAGGTACAGCCAAAAG
This sequence comes from Liolophura sinensis, assembly GCF_032854445.1. NCBI lineage: Eukaryota > Metazoa > Mollusca > Polyplacophora > Chitonida > Chitonidae > Liolophura > Liolophura sinensis. Next base: position 10,614,389 of record NC_088301.1, read on the forward strand.
GAAACATGAAACTATGCAGAACAGACAGTAACAGTGGAAAACATCCAGAACTAAAGGGACACCAGGTACAGCCAAAAGGAAACATGAAACTATGCAGAACAGACAGTAACAGTGGAAAACATCCAGAACTAAAGGGAAACCAGGTACAGCCAAAAGGAAACATGAAACTATGCATAACAGACAGTAAAGTAGAAAACATCCAGAACTAAAGGGAAACCAGGTACAGCCAAAAGGAAACAAGAAACTATGTAGAACAGACAGTTACAGTGGAAAACATCCAGAACTAAAGGGAAACCAGGCACAGCCAAAAGGAACATGAAACTATGCAGGACAGACAGTAAAAGTGGAAAACATCCAGAACTAAAGGGAAACCAGGTACAGCTAAAAGGAAACATGAAACTATGCAGAACTGACATTAAAAGTGTAAAACATCCAGAACTAAAGGGAAACCAGGTACAGCTAAAAGGGAAACATGAAACTATGCAGAACTGACGTTAAAAGTGTAACACATCCAGAACTAAAGGGAAATCACGTACAGCTAAAAGGGAAACATGAAACTATGCAGAACTGACGTTAAAAGTGTAACACATCCAGAACTAAAGGGAAATCACATACAGCTAAACAGAAATGTGAAAGCATGAAGAGCCTGACAGAAACTATGCAAAGGAAAGTAAAAGGAAACCATGCAGGACCAAAATGAAATGTGAAACTATAAACAACCAGAAGTAAAGGTGAAAACATGCAGAGCTTTAGAGGCAACCAACACCTCACTACATTGTAGATATCTGAAAAACCACGATATCACAGGGTATCAAATGTACTTACTCTATCACACAGCTGGCATTTAGGGTAAACCCAAAAATGGAGCATACATAAAATAAAAGTGAGAAATCCAAGGAGAAAGGCAAAGGCGATCAGCAAGATGAACATATAGTGGTTCTCCTCTCCTACACAATTGTTTATCCTGAAACAGAAAGTTGCAACAAAAAAAAAAAAAAATCATTCTCCTGTACTAGATAAGCATTCTTTTACATTAAGTATAAAACACATTTCTATAGCTCTTACATATCATGTAATAGGAAAAACATTGCTTTCAACACTATTTTGGCCATATCACAAAGGTGTATTTTTGTAGCAGGTCAACCAGCACTAGCTGATTCCTCTTGTGCTGAGAGCCAAGCCACTGTGTTAGATAAGACAAAGTTTAGCTTACAAGTCGTCTTAGGTGTGACGAGATTGAACTCCAGATCTATCATCACCGACACAAACGCTTTATTCTCACACCACCGCATTCACCTGATTACAATGTGAATTGCAAAACCAGATCGCTTTGACTTTTAACAGCCAAAATTCAGGACTTGTAACAGCCAAAATTCAGGACTTGTAATGACAAATGTCAGGACTTGCAATGACAAAATGTCAGGACTTGTAATGACAAAATGTCAGGACTTGTAATAGCAAAACAACAGGATTTGTAATGACAAAATGTCAGGACTTGTAATGGCAAAATGTCAGGACTTGTAATGACAAATGTCAGGACTTGTAAAAGCAAAACATCAGGTTTTGTAATGACAAAATGTCAGGACTTGTAATGACAAAATGTCAGGACTTGTAATAGCAAAACAACAGGACTTGTAATGGTAAAATGTCAGGACTTGTAATGACAAATCTCAGGACTTGTAACAGCTTAATGTCAGGACTTGTATTAGCAAAATGTCAGGACTTTGTAACAGCAAAATGTCAGAACATTGTAACAGCAAAATGTCAGGACATGTAATAGCACAATATCAGGACTTGCAATAGACTGATATAAATAGCAGAAAGTTATGATTTGTAGATGCGAGAATGGAAGGCTTACCATGGACAATGATGATCCATCCGGAGCACACACTGTTGACAGCGGCGACAGTGATGAGCCTGCGGTGGGCGGGGCCTATTACACACATGGCATGGTGTCCAATCAGCTTCAAACAGAGAAAAAGAATGTCAATGGAGTACATCTAGATATACCATATTGACTAGAATGTACACCCTCCTCCCCCCAAAACATAATTCTTTACAGGTAAATATCAGTCTAAAATTGTACTAAAGCACAATCATCCTCTTTAACTCTTCCAAATACATAGAAATCTTAACTCCAGCATTTACAAATATCAACTCTCTACATGTGTTTTTGAGTGGTTAAATGTCAATGATTTTATCTGAGGTACAAGATTAGATGGCAGTGCTACCTCCAGCTTCCAGATCTGTGACAAGTGGTACTCTGCCAGGGTTAAGCGTGGCTGCTCGGAATAAGGAGATGATAGTGCCAGCTGACACACACATGTATACTGAAACCAAAGGGAAAACAGACAATAAATACAAGGATTAAAGACCTAACCTCTACAACAGTTGAACAATTGAAGAAAAAACTTAAATTTCGTAGCTAGGCAAAGAGCTTCCCTGTAGGAGACACATGAGCGAAAAATTCTACAGTTTAATACACAAAGAAATGAAGTCCAGAATTTGGTAATTTACTGCAATTCATATGCAGACAGCGCATCAGCGATGTAACATCCCCCGCATGTTGCAGTGCTCTATATGTATGCCAAAACTGAGCTCAATACATGCACTACTTTTTCTGATACCACCACAACATTTTGCTTAACAATGCTTTCCCTTTTATTGGACGCATTGGGGTATGACACAAAGTAATCATCGTTAGTATAATAGATCAGACAATGTATACAACAGTTACAAAGTCCTACAGAAGCCAATCCTCTACTCATACATGTAGGGACTTTCTCAAGTGTTTCCTATTTCCTAGTTTCTTATTCATCCATTTTGGAAGGCTGATAATATTGCCGAGAGCTTGGACCAATCCAACTGCTATGAAGTGCTCTCCGCTGTCTTTACTACAGTCCCTGTACAAAGCTACTTTCGTCTCTGCTATGAAGCGCTCTCTGCTGTCTTTACTACAGTCCCTGTACAAAGCTACTTTCGTCTCTGCTATGAAGCGCTCTCCGCTGTCTTTACTACAGTCCCTGTACAAGTCTACTTTCGTCTCTGCTATGAAGCGCTCTCCGCTGTCTTTACTACAGTCCCTGTACAAAGCTACTTTCGTCTCTGCTATGAAGCCCTCTCTGCTTTACTACAGTCCCTGTACAAAGCTACTTTCGTCGCACCAAAGAGTTCTAACAAGCTGCACACTATTCGTTCACTGGTGTGAAGAAACAAAATGTGTGTGTAGACTGACACACTAAATTGGAATTACGTGGACACGAATAGATATTTCTGGCGATCTGTTTGGGTGAACAAGTGGGAGATATTTCATTTCTAGTGAAACATTGTGCATGTACATTCCTCATTCCTCATTATTTCAGACAATGTCTGGAATTCAGGTTTGTAATAGAGATCACCTGTCATCACTATCTTTGATTTCAATCATGGGTATATTTAGAGATGTACATGTCGGGAGACCTACACACCTCACTGTCAGTGAATTGACCCCATGTGGCGAGGGTCAGCAACCAGAGCTGCTAAGTGCCATGCAGGGTAATGAAATGAGCGAGGGACTTATCACTCTCTTCTGTCATCTTGCCACTCACTCAGATCGTGCAAAACCAAGCGACAGTAACTCACATGCAAAATTTAGGTCATTTATCGTAAAGGATACACAAAAAGCTATATATAAGAGTATATATATATATCTATAATTATAAGGAAATGATAAGCATCCTTTTTTTTATTATCATTTTTTGGGTATATTTTGTATTTCTTAATATTAACCCCTCCATTTCATGCACATTTCCTGTCCATGCTCAGAAATTTTTTGAAAATGACATCATCGAAGTACAAACTGGAAACACAGGACCAGGGTACTTATTTTCCTGACTAACCACTGGGGCCTTAAAAAAACTGTAGTTTAAATTTTTGACGCCCCAAGAGGAAAGCTGGGAAGTTTTTCAGTACTTTTATTATGTTGCAGCACATCATATACTCCATATTTTATTTATTTATTTATTTGATTGGTGTTTTACGCCGTACTCAAGAATATTTCACTGCTACAACGGCGGCCAGCATTATGGTGGGAGGAAACCAGGCAGAGCCATACAAAACACCTGCACCCATCAATGACCTATAGCCAAACGTGACGTCGTACTTTCTGATGTGCATGACACCATTCTCGTACAACGGCCGTACTCGAGTTCATATCTGCTTGATTCATCGTCACACGAAAATATTATCACGTCACATCGGGGAAAATGTTATGGAAAATGCCGATGACTCTTCACTTAAAGGGGTTAAATAGTGTTATTCATTGTGATTTTTTTAAAACCATTACAGTCAGAATAGGGATACTTACCCAGTATGAACCCAGGGCTTACAATGCCCTCTCTGTACTGCGGAAGTAAAATGAAGTACAGGGTGGCGAATGTCCCGTACAGCCAGTAAAGAGCTGTTATAGAAACACATGTTATTCCTTCTCGGTCTCTGACAAAGTGAATTCTACCAAAGATGGGGAGCTTTGTGACAGAGATACTGGTGGAGTAGTCACTGGTGTGAGGAGGTGGCTTAACCACGTTCATTAAAGTGGGGATCATAATGCTGGGGAGGACTCTGCAGAGTTAAGAACAGTCACTCCTGTCTGTATCACATAAGTGAACTGTCACCACATGCCAGTGCTGCAGAATAAAAGGCAAAAGAATAAGTAGCCATACAGTAAATGCCAGTAAAATAAACATGTTTACAATTCAACATTTCAAGGTATGCATAAGTATATCTGAGTAGATGAAAAACTTCATGCCTAATGAACAAAGAACTGTCCAACTGGAAATGATGTTTATTTATTATTTACATGATGTATGTTGGAAGGTCTGCAGCATCCTGTGGATGGTCGTGGGATTCCCCTGAGCTCTGCTCGGCTTCCCCCTACCATAATGCTGGCCGCCATCTTATAAGTGAAATATGTATACATGAGTACGGTGTAAAACACCAATCAAATAAACAAATAAACATTTATCTGATGGGTGTCATAATATACTCAAGAATGTTTCAACCATGCAAAGACGGTTAGCATTATGATGGAAGGAAAAGGGGTAGAGGCCAGGGGAAATCCACAACCATCTACAGGTTGCTGGAAGACCATCTTAAGTCAAGTAGAGCTGGCCTTGAACTGACAGAAAACGGAAATGACTGTTGTCTATATTATGAAATTTTTCAGTAACAGTTATCCATGGTCCAAAGATCGAAATTCCTTAACCGGTTTTCCATTCAGTAGGTGTTCTACTATTTACTGAGGGAACTTTTGAGGTAAAATTAGTTTAATTGTAAACTTATACAATTAAACTGGTATTATTTCTATTTAGCCCTGAAGTTCATACACAATAAAAATATTTATTTATTTGATTGTTCTTAACATCGTATCAATACTCATGAATTTTTCAATTATATGATGGTGATCAGATTTATTGGTGGAGGAAACAAGAGTGCTTGGGATAAACCACAGACCTTTGGCAAGTTACTGACACTGCTAGAACGCTCCGATAAGTTAATGCTCTGGGTGTCCCTGCATGTATTCTTAGTAAAACTGGGCACCATATGTTGTCACTTAATGAAATCAACTTCCATTCACGGTACAGGATATTTATCTAAGTACGCATCCACTATCACACTGAACATGGCGATTCATGAATTGTAATGATGACAACATGGTGACTGGTGATCTGTTTGGGTGAACAAGTGGGAGATATTTCGTTTCTAGTGAGTTACAGCGGTGATGTGGGGAAAATATGATTAAGGAGCAAGCTTCACCGGTGTTTCTGCGTCTCACAGAGCAAAGTTGTAGAAACATCAAGCCTAAATTGAAAGGTGCGGGTGGCTTTGAACCGGGTAGAATTTGCGACAATGGTATCTACTCTAAATCAGTAACCCTCGGAGCAGTTGTGGCTAAGGGCTGCCCTAGAACTGTGCTATCCTGCATCACACTGTGTATAAGTGTGAGAATTTTAGAATTATTTAAAACTGGGCTAAAAGGTCAAAATTTATGAAAATCATCACACCATATTATTTTCCTAAGCATGAATCAATGCATTAGGCCTACTGGAAAAATACGACATGAGTTCATAACAAGCTGTGAACTGGCAATATGCTTGTTCCACATAGGCACAAGGTAACAAGATGCTTATATTCGCTGAGTGCTACCATACACGCTTAGGCCTGCAAATACCCAGGGCCTCCGTGGCTCAGTTGGTTACCGCGCTAGCGCAACCTAATAACTCAGAGCCTCTCACCAATGCGGTCGCTGTGAGTTGAAGTCCAGTGGGAAGGATCACAACCTGCGGATGGACGTGGGTTTCCCCCCGATCTGCTCGGCTTCCTCCCACCATAATGATGGCTTAATGATATTCTTGAGTAAGGCGTCAAACACCAATCTGATAAATAAATAAATACAAGTACCCAGCGCTAGTGTTTCCGTGTGCCTGTTTCAATGTTTGCATCCTAACAACAACAACAACATGCAAAGATTGACACTCTGGTCCTACATCGTATTTAGAACACACAGACTTGTCACCGAAATAAACAACGCCAAAAACATGGACAATGACAAAGTTTAACTTACAAGCTGTCACAAAGAGTCAAATGTTATTTTTCTCGGTCATTTCTGACTAACATCGGTCCCCGGAAGCGCAGCTTCTACAGGCGCTGTCAACGAATGACCCGCCAAATATTATCCCCGGGTAAAATTTTGCGACAGCTTGGGTTTCTACGCGATTCTCTGCCTTGATCTGGCAATGCATTCGGAGTCGCGGTGTTTTGGGATAAATGTTTACGTTGGAATACCTATTATTACCCACGAGTAAAGGATTAATTAAAAACTGTTCTTGAAAAATTCACCTGTTGGCGAAAATAAAGATAAAAAAAGGTGTGTGACGTCAGAGTAAGCTTACCTTTGCACTAGCCGTATGGTTCATAAAGCTTACAATTCGTACATTCGATTGCATACAAATGTAGATAAATATGTAAACATGGGCCTACTTAACTTTTCATTGGCTTTCTCCAGATGACCACTTCATTTCTATGCGACTTTAACTGCTCGTTTTTGGGTACAGAAGTTATGGCCAACCATAGATTTATTTGATTTAATGAGGCCTATGCCGATTTGTTTTTTGTTTTTTTTTTGTCGTTTAACGCCAATGCTTGGTGTCAAGCAGTTTTGTAAGTTGCTTTGTCTGTCCGTCTGTGTGTCAAAGGATTCGGGATGATATATAGTACTGGATTTTGTCAGGCCACAGTGTACCACAGACGGCCGGATATGTCAATTTCAGTCAGCCAGTTGTCAATTAAACTATTGGAAGGCTTGCATCACAAAACAGCTATCTAGTAAAATATTGGATATTACAGACACAAACACCACCCGGCACTTTACTATTCCTGGGGACATAACACACCAAAGCAGCTGACCACAACAGTCGCCTAGGCAGTTTATAAACAAGGTCGAACGAAAAATACTCTGTCAAAGAAAGTTATGATATAATGTCAGTGTCTGCATGCGAAAGTGTGCTTCGATAAAACGGCCTGTAGGGGATTCCTGTCGTACGATTAGGCTAACAGCCTGCAAATAACGTTCAGGTCGCTGTGAGTTGAAGCCCAGCTCATTGATCATGCTGCCTGTCTCTCCGATAAGTTTTGCCAGCAGCCTGCGGATGGTCGATGGTCCCCATTGACCCCTAGCTCTATTTGGTTTCCTCCTACCATAAGGCCGCAGTCGTACAAGGGAAATATTATTGAGTACAGCGTAAAGCAGCAATTAATACATAAACAAATAAATAAATAAAAACATACATGACATTCGCATCAAAGACCGAACAATGTCACAGTAGGCCTATATAGAAAATGATATACTAGCAACTCCACATCCTTTGATGCTGGGGCCTCCGTGGCCCAGTTTGGTTAGCGCGCTAGCGCAGCGTAATGACCCAGGAGCCTGTCACGATTGCGATCACCGTGAGATCAAGTACAGCTCATGCTGGTCTCCGGCCATACGTGCGAAGATCAGGCTACACCCTGCGGATGGTCGTGGGTTTCCCCCCGGGCTCGCGTCGTATAAGTGAAATATTCTTGAGTGCGGCATAAAACACCAATCAAATAAATAAATAAATAAATAAATAAAATCCTTTGATGCTCACACCAGCTCCGCCTGGCGGGATTAAAAAAAATCCGCTCAAAGACGGTGGTAAACGTCTTTGAGCGGATGTTATTTGCGCAGTAAAAGAACCTCTCTAGTCAGATCACCTGACAGTTTTGCCAAAACGACAAAAATGCATTCATATGCAAGTGCATCAATTTGTAACCATTTTTGTATTTATACTTCTTAATGTACATGTAAGTACATGCACTCAGCGGCTGTCACATGATGGAATTTACACCAACACTGGAAACTTATCTCTCCAGACAAGTTAGTGAAACACTTTAATATATATGAACATAAAATGTAAATTGTAACATAGATTGTAACAGATTTTAACAGTTTAGACAGATTTTAACAAGTCAATAGTTTGCTTCACTGCTTAGCTATAATGCTAGGATTTCTTTGATTAATATATTGTTTTTAAGTATGACATACTGAAGAATATATTCAATTTATTATGATTAAGGTAGGCTTTATGGGTTGGGGGAAAATGCAGTTATGCAAATGAAACACAAACACCTTCATCAGGTACTTGACAAACCTCCTGACGTTATTAAGCCAGCTGAGCCAGATTCAAACATGCTACCGCATCGCTGATATGCCAGGATTACCAAGAATGGTATTATCCTGTCACATATTATCACGTACATGTAGCCAAAGCATTATAGTTAGTAAATAATTAGCAAATGAATCTCTAAAGCATTCAGGTCATGAATAAGTAGGCTGGAATAATGTAACCATACATACCAAAAGAAATGAATTCATCCCATGTTGCACTCATCACAACTTTGTGCAAATGTCTACCAGCACTGGCCATTTTAAACACAGACGTAGTGCAACTAATCTGAAGACTGCAAGTAACTGTCTAGACATATTTGTACAAGGCAGAATTCTGCTTTAAGTCACACGGCTGAGTTTCGACCGTAAGAATGGTCTATGTACGTCTGTACAAGAAATGCTTGTGTAATCTTAATAAACGTCCAAAGAAAACTTCATACATGTCATGAAAAACTGGCTTTTTTAACTTCACTAAATTTCTATATATACACGTAAGCAAACATTTTGACTCTTTCTTGTAAGCAAAAAAAATCAATTAGCAGGAGTGTCATATACATTCATTCATGCAAAATCCTCTATATAATAGTGTACTAGTAACAAAAGTTCAGGAAGACTCAACATAGTACACCGGAATGTATTCATCTGAAACATGTAAATGCACATCAGGGAGAATTTTAACGGGTAACCCTGTATGGGGGTGCAAGCTGTGCTTTATGGGTCCAAACACGAAGCCATGCTTATCTACAGTAAAGGATACATGGAAAATGGCACTCTCGTCACCATGGCAACCCTAGAAGTTAAGAAAGCATCACCTCTATAACCATCGAAAATTAAAACTGCACGAAAGAAATCAAGTTGTACCCATATATCAAATTATACCGACTAGTGCTTGGGAAGCTAAACGCGGATACAAATATGGTGTATATTGTGATGTAAATAAACAAAGGTTTTTCTTGCTGTGCATTAACTAACTTCAGAAAAATGTATGCAACGCAACGTTATATAACTTGCACCATAAACGTTAACCATATCTCGGGGCCAAGAATAATTCAGGCTTTGATAGCTGATGGCTGATTTGTGACTTGTTGAACTGACGGCATATGCCAGAATATGTTCACTAAATTCACTTACACCTAGTCTTGTAACCACGAAATACTTCCGCTGTTCAACGCTGATTATGTCATTGATCTTCCAAAGAAATGGCAATATTGGAAATTCAGAGTAGACCGGTCAGAACTCGTCCAGGAGAATAGATGTGACCATGTATTTCAACTTTTGATGAAAAGTATATAAATTTAGAAGGTTCAGCCGTAATAATCTCATTGCCAGTTTGTCTCTCTTTGGCTACAAAATCATAAACTATTTCTGGATGTACATCAGACAAAATCTGCTCCTCTCCTTCTTTGATAAGATCCCCAGAATAAAGGCAATTCTCAGATCTTGTACCACAGAAGGTCATTTGTTTGTGGCACATCCACTTCTGGTGCTTTTTAGCTAAACTTAAAGGGACATCTCCATTTAATATTTTTGATATAGCCGTGCTTATCTCCAAATCGCATGCACCACTGATTTCTGAGTTACTCAAAGCGTAATAACTGAGCTGGTAAATGCAACAAATAATGCATTTTTGGGGCAAAAGTAGCTCTCGGGTATTCAAGCTGAAATGTATCCAAATTAGAGTAAATCACCATACCAAGATTATTTGCTGCATCCTTTGTAACATACGAACTGATACTTAGTATTATGATCTGAACCAATCTCAAAAATTTGTCCACTTAGAATCTCCCCGAGGAATTCCACTTCCCAACACAAATGGCAATGTGCATTTTAGCACAAACATACCAGCAGCATGCCTCACTTGGAACCCAGGAGTCTCTCACCAATGCGGTCGCTGTTAGTTCAAGTCCAGCTCATGCTGGCTTCCTCTCCGGACGTACGTGGGAAGGTCTGACAGCAACCTGCGGATGGTCGTGGGTTTCCCCCGGGCTCTGCCCGGTTTCCACCCACCCTAATGCTGGCCGTCGTCGTATAAGTGAAATATTCTTGAGTACCGCGTAAAACACCAATAAAATAAAATAAAATAAATAAATAAATAATAATGTGGTTTGTATGTCTGTATATTTGATGTTACATGTTCTGCACGGTTTATAGGACCGTCTGATACTGTCTTTAAAACCACCTAACCCACTGCGGCTATAGTAGCACATGGGGACCATCACCAAATCTCAAAAACAAGTGTTTTCTCTTTACCTTGAACCACTATCGCAAAAATCGCAGAAGAGAGTTGCTTGATACAAGTGACAAAGTCGTCCAGAAGTCTGCTGATCCCAAACTGGTTGATATCTACAGATTTTGCAACTGCAAGAAGTTGTATTGCAGATAATTTAGACCTGTACATTTGGCGTATAATAGCCAATGTGAAATAAAACATATTGTTTGTGTTTCTTTGAGTGGGACCCAATTGGATTTACAATTTCAATATGGTCAGTGTGCCAAATCACTTGAAGGCTGATGATTTCTGATGAAGAGTTGGTGGTTTTTCAGGTAATTTCCCTCACTTATGTCAAACAGAAATTCAGAACTGCTGGCATGCTTCAATTCAAGACGGCAACTTACTTCAGGGATTCCTAAAAGTTTTTTGACAGTGACAAGGGAAGGAATAAAGTACAACAAAGTGCTGCTCATAAAACTTTTAATTTAATTTAATTTAATTCTTTATTTGTTTACTGAGGATATGCCACAACCCATGGGTCACTAGGGGGTCTCCTCAAACTTATATACATCATACATTTATATAATCAAAACTTGACAGTGAAGAATAACATATTTACAATACACATAGGCGTCCAATACTGCACACACTCATATACTTCATTAAGTACCAATTATATAACAGATTTAAGAATGGGTTTCAGTCTTAGCACTTTGTACCTTAAAAGGAGCTTGTTTGAACTACTCGGTGAGTACGATGGATAAATCTTCGAGTATCTTGAATGAATTTGTGCATAGAACAGAATATGGTTTTATTGTCTTCAAGAGATAGGTCATTTGATCCAAAAAGTAAAATATTTGAGATATGTTTTGAGCAACGCGGAAGGAAAATAGATAAGTGAGCATTTGGAGAAATCGTTTTAGTAAACCGGTCGAACATGTGCTTCCTTTGAGCGGCATATGCGGGACATTCAATAAGAAAATGATGAGAATTTTCACATTTGTAATTACATTTATGACAAGACTGGTCATCTGAAAGGCCATTGGTAAATAAGTCTGCGTGAAGAGCGCTCAGTCCCATCCGCATCCTACAATGCAGTATCGGAAAATAGTAATGCTGTCAACAAAACTAGGTTTGAGATAGGATTTAAGCTTTTCTAGAGAGTCGTGACGAAAGTGGAGAGGTATTGAATTCCAATCTTTAATTGTTTGGGGAATAAATGACGACATGTACAACTGGATACGACCTTTGGGAAGACGGATGTTGTGCTTATTTCGTAGATTGTATGTACTGGCGACAGCTTCATTTCCGCATGGTAGTAATTTTTTCAAATAAGGAGGCGATAGCCCATTTATAATTTTATGGAAGAGAAGAATTCTGTGGGATCTACGTCTCACATAAAGCGGTTCCCATCTTAGTTCATTTAATAATTTACTATACGATGTCCGACATAGGCCCCCAGAACAGAGAAGAGCAGCTCTTCGCTGAATTGTTTCAAGTTTTTGAGACAACACTATACCGCAATTGTCAAACAGGATGTCACCATATTCGATGGTAGATCTTATTTGACTGAAGTATACAGTTTTCAAACATTTTCGGGTAAGGCATTTCTTACATCGGTTGAGAATACTCAGTTTTTTGTTACATTTATTAACTAAGTTTCTAATGTGTTCGTCCCATTTCCCATTGTGTTGTAAAAAGATCCCAAGGTGTTTGTAGGACTGAACACTCTTCACCTCCGTGCCATTAAGATACAGTTTGGGATAGGAAGGATTTCCCTTTAATGATACAAGTAAATAAACTGTCTTAAGAGCATTGAATGTGACACACCATTGATTTGCCCATGATGCTAACTTGTTAAGGTCACGATTCGGTCTAGTTTCTGAGACTGGTAGTTCTTTAATTTCTTCTAACAAGGATGTGTCGTCAGCAAATATATTTATGTCACATTCAATACTAGTATTTATATCATTTATGAAGATAAGAAACAACAAAGGACCAAGTACAGAGCCCTGGGGAACTCCTGAGTACGTAGGATTCGAGCTAGATTCTTTACCGTTGAGGCAAACAGAGATTGATCGATCAGATAAGTAATCATTTATCCACGCCAGTAACATTCCTCCAATACCCATCTGCCTCAACTTAAATAGTAAACCTGTGTGCCAAACCTTGTCAAAGGCTTTGCTCACATCCAAGAATACCAAACACATATCATTACCGTTGTCTAAACCTTTATAAATATTATGGACGATTTTAGTTAGTTGACAGATAGTTGAATCGCCACTTTTGAATCCTGCATTGTGAGGAATAAGAATATTGTTTATCGTAAGATATTGATATAAATGTTTATGGACGACTTTTTCAAATACTTTGGATATCGATGGTTGAAGACATACTGGTCTGTAGTTAGAAATACAATGTCGATCACCTTTTTTAAATACTGGGCAAACGCGGCACCTTTTCCACGCGGACGGAAAGACGCTGTTTTGTAATGAAGAGTTAAATAGTTTAGTAAGCGAGGGTACTATACTTCCTGCTGCACTCTGCAACATAAAATTACTGATCCCATCCGGACCTGATGCCTTCCTTGTATTTAACGAACTGAGACACTGACCAACTTCCTTTTCAGTTATTTGTATACTGTTTAGACGGGTTGTAGTAACGAAGGAGAAGTCCGGCAAGTCGGGGACAGGAGATGGAAGGTCAGAATGTGATGCAAAGAATGCACAGAAAGCATTGGCCTTATCAATATCTCTAGACACATTTTTACCATTTACAAGTAGTGGTGGTATTGGAGGTTTTGCTTTAGAACCCAACAGTGATTTCATTGAAGACCAGTAAGTCTTGGTATCTAGATTTGGGTCAGATAGTTTGGTCTTTAGACGTGTAGCATAGCGACGAATTGCCTCTTTTTTGGCTGTGTTGGCCTCCCTTCTGGCTATATAGAAGCAAAATTTATCTTTTTCATTTTTAGATCTTTTATACTTTATAAAGCATCTATTTCGAATTCGTAACTTATATCGCACATCATTGGTCACCCAGGGCTTTTCGCGAGGTCTCACGGTAATTTCTTTATTTGGGATAGCTTCCTTACAGCATGACAGAAAAAGATTTGACCATGCATACACTTTGTCATTTATATCAGTGAAAACGTCACATATATCCCAGGGTGAGAAAGACAGTAAGTTACGTAGACGGTCTATATCAGCACATTTAAGGTCCCATACATGTCTTTTAAAAGATTTAGGTTTATCATTGCACAGAACATCCAGTTTACAATAGATCGTGCAGTGGTCAAGATTAGCCATGGGACAAGCCACTCCGTAATCTATTACATATCTCATATTGTCAGTGATTATTAGATCTAATAAATAAGCGCTATCTTCCGTATATCTTGTCGGCTCATTCAGTATTTGAAATAAATTTTTTCCAGCCAAAAGGTCGAAAAGTTTCATTTTTTTATTTTTCATCATTGACCTTCCCCATCCAGGTTTTCCTGGACATTAAGCACATTACCGGTGTGCGTGGTACTAGCTGCTTTGTGTTTTCGGCACATATGTAACTTGTATGCATTCCATGATCTTGTAGAATACTGACAGGAGTCAATGCCACAATATATCATTAAATTAGGGTCATTCTTGTGGAGTTTAGCAGTGTGATTGTCAAATTCTGGAAAACTCCTTCCAACAAAATAGCACAGGGAAAATGAGAAATTAAAAGTACGTCTATTCATAATAGGTGTTGTTTTTGCTCTAGAATTAGTGTCAGAATGACACCCATGAAGAAAATCAAAACTGACACAAATGTACACACTAAGTCTAATACTAAAACTAAAAGCAACCATTTGCAACTCGGTACAGATCTAATGTATAAAAGACATACAATGCATTACTCACTATTTTAAGGACACACACTGCGATACCTATTCGAGCTGAGATGAAGGAATAAAATTTAAAAAAACAAAATAATAAAAAAACAAAATGAAGTCTGGTATAATAATTTCAAGAAGAATAACTCACTGCCTGATTATCTTAATAATTACGAGTCGAAACAATGCGCTTAGCTTTCAAATTTCAAATCCACAGTCTTCAGTGAATGATATGTACTGTTTCAATTTAGGTCTGTGAAACAGAACAACTAGTCTTAGAAAAAATCGTGTTGCTCTGATACAGGACTATCGAGTCAAATTCTGTGCTCACACTCTCTGGTAAACATTTATAGTAACGTATCTATGATACCTAAACAACAAAGCTTCATATTCAGAAATTCACTGAATTACATGTACATTTCAGCTTTTATATATTATTACATATATATTATTTTATGTACAATTTAACTTTATATACTCATACTGTTATGTATGACTATTTAACGTTTTCATGTACTATTAGTCTGTGGACCTTTGTGAAATTTTTCGTTTATTTACTGGTTTTAGGGCCACTTTCCTGGCGGATATCGTGGCCCATCAAATCAGTGTTTTATTTATTTTTTTTTTTTAACACATGAATATTTTGATTACATAACAGCAGTGCGTTTGTATACTATTTACATATGTACATGAGTCAATTAGTGGGATTAACCTCTTTGTTACAGCTTATACCTTTGTGAAAGCATAACAGGCCCTGTTATATGTGTACAGCGCGGACCGGATCGAAAGCACCTTGTTCAATGCTTCGTTTATTTCATTGGCTGTTAATTCTGTGTTTAAGAATAGTTGAATCCACCTGGAACGTATATAAACCGTGTTTTCTGTGCAGAGAGGAGGTATTTTTTGCTGCATCCACTGAGAGCCAGGAGAGTGTGCGACGATCTCGTATCAAGTCCATTATATTGATATGAGCTGGTGATGCCAGTTTCGTTTGGGAGGACAGATTTCTATGCCGGCACCGTTTGTGTACCACAGTTGTACTGATGTCTGGATTAAAAGAATTTCTGCGGAAGTCACGTTTATTGGTGTTCGGATCTTTATTATGATTATACAGTGTTGACTGTGTAATTTGTTTAACACGCTGACCTCACCTGACCGACAAGGTCGTCACGGACTCTAAACTGAAGTTTTCAGTTTGGCAAAGGACGTTCGTTCTGCCACAAGGTGACATTACTCTACGTCTCTGAACGGCTCGTTTGTGAGTTTCTGCGGGAGCTGTGACTGTTCTAAAGTGGATTATACCCCCATGCCTGGATTTACCCTGTGTTGTGCTCTGCGGGTGTGACGTCATTCAAAGGCTTGACTGTTCCAGTTCTGTGTAACCTGTGTACTGCGTTCGCTAACCTAGCGAAGTACCTGACTGGGACAATTTGTGACTTGTGTGAATTGTGTGTTTATCCCATGGTCTTTACGTTGGATCTCCTGGAATACGTTCCTTGGGATGCAAAGGTGAACTGGAAACTTTTAAAGACCGGTAATACTGATGTGTGTTTTTTTATGTTGTTGTTGTTGAACTGTCTGTAAAACTTTAGGCCCCTACGTCTCATTTTATACATAAAGCATTGTTTACATTGTAATGTTGAGTCACTGAGTCTGTTTTCTGTTGCTGTTTTCAATACCGTAACAATACATTTATTTTATCAGTGTTTAACATCATGAAATTTTCACTTGCAAGTCCTTTTTGAAGTCTATGAGAGGAGTGTTAGGTCACCTTGAATCAGGTACTTGGCGAACCCCCTGACTTAAGGCCTCTGTCGAAACAGCAAGAGCTGGATTTGAACTCGTATCCTCGGTTTGTCAAAGAGATTTTACTATTTACTTATTGGGGGAGGGAGAAGCACACGTCGCATCAAGAGAGCACTATAGCATAGGTGGAGCAAAATAGTTCCACTGCACAGTTAAGGGGAGAGAATTCATGAAATAGGCCCAATCTGAGTGATCCGTCATCGTCAAGGGCATTGACATCTAAGTTGAGCTAAGGACACCTTAGTGTGTTTGAAGTTAAAAGGTGAAATTTCAAGCCGATCCATCAGTGAGCAGTAAAAAGATGTTAAGTTAAACCCACACCTGATATACATCTGGATAGTGAACAGTAGTCATTGCTAAGAAACTTATCAATGTTTAAAGCTGCATATGCCAGAACCCGGAAAAAAAGAGAAAAAAAGCAAACCCAACACAGAAATGGAACAGATATGCAAATATTTTTTTTTAAATTTTGGTGTAAAATTGCAGGTATCCGGGGACATTGACAGCGAATATAATTTGTAAGTGAATATACAATATGACCAGAATGCAAGGTAATGCTGCCTTTTGATTGATTGATTTATTTATTTGATTGCTGTTTTACGCCGTGCTCAACAACATTTCACTTATAAACATGACAGAGCCCGGAGGAAACCCATCCGCAGTGGCTGCCAGATTTTCCCCCGTACGGCCAGAGAGGCAGCCAGCATGAGCTGGACTTGAACTCACAGCACTAACCATCTACAACCACTGTGGCCCTCCTACTGCTTTTTGAACACCAGTTAAAATTATAAATATGAATAGATGTTACACTGTAACACAAATCACAATTTCACATGTTAACTTTTCATGGCCCAGGAATTCAAACTAAATTAGAACAAGCTTTGTAAAACTTACCAATTGGCGGAAAAGAAAGTGCTTAAAACACGTTTAAAAATTTAAAGTTCAGACTTCCTTTGTGAAATCTACTTTGGATTCATTAAAATGAAAAATGAAAAATTGCTCCAAATAAATTCTCCTTTAATCATTCACCTCAGGAAAATATAACTATATACAATGTACATTCACGGAACACATCTTTTCTTAATTTAATTTCTGATATCAAAGCTTCATAAGGAATTTAATCAGGCGGTAGACAAAGTATGTCTCGTATGGATTTCACAAACAAGTTAGTTAAATGACTGAGGCTTTAACTTCATTTCGTTCAACAGCTATGAACAGTTTACAGTCATGTCACACCCTCCAAGGTATGCAAAGAAAGAGATATAATGTTGCCTGAGTACGCAGGAGTTACTTCCTTTGAGATCTACTTTGTCACTAATATATTCATTTACTTATTTGATTGGTGTTTTACGCCGTACTCAAGAATATTTGGTGGTTAGCACTACAGTGGGAGTAAACCGGGCAGACCTCGGGGGAAACTCACGACCATCCGCAGGTTACTGACACATTTTCTCACATATTAATGCAGAGGAAGCTAGCTAGAACTGAACTCACAGCGGTCCCATTGTTGAGAGGCTCCTGGGCCATAACATCGAAGATTGATGCAAAGGAAGCTAGCTAAAACTGAACTAAACTGAGGCTTCTGGGCCACTGCACTATACTGTTACTAATATAATGTCACTCCTTGTTAGGTAAATCCTAACTTTTAGCGAATGGAATCACAATAATTATCACGTTTCATTTAAAATGAATTTGTCAGTAAAGCCTAAATATTTTTTTTAACCGCGGGTTGCTGGTAGACCCTAACACGTTCCATATTATATGACAAGCACTGAATAAGAGGTCATAAAATCAAAAATCGTGGCATGCTTTATTTTCTTTTCTTTTTTTTTTTCTTTTTTTTTTGCATTAAACACTGTACAGCGGAGAAAATGACTCCAGCACAAATGTAACTTACTGTTACACACCAATAAATATGTAACAAATGAAACTTTCAGCCTTATACTTCCGCTACGCATATCATGTTAATATATAGGATTCACGTATGATTTCGCCTCAACTGGCACACCTTACGCAATACCATACACTGTAGCTTAACAATTATCCATTATAATTCATGATAGAGGGATCCGTGGCCGAGGGGCGCACTGACCCAGGAACCTCTCAACAATGCGGTCATAGGGAGTTTAAAGCCCAGCTCATGCTGGCTTCCTCTCCGGACGTACGTGGGAAGGTCTGTCAGCAACCTGCGGATGGTCATGGGTTTCCCCGGCTCTGCCCGGTTTCCTCCCACCATAATGCCGGCCACCGTCGTATAAGTGAAATATTCTTGAGTATAAATATCTTATATATTTTCTTAGTTTCTTTCTTAGTGGTTTGTGTTAGACGTCAGTTTAGGAATTGTTCTTGCGATTATTGTCCTGGAAAGCTTCCTATTGCCAGCTGATTGCTTTAAACGTATAAATATTTATAGAGTTTTTACACCATTTGGTTCGAGTGTATATTTAGCATGCCTTAAAGTTCTGAGCATTTCTGTAGACGTGTTTCACTCCTAGTTATACACACCACCACTCAAACTTCAACGATATAATTGGTCAACATCAGACAATTGTCTATCGTTTTGCATATAGGTGAGTGATATCATATACCTGTCTTTTCAAGGGCTTACTTCCATTAAGTTTTCCCCATTTTTAAGCTATTCATTAATTTTGCCGATTTTCATTCTTCCAAAAGAAGTGTTTCGAAGTATACTGAATTAACTCAGTGAGTATTGAGCTGACTTTATATGGTTTGCCAGGAGACAGTTTTCGAGAAGCGTACGAAACAGTTGTCGAGCGGTTAGGCGATCGTTGGACTTTTGCAGGTTCGAATCCCATCCTCGTCGAACTTGAATTTTATTTCCTATTCTTAAGAAACGAAATCGATTGATTGATGCTTTACACTGAGCAAAATCGTGTATCGTTAAAGAATTTAGAACTGACACATTTTGAAAAAGTTTGAAGCAACCGTTAAGAATATGTCTCTATAAACAGGGCCATCAAAATTTAGCATGAAAGGCTTTCACTCAACTTGACACCAAGGGAGAATTCTGTTATACAAGCAACAGCGAAAAAGCTAATCGCAGCAGTTAGGATACCGTAAAAAGCCAATATCGTCATGCACTCGGGTCACAGGCTAACCAAAAATAATAACCATGAAGTGATTGACCTTCGTTATTAGATATAGGCTTATATGGGATGCCAAATATTGCATCGATGAGAAACCGACCATGAAACAGAGCTTTTCGTAGTCAAATGCGCGTTTAGTGCAGGAACGATGCAGTGATTCACGGATATACAAGTAGCGTATATGCCCAAATATGTAGACATATTTAATTCCACCTTTTTGCCGATGTTTACCTGAGCGGAGTATGCCTTGTTATGATGACCCCATGATGTTGTTCGTGGGTCGGGTACAT
Organism: Liolophura sinensis; assembly: GCF_032854445.1. Classification (NCBI taxonomy): domain Eukaryota; kingdom Metazoa; phylum Mollusca; class Polyplacophora; order Chitonida; family Chitonidae; genus Liolophura; species Liolophura sinensis. The sequence continues at coordinate 10,634,400 of NC_088301.1, forward strand.
GCAGCTGTTAACACACGTGTGACTAGTGAGGGTTTCTGTGTTACACAGTACCGTGGGAATTGGATTCTTCCAGCTATTTAACCAGATTTCTGGCTACTATTGCAGTGCTTGTTCAAACAAATTCATATCTGTCATACAAACGCCACATCGCACGGTATTCAAGTCATCCTGTATTTATTTATTTATTTTATTTATTTGTCAAAATCACTTTCCAACTGATGTTTAAAACACGCTGTTGTTCTTGGATGACCAGTATATTTTAAATATTGAGATATCATCCATATGTTACAACTACACGTGTTTTGCAACCGACATGACAAAGTCACCTCCGGCATATCCTTGCAGAGGCGTGTAACAACAACAGCAGTAGTTTGTTATGAACAGCACAAATACCTTTTCACCTAGAAAATACGTTTCATGAAATAAATTCAACTCCTTCTGAATCATCTGCGCCCAAAGTTCTTTAGCTTAGAATTCAACCTCTGAATGTTTTTGCAAAAATGTTTTCACAATTCTTTGCCAAACGACCCCAGATGTAAACTTTGCCTCGTCATTTCGCTCGCTGTGCGCGTGACGTTGCTTAGTAACGCTAGAACTTTGATCACCAGTTTCATTGGCCCAAAGAATCTCCATAAAATGTGTATTCAGGAGCCTGTGGCATTCCTTTCTTCAAAACTATCTACTAACATTTCTCACAGTTTCGAATGAGAGTAATAATTATAAGGATTGACTGTAATATGTTTAGGTTTATTGGGGTGTAAACGCAAAAAAAACGCTTTGCAAACTCTTTGAATCCGCGTAAATAATTTAATTTTCTTGAATTTACTCTTATAGGGTGCAATCCGAATGGTCAAATTTTTGCGTTTATACTCCAATGAAGCGAAAGAAAAAAATGAAGCCACGCCCATGCAGGACTACTTTTTCTAAAAATAGAACTGAAAGGGACTGAAGGCACGCCATGAGAAATGACAAACAGGACACTGTAAATATGTCTACAGTATTATATTCGCATTTACAAACAGGAGCAACAGTACAAATTCTGTGGATAGTCTACAATGAATTAAGAATGTTAAAAAACGTAGTGTCTACCTCAGTATGAGGTTGATCACACGGTGACACCTGCGGACCTGCTAAGTCAGCGAGTGTATATGCATACTCGACCGCGAGTCTTCGCCAAAACAGCCAGTTTGATCAAAATCACTTTCCCAACTGATGTTTTAAATACACACTGTTGTTCTTGGATGACCAGTATATTTGATATACTGAGATATCACCTATATGCTAAAACTAGTCTACAAGTGTTTTGCCACTGGCATGACGAAGTCTAATGAGTACACACTCTTGCCTTATCAATTGGGTTCAACAACAGCTGCGGCAGTCCGTTCATTCACTGCTACAGCGCAATCCGTTTTTAACACCTTGTCGCCTAGAAAATGCGTCTCACGAAATAAATTCAACTTATTCTGAATCTTCTGCGCCCGAAGTTCTCTCAAAATTCACCGTCTAAATGTAAAGTTGTTCACGGTTTTTTTTTAAACGACCGGCAGATGTAAACTTTCCTTCGTCATTTTGTTTGCTGGGCACGTGGCGTTGCTTAGTAACAGTAGAACTTTGATCATACATTTCATTGGCACAAAGAATCTCATTCATAAAATGTGTACTCTGGAGTCCAGCCTAAACTTTTGCACGCAGTTCATGCAAAAGTTTGCACAGCGTTTTTTTCCTTCGTTTCTATCCCAATAAACCTAAAATATATTACAGTCAGTCCTTAAATATTCACCTGGCAAGCATGAAGTAGATCAGAAGAACAGGTGCGGATCAAATCAAATGTTAGATAACACAGTCTGCAGTTAAGAGACAGCGGTTGAAAATGACCTTACGAACATGGAAATGACATAACCAAAGTCCAAATCTTCGAGGTCATGCAGTTTTATTAATAATACATGCATCGCGATGACAAACCCATAGGCCTATTTGTGTAAGAAATGAAGGAATCATTATGGCTTTCACACCACGTCAACAATGTCCCCACCATATCGTTGCGAAGTGCTCATGGAAGATGAGCAAGTAAACACTTGAGTAAGGCGCAGGCTGTCTCATTTTTGTTTGATCATTATTGCCGGGGTCCTGGATGGTGTTGAACATTCTACATCTTTAGCGATGTGTTGTATACTGCTAAATCCGGTAATGTAAAACATCTTCGATATGATATTTGTTAGCTATATCTTGGGGTTTAAAGGAGATTTCAACACTGTTTCGGGATTCTTTGTTACGCTCAGGACAATCCCGACAAAGTAAAAGTTAGTGCTGCCTCACTGAAACAATATGCTGAAGAAACACACATATATAATTATACCGGTATCTAATGATAATCCCGTATCGAAAACAGTATAGCTAGGGGACCTGTATCTAGTTTCACATAGCAGATAAAGTGGTGGTGTTTTTAGCGGCGTTACACTAAATAACCGGAGTGTTTGGGGCAATACATCCGTATGTGTTGACAACCTGACTGGCAGACATGTGTAGATACAAAATGACGTTATCGCCAGCATCGTAGCTCTGTCACTTACAATACGACAGTCTCCATTTGGATTTGGCCCTCGGACTAAGCAGGTACTGGTTTGTATGACAGCTTTGTCTCACGTTTAGCTATACATCACGATGATGCGTGGACTAAGTGTAGTCGTATGCTTCCTGCTGATCAGCGAGGCAGTGTTTCTGTCGTTCTCGCCTCGGATCGACAGCAACGAGACCGCATGGGAGCAGTCTGACCACTGTGAACTGGACCCCAAGAGTTTGATCTTCAGTTTATACGATCGGGCAGTGAAGCAGGCGGTCCCTACAACAATTCCTGTTCATACCTTCATGATGGATATCTACCTGAGGATGAGAGCTGCAGACGAAAGCGATGAGCCCATTGCGGAGAACACGGCCTTCCCAGAGGAACCCAAAGTCAAAGGCTTCATTCCTGTTACACGTAAGTTCCAATTTTTTATCTCAGTATTGCTACACACCCTCCGCCCCGAAAAAAGACAATTGAAAAAATTAAATGGTTCTAATAGGTGTTTTTGCCTTCGGGACTGATGCGTAGAATATCGTAGCGCCTGAGTGTAGACTAGCATGGAGTTTCACAATGTGTTTTCTCACATTTTTTGTGCCTTTCTAACAGTTCTCATCAAACCGAACCTAGTCTAGTTCGCATTAAACACGTCCATAATCATCGGGGATCAAGACTGTATTGAGTGAAAGAGGGATTTTTTTTTCATCTGGTTTTGCATAGAATGATGCCGTCTAAATATGGAACTGTAGATTCTTTGAGTTCAAACCATGGCGATTAAGAATTGGATTGCAAGCTTACCAGTGAAAAAGAGCAGTGCGATTTTAAAACATGCAAATGATAATGTCGAGGAGGCTCTTCAAATCTGGCAATTGGCCATATGTTCTTTATAGTTATGAGGGTTGAATATTACTGGATAGCTGTCCAAATCTATATCTGGTACTTGTCCACATTCTCTACATTCCTGCCAATTTGTAGCTGCTAAAAGACTGTGGAAATGTCAGAGGATATACAAACATGTGCACCTTGGTCGCACTTTGAGTGTGAAACACCATGCTGTCACATGTAGTAAATATGGATGCTAATACGACCCCTATCGCCGGGTTAAGGGGAATTGGATACAATTGTCCCACGGATTGCCGTTCAGAGATCCTGAACACTAAATACCAAGAATTCAAAATCGAAGTGAAAATTAGAACTGTGTGAATAAAGTGTGTGTGAGTATTTATATAATATTTTAGGTTTTGTATCTCTAGCATAAATTATGTTAAGAATTGTCTTTTCGTTTTCACACAGAAGATAATTCACCACGTATGAATGTGGTGCATATGCTGTTTAATCTGACGGGCCTGAGGTTGTTAAGATTTGGGTGGAATTCGGTGAGCTTGGTTCTCACCCAACGCCCGTGGAGCCGGGCGTCAGGCAGTATGGAGCTGCAGCTAGGGCTGGACACTGGACACAACTTGGTCAATGGTAAGCTCACTGTATGCCATTTCTGACACAGACGTGAACTTTGAAAAAAAAAAAAGCTCTTTGAAAATAAAAGTTTACCAGTTTTTAAAAAACTTCCAAGTTTGAAATAAAGATTGACCGGTCTTGAAATAATCCTGCCGACTACTTTTGAAATGAAAATTAACCAATTCTGACATAAGGTATGGACGTTTTCATAACTGGTAAATTCTTTTGAACAGCAGTTTTATTCCTTTAAAAGTTGAACTTACTTCAAAAATAGTCCAATTTTATTTCTAACGTGTTCTGTGTTTCAAGCTAGCAGTGTCATCATCCCATGTATGATAGGCAAAACGAAGCCATGACGGCGGCTCCCATACGGAAAGGCCTTTCAGCGATCAGCAGATGGTCGTGGGTTTCCCCAGGGCTTTTCCCGGTCCCAAACCCGACCCCACCCCCACAAACAATAATGCTGGCCGTCGTCGTATGAGTGAAATATTCTTGAGTACGGCGTAAAACACCAATCAAATAAATCAATAAATCAATAGATTGCCCACTTTCTTGCCCAATACTATATCTGTGTTTGAGACTGCAGAACAAAACATGGCAGAAATGCATGGGCTTTGCCATATAACAAACATAAATGGAAGTGCGGCACAATCATGGTTCCGTGTTTTCTGGGTGAAGCTAGAATGTATTTTTTATCGCGGCAGATTGTTCTGTTAAATATAACAAACGAACTCTATTAATTCAACATAAAGATTATATTATACTAACAGGATATTATGTTGAATATGACATACTATTGTGTAATAATAACAGAATACATTCTAGCATCACTCAGACAACAGAATTTCTGTTAAAATTAACACATTAATTTTTTGAGTGTACATTCCACCAGAGCTGATAAATAACAAAGATGTCTCGAAATTTCAGCGACTGTCAGTGACTAATCTCATGGTTTTGATGCATCCACTTAGGTATAAAATAGTTTCTAACGTTGTGACCGATATACATGTATAACCGCACTTCTCGTGGTTTCACGTACCAAAAACTAGCTTCACGTTACGTCATAGCTGGTGTCGTTTGGTAAGAGAGAAAATTCAGTGGATGTCTTCGTAAATTTGACATTGGATGCTTGGTTTTGTATAAACATAATGCAGTATAGACCTAGCTCGGCCTACAGTTGATCTCACATTGCAACAAATTTCCACGTACTTGTATTAATTCAGCTGTCATTTTAGTTCTGAAATCCCGATACCCTCTTAACCAGTTAATTACGCATTAAATGTACTACGAAATGAATCTAGGCGCTGAAACAGCCGTCAACCAAAGCAGAGGTTCTAGATCAATAATTGCAAAGTCAATTCCTAAAACGACATTTAACACAAACCACCTAAGAGTAAGAATGTAATGTTTTTCTAATTGATGCTGGAAATCTTCTAGGCGAATGAGTGAAATCAGTACCGTGCAAATATAGAAGTGTTCTATAATAAACTATGTATCTCAGTTGCGCTTTGATTGCAACTATTCATATTTCTTCATAGAATAACGCTTAATGGAATAACCTTGATACAACAGTGTTTACAGTAATAGTTTTGAAAAAAAAAATCGGGCAAAAACATCCCCAAAATTAGTAAACGGCTGGGAATGCTAACTGTATCTGAATGACTGAACTGTATCTAGATGAGTAGCCTCTGCTGTTGTTTTCTTTTGCAGTGAGTCACAAGGTAAAGTTAGAGCCGAGAGACCAGAAGAAGATAGTTTTGGACATCAGTGACCCTTTAGAGAATGTAACGAAACCCTTGATGTCCGGCTCTGGGTGTGTTCTGCTCAGACTGACTCTTGGCGTTATTCAGGCCCAGGGGCACTCGCGAATGCGACACAAAGCCCCAAACAAACTCTTCAGACTGGATAGAGAGCAAGATGGAGCTTTACTCGTCTTTTATTACAACACCAAACAATCCATTTTACAACGGCCCAAAAAGATAATACGTAAACCGCGTTCGCTGAAACAGAACACCAAGCTTTGCGGTGTACGCGAATTCAAGTTTCCCTTCAAAAAGATTGGCTATGACGTCTCTTATCTTCTTCGTCCGTCCAACTACACGCTGAATTACTGCGCAGGGGACTGTCCGGCCCTCCTGGTTCGGAAGGATAACGGTCCGTTCAGGGTCACACTCTATGCCTTCCTGAAGGGGAAGTACCACTTGTATACTGACTACAACACTACTCACCTGCCGCTCGCTAAATGCCTCCCCAACGACTACTACCGAATGGCGATTCTGTACAGAAATATGCACACGAAGTCCATGGACGTTATAAATTTGGAGAACGCTATTGTGAAGTCGTGCCAGTGTGCCTAAGTCATCGTCAGTATACAATAACTGGTACTTCATTAGACGTGCTAAACTTGAAATCAAAATTGGTATTGCTTTACCCGACTTAAGTATTATTCTATAGTGATAGTCCCACCTTCAGGCTTCTGCGTCCCACCTTCAGGCGAGACTGGGCTTATTGAAAATTGAATGAACACAACGTTTAAGGCTAATACCATATATAGGGCTATAGATTTTCAACGTGCCTGGTGTTAGAAACCCTAGGGCAGACGATCTCAATACAGATACAGGAGAGGAAAAACGATGTGCATTTAAGTGATTGGACTCATGACATCCACAATATGAACATGTCTGTCGGACATAAAAATAATGACCGCAGTGTCTAAGCCAATATGCAATATACCAAAACTGATACTTATACGTTGATGTATACTTTTGTAGAGAGTATCTCACACCGGAACAATTGCTTCTAATAATATAGAAATCATGCTAATGTATGTATTTATTTATTTACCCTATTTTATGTGTTTTACGTCGTATTCGTTAATATTTCACATATGCGACCGCAGCCAGCGTTATGGTGGGAGGAAACGGAACAGAACGCGGGGAAACCCAGGACTATCCACAGGTTGCTGTCGGACGTACTCACGTAAGGCAGGACAGAAAGACAGCATGGGCTGGGCTAGAACTCACATCGACCGCATTGGTGAGAGGCTCCTGGGTCATTGCGCCATGCTGACACCCTGTACCACCTCGGCCACCCCCATACTAATGTAATTAGCTGTTACGTTAAACGGTTCTTTGCAGGACAAGGGGTAAGAAGAACTGAGCGATCGCCATTGTAAATTACAAGAAAATGACCACCAGCCACTGTCACTTAAAATACTAATCAAGCAACTATAAAACGAGATGTTTGCTGTCAGGGCCAATTTCCGTCAAGTTTGCCCGTCAAGGGAACGAGTTCAAAACTGTATTAGCAGTTGACATTATTCTTGACTAAACTCCTATTACTGTTGTATTAGGACAAAAATGGTCTGTCTTAAATTTGAATACATGTTTGAACAACACACCAATGCGCTCTATGGCATGGTTCTCTTGTAGAGAGTTATCTGCGGCGTTACATAAGGATGGTATTCTATTAATTCAACATAACGATTGTACAAGACTAATAAATAGGATATTATGTTGAATAAAATCCAGTATTTTCTTATAATAACAGAATACATTTGAGCATCAATGAGACGACATATTTTCTGCTAACTAACAGATTACATGTATTTTTTTAGTGTAGTATGAAAATCGTAATAAAAAAGATAAAAAATGCACTGCGCCCTTTTATACAAGGACCTAAAATCCATATCCATATGTCTCCTGAAAAACAATACATGAGCATTATTTGAAATCGTCGTTTCAGCTAGACGAAACATGCCTACGTTTCGTCTTTAATTCTTTTGGGAGGGTTAATTGTTAACGACGTAATTTTATTTAATACACTGTGACTTTAAGAAAAAGCAACCCATACTAACACCAATACTAAAATCTACAGTCAAAAAATAATCTGTTAAATGAAACAGAAAGTCCGTTGTCTAAGTGAAGCTAGAATCTTTTCTGCTATTCCAGCATTATTATTCTGTCAAATATAACACATATTCTATTAATTCAATGTAAAGATTCGGCTCACAGGATATTATGTTGAATATGACAGAATATTGTGTTATTATAACAGAATACATTCTAGCATAGCTCAGACAACAGACTTTCCGTGAAAATTAACATTCCTTTTTTGAGTGTACAACTTTCAATATAGTATCCATGTAATTTATTCATATTCATTAATGTTAAAGCCTTAACAAAGATTCATACCCAAAAAATAGATGTATTTTCTGAAAATGTACTCCAAATGAATTGAAATTAATCAGATACTCAAATTGTCTTCCAAGTAGCGAGATAAAATGTTAATCGCGAGTGTGGCGCTCTCTCAGCACCGCCTCTCCTACTGTGAGAGCGAACGGTTTTCAACATTTTTTGTTAAAAAAGGGTCCCTACATGTGGGTAGTAGTAATTATCATAATAATTTTCCTGTTCGGAATGTGTGTAATTTAAAATGTTCCCGAGACCAATAAAAATTCACCTTTCCTTGAGCTTGTGCATGGGTTCCTGCATTGTCTAGTTTTGCTCACCCGAAGAGGATATGCCCAGTTCTGCGCTGAGAGGAAGGTCATGCCTTCTGATCCCGACACAGTCTCAGAGGATATACCCAGTTCTGCACTGAGAGGAAGGTCATGCCTTCTGATCCCGACACAGTCTCAGAGGATATACCCAGTTCTGCACTGAGAGGAAGGTCATGCCTTTTGATCCCGACACAGTCTGAGAGGATTTACCCAGTTCTGCGCTGAGAGGAAGGTCATGCCTTCTGATCCCGACACAGTCTGAGAGGATATGAGAGGAAGGTCATGCCTTCTGATCCCGACACAATCTGAGAGGATATGAGAGGAAGGTCATGCCTTTTGATCCCGACACAATCTGAGAGGATATGAGAGGAAGGTCATGCCTTCTGATACCGACACAGTCTGAGAGGATATGCCCAGTTCTGCACTGAGAGGAAGGTCATGCCTTTTGATCCCGACACAGTCTGAGAGGATATGAGAGGAAGGTCATGCCTTCTGATCCCGACACAGTCTGAGAGGATATGCCCAGTTCTGCACTGAGAGGAAGGTCATGCCTTTTGATCCCGACACAGTCTGAGAGGATATGAGAGGAAGGTCATGCCTTTTGATCCCGACACAGTCTGAGAGGATATACCCAGTTCTGCACTGAGAGGAAGGTCATGCTTCTCGATCCTGACGCAGTCTGAGAGGATATGCCCAGTTCTGCACTGAGAGGAAGGTCATGCTTCTTGATCCCGACACAGTCTGAGAGGATATACCCAGTTCTGCACTGAGAGGAAGGTCATGCCTTTTGATCCCGACACAGTCTGAGAGGATATGCCCAATTTTGCGCTGAGAGGAACGTCAAAATCTTGCAAAACTTAGTACTACCTTATGTTACCATGGTAGTGTTCCATCCTCCGTGACATGTTCCCTGGACTTTTGTTGATCGACAACGCTCATAAGGCTGTTATATGGCAGTTTTCCAACCTCTATGACATGTTCCCCGAACCTTGGTCGGTCGACAATGTTCATAGGGCAGTTACGTGGTAGCCTTCCAACTTCCATGACGTGCTCCCCTGTCATTTGTCGGTCGACAACGCTCATAAGGCTGCTACATTGTATCTATATGTAATACCGCTTAACCTGGGGCTAGGGGCCGTAAAGGTAGCCATGCTCATTACATCAGCAGGATGCCTTTATGAACAGTTGCAATTAAAGCCCGACTGAGATACTTGTTTAATTGTTGTTTGACATGGAACTCATTCACGGACTACGAATTTGAACTTTGATATGGAGTTCATGCCTGGAATATTCATTGTCTGCCCAGCATCAATGAAAACTGATGACCGCTTCTCTCTTGTGTGTTACCGGCTTTATTTCTTATTTTTATAATTTCTTACATACCTTTGTCTTTGGGAGTTAGTGTTAAACGTTGTCTTGGAAATGAATCTTGCGATTATCGACTTGGAACGCCTTTTACGGACTACGAATGGTATATGAATGTCGGACATGACGCTTATATTGTTGTCATCCATCCTCGATGATATGTTTCCCTTGTCCGTCGACAAAGCTCATAGGGCTGTTACATGTCAGCCTTCCAACCTCCATGGCATGTTCTTCGGACCATTGCCGGACGACAACGCTCATAGGGCAGTTACATGGTAGTCTTCCATCTTCCATGACATGTTCCCCTGTCATTTGTCGGTCGACAATGCTCATACAGCTGTTACATGATAGTCTTCCAACCTCCATGAGATGTTCCCCGGACCTTTGTCTGTCCACAACCCTCATAAGGCTGTTACATGGTAGCCTTCCAACCTCCATGGCATGTTCCCTGGACCTTTGTCGGTCGACAACGCTGACAGAACTGATACATGGCAGCTTTCCAGCCTCGATGACATCGATAGGGCTATTACATGACTGTTTTCCAACCTCCATCACATGTTCCATGGACGTTTGTCGGTCGACAACTCTCACAGGGCTGTTACAGGGTAGTCATCCAGCCACCATGACATGTTTCCCTGACCTTTGTCGGTCGACAACACTAACAGGGCTGTTACATGGTTTCCTTCCAACCTTCTTGACATCTTCCTCGGAGGTTTTTTGGTGGACATCGCTCATAGGTCTGTTACATGGTAGTCATCCAGCCTCCATGACATGTTTCCCTGACTTTTGTCGATCGACAACGCTTAAAGTGCTGTTACATTGTAGTCTTCCAACCTCCATGACATGTTTCCTTCACCTTTGCCGGTCCACAACTCTCATAAGGGTGTTACACGGCAGCCTTTCAATCTCCATGACATGTTCTCCGGACCTTTGTCGGTCGACAACGGTCATAGGGCTGTTACATGGTAGCCTTCCAGCCTCCATGACCACCGGACTTTTGTTGGTCGACATCGCTCATAGGTCTGTTACATGGCAACCATCCATTGTCCATGACATGTTCCCCGGACCTTTACCGGTCGACATCGCTCATAGGGTTTTTACATGGTAGCCTTCCGGGCCAGATGACATGTTCCCCGGACCTTTGCCGGTCGACCTCGCTCATAAGACTGTTTAGGTAATTTTACACGACGTTCGTTGAAGTCATTTCCCTTCTATCGACCAGGTTGACCGCTTCGGTGGCCTAATGATTATAGCGTCTGCCTCCAAGTCGGAAGGCCAGGAATCAAATTTGGGTTGAGTTATATTAAAGACTCCTTAAATGGTACTTGTAGCTGCCTCACTTGGCGCTCAGCACTGAGGGGTTAGAGTAAGGAAACAGGACCGGTTGGCTCGGTGTGTGTGACTGGGTGGGGTGTCATGTCTGGTATCGTCGGCGTGACAATTCAGTGGCGGTAGCGCTTTGCCGGTATGGACACCAATCCAGAAAAAGACTCCGTATATGTACACACACCTAATGACTCCACGTTGTCATATGACTGAAAAACGTAAAACCCAAAGCATTCATTCCATCGACCTAACGTATATGACGTACATGCTCCCCAATTTATCAGTCATATGACAACGAAGGATTCCTTTGATTGCATGTAATGAGTCCCCTTGTTGCAGGAACAATTTCCACCGCTAATTTATCTTGTGCTGCTTCACTGAGACGACTGAGCGAACACAAGTATGCCGCCCCGCTCGAGCCATTATACTGATACGGGTCAACCACTCGTTGCACTATTCCCTTAATGCTGAACGCCAAGCGAGGAAGTTACAACATTCTCTTATAAAGTCTTAAGTGTGAGCCAACCCTGGATCTACCACTCCTGAAGAAGACGGTCTACCGACTGTGCTATGGGGACCGGTCGATGTTCATATATATTCATCTGGCATGTTTATGTATATTCACCTGCCATGTTTATGTATATTCATCTGCCATGTTCATGTAAATTCATGTGAAAGGCAAAGAAAACTAAATAGTTATCTTATAGTATATCTAATATTTTCTGTAGCAATCCGCAGGTGGTCACAGATATCCAAAGAGCTCTGTCCGTTTTCCCATAATGCAGACCGCCTTCGTACAAGTGAAATATTCTTGAGCACGGCGTAAAAGACCAATCAAATAAATATATAAATATATTTATCTTCCGATAGACCGTTGAGTCAAATGTTTCAGGTATAGGACGAGCTCTATGTACCGTATTCATAGTTCTGACATGACATCATAATGCGTTTTACAGTCCATACTGTATTCTTTGTCGTGAATATCTATATGAGTTCAAATCACGGTGACCAGGGCTAGATTGTAGAAATTATTTTATCCTGATAGTATACGGATAATGGGCATCACAAATCCCTAGAAAATACGGAAATGCGTGTTTTACAAATTTACCACCCAACAGTCTAGTTTAATACATTGACAAACTGTTACGCGAAAATATCTAGCCCCATGTACTCTCAAACATAGATTTTTGGGCGTCAGCAATACACCCAAAGCAAGTTACTCCACCGTTGGATATAAACGTTCAGTAAATAAAGGATTTCCTGTGAACCAGAGCTGGGGTACACACCATAATTTAAAACAGATTTTCTCCTCCACCTGAAGTTTCTCTTCACTAAATCGTAATAAAGCTACTGATTAATCTAATCTTAGGCTGACTTGGCCGGTGATTGTTATGCATTCCTTCCCAAAAGAAAGCAAATGAGAGAGGCTCCTCAACGAGCGCGCACAAACAAGTGCAGGAGATCATACGTGCTATTCCATACTCCTTTCAGCGCATGTACGCTTCGACAAGCTTGACCTCTGCATCCTGTCTGACGCAAGTAAGTTTGCTGAGGCTTACCTTCGGCGCTGGTGTCCTCGAGAAGAAATGCTTAATCAACATTCTTCTGTTAAATTGTTTCAGGTATTCATTGGAATCATGTTGCGGATAGTTTGGATAAACAGAGAAAATGTGTAAGAAGTATTATTAGAAACTTTATGTGTCTTCTGACATCACTTCCTGTCTCGTCACCGTGACCCAAAGACCTCGGCGTTGTTGGGTATTTATGTACATTTGCTGGCGGTGGCAGTACTGTGAAGAAAATGTTGTAAGGAGTGTGATGCTATCGACGAAAGCTGGCGTACCGTGTGTTATTTCCAGCACTGGGTCGTTTTCGTTTGCTGAATAGCCTTCCGTCATCGAACTTTTGTCACCCCATTTTTGACGGATAAACGTCAGGATTAGCGACAATTGTCTTTTAAAAACTGCGTGTGTCTCTTCTGGTGTGATTCCTGCTGGGAAACTGTCGTTCGTGACAGAAGAAATCCCGATGTTCGAAAGGTGGTGGGCTTATTTAGTCTTTTTCGTTTCACAACATGCAGGGCCTAATCCAGCTCTTCTCAGCGTCCGATTAACGGGCGCTGCCGTTCCCTCGAAGTGCCCATTGCGTCAAAAAAAAAAAAATAATAAATTCAAAGAAAAAAAGTAACGGTCCGAATTCATTAAAAGACTCGGAATATCTACTTAGTCACTAGGCTTCGGCTAGCCATTCGCCACATTAATATTGGCGAATATAATTTCTGTGTAGCGAAAGCAAATTGGCGTCTCTTCGCCACAGTGGCGAAAGCAATGGGTGCCTTTCAACTTCAGTTGTTTTAGGTTTAAAGTTCATAAATTTACTCAAATTTAATGTTGGATCCAGAATCAAGAAGGAATATTTGACTTCAGTGTGAAAGAACTTGATTATAAAAACAGCAAAGTTTTTAAAAAGCATTAAAAATCGCAAATGTATGCAATGAAGCAGTTGACGAAAATTGGACCCGCGATAATTCAATTAGCGTTCAGATTATGTGGGACGGGAATTGCTTTCAATTTACTTTAAAAAAAAAAAAAGAACAAAAATGCCGACCGACCGACCGACCGATCGACCAATCGACCGACCGACTCGACTTCAAAAAACAGGGTTTGTTACCCGCAACATACAACTTTTTAAAAATGGCCTCGGGTAGCTATGATACAATGTGATGATCAGATGCACATGTCATCCGGGATGCCAGAGTTATCCACATATCAGTAAATACAAGCCATCCTTAAACTGAATTTGCGGGCTAAGTACCTGTTGTGGTGTGCACGTGGGGTGGAGGTCAACCGTAGGAACCGGGACCCTTAAAAATGTAGGCCTATGAGATTCGAAATATTCAACAATGAGGTGCCCTTCACCGGTGGTTCCACTACCCTGCTCTTCTGAGGCCAGATTAGACCCTGACTTGTCTGTGTATTAAAATAGATTGATATAGGGATAAATATGTATTTTTGTAATTCCGTCATTATTACGATGTTGTACAGTTAGGCACACACGTGCTGTTATAATACGATAATATAGGGACAAAAATTCAACAATTCTACAGTCCAGGGACAGCGTGCACAAAAAGATCCTAGCTAAAATGAATTAAACCCTTCAACTGTGTTAACAATAGATTGTACAAATAATTTACGCCACTTGTACAAACGAATTTGTCAGGTGATCGTAACTTTTCGGTTTGACTCGTACATAGTGGTGATTTGTGTAAGTGGAAAATTTCCACATCATAATGATTAGGCAGCTGGCAACAACAGTATGTAAAAAAATTAAATGGTACATATTTGCAAACCGAACCGAAAATTACTTAGTAACAGTTTACAAAAGGCTACACAAAGCAAGTATCTGTGGTTATAGCATTCATTTTAGGCTGATTGTACTGAACATTTAGGGCATACAACATGGTCGACCTGATTGTAATTTTTGATTGAAAATTACGACTATCATACCTTACAATCTCTTCGTGAAAGCGGGTGTCCTTTGTAAGTTAGTGTTACAAAAGATGATTTTAGTGATTTACAATAAACTTAGGCTTACGATCTTTTTGTGCAGGTGGACCAAAGTTCAACACAGCGCTCTTTACAGGTAAACATGACAAAAGGAGTAAAGTAGATTGTATCATTTCGGCTGGGTCCATCACAGATTTAAAAATATTCATTTCGATGAAAAATAAATAAAATTGTACGTCGGGTTATCTTTGCCTCTAAATTATATACATTACCATGGTATGGTTGCGAACTGCAGCTGACATTTTACTCGCAAGTTATATCTGGCTTTTTTTTACTATAAGGCGTCATGTTAATCAGATGGAACCCAGGAAGGACCAAAACAATTCTGCAGCAAATATATACATCACTTTACTTACATACATTTCTGTAACAACTTGTAATAAGGCGACCGTTAACACATTGCAAGTGTTCTCTTGGGGTCCACAGATAACAAAATTGGTGAGGAAAATGTTTTTAGAATAATGAATGTAACCATAAATGACTGATGACACTCGAATTTAGCCAACAATACAAACATCCTGATATGTTTATATCTTATACCCACTAACAAAGCCGTCGATTGTACAGACAATAACATTTCATATGAAATATAGACCGGCTTTTTAGGCAAAGTCTTCAAGGATCATCACTAATCCTGCATTCTCGTTTTACCCTTTACTTACAGCAGGTGTTTGATTACATTACAGTTTGACGTGCGAGTGATCAAATGTCTGTTTTCACATGAAGACATGTCTCGCGTACAAATAATGTTGAGAATACCCGTGACTTTGCAGGGTGTTTAGCGTGAATAAGGCATTGCGTTGTTTATCACAGATAGCATGTGTGTGATAAGCCGATGTACCTTCGGGCTAACCGGATCCCAGGTGGCTAACAGTTCCGGGAAGGTTCGGACCTCCTGGCCCAGAAGAGTCGCTGTGGGAGGCGTCTCTATGGCTGCCTTTATGTGAGTCTCTACGAGTACGTGTTGCCCCAGGTGACACACTGACAGCCAGCGACTGGTTCACGTCTGGTGTCACCCTGCCACTTGGAACCTTTGTGACACTTTCGGGCACATTGTTTGTATAGGGTATGAGACTTGCTTCGTGTACCCGGTTGTCACTGCGAACCTCGGCCCACTCAGACATCACACTGTTATCCTGTCTCCCGTGGCTGCAGCGTCTTGCGTTCGACACCGGAGTCACATCGCTCCTGCGCCTTACATATGACACCGGTGTGTCACCGATGCCACACCTTACATTTGAATATGGTGTGACATCGCTGACGCGTCTCATATTGAACACAGGTGTAAAATTGGTGCCACGGTTTACATTTGAACATGCTGTCACATCGCTGGCACGTCTAACATTTGACACCTGTTCCGGTACAAGTTTCGAAGTTTTGCCCTGCTTAGCATTTAAATCACTCCTCTGCTCGTTCGACCTTTTTTCACGTGAATCTTTTGTCCTTTTTACTTTTATACTCCTCACCCGTGAGTCTATTTCCTGCATGGCTTTACCTGGAATTGTAAGGTGTGTATCAACTTGATCATTTCGTCTGCACGTTTCGTTGCAAAGGTGTTCTACAGTTGATGGGGATGTTTTATCAGCTAATACAACATTAACATCCGGCTTAAAGATACCAGATTCACACATTGCCAGAGTCGATACAGCGCTATGAGCCCGACGTGCGCCAGACTTTCGTCTGTTTTTGCCAGTTTTTCGTTTGCTGCCGCGCACCCGCTCGGAGCCTTGACCAGTGTTCCAATCTGCACATTTTGAATTTCCCTGGAGCTCGTCCAAAATAGGACAAGACCTGTTTGTATATTCAGAGAGCACATTAGGATTTGCTATATCACCCTCCGAATGTGCATCGTGTTGCAGTGTCAAAGACTTACACTTCTGAAGTGTGGAAACGCTCTCAAGGTCGAGGGAATGTGGTGGAAAGTGTATCGACGCAGCGTGGACAATAACAGATGTAAACTGGCCGTCGGTGGGAGATGGGGTCCCGCTGGGGTCGTCTGTGGCCCCATACATTCTGCACCCGCCGTGGAGCTGGACATCTAAACTTCCGGTGGAGTCGTCATCGGACAGATATGCGGGGTTCTCCACCCCAGTTGTAGAGGAGCACCGTGACAGAGAGGATGGCGCCAATTTGAACATATTCACCAAAGATCCCCTGTCTACACCTAAACCATGAAAGTCCACAGTCGTGGAAGGATTGGGGTGTTTCTCACCCTGAAAGAGATTCATTGGCGACAAAATCACAGCTGGGTGCAGAGAAGGTAAAGTTGAGGTTGAATGGGCACGCTGTATCTCGGCAAATTCCATGGAGAACATAGGAGCTAGGGAGTTACCCACACTGACAGAGCTACCTTTGCGAGGCTTTGGCGACTTCACAAAGATAGGTGGCGTTAACTTTCCTTGCGCTTCCGGGTCTTTTTCCGGTTTCTCCGATTCGCTGGGGAAAATCAGCGGTATAGGAATGCCCCGGAAGTAGTTGTGCCGAAACTGGTCAACCAGTAAGTTGCGAACGTCTTGTTTTGGCATGGTTTTGATTTCATTCTGAGGCAAATCCCTGAAGTATTTATCCCGAAATTCAAAGTAAATCACCCCTGCCGTCATTACCGCGAAGCATCCAATACCCATCAATATGGGACCTATAAAAGAAAAATTTCTTATATGATAATACACTATATTGTTCTGCACTATTACCACACTGGTTCCATTCAAAGCTGTTTCTCTAGAAAAGTAGGCAGGGTAGTATCCAAGCACACTCATGGCGACGCCCCCTAACAACACAATGAATCCTGTGAAGCTGACCAGAAGTATTTGACACATATAAGGAATGTTACAAGTCCACGGAATCGGCGTTTTTTTCCTCTTAGGGCGCCTTCTAGTTGCTCCAAAGGGAAGCCGACCACCAAAGGGGTCATCGGGGTCAAAAGGTCGTGACCTGCCCACATGGACGCTTGGTACGAAGAAACTCATTTGGTCTTTTTGTGAGTCAGTCTATACAGCCTACAGAACTGATGTCAGAGGGTCACGGCACTGTAACATCACCTGCAATGGAGAACATATACATGTCAAAGCACGTACATCACGAGCAGAAAACGTGACGATGTTGTTGTTATAAAGGGACTAGTTTAAGTGCTGACTGATTTAATGTATCGCTAACTGACGAAACACGATTGTTAATACTTTCAAAGCCGCAGGCTACTGATAAGCCGAACCCCAACGAAGATTTTAGCGGACAAAGTTGAAATACCGCTATTGAGGAAAGCTAAATTTTTGATGATGTTTTGGAATTCGGTAAAGAGAACGAAGACTTGAAAGCATAGAGAGCCACGAGAGATCCCTCCATAATTTACAAGATTCTTATAAGAGACTATAAGACTGTCACTGCAACCTGACACCGACTGCTTCTGGCTAGGCGAATAAGCTGTCTTACCAAATTCAATTTCATGGGTTTCTTCAACACCAGCACAGTTATGCAGCCGTTTACACCTTTGGGTTTTATCCCTGCCATCATGATCTGATGTTAGTGATGGAAGAAAACGGCATTGGATATTTCTCCGACTGAGAAGAGGAGGGGGAGAAAATGAGGGTGGGAATAAGACCGGGTAGTCACTTTCCGTCAGCGTCAGAGACAACATCTGAGCAATCAATCATACCACAGTCACCTTGTATCAGCGTTAACTGTCGCTGGATGTATGGTTGGCTCCTATTACGATGCTCACCAGTGCACGCCCCAACCAATACCCTTTGTCCACGCCGACGATTGCTCCGATTTGTCCGCACATCGAATTAACCGGACAATAGAAATTCATTTACTGGCTTCTTAAAGTCACTAAACCACCTCTCCCCCTTTACTCCTTGTTACTGTTCATTTAAGCCATAATTGAGGTCTTGCCGGCATTGCAAGTCGGCCCAAACTCCAGAAGATGAGCGTGTGTCCAGTCTATCAGGTTACCAAAGCAATGTCTCTATTAACATTTTCTATCAAGTGAAGCTTTGGCAGCTATCTCGGCCATGGTCACAAATACTCACGGGAAGAAAACCTATCAGTCTAGGGAAAAGTCTATGTTTTATGGAGATTTGTAAGTTGGTTGTTAGGTTTATCGGTATCATTATTATACAAGACGTATAGAGCTGACTGTTGGTTTTCGGTTTTATCGATGCTCTTTAATTCAATGATTCAGGCAAACATTTAGCTTTAATAGTAAAAATACATTGGACCTCATTAAATTCATGCTCATGGAGGTTTGTTCATTTTTTTGTCAATGTATTATGAAACCAAACACAGGGAATGCCCTCACTGTCACCCCTCGTCCATCAACTCTATGAACCATTTTTAAGAGCATAAGAGCCCCCCAACCAGGTGCCATTTACAACGGTCAAAAGTTGACATTCGTGGGCATGAATAACATACTGGAATTTCCCACAAGAGCAATTCTTTCTTACATAGGAGCACTACTCTCCCGTTTTCTACACATGGAGGTACTTGTCCGTATTGTTATAAATGGTCGTCACTGCCATAGTTCTCTCTCTGGTCTATTGTCAGTTATAAGGGCGAATGTAGCGAATGATGGATGACGATCATCACGAGAGAGAACGATCACTTTGAATTAATTCAGGTCAATCTCACTTTGAGTGAGAATAATAAGTCTGCAAAAATGTTCCCAGTTCTGGTTCAAAGTGTCACATTCTGGTTCTCATACATAATCAACACTGTCAACGAAGCCGCGGTCCAAAGGAATTGTTCATTTCTGCGCTGAATTAGAACTGAATCTGGAGACTTAATGCAGCACATACATACAGCATGTTCCCCTAGATAAGGATGTCTGTATTCCAAAAAAATGCAGTTAAAATGGTGATAAAGAATCTGCCTGTTCAGAGAAATAAAGCAACTTAACAAGCAAACACCCTTTGTCGATAATTCTTTCCTCCAAAGCATATCAATAAGACTTCTTCTAAAGCTAGAACACCAGTAGGCAATATTCTGGTATACGGTGAATAGATTTTCATTTGCCTTTTTGCGCTGGGAATTGCAATGGTTCATTTGTAACAATAGAAAAGCTGTTTTGCTAGCAGGTGGTCCAATTTAGTGCGAACATTTCATAAAAAAAGCTGACATCGTTGACGGGATGCCTTTTTTGCTATTTATTTAGTTTTCATTGGGGATATACACTGTGCTCAAGAATACTGACTAAAACGATAACCTTAATGTTCGTGAACGAATGGAGCAAGCAGAATCATGTGGAGACCACAAGTTTTTTGGTCATCAGGTATTTGATAAACCCTGTGACGTAAAAACCGGCAGATGACCCAAGCAGAAAACTGTATTTGAACACATGATCTGTTCGGCCACGAGCCTGTTGTCTGCACCAAGTAGGACGCCTTAGATTAGTGGACGGCGACCTTAGCATTTGGCCACACACATATATATGCATATGGTATTGTAACATTGGATACCGTAATGTCAATTTTGAATGAATGATTGCTTAGGGTTTAACCTGGTACTTAACAATTTTTCAGTCATACGACGACGAAGGAGTCGTTGGAGTGCATGGACGTGTAATGTGCCTCATTGTTGCGGGCCGGATTTCCGTCGCTTTTTCATCTAGTGCTGCTTCACTGAGACGACTTACCGAAGGCAAGTAAGACACCCCACCCGGGCCATTATGCTGATACGGGTCAACCAGTCATTGCACTATCTCATTAATGCATTAATGCTGAACGCCAAACAAGAAGCTACACCTTCCTCTTTTAAACGGTACATGAAAAGGAACTGTAAAACAAAGATTATGTTTCTGTGCCAAATGAAGAAAATTATGACCCAGAAGTTTTGTTTAAAAAATTTCATTTTGAGGGTATTTTTAGACCTGTTAATTACCCCTCTATATTATGCTTACTTTTTCGGATTTTTTCAGACATTACGTCTTCGTTGATCCTGCTCAGAACTCGATGAACAAATCCCCCCCCCCCCCAAAGTGCCCAGTGCCCAGAGAACCGTGTTGCTTGCACTTTGGGCAAGGTGACATGTACACAGGTACTGTATGATTTCTTCGGGTCAGCTTAGCGCCCCCTCTGCGCCCCTACACACCTGCTCCCCATAGTGAAAGTTGAAAAATTTGTTTGTACTGTTTATGTATATGTTATTACACATGATAATCTAGACCTTAAGAAATAAAACCAAAGCCTTTTATGTACCCTATAATGGTGTGGCCCGACCCAGGATTGACCCTGGACCTACCGCCCCAGAAATGGACGATCTACCAACTGAGCCATCATACCCTGTACGTCAATTTTGTACTCTCCGAGCTGTTGACATGATTAACAGTTTGTTCACGGCGTCATTAAAACCTGAACAGAGAACCACCTCATAATTAATTCAAAAATCCCATAATTAATAAGCTTTAATCTTCGACATTTTTAAGAGTGAAAAGACTTTTACGACAGGCTTGAATTGAGCTGGAATATTAAATATGTAAAAATCAGCACATTGCACTATTCTCCATGGGCGTTGCCAGGCAACCGCGTGGAGTCTCAAATCTGTTTCTTATACGCTTTCTGCATACAAAACACTACTTAAATGTGCTTTTACTGGTTGTTTTTCAATAAAACTAACGAACCGTAAACACGAGGAATAGAAAATCCGCAAACTTTAAACAAATTTAATAAAAAGAGGAATGCACAATAACGATACTTGGCGAGCCCACGTGAATGTACTATTTTTTAAATCACTGTAGAGAATCTATACAAAGTGTGTACGCGCGTTGATGTGCTACCAACCATTCACAAGTCTGGCCCTACAATACAATTCTCCTCTTCTTTATGCGCTCAAAGAATCCAGCACTGTTCGACAGTAAATCACTTTTTTCGACAGGGAATAGCACTCTTCGTAAAAATCTACCAATGCAGATTTTTTTCATAACCTTCATAAGACTTCTATATTCGCTAGACATTATATGTACGAATGTAGATTTGTTTGAGGTTATTATGGACACATCCTGTTGCCGTTATATCATGAATCAAATCCTCTTCATCTTTTCATGTCTCTTTTCACATATTTATAGACAATTTATTTGAAAATATACACTTGAAGCTGATTGCAAATATGATATTATAGAAGGCTTCTCCGAAAACAAGTGTCTATGACAATCCAGCATATTACTAAGGAAATAAACACCTAATAAGCGATGGGTCTTCGAAAAAGTCAGCAGCCAATCAGTTTGAATTGAAGAGTTATTAGACTTAAGAGTAAGGTTTCTTTGACTGCTGTTTTACGCTCTACTCAAGAGTATATCACTTATACGACGGCGGCCAACATTATGATGGGAGGAAACCGGACAGAGCCCTAGGGAAACCCACGATCATCCGCATGTTGTTAGAAGGCCTTCCCACGTACGGTCGGAGAGGAAGCCAGCATCAGCTGGACTTCAACTCACAGCAACAGCATTGGTGTGAGGCTCCTTGGTCATTGCGCCGCGCTGGCGTGCTAACCACCTGGGCCACGGAAGCCCAGTGTGAATTGAAGAATTGTTACACTCAAGGGTAAGACCCCGTTATACTGTGCAAATTGTTGAACACCGATTAACTCGAGCGTTCCAAACCTTCGATTTTCACCGTGGAACAGGCTCACAAAAAGCCCAGTTTTTTTGGGTGAAGAAAAACTGGAGCGCCAGGAGTAAACCACCGAACTTTGGTGATTTACTGGCCTACTCCCTGACATGTGACATGGGATAGTGTGCTCTCCAATGAACTTCATGCACGGCAACACACAAGAGAACCACAACCGCGAGACCAATAGAAGGAGGTAAATCTGCAAAATATCCTGGCCGAGAATATGACTGAACTCACAACTTCCTTTAAAAAGACTTACATCACACGACCACGGCCCGCCCCTGTATTTGCATGTCAGGTAAACGAAGACAAAATGTATCGTGGCTAAGGAGTCAAGCGAACATCCATCGCATAAAGCCAGACATCATCAGTGTTGGTTCAATGCTAGCATTCGGAAAAAGATTTGCAAAATCTCTGTGTCTCCACTCTGAGAACTGGTGGAAATAAGCTGGCCTGAGCCGTTTAGACGACCTTGCATGAAGCCCATAGGAGATTTGATTTGTATAGCTCATTTGATTTGTATAACTCACCATAGACCCGCATATCCCGCATATCTCGCGCTACGCGTGTCCAGAACATAGCTTAAGCCGTTTCAAACTCGCAACCTCACTGGTCAGGGGTCTGACAGTTGCCACGAGCCAGCGGTTTAACCATGTGAACTAGCGAAGCTTCATGGGATTTTGTATATCAGCGTGTTCAGAATACGGTTAAATTAATGTAACACTACAGTGAAGTGTTCGGGTAAAAGGAATCTAATAATCTTGTATGGAAATTTCATAGGCAAGGAAAGCAACGCTTCTGGAAATGTCTCCGATCGTGGCATGTTTGCCAATCGGCCAGGCTTTCATTATAGAGAGAAACAGAGCAAATGTTAATTAAAGCTGCGACTCATGTATGTGTTGTCGTCGGCAGGGAGGAATGATATCGACAGGGTGTTCTGGGGGCAGGGCAGGTTAACGACTGTGTACAGGTGTGTCAGCACTGAGGTAATACGACGGGGGAGATTTCATTACCATGGCTATCTAATTTCCGACAGCCAAAGCGCAAGAGGTAGCCATTGTGTCTGGGACCGAACAAGCTGGTCTAGTCCACCGACACAGTGGTAAATTTACATTCACTGAAGGGTTCATTTTCAGACCATCTGCATTATTAACAACCCGCAGATGGCCTTTGCCAGTCAGCGTAACTAGACACTTTATCATGGCGTGTGAAGACAACTTACCTTTACCGTCGTGACAGCAACATTAAGGTTGAGCTGCTCATGGTAAATACCTTTCTTCATTCCATCGACTATGTGTTGCTTTCCTATGCATTTTGCCGCGGCAAAATTTGTTACAAACTTCATTTATCGCATCAGGTGTAACACTCAAAGCAAGGGAACATGCATCTAAGCATATACATGGTATTGTTACTGAGGTCAGATATGACACTGAAGAAAATGGCGCCTATGATCTCAAATATGATCTCCAGCAATACCACAAGTCTGATAGTCTTAACCGTCAAATGAATGTCTCGGCTAGAACCTGACCCTTAATAATTTGATATATCTAAGCTCAAATATTAAAACCGGCAGCAGTAACGTCTCATACCCCTGTTAATTTCCCATCTGTTTCAAAAAGTTAGAGTTTTAGTAGCTTTGGTAGCTAACTTGTCCAAACTCTGAAGAAGCAGTCCTGAATAAAGTCTTAATAAATAAATAATTCTTAATAAATCTTGACCTTCCTATGCCAACATATTATGGTTCATGTTAACATGAGGGGATGTCTCTGAGCCTCGCCATGACTATCGCAAGACTGTCAAAGTAGTTTAGACAGTATTTTCATACCAGCCATACACTTGTGGACCAAAACAGAATGGCTGGCCGCAAACAAAGATTTTATACCCTTAAATACACAGAATTATATCACCTCCCAAAGTGATGCCATGGCCCTGATTCCATAGGACTTTCAAATATAATCTTCAACAGAATAGCGTTTATCAGCTGAAAACACGATACTAAAATAGGATGTCCCATAGCTCTTGTATGACCGTTAACAACGTCACATCTCATTTAGGCTCGATCCAAATGCCTTCACCCATTGGAGGTTCACTGGGACCGGCTGTTCAAAAGTGTACTAGCTAATGCCAGTATTAAGTCATAAGATATATTTACGAATTTAACAAAATCCAGAGAGACCAAACGGAGCAAAATCAGATTTAGTTCATATTTTATACACTGCTACACAATTATTTTGGCCCAAGTACAAAGCTGACGACTTGGCTTAAAGTTCAGCCTGGTATTAAGCCTTAGGCCATTTTAAACAACCACGCCCAGGCCTCCAGCAGTAATGCTTTAACATCGAAGATTAAAGAGGCTTACATTCTGGTAGGAAACCAGTTTCTCGCGTTAATGGTATGCGTTCACTCAAGGTGTATTGTTTCCAATATTATCCATTAGAACCTGGTTAAAGACAGAATATTATATGACTAGAATATACTTCTCAATGTTTGACCAAGAAAACAACAACAGAATTTCTGGTGAATGATTTATAGTCGCCACTACTGGCTACAGGCCGATATATATTTTCGCTCTTTCCACGAGTATCTGTACATCATTTGGACGCTGACAACGTCTTGCTGGTTTTGTGGATAACTAGGTCCTTCTGCCCAACACACACACCCCAACAAACTACACCTGATGTCGCTTCGCTGTCAGGATTCATTTGTCCTAATCAGACAAACACGATGCATATTTAATACCAGATGCATATTTAGAACCAGTCCACGAGCCTGGTTCTTGATGCCCCTTACTATATGGTGGCTATACGTACGAGATGGTTCACATGACACAGGGCGAGTTAGACTGTCTTGGTTTAGACTACAAGTCCCTGATTTCCACCCAGGTGTTAACTGTTTTCAAACACGTGGAAACCAAAGAAAAATGTGCAAAAGTTTATTAAAAAATGTACATGCCATACACGGGCCTCCGTATTTGACTTATGGAGAACAGTGTATATGTATTGCTAGCTCGCATGCAAGCATGCTATCTCGGTTTAGACTCCAAGCCCTTGATTTCCGTCTAGGTTGTATCACATTTTTTCACCCAGATGGAAACCCAACAAATAGTTACAAAATTTCATAATAAAAAAAAAATGTACATATCGTATATGGACCACAGTGCTTGGCCAATGAAGGCGTTACGGTTTTACTGACTTGCATACACGCAGCTTTACGTCAGGAGATTCGTTGTATACCTCTTGAAGTGCGGTTGTTAGATTTTAATTACATTTAAGCTGAATTGGTAATCCTGAAAGTAAATCCAAATTACATATTAAAAATACATTCCAGCATGATATCAGACCTTAAAATTGGCAATTTTAGTATTGCTCCATGCTTTGCCGTTCAGCATTATTGTATGATGCAAGTGCTGGTGGTGGGTGGCAGTAGGTACTTTGACTGGGTTTGGCGCCATGGCTGAAGTCATCTACATGGCAACATTATAGGTTACACATGCGCAATTTGTACAAGTAGGTCCAAGATCTGACTCCGAAGTAAAGAATGAAGGGGCACTGATAGGATAATACACACAGATATTATAAACTGGTGATACAATATATGCATTG